>NC_052048.2:132663068-133263068 GCF_903992535.2 Arvicola amphibius
TTAACCTTGGAGCACTTACTGCTCTTAGCTCTTTCCTTACTAGGAAAAGAATGTTCATGATTACTAGCAAACACCAGATGTAGCCCGCCTGTCTTTGTTCTCATACCGTTTGTTATCTTCCATAGCTAATCTAAGACATGTAAGGAATAATGACTCCATTGCGGCCCCATTGCGGCCCTTTATCATCGATTCCTGTTAATTTGTAGCTTTGTTAGATTCTGTTCAAAGAGGAAAGATTCCCCCCCCCCCCCCCATTTAGTAAGCAGTATGTGGCAATAGAAATTCTGAACTAACTTCTGAGTACCTTATGGGGATATTGATTTTCCTCGGGTAGACATTCAGTTTTCTTCTATTTGAATATCTTAGAAATTTGAGTGATAGGTAAACTGCCTTAGACTTTAAAATTATGTGTTCTGTAATCATAGACTTGTTCATTTTAACTGCCTTGAGAAATCAGAAAAAATGTTCTCTTTTTTTTCTTCCCTTCTCACCCCCAGTATAATAATTGTGCTACTCTTGGGGAACATGGAAATAATTCATCAACTCATTTATATTCTCTGGTATAATTAGTACATATACAGTTCAAGGCAAATAATCAGATAATCTTAGCTTTAAGTTACAAGTTCATTGGAGAGGCAACCAAACTTAAGTTGTCAGACACAAATGAAATGAGATGAAAACAAGACAAAAATTAGGCCTTCTGTTGCAAATTCTTGATGAATAATATCAGAATAATTCCTGATAGTGATAAACAGCAACTGTGGCCCAGAGTCTTTTATTCTGCAGTTTCTTCCCTCCTCCCCCCACAATACAGGGTTTCACTGAGTAACCCTGGCTGTCTTGGAATTTGC
Source organism: Arvicola amphibius (assembly GCF_903992535.2). NCBI lineage: Eukaryota > Metazoa > Chordata > Mammalia > Rodentia > Cricetidae > Arvicola > Arvicola amphibius. Next base: position 132,663,920 of record NC_052048.2, read on the forward strand.
TCTGTAGACCAGACTGACCTCAGACTCCCAGAGATCCATTCGTCTCTGCCTCTTGAGTCCTGGGAATAAAGGTTGGGCCACCACCACCCAGCTATTCTGCAGATTTTTTAAGCACCTAATTTGATAAGGATAAAGCTACAAGTGAAAGGTACTTTGTCTTTCCTCCATTTCTCTCCAGTTCGAACTTTTCTGTGTAAGTTTGAAAACTGTAGAACAAAACTAAGACATCAGGCAAAGGAAATAACTAGCAAGGTTCATATTTCCTAGGTAGCATCCTAAACAAGAAGAACAACACTAAAGGTGGCCAGTCTGAACTGTGAACAAAATTCATTGTCTTAAATGTATTGGAGCATTCTTATTTGGGGTTGGAATGCTCACAGTTCTCATAGCCCAGGCTAGTCTAGAACTGACTATTTAGTCAGAACTTGCTGTGAACTTCTAGCTTTCTTGCCTATACCTCCCATATGCTGGGGTAACAAGCATTTTACCACATCTGGCTTTATTTTTTTTTTTTTTTTGAGACAAGGTCTCACTGTGTAGCTCTGGCTGCCCTGGAACTTGCTAAATAGAGATCCACATACCTGGCTCGTTCCTACCTTTTAAGAGTCACACATGCAGGGGCTGTGGTGATGGCTCAGCAGGTAAGAACACTTCCTTGTAGCACTTGCAGAGGATCTTGGGGGGGTCCTTTTCCAGCATTCACAAGACAGCTCAAAACCACCTGTAAGTTTAGTTAGGGGTACCGTGCCCCTTTGTTGCCTCAGGCACCACACAGTGTGTGTACATGGAGGCAAAACACCCATTCATGTAAAATAAAGGTGTGGGGTTTTTTGTTGTATTTTAAAATAAATTTTACAGGGCCGGAGAGATGACTCAGCGGTTAAGAGCATTGCGTGCTCTTCCAAAGAACTTAAGTTCGATTCCCAGCACCCACATGGTGGCTCACAACCATCTGTAATGAGGTCTGGTGCCCTCTTCTAGCCTGCAGGCATATATGCAAACAGAATATTGTATCTATAATCAATAAATATTTTTTAAATAAATTTTACAAACATCTACACATGATGCAGCAGCCCTTTGAGTAGTTACTCCTGCTTAATTGCTGGTGCTTTGTCTATTAATGGCCATGTCAAAAATTTGAGGTAAATTCAATGTGATATAGAACTATCTTAAATAGTAATCATAAAATTGTATTGTCCTAAAATACCTAACTCCATAGGTAAATTGCATAATATAAACCTTACCCTATGCTCTATGTAAAAATAGATGTCAACAGCTAGGTAGTAACAAATTCAGCATTGTTTTCAATCTGTGTTTGATTCATTTTTCTTCTAGAAATGAGTACAATGTCAGCTATTTCTCCTTGAATTATATTATGATATATTCTCTGAAGTTATTACCTAGTTGTAGATAATCTGTGAAACACAAAAATGGTTTGGAAAGTGAGGTTGGAGGTGTGCATGTAACTCAGATTTCCTTGAATAGCTCTGAGATGAACTACCAGCAATACATGACAGTGGTTTTCCTTATCTAAATTTATTATTTTTGTATCATTCATAGTATAATATTCTTAAAAATGTTAGGTATTTATTATGTATCTATAAACTTTTCTACTCTTGTAGAAATAAATGTGGTAGCTTGTAGCCTATTAGGAATAGCTACATCATTCAACAATGCAGTTCTAAGTATACACATGACTCTGTCTCAAGGAGGAAAAATAAAAATAATAAAGGAATTGGAGAATTGGCTCAGCAGGAACACTTGTGGCTAAACTTCATGACCTGAATTTGAACCTTGGAACCTACATGGTAGAGAGAGAGAGCACTCACTCCTTAAGACTGTCAAGGCAAGGCAGAGCAAGGCAGCTTTAAGCTGAGTGAGTTGACGGACGTCCAAGCTCCTAGTATTTGGCAGGCAGAAGTAAAAGGATTACAGCAAGTTCAAGGTCAGCCTGGTCTACAGTGTGAGTCCTAGGCCAGCCAACATCATGCAGTGAGGCACATTCTGAAAAGATTTTTTTTTTTATTTTTTTTTTTTTTTGCTTTTTCGAGACAGGGTTTCTCTGGAGCCTGTCCTAGAACTAGCTCTGTAGACCAGGCTAACCATGAACTCTCAGATCCACCTGCTTCTGCCTCTGAAATGCTGGGATTACAGGCGTGCACCACCACTACCAGGTTCTGAAAAGTTTTTAACAAACAAAAATATTGAAAAGACAGTTCTACTTATCGGTAAAGCAAACTAATTGTGGCTGTCCATTTTTCTTATTTAGGGCTTTAGCTCTCAGTTTGACATCACTATTTCAAATGCATTATAAGACAGGAAGAACATAGAGATAGTATCAAAACCCACTTCCTTTTTATGTGCAAAAATATAGAGGTCTGACAGCAAAACTGATGCTTTTAGTCAAAAATTGATAGAACTCTTGATATAAGTGTACCTTTCAGCCAAGTAGAAACAGATTAGAACTTAGAAACTCAGTCCAATAGTGAATCTGTTTTATTGATTTATATGTAAACTAGAGGAAGCTGCTAGTTTGTAGCTTTGGTTCTTAGCTTTCAGACAGGAAACATGTTCAGAGAAGAGCTTAATGGAATGTCATCTCAAGGTAAGGTAAAATAATGTCAGAAAATCTATTAGTAAGATCAACTATATCTTACTGTTTTGTGGTCATAGCTGAGGGAAATCTGTCTTTTCCTCAAAATGTATTGTAAATACTGTAATAGGAAATAACTTCATGGATAGTTGGTTTTTGATCGTGCCTTCTCCTTCCCTTGGAGATAGGGTCTCTTTGCATAGCTCTGGTTATGCTGGAACTTAGATAGACCAGGCTGTCCTTGAACTGACTGATTGATCCTCCTGCCACTGCCTCTCAAGGGCTGGGATTTAAGATGCTGCATGGATATAGTTCTTATCTTGTTAAAAGGCAAAGTTGTGAGATTTGGTTTTGCTCTTGCTATTTTTAAGGGAAAAAAATGAGTTAGTGAAAAACTCCCTTTCATTGTAAATGACTCCTGTTTTCTTTTAGTCAGGAATTTTGTAACTGGAGCTAGAAAATACTGTAAATTCAGCCCTCTATCATCTTTGTATGTGCTAAGTTACTGAATGGGGAAGATTGGATTCTTGTTTCAAATGCATCCTGGAAACAAAACTTTGACAAAAGTTTTAGGTTGAAAGATTTCTGGGAGATTATAGAAGAGAATATTAAGAGAGGTTTCTCAACAAATCGTGTTTACTCTTTGAAGTTTTGAGACGTTAGCATTTGAAAAGAAGAGTGTTCTAAGTTTCATAGATGTTGAGACTAGAACTTACCATAATTTCAGCCTCTATTGATGGGGTCTATAATTTTCACGATGTATTTGAAGTGGCTTAGTGTGATAGGTTTGTGCTTTATTTTTTTGTTAGAAAAGGCATTTGCCTTAAGGAAGAACCTTCCAGGTAACATGATAGCTTTATTACCTTTTTAAGACAATGAAGTATGAGTCTTAGATTCTTTAGTAGGCCTGTTCTGGATGTTTGCTGTTTATAACCAGGCAGTTTTTAGGAAAAGTGAGAAAATATATATTATGAAATTCTCGCAAGGCTTTAGAAAAAACAGTTGACTATTAATAGTTTAACCTTGTATTTTCATATATTCTTTATAATACCAATGACCAAATAAAAAAGACATAACAACACATGCTCACAGTTATATAGAGAAAATGAAAATGTCTTGCATTCTTACTGGAATTGTAATCATTTTGTAAAACAGATCGGCAGTTCCTAAAAACAATTAAGCACAGAATTACCATAAAACCCTGTAGTTCTTTCCTGGATTGAATCCAAAAAATTGGAGAGCCGCAGATAAGATGACTTACAAACCCAAATTCAGGTTTCCTAAATCCAAAGGTTTTTGTTTGATGATCTTTGTTATACCATGTGTTTTGATCATTTTCTTTTCAACCCCCCCAACTCTTCCCCGATCGTCTTACCCTCCCTACTCACCCAGCTTCATATTCGCCCCCCCCCAGAAAACCACAGAAGACAAAAAAGCAAAAGTCAGAGCAAACATACAAACCCAATAAGAAAAAAAATTTAAAAAAAAAAAACCCACAAAAAACAAATAAATAAGCTAAACATAGAGTAATTCAAAAGGGGGGAGAGCAGGAAATAATGTTTAAGAAGCTCAACCAAGCAGGTTGGTACACACCTATAATCTCAGGAAAATTTCTAGGAGTTAAACTACAAAGTGAAATCTAGGCTATAGTGTAAGTCTATTTCTCAAAAAATTAAGAAAGGCAGGGGCAGTCCCACCTGCCATTATATACAAACAGACAGAACGTTACTCACAATATTGTTATTAACTGACTAAAAGTGGGAAATTCACTATTTCGTGAATATAAACATGATATATGCATGTAATGGTTAATTATTCAGTCATGAAATGAAGTATTCTTGTCAGAATATAAATGAACCTTCAAAAGATATCAGTATTTGAAAAAAAAATTCACACACAAAAGCGTATTATTCCATCATATCAAACAGAATTTAGATAGATCCATAGAGACAAATAGAAGGTAAGTATTTGGCTAGGATTAGGTGCAAAGTGAAAGTGTAGAACAGTGAACAGCTAACAAATGTGCTCTTTGGGGTAGGATGATGATGGTGGTAATGGTTTCATAGTTTTGCAAATATGAATTGTACACTTTCAACAGGTTAATGAACATAATTTCTTTTACCTCTTATATAATCTGTCAACATCTAATACCACACTGAGGATACATTTTCTTTCTGTTGATCAATTGTTTTAAGATTTATCTAGCTCATTTTTCAAAAATTTAATCCATGTGTATATACTTACATTTGTTTATGCATACCCTGAAGGCCAGAAAATGATACTGGATGGCATTTATGAGCCGCCTGATGTGTGTGTTGAGAAACAAATCTGAGTTATCTTGCAAGAGCGATGTTTACTTCTGAGCCATCTCTTACTATTTAGCTTAAAATTTTTTTTTGTAGTAGATTGTCAGTGCTTGGGTTTTTTTTCTGTTTTATTTTAGCATTAAACTGATTGTATATCAGTTTCCTTACATATACATAAACATGACATTTATGAAGATGAGGATACAAAACCAAAGTTAAATTGTATTAATATTAGGACATTTGAGAGTAATGTAGTATGTTGTACTCTGGGATTTGTATGTTTTAGTATGTATATTTCTTATTTTGTATCAGATAGATATCTAGCAGCACATACTTCATGGTTTTAACCATGTAATACTATTTTGCTATAAATGTTTTCATGTCAAGTATTTTAAAAGAAGACATTAGGCAACATGTATTCTTCAAGAGTCATCTCTAGGTTGTTCCTGGCTCAAATAGCATTTCCTTACTCTCACATGAGTTTGTCTGAACCAATAATTTTATCTTTCTCCTTAACTAACAAAATGTATTCATTGGACTTGTAGAAGACATGAGTTTGGTACCCAGCATCCACATTTGGCAGCTCACAGTGCTGCCATCACTAGAGGATCTGATGCTCTCTTTTGACCTCCATGGGCACTGCCTTCAAATGTATGTGTGCGCGCGCGCACACACACACACACACACTTTTTTTTTTTTTTAATGGGCTGGAGAGATGGTTCACTATAGAGTACTGGCTGCTCTTCCTTCCACAGGGCCCAGGTCTGATATCTAGCACCCCTATGGCACCTCACAACTCTCTGTAACCTCATTCCAGGGGATTCCACACCCTCTTCTGTACTCTGGATACCAGGCATTGCATGCATATAAAAATTAAAATGTACTCATTTTGTATACGTAGTGTATACAAAACAGATAATGACAACATAGAAAGTAAGTGGTTGTTTCCAGTAGAGAAATCTTGAAAAATCCCTTTGTACAGATAAGCCTAAGACTTGTGACATGAGGTAAGGACCGACAGGGTTACACAGTGGAAGAATTTTGAAGTGGAAATGGCAGTATTGTCTTCAGTATAAACTTTGTCACAACTTTCCACTATGTTGTATTTTCATTATTTACCTTCAAGTTTACTTTAGGACTGTAGGTACTACAGATATCCTTAGGACCTTTTTCTAGTTCTAAATTGATAACATGATTTATACATGACTTCTTGCTTCTTTAATCACTTCTAATATATTACAATGAGAAGTAATATATACTAATACTCACCCCTTCCCCATCCTATCATCCTACACTAGAACTTTCTGAGGAAATAAAGTGAAAAGGGAGACTGTTTGCAGGACAACTCCAAAGAGAAGAACCTTCCCTAAAGTGTTTGGTCACAGTTCTTAACAGGTAGCAGCATATGATCTGGGGAAGGAGTGGTGCTTGATATAAACTCTGATAACACAATTTTTCCTTGTCAATTTTCCTCTAGTATCATCTAGACTGTCACAGCCATCCTCTCCCCAGTCGGGCTGCCCATCACCCACCATTCCAGCAAGTAAAGTCATTTCTCCATCACAGAAGCACAGCAAGAAGGCATTAAAGCAGGTAATTGTTAAGTCTGTCTTTATCAGAAAAATATCTCTCCAGTTAATAGTTATGAAAGCCAGGCTGGTGGTATGTACTTTGTAATCTCAACATTTAAGAGGCAGAGGTTAGCCCAATCTACAGAATGACAGCTTCACAGAGAGATCCTGTGTTGGTAAAATGAGCCACGTTGTGGTTCATACCTTTAGTTCTGTTGTATAATGAACAATGATGTATCAAGATAATGTTTCAATAAAACACTGCATCAACTCTTCTGTTAATTTCTCAAAACTTATTGAAAGCATTTAGATTCATTTCCTTTACACGGTGAATGTCAACAATCTGCTGATTTGCTGCTAGTAATTTTTATACTCTATGTTTATCACCCATTGTGTGTAGGGTTGTGGTAAATCCTTTTAAAGATGTTTTTGAAGACTCAGATTTTTTTCCTAGTTAAAGTGCATGTCCTGAATCATGAATAGGTGTTTACATTTTCAGGGCTTTTCTTATGTGTAGTCTGGTAATTGTTATAGGGAACTGGGGATGAAACTCGTAGCATTACACAGTAAGTAAATGCGTCTCACACTGAGCCACATTCCCAATCCTCAGGTTGGTTATATTAATATTATACTAATTGGAAGTATAGAATAGAACTTATATATTCATTCTTTACATGGGATATATGTGTGTGTGTGTTTCAAAATCAGGCATGATGTAACACACTTTTAGTCCCAGCACTACTTTTGAGGCAGAAGCAGGCAGATGTCTATGAGTTCAAGGCCAGCCTGGACTACAAAGTGAGTTCCAGGACAGCCAGGGCTACTACACAGTAAAACCCTGTCTTGATAAAACCAAGAAACGAATTTTGTAGCACACATCTGTAATCCTATCACATTCCCTATCACATTGGAGGCTGAGGTAGAGAGAAAAGCATTTGAAATCAATATGGGCTATACAGTAGCAACAGGCATCTGGCTGGCTATCTATCTATCTATCTATCTATCTATCTATCTATCTATCTATCTATCTATCTATCTATCTTTGGGTCTTCTAGTGCATTTTGAAATGAGGAAATTTCACTCATCATTAACATAAACTGTGTAGTTGTATATTTTATTCTAGATTTGGGGAGAAAGTTGTAGACATTATCTTTCCTCCCTAGGTTGGAAAAATAATATTTAAGAATTATATTCCTTGCATTATACTGTGCTTTGTTGTTTAATATAATAGACTAATATAGTCTAGTATAATAAACTATTGGTTTTTCTATTTTTGAATCAATTTTGGAGATTTTTTGTTAGAAAATGGACTGTTTCTGGGCTAGTGAGGTTGCTCAGTGGGTAAAGGCACTTACTCCTAAACCTGAAAATCTGAGTTCACATTCCTGGAACCCACATGGTGGAAAAGAAAACTACCTCCCTGGAATGGTTCCTGACTTCCATTTCTATGCCCTCCCACCCCCAACTCTATAATTAATTAATGTCTGTTATAAAAAGAAGTAAAATTTTCTTTTTACTTGATTATTGCATGTACTCTGTAAAGTTATCCAATGTTTTTTGTTTTTTGTTTATTCTTATTGATTTATTTCTTCCCAATATTAATTTCCAGTTAAGTTTTCTTTTGGAATTTTCAAAGAGCTGGCTTTGGATTGCTTCTCTTTTGAGATAACACCTTGCTGTATTGCTTGGAGTGGCTCAATATGTTTTCCAGGCTGTTGCATCCCTCCATCCGCCTTTGTTCTCTCTCTCTCTCTCTCTCTCTCTCTCTCTCTCTCTCTCTCTCTCTCTCTCTCTCTCTCTCTCTCTCGAAATGCTTTGTCACATAATTCTAGTATTCAGGAAGCTCAGGCAGGAAGATCCTAATTTCAGGGCACCCTGGGTTATAGAGCATGGTACTACCTAGCAGCTTCCTCCAAGAAGCAGCGAGTGATCAATAAATACAAACTGACAAGTAACTAGGAAAACTTTGAATAACACCATTTTTAATTCTCATGATTTGGTATGAGTAAGAAATTTTATTATCAGAAAATGACAAGTATGGTGAAAATTGTTGCTCATATATTCATATAGTATAGTATAGTAAAAAAAATTTAATGGTTAAGTATGAATGATTGAATGTAGGACCTTGTGAATGGTAGGCAAGTACTCTGCCACTGAGCTATATCCCAAGCCACTATAACTTTATTGAAGAAAATTTTACAGTATCTATTAAATTTTAGATGTACATGCTCTGAGAACATTCAGTTAAACATTTTAACTCATGTTAAAGAAAGATACACAAAAAAATATTTGTATAAAAGTTTGTAATAGTAAAATTGAGGCCTGACTTATATATTATATGTTATATGTAGATACTCACATATGTTCACATCTGTCTAAGATAAATCAGTTAGGGGGTGTATAAACATTCTTGTTTATAAGATGGACAGTTGTAGAGGATTAAAAGCTTGTGCTGTAAAAGGTTGTTCTATGCAGTTAAGAGATGAAGAAATCACCAAAAGGATGCTGTTCTAAGAGAAGACACAATTTCATTTCCCAGTGCCCACAATGGGCGGACGATTGCTTATCCTTTTTTAGCTCAGGGATTCATAGTCCTCTGCTGATCCCAACAGGTGGTGTAGTCAGGGCACAAACACATACCTTACCTAGAACTAATATAAAAATAAAGGGTTTGGAGATAATGGCTCGTTGATTAAGAGTGCTTTCTCCTCTAATAGAAGACCTGGGATTGGTTTTCAGCACCTGCATCAGGTTACTTAAAGTTTAGCTTCAATTCTAGTGGTCTGATTCATTTTCACCTCTGCAGAGACATGCACAAACATGTCACATACTTAAATACATGCATAAAATTAAGTAATTAAATCTTAAAATGTCTTAGGGTCTGGAGAGATGGCTCAAGGGTTAAGAGCTCTGGCAGATCTTCCAAAGACCTGGTTTGTTTGCTCACTGGTTATCATCCCATGACTGTCTATAACTCCAGTCCCAGGGAATCCAGTGACCTCTGCTGGCCCCGTTGGGCACTGCATGCACACAGTATACAGACATGGAGGCAAAACACACATACACATAAAAATAAATAAAATCTTTTAAAAGAAGGACCCCTGATAGAGGCTGCACAGTTGGCACAGTAGGTCAGGTACTCCATGTACAAGTAACCATGTAAAAGTTATACATGGCATTTTTTTGTCAGTAATCACCTGACTAGGGATGCAGAATTGGTAATTCTGTGACTTGTAGGCCATTTAGTCTAGATGGATCAGTGCAGTGATCTCTGGGGATAGTGAGGAGAACCTGCCTTGAAAATTGAAGGAATCTGTTAGAAAAGATATTGATGTTGACTTTTGTTGTCCATGAATACACATATATAAATACGAAAGATCATTGCTGAATGGTTAACCTGTTGGCCCCAGATTTTCTTTGAACTATCCTACCAGAGTATCTGGAAGCCTGGTCAGTAAACAGGTTGTTTTTTATGAATGATTAGAACTTACAATTTTAAATTTTTTGAGATCGAGTGTTATTGTATCGTGCTGACTGCTCTGAAACTCACAGAGATTCTCCTGCCTCTGCCTCCTGAGAACTATATTTAAGGTGTGTGCCATAATTCCTGGCTCAGAATCCATAAACATTTTAAATTATGTGAAATTTAAAGTATTTAAAAGTTTTTTTATTACAAGTTGTTTGCAGGACCAGGATCCATGGCCACACACACAGTTGTGAGCTGCCATAGTGACGTTGGGAATTGAACATGCATTCTCTGCAAGAGCAAGAAGTGTCCTTACCTGCAGAGCCATCTCCCCAGCCCTTTTTATGTGTGTGCGTGCGTTTGTGCGTGCGTGCGTGTGTGTGTGTGTGTGTGTGGGGGGGGTGATCACGTGTATGTATATATGTCTTCATATCTGTGGTTGGACAGATGTGGATACACATTCATGTCTCCACACTTTATGTCTGTAAGCATGGGTGTGGGTGCATGTTTATGTCTCCACACTATACCCGTGAGTATGGCTGTATACTTGTCTCCATGTCTATGGACACACTAATGTGAGTGCATGTTCACGTCTCCACAGTTTATATCCAAATTTGTAAGATTTGGAAGTGGGAATTTTTGTTAGTGAATTCTTTTCGTTTTGTGTGAGTGTCTGTGCCTTAGCACATGGAGGTCAGAGAACAACTTTTGGGAGTCACTTTTCTTCTACTCTGGGTCCTAGGGATCCAACTCTGATATTCGGGTTTGGAGATTGGTGCTTTTCCCACTGAGCCATCTCACAGGCCTTCTTTCTTTTTCTAATGGCCATTCTAAATAATATCATGCTACCTTTATGTAGTGAGGAGCAGCGGGCAGGTCTGCTTTTCGTCCCGCCCGGCTCCCGCATGGCTAGCTTAAAGCCCCAAGTAACAACACACAAACTGTATTCATTTAAACACTGCCTGGCCCATTAGTTCCAGCCTCTTGTTGTCTAATTCTCACATCTTGATCAACCCATTTCTAATAATCTGTGTAGCACCACGAAGTGGTATCTTACCGGGAAAGATTCAGCATGTCTGATCTGGCAGCTGGCTCCATCGCGGCTGGCTCAGAAAGGAGAGGCAGGGCAATTGCCTGAGGCATCTGCCTTACTTCCCTCTTCCCAGCATTTTGTTCTGTCTACTCCACCCACCTATGTTCTAACCTATTAGGCCAAGCAGTTTCTTTATTAATTAACCAATGAAATCACCAGATAGATAGAAGACACACCTACATCACCTTTATTAAAAAAAGAAAAATAACCTACAATGTCTGGAAGCAACTAACTGCTGTTACCAGAACCTTACAGTGTCATTTCCACTCTTTATTTCATTGCTGTAAGTAACTAAGACATTATCATGTAGGCAAGTCTCTTTGCTCTTACTCAGGGTAATTTAAATACTTATTAAAATGTAAGGTCTGTGAATCATAAATAATACAAATAATTGCCTTTTTCATAGAATTAGTGCAAATTAAGCTTACTGGTACATGACTTAGAATTCTGTTTTGAGAAATTATGAAAGTATTTAATTCTGTAATAAGAAGATTGTAAATTCCTTGCCTTACTGCTGATTTTTAAGTTCTGAAAAAAAATTAATAATTTTTTCCTTACAGCTACATATAATGGAATAATCTTGGCCTTCCCCCAAAGTACCCAAATTCTGTAGGTCACTTAGTCCTTGTGTCAGTTTTGTTAAATTTAGGGTTTTGTTTGTATTGAATAGATATCAGAGTAAGTTCTCGCCATAACTGATGTCACTCAATTTTACTGTAAACTGGGTTGCTTATTTCTTACTGCCAGTTTTTCTTTATAGGCCCTGAAGCAGCAACAACAGAAGAAGCAGCAGCAGCAGCAATGCAGGTCAAGCATGTCCATGTCTAATCAACATCTCTCTCTCAAGACTGTCAAAGCAGCCAGTGACTCTCTACCTGCCAAACCCGGTAGGCAGTTTGACTAATCTTCCCTCCCCAGTGGAATTTTCTTTCTCCCAGCTTATCTGAAATTTTGATATTGTAAGTTATTTTACTGTACTGTTTATTTTTAAATTTCTCTTTTCCTAGCATTATCTTTCTGCTGCCACAAAAATGATATAGATCCTAGGATAAGGTGGTGTGCAAACCTTTAATCCCAGCAATGGGAGGCAGAGGCAAGGACAGCCAAGGCTATACAGAGAAACTTGGTCCTTAGGCAGATGTATGCAACAAATAGTTTTTTGACTTAGCCTTCCATGCAGCCTCAAAGTGAACTTGTTACCAATGCTCTCATTTAAAATATGAAGATGGGGCTGGAGAAATGGCTCAGTCAGTAAAAATGTGTACTGATCTGATTTCATCTTCTGGTGTCTGAGGACACTGAGCATTCTGGTGGGGCAATAACATACATGCAAGCAAAACACTCATACACATAAAATCAAAATAAATTTTAAACATAAAAGTTAAAAATTAAGTATGTAGGCTTTCTAAAAATATATACTCTTTAATTTCTTTTGGCTATGTTTACATAAACTTGGTATTTGTTGTTGCTTTTGTTTTTAACTTTGTTTTGCCACAGACTTTGTTTTGCATTATATAATTCACCTGAATACCATAAGCTCGTTCTAGGGGCTGCCCTAAAAGTCAATGGTCTTAGTCTTGGAGATATTTTCATTTTTGTTAGAAAAGCATTTGTGACTAGAGATAAATAATGTGAGAGAAGATGTAATGGATTTTGTTTATAAAGCATTCAAGAGGCCTACATTTTTTTCATTTATTACCATGGGATAATAGTCTGAATGTTTTTATTTTATCTTATTAATTATTAGGTTTATTGTTATCTGGGGAGCAACTGCATGTGGAAGTCTGGGGCTGACTTGAAGGGGTCACTTTTCTTCTCCATGCGATAAGTCAGGCTGTAAGGGTTGGTACAGCTGTCTTGCTAGCCCCCTTGGTGGATTTTTGTTTATGAATCCCATGTTACCCATCTTCAATATTTTTTTCTCCTAGCCTTATGGGAAGGAAAGCAATCTGATGGACAGTCAAGCAGTCCCCAGAACTCAAATTCCAGCTTTTCTTCCTCTGTGAAAGTGGACAGTTCTCTTCTAGGCCTGGGGAAGAAGTCTTTCCAGAGGTCTGACAGACTCCACACAAGTAAGTTCAAAGACTGCGTTCTCAGTGCAGCCCTGTGTTCACAGTATGCTTAAAATTCATCAGCTACTTGCTTGAGTTTAATGTAAATTTTTAATTTTATTTTAAAAAGTCAGACATAATTTCTTTTCTGTTTTTTTTTCTCTGTTTTTTTCTTGTTGTTGTTGTTTTGAGATAGGGTTTCTCTGTGTAGTCCTAGCTGTCCTGGAACTAGCTCTTGTAGACCAGGCTGGCCTCAACCTCACAGAGATCTGCCTGTGCGCAAGTTAATAGAAATAAATGCTCAGAATAGTGCCTGGCACCTAGTAACCCTTCATAAGTTTGCTGTTACTGTGGTAATTGTTACTATTGGCATTATTTGAAATACACAGAGAAGTTCTCTTCTAGGCTTAACAGTATTGAAGTCCTGCTTGTTCAGTGAATTCTGAATTTATTGAGTCAAGGTTATTAATCTAAAATAATGAACCCTGTGGTCGAAGTGATTGAAGTGTGATGGCTTAGGAGCTGAGAGCCTGTTCTCCTTTTTCAGAGTTCGGCTCCCAGCTCATCACACTACTTTCAAAGGACTGCAGCTCTCAGGGCCTAATTCCCTCCTCTGGCTGCTACTGTACTCATGCACACACAAACACATGCATATACATAATTTAAATTTTTAAATTAAAAAATAGTGCTTGTTTTTGGCTTTTTTGTTTGTTTTCTTTTGAGACAAAGTTTCTCTGTGTAACCTTGGGTGTCCTGGAACTCGCTCTGAATACCAGGTTGGTCTCAAACTCAGAGATCCACCTGCCTGCCTCCTGAGTTCTGAGATTAAAGATGTGTGCCACCACCATGCAGCAGTGCATCCTTTTAAATGTTTGGTTTGGGTGAGCTTGGTTAATGATTGCACAAGATATGCTAAAATCTGCTCTGTGTGAGGACTTGTCCCGTTGTGGCAGTCGGCCTCACACAAACACATGATTTCTGTGTAAGAGAAGTGTCTTAACCTAGCTTTGAGCTTGTGATCCTCCTCCCTCAGCATTTTAGATGTTGGGACTATAGACATAAACCACTGTGCGCTGGCCTTTCAGGTATTTAAAGCTATCTTGTATTAAATGATTCTTGTTTAAGTTAATCTATTGGCCATTTACAGTTCAGCCTGAATTATATATTAGGCCTGCCGTATATGTATATAGCAAGATCGTAGCCACAAAAGTAAAGTAAGATCTTCCTGATGAATTCCTCCTCATTATTTACTTTATCAATCACTGATAAGTGTTTTGTTTGGTTAGATTTTGCCTGGTATGCCTATTTATTTGTGTGCCCTTGTGCTTGTATATTTCTCTGCAAACAGTATTTAATTGGCTGGCATTTTTAATTCTTTGTGATAGTCTCTGATCTTACTATTTTTTGCTTTTGCTAATCTAATGTACTAGAACTTGTTTTTTAACCTTAGTTTTTATTCTTTAGCCATTTTTTCTAGTTTTGTTTTATACTCTTAAAATTTTCCTTAAAGGTTGTTTCTTTTTTATTTTATTTTGCACAGAACAAATGGAGCAGCACTGGTCCTGATCAGGTCCAAGTGCGGAACAGTTGTCTCAGGATATCTATCTGTACACTGCTCAAAATTGTATCCTTAGACACAGATCACCTGGCGCTTGCACTGGATTTTTGAAAATGCAAGATTTCTGAATGATAAATTAACCCTCCAAATCTATCTTTCTTTCCTTCTTTCTTTCCTTCTTTCCTTCCTTCCTTCCTTCCTTCCTTCCTTCTTTCTTTCTTTCTTTCTTTCTTTCTTTCTTTCTTTCTTTCTTTCTTTCTTTCTTTCTTTCTTTCTTTCTTTCTTTCTTTCTTTAAAAAAAGCTAATTTTTCTCTGTGAGTTCGAGGCCAGCCTGGTCTACAAGAGCTAGTTCCAGGCCAGGCTCTAAAAAAGCTGCAGAGAAACCCTGTCTCGAAAAACCAAAAAAAAAGCTAATTTTGCAGACAGGTTTTCATGTAAAAGGCTAGGTATTGATTAGTTTTGGATGTCTAAGCTCTGTTACACATGGCTTTCCATGGCTTCACTCTACAAAACATATTTACAACGTGAAGATACATCTACAAGAAATCTACATTTCACAAATCAATCTTGTATCTTTCCCCTGAATTGACTCTCACAGATTCCTGTCCCCTTGTTATTTCATTTGCCCAGCTTAATGGCCATTTAATGCAGCTCAACATTATGACTGGGCAAGAGATTTACAGTTCCTATAGGATATCATGTGCAATTATTCACATCTTCAAACCATAAAGAATTCTGATTTTTAGCTTTTTGAGTTCCTTTATTTGTTGTCTCAAAAACAGTATCCTCTGCTCTCGCAAAGTTGCTTGAATTTCACATACTCGAACTAATTTTTTAATTCAGTACATATTTCTTAACAGTTCCCATATTATAGGCTTATTCACACAATCTTGATGCCTGTTTCTCTGCATGGTCCACAGACCACCCTTGAACATGTTTTATGAGATTATCATTGAAGTGTGCTGCTAGTGTAGGTGTTAATGAACACGCAGGCTGAGCAGATGTATTCTGTGGTACAACTGTTGCATTTGATGCATTACTACTGGAAGTATGATTTGGACCAAGTGATGGGCTTATCTGGCTGCTTAAGCACTGAAGACTTCAAAGAGAGATAGGCTCACGACCCTGCTGCTTGTGAGCAGTTACAGGCTGCTGTGTGGCCGACTGTAACACCAGTCCTTGCTTAACTACTGGAGCACTAACCCTTGGCTGTGATGAAACAGGTGGAGCACTAATCAAAGGTTTGATAGGACTGTGTTACCTGAGCTGTGCTTATTCTCGGAGACACATAGGATCTTGGGGATGAAGCATCGGATGTAGAGAGCTGGGCAGCTTGAGAAATGAGAGAGGTAATATTGAAGGCAGATGGTCCAGCAGTAAGAAACTTGTGGATGATAGACTGCTTGTCTTCCACCCCACTGGTGAACCCACTAGTGGCTGTTGCTTGCATCACCTCTTCTATAATCCCTATCTTTTGGGAAACAATTAACTGCCAACTTATTTACTTCTTTTTGTCTCTGTTCTCTTTCAAACCACTCTTTTGGTTTTTCCCATTGTGATACTTCTGTGCAGCAATTGTAGTAATATTTTTTTTCCCAGAAGAGCTAATATGCTCAGACCGGTCATCTGCAGAATCATAAGGTGCATCTGAAGTTTTGCTTGGATTAGAAAAATGTGAATTTGAACTATGAAGAGCACTGTGGTTGTGTGAATTTTCTTGTGGCGAGTAACTGGTCCATCTTCCCTTTCTCTAACTCTTTGAGTATGCACATTTTTGGCCTTGCTGTGACCTGTGATGTCCCTGTATTTGTTTTTAGGACTATCAGATAGATCTCCGCAACATTTTATTTGGTGGTGAAGGATGTCTAGCACCTTTTCGTGTCTATGATCGCCACTACTGAGGTGACTCTTTGAGGAATACTTAAAGAGCATGGAAAGGCTGAGAGTCCCCCCTCCAGTTGTGACAGCCATCACTGAGTCTTTGCTGTTTCCTCAATACATTACCATCAATTCCCGGCGCTCTCTCTCTCTCTCTCTCTCTCTCTCTCTCTCTCTCTCTCTCTCTCTCTCTCTCTCCCTCTCCCTCTCCCTCTCCCTCTCCCTCTCCCTCTTCCTCTCTGTGTGTGTGTGTTTGTGTGTGTGTGTGTGAGAGAGAGAGAGACCAGGACTCAGCACACCCTCCGTGGCTCCCCGCACCTCCCACCTCTCATTACAGGACATCTCCCAGGCAGCCTGGGGCAGCTGCACCAACTGCAGCGGAGCTGGGGGAAAGGGGCAAGTGGCCTTGTTCTGGTCCCCCACAGAGAGCGAGCACTTCCAACACCTTCTGCCCTCTCCCCCACCACACATATTTTTTTTAAGAGCTGAGTAATGCTCCATTGTATAAATGTCTCACATTTTCTTTATCCATTCTGTTGAGAGACATCTAGGTGTTTTCCAGTTTATTGCTACTTTGAATAGAGTTATCATGAGCATGGTTGAGCAAGTATCTCTGTGGTAGAATAGAGCATCCTTTGGGTACATGTCTAAAGAATGATAAAGTTAGATCTGAGTTAGGTTGATTTCCAACTTTCTGAGGAGCCACCACACTGATTTCCACAGTGGCTATATAAGTGCTCTCCCACCAGCAATGGATGAGTGTTTCCCTAATTCCACATCCTCACCAGTGAGAGTTGTCATTTGTTGTATTATTGATCTTAACCATTCTGACCGGTGTAAAGTGGAATCTCAAAGTAATTTTGGTTTTCATTTCCTTGATGGCTAAGGATATTGAACATTTAAATGGTTCTCAGCCTCTTATGTTTATTGAGAATTTTCTGTTTAGATTTTGTCTTAGAGTTTTTATTGCTATGAAGAGACACCACAACCACAGCAAAAGGAAATATTTAATCGGGCAGCTTGCTTACAATTTCAAAGGTTCAGTTCAGTATCATTATGAAAGGGAGCATGGCAGTGTACAGGTAGGTGTGGTGCTGGTAGCTGAGATTCTTACACATCATGCAGGCTACAGGAAGTCGACTGAACAGCCACTGAGGAAAACTTAAACAAGAGACCTCAAAGCCCACTCCTACGGTGACATACTTCATCCACAAGCCTCACCTCCTAACAGTGTCATTCCCTTTGGGGACCATTTTCTTTAAAACCATCACAGATCTGTATCCATTTTTTTTTTTTTGGTAATTTGGGTTATTTTTTTGTTTTGGTCTAGTTTGGATTTTCAAGGCAATTTCTTTGTGTATCCATGGCTGCTCTTGAACTCACTCTGTAAGCCAGGCTGGCCTGGAACTCACAGAGACCCACCTGCTTTTGATTTCCAATTACTGAGATTAAAGGTATATGCCACCACTGCTCAGATAGGTTGCCTTTTTTTTTTAAAAATCAAGTTTCATGATTATATTTTGGGTATTAGCCCTTTATTGGATGTAGATGGTAAAAATACTTTTCTGTTTGTTAGGCCACAGCTTTGTCCAAATGCCATGTCAATTGTTGGGGTTACAAATGAACACCTCCGTGCCTGATATCTGTGATTCGTCTTTGATATTACTGCTTTTTTTGAGAGACATTTATTAAAACTTATTTAAATTTTGCCCTTTCTCATTATCTTTTTTTTAAAAAATTATTTTTATTGTATGTGCATTGGTATAGGTCTGTGTGAGGGTGTTAGATCTTGGAGTTACAGACAGTTGGAAACTGTTGTGTGGGTGCTGGTAATTGAACCCATGTCCCCTGGGAAGAACATCCTGTGCTCCTAACTACTAAGCCCTCTCTCTAGCTCCCTTTTCCCCAGTCTCTCTCTCTGTATGTATAGGATATAGCCAGGCCTTGAGTTCGCCATGCAATGGTGGAAAACCTAATGATCCTCCTGCTTTTATTGTCCAAGTGCTGGGGTCACAGGTGTTAGCTGCTATACTAGTCCTGCTTCTTTTTAAAGTCTGTTTGTTCTTGATTGTTGTTTCCATTTGCTGTTTCTTTATGTATTTACAAATAGCTACTCTGTATTATGTTTCACAGATGAGATATGTCTACGTATAAATCTGTTGTTTCTGAATTCTAATGACATTCATAGTGGCATTCTTTATAATTTATTGGATAATTTTTGTGATTGTGTTGGATTTTAATTTCTAGGACTCCTGAGGGCCTGATTTGAGAAAATTCTTTCCTGAGAGTGACTTTCCTTGTACTTGAGCCAGGAGCTAGTGGGTACCACACCAAGGATTGAAGGAGTATCTCTGTACAGTGTATGAGTTTGTCAGGGGCCAGGTAAATGACTCAGCGGCTAAGAACACTTGCTGCCAAGACCGACAACCTAAATTTGACCCCTAGCATCCTAGGGAGAGAATCAACTTGTGAAAGTTGTCCCCGACCTCCATATACGCTCTGTGGCTTATACCCTCCAACACACAAATGTACACACAATGTTTTAAATTTGTTAAGTATTACAAATTCTCTTTAAGATTATGCTGTAAATTTCAGTTCTACAAGAAATATTTAAATTTTTTTCTGTATTTCTACATACGTCCTATTCCTGTATTACTATGTTTGCCTTTTTTAAAAATAGAAACCAGTTTTTATTTACGTTAAGTTGCATTTTTATTTTTTAATCCCAAATTTTATTGTAAGATTTAATTTACGAAATGAGAACTAATGATGGAAAGATGGAAGATATCAAAATAAAAAAAGATTCAGTGACAATAGTAAGATGTATAAAAATGTACAAAACCAAAACACCGCATTTAGTTAGTACTACTAATCTTCGTGTACACAAATCTCTCTGTGTGTATATATTTCAAGTTGTTGCTTTTTTTTTTTTTTTAATAACAAAAATGCAGCTCATGCTAACTTGGTACTCAGGGTTGCCTTGAACTTCAGGTGTTTCTGCCTCTGCCTTTTAAATGTTGGGATTACAAGCATGTACCCTCACGTCTGGCTTGGATTTTCTATTTAAAAGTCTTTCAGTGGCCTCTGTGTGTGTGTGTGTGTGTGTGTGTGTGTGTGTGTGTGTGTGTGTGTGTGTGTGTTAGATAAGATTGTGTACATGTGTGTGTATGTATCATAGTGCCTATATGGAGGTCAGAGGAAAGTTTGATGTGATGGTCCTTACCGTCTGCATTGTTTAAGGCAAGGCTCATGCCCCTTATTTATTGATTTGAGACATATAAATACAATACATTTTGATTCTTTCTGTCCTGTTGAGCCCCCAACTTTCCCTTGGTCACCCTTTAACACTTTTCCCTCCCAATTTTATGGCTTTATGGCTTTTCTTTTTTTTTTTCCTGCAACACACCAAGTCTAATTAGTGGTGAGGCAGGGTCTCTGCTGTTTGCCACTGCAAACACAGGTTGGCTGGCCCATGAGCTTCCTGTTTTTACTGCCTATCTTTCTATAGGAGCAATGGGATACTAGACACCTTACCACACCCAGCTTTTAAATAGGTGCTGGATACTGCAATTGAGATTCTTATGTTTACGTGTCAAGTCTTTTACCCTCTACCCATAGTGCCATCTCCTCAGCCAGATTTTCTGTTTCAAGAAAAGCAAATATTCTTCATATTTGTCATTTCTCATAAAGAAAGTGTGATGGTGGGCTTGGTGGTGATGGTGCATACCTTTAATCTCAGCACTCAGGAGGCAGAGGCAGGTGGATCTCTGTGAGTTCAAGACCAGCCTGGTCTACAAAAGTGAGTTCCAGGATAGGCTCCAAATCTACAGAGAAACCCTGAGGTGGGGGGAGACGACATTTCTGAGATCTTTAATTCTCATTTCTTCAAAGTGTACTATTAAATTTTGATTTTCTTTCTTTTTTACTTTAGATAAGCTATAGTTAGGACCAAAACTGTGAAAGGAGAGCCATGTGATGAATTACTGTTTTCTACTTTTTGTAGGACAAATGAAAAGGACTAAATGTGCTGACATTGATGTTGAGACCCCTGACTCCATTCTGGTTAATACTAATCTTCGAGCACTAATTAACAAGCACACCTTTTCACTTCTTCCTGGAGATTGCCAACAGCGCCTGCTTTTACTGCTTCCAGAGGTGGATCGACAGGTGCGTTATGTCAAGCGCAGGGGGTTTTCTGATTAAATGAGGCTTCTGGCATTCATCACCTTTAGGACTCCATAAGATTTCAAGATAGAACCTCATGTATTCTAGGCAGGACTTAAACTTACTGTGTAGCTGAGGCTGTCTTACACTCTTTACTCGTTTACTTACCCAATGTAGGGTTATAAATGTGTGCTACACATGTCTTATTACATGTGTTGCTAGAGATAAAATCCAGGGCTTTGTGTGTGCTAGGCAAGCATGTCTAGTTCTCAAGATTTTTTTTTTTTTTTTTTTTTTTTTTCTGAGACAGGGTTTCTCTGTAGCTTTTGGTACCTGTCCTGGAACTATCTCTTATAGACCAGGCTGGCCTTGAACTCACAGAGATCCACCCGCCTCTGCCTCCCACAGCACTGGGATTAAAGGCGTGCACCACCACTGCCTGGCTAGTTCTCAAGATTTTTAAAAGTATCTTTTTATGTGCTGTGAACAAACATACCAGATAAGGTACCACCAATTAACAAAAGAAAAACTAAAACAAACTCAGTATGAAAGACAGGCCTTTTCCCTAGTGTTTAACAGCAGACTGTCTTTTCTCATTTATAGGAAGAGACTTACAAGGTAAGCTGCACAAATCATTATAGCTAGTTGACAACCAAATCAAATTGAAGACTTTCTTGTTCTTTTTTTTCCCCCCTTTTCTTTTTTTGTTTTTGAGACTGGGTTTCTCTTTGTAGCCCAGGCTGTCCTGTAACTTGCTCTGTAGATCAGTCTAGCCTAAAACTCAGATCTGCTTACCTCTGCCTCCTGAGTTTTGGGATAAAGGCATGCACTAAGTCTGTTTTCTCTGAGACTTGCTTTCTTAGTTCTGTAATTAGCATGTGTGATGAGTCCTTTTGGATAATTCAGATAATCAGGTATTTTTCCAGCAATAGGGATTAAAGGAGAGCTGTTCCTAATGACTGCATTCTCTGCTGTATCTCTTTCAAGAAAAATTATTTTGGAGGATATTCATCTAGTTAATTCTTGCTGGAAGACTGAAGCTTCAGCATGTTTTTAAAGACCTGGTGTTATGTCTCTTGTGGATGTTTTTGTGTCCTGTTTTGTGTTGTTCCCACCCCCCAAGAAGAATTGTTGGCAGGATATATGAGACATGACTACTGCCTATTTGTGGAGGTCTGATGTTTTCTCAGATGCACCATTTCTGGTTTCTGCAAGATTGCCACAGGTGGTTTGTTGTTGTAGTGATGGTATTAAAGGTTTTTTTGGTTTTATGTTTATAATGTTTTGCATGCATGTATGTGCAGTGTATGTGTGCCTGATGCCTGAGGTGGCCAGAAGAGGACCCTGAATTACGATGGTGCAAAGCTGCCATGTAGGAGCTGGGAACCAAACCTGTGTCCTCTGAAAGAGCAAAAAGTGCTCTTAACCACTAGCCATCTTTTTCTATCTCCTGCCATGTGTAGTTTTTAAAAAGGGACCCTAGTATTTTTCTAGTTCAAATTCACCCAGATTGGCATTCCCACAATGTTAGTTTGTTTGTGTGTACTTTTGATAGGAAGCTAGTTGGTCAGTCTTTGAGCTATGGATTCAATAAACAACATGAATGATACTGAGTAATTTAAGTGAATTTGTACTTTAAGTTACCATATATTTTCAATGTGGATAATGTTTGTGTTGAAAGTATTATAAATAAAGGTTTTGTTTGTTTGTTTTTGGTTTTTCAAGACAGGACTTCTCTGTGGCTTTGGAGCCTTTCCTGGAACTAGTTCTATAGATCAGGCTGGCCTTAAATTGGGAGAAACCCACTTGCTTCTTCTTCCCTACTACTGGGATTAAAGGTGTATATCACCACCATCAGGCGTACAAGAGTATTTTTGTAGATTTGTGTAGCACTTTTTCCTGTATATTTTATATGAGTCAAATGGTTTTTTCTTTTTTTAAAAAAAAAAAAAAACCAAGATAGACAATAATTCAGATTTTAGATGTATAGATTTAGAAAAATTTTTTTTCATTAAAAATTTCACATGGCCTGTGGTTTAGTGGGTAAAAAAAAAGAATTTACAGTCAAACCTAACAACCTGAGTTGAACCCTAGGACTCACCACAGTGCAAGGAGAGAGCTGGCCTCCACACAAATGTCATGGCACGTTCTGTGTGAGCACAACACAGATAGGAAGTGTTGATCCAGGAGTGCCAGGAGCAGCAGCCAGTTGCTTCCTTCCTCTACTGTTCCTCAGTCCAAAAGGGGTGAAATTCTATCTCCACCCCACCTTTACTTCCTGTCTCTACCTCCTTAGTACTGTGATCAAAGGTATGAACCATCACTGACCAGCTTCTATGGTAAACTAGTAGCTATCTCTGCCCTATGATCTCCAGGTAAGCTTTATTTTTCAGAACACAAACAAAACATCACATAATACAGATGTAAGAAATTTTGTCTCCCAGTACTTTGATGTATCCTTGAGATACATCTCTAGCCTACCAAAAAAAGAAATTAAGCCTTGTAACAAAGCATCAGAAATGAATTCAGTAGACATATGGAGGGAAATACATCAGTAACCATGTCTCAAAGTTTGATAAAACTGCAGCCAGATAGAAAACAAAGAAAACTAAGAAGGCAATGAGAACCATCACAGACCTCCATGTTTAATAACCGTGCAGCAACAGCAGAATACACAGGAGTCAGGAAATCGTCAACCGTTTCAACCCTACCCCGTTGACAAAAATTAAATTACGTGTTGATACATGTTTGCAAGGAAAAGCATATTGTATGTTCATATATTGTTTGTAGCTTCAGCCTTTTCAGAAAGTAGTATAAATATCTTCTTACATACTAGTCGTAATTTGATCTAGGAATACAACCTTAGAAATAGCTGGGTGTGGTGGCACCCGCCTTTATTCCCAGCACTCAGGAGGCAGAGTCAGTCGTATCTTTTTAAATTTCAGGACACCTTGACTGTTACACAGAGAAACCCTGTCTTGGGGGGTGGGGGGAGAAAATAACTAGTACAGCTAGACAAGATGGCATACTCCTTTAATCCCAGCCCTTAGGAGTCAGACTTCTGTGAGTTCAAGGCCAGCCTGGGTTACATAACAATACCCTGTTTCAAACAAACAAATAAAACAATAAACGTATTGATATATTCATCTGCCAGGATGTTTGTTGCAGCTTTATTGATTATGGGAAAGCATTGGTAACAAGTGCATGTTTACCATTAATTTAAAGCCATTCATACAATGAAATAATGTGCAGCAGTTTCAGAAAGGCTAAATATATACCAGTTGACTTGAACAGACATTGTACTCTGTGAGAAAGCTAAAGTTAGAGTGTGTTATATATCATTTGAACCCAGATCTGTTAAGAAGATAATAAATTCTGTTAAAAAGAAAACATACATTTATTTAAATATCATTCAATGAAGAATATTTTTTCCATTGTTATGGAAAAACAGTAAAAAATGAACTAACCATGTTTGGGTGGGTGTGTTCGTTGTGCGTTTGTTTGTTTGTTTGTTTGTTTGTTTGTTTGTTTGAGGCAGGGTTTCTCTGTGTAGCCTTGGCTGTCCTGGAATTCACTCTGTAGACTAGGCTGGCCTCTAATTCACAGAGGTGCCCCTGTTTCCCCAGTGCCGGGACAGCACATTTCTATAGGATTGACCTTTGTACACTTTAACATGAAGTGAATATCATACCTTTTCTTTGCACATTTTCCCTGGCTTGCTCTTTGATCTAGGTTGGTCCAGATGGGTTGATGAAATTAAATGGCTCAGCCCTTAACAATGAGTTCTTCACTTCTGCAGCTCAGGGCTGGAAGGAAAGACTCTCAGAAGGTAAGTGTTTTTCCCAGGATTTGTGTGCCTAGGTACTGGAACAGATTTGGAAGGTGAATGTGTTAGTTAGGGCTCTCTAGAGGAACCGAACTTATAGAATAAATGTGTACAAAGGGGTTTATTAGTAAGGCTTGCTGTGGTCCAGCTACTTCAGCTGTGTCTACCAATGGAAGGTCTAAGAATCCATTCGATTTTCAGTATACTCCAGAATCCCAAAGTAGGCTGTAATGCCAGCAAGAGCAAGAAGACAAAGCGAAAGCTTCCTTCTCCCAAGTCCTTTATATGCTGCCACCAAAAGGTGTGGCCCAGATTAATGGTTGATCTTTCCACTTCAAATGAGTTAGTTAAGAAAAAAAATTCTTGACCATTGTGCCCAGCTTAGTTAAATCCATATATAGTCAAGTTGACAATCAAGAACTTTCATTATAGTGAGGGTCAGGAAGTTTTCTAAACATAGGTTTTTCTGTTCTGTGTGAAACGTTTGGAAAGATTGTGAAATTTCAGTATGGGAACAACTGATTCCACACACTGTTGAATACACTCATTTGAAGTAATAGGGAACATTTAAGGACCGTAATTTAAGAATTACTGGTCTTGGTCACTTGTCCTTGTGTGTCTGGTTTAACAGATTTACCAAAGGCAATAATAGAATATTTTAAAAGTTACTGTTTTGAGTATTCTGTGTGGTATCTGTCATTATTGTCTTGGTTACTTTTCTAATGCCCTAACAAAAAATCATGACCAAGTTATCTATCTCCTCCTTTCCTTTCCTTTCCCTTTTCCTTTTCCTTTTCCTTTTCCTTCCCCCCCCCCCCCCCCTCTCTCTCTCTCCCTTCCTTCCTTGTGTGTTTGTTTCAACATGGTTTCTCTATAGCTTTGGAACCTGTCCTGGAACTCAATCTGTAGACCAGGCTGTCCTCGAACTCTCCACCTGCCTCTTGCCTTCCAAGTGCTGGGATTAAAGGTGTGTGCCACCACAGCCCAGCTGACCAAGACATCTTATTTTTTTTTAAAAAAAAAAGCATTTAATTGGGGCCTTGCTTTCAGCTTCAGATGGTTAGTCTATGAACATCATGCCTGGGAGCAAGGCAGCGAGCAGGCAGGCATGGTGAGAGCTCACATCTCGAGACAGAAGCAGGCAGATATCTGACTTTGAGGCCAGCCTGGTGGAGGAGGCTGCTTGTTGGTTCTGGCTGCTCAGCCCCGAAATAATCACACAGAAACTATACTATTTAAAACACTGCTTGGCCCTTTAGCTCTATCTTTTTATTGGCTAATTCTTATATTTCTATTAATCTGTATATTGCCACGTAGCTGTGACTTACTGGCTAAAGTTCTGGCATCTGTCTCCGGCGGGGCAACATGGCATCTCCTAACTCCTCCTTCTTTAATTCCTCCTTCTTTCTCCAGAATTCAGTTTAGTTTTCCCTGCCTACCTCTATTCTACCCTATCAACAGGCCAAGGAAGTTACTTTGTTAACCAATGTTATTCACAGCGTACAGAGGGGAATCAAACATCACCAGCCGAGTCTAGAGAGAGAGAGAGAGAGAGAGTTCCAAGACAGCCAGGGCTATCCAAAGAACCTTGTCTCAAAGGAAAAAAAAGTAATGAAAGTAACGTACTCAAACGAGTTTGCTTTGAAGAAGCCTAACTTTAAGATAGCTCTATTCATGGACAGCACATTTGTCACTCCTGGTTGGCGGTGGGACTTGGGAGGATGGTGCTGAAAAATGAGGCAGACTGAAGTCTCATGCAACAGCCAACTTTAGTGAGCACCAAACAGTTTATATTTTGAGGGTTAAGAGAAGTCACATGATTAAAATGTCCAATCACAATGGCAGGCTGCACATAGCAGGCCAGCCAAATATGTAAAACCATGTTTTCCCATAGAGGTGTGTAAACAAATAACAAGAATAGTTTTTGCACAAGCACCCAGAATTCTCCTCACATGAATTCAACACATATTCATTACTCTCATTCCATTGGGAAATAAACTACAAACTTGAAATTAGAGGTGAAAGGAAATCTGTGTGAAATATGATGTTTGTAACTAGAAAACGGCACTGTGGGCTTTAGCTGCATATAGAAAACTTAAGGGTAGTATGTGACTGTACCGGATGCCACCTAGTAGTGGTGTCTCCTGTCTGTCTAGGTTCTTTGGGAAGCTTGTTGCTTTGACATGATAGTATTTTGTTCCTATAAGAGTCTTTCATGATTAAAATTCATGAATAATACTTTTCTGTTTATGTCATTTTGTTGATACATTGCAGGTGAATTTACTCCTGAAATGCAGGTGAGAATTCGTCAAGAGATCGAGAAGGAAAAGAAGGTAGAGCCGTGGAAGGAACAATTCTTTGAAAGCTACTATGGTCAGAGGTAAAATAAGGCAGTCTCTGGAATCATATTAATTCCTACACGTGTAATGTGATGCCTCCGCTTTTTTACCTTATTAGAAAGTCTAGCTTGGTGGTAGTGTACACCTTTAATCCCAGCACTTGGGAGGCAGAGGCAGGAGGATCTCTGTGAATTCAAGATCACTCTGGTCTACAGAGTGAGTTCCGGGATAGTTAAGGCTGCACAGAGAAAAACCTGTCTAATCATAATAAAATTGTACTGGAGACATTTAATAGACAATAGAGCCATTTGGTTTGAATAGGGTTGCATAGTCCAACTCCTGTTTGTTAGTCTCCCTTGCTTCTTTCTACGTACTAGTAAAAGCCAGCGAGAGAACTTCACTGATCACAAACTGAGAAATAAGTATTTTCTTAGCTTCAAGTAGTGTTCATTGATCCCCCTCCTTCCTAATCATTTAAGATAGACTCCCTACTGAGCTGGCCAGTCAGTGTTGGCGCATGCCTTTAATCCCAGCATTCGGGAGGCAGAAACAGTCAGATCTCTGAGTTCGAGGCCAGCCTGGTCTACAAACTTAAGGACAGCCAGGACTACATAGAGAAAAAACCCTGTCTCAAATGCTGACTTTTCAGGACTAAGCTATAAAGCTGGTGGTGAGTGTATATCATAAGTTATAGTGAGTCTGCGAGTGCATGTGCTGCAGTGTGCTCTTGGAGGGCAGAAGAGTTTGGGATTTGACGCTCTTCATAGGCATGAGCTCCCTTGTTAGAGCCTAGGTGATCAAGGAAACACTTTCTTCTTCTGAGGCATCTTGCTGACCCTAGATAGACTAATCAGTAATTTTTTTTATTACTGATTCTATTAAGGCAACAGGGTTTAATTGATCACTGCTTTAAAAAGGGAAAGAACATTAAGAACAATTATTGGTGGCACTTTTTGGCAGACCACCCTGTGTAAATCACAGCTGACTTTTACCTGTGGATAGCTCAGCAGCATGCAACCTCAGATCTTTGGATCTAGATTGAGTGTGGTTTAAACAAGCTTCCTATAAGCTCAGTTCTCAGTTTTTCTTTAGGTTCTTGTAGGTAGCCTGTGAGTCTCTAGATAATATGGCTCCTATATAAGCAGAAGTGGCAATAACAGTTACCACTATAGAACTTTCATTGTGTGCCAAGTGAGAACGTCACATGGAGTAACTTCATCATTGCAGTTTGAAAATTTTAATTCTGGTATAAAATTTAACAAAGGTGAAGAAGCCTAGTCATTTAGTATCTTGTCCACAACTATTACCAGAACCAGGATTTGAATTTAATTACTCTGGCTCAAGAGTTCTACAGAAAATACTATGTGTCAGGGGGTTCCTAGTTACTGACATGGTCTACTTTTCTTGTCTATTAAGTAATGTGGACTATTTTCCATATAACAATATTTCCTTCAATTTTTCAGTTCTGGCTTAAGCCTTGAAGAGTCACAGAAACTGACAGCTTCCCCTAGTGATTCCAAAGTAAAGAAAATCCCAGCTGAGCAACCAAAATCCATATTTCCTTCAGAGGCCTCTCCTGCCAGAAACTTCCCAGTAGTTCCCCATTCAGAGTGTAAAGAAGAAGCAGTGCAAATGCCATCACCATTCAGAAAAGAAGACGAAAACCAAGAGGAGGCACAGCCAAATTCTACATCCCCAGAACCCATCCTTACGTCAGCCAGCGATACAAATGAGCTTATCACCATGACATCCGTCAAGTGCCCTAAAGATGAGGGACTCTTAGAGCAGAAGCATGTTGTCTGTGCTGAACAAGAGTCTGAGAAAGAAAATCAAGTTACCACAACTTCTAATTATAACAAAAGTGAGAACCAAGAAGTGTTATCTACATCCCCAAGCAAATCCAAAACTTCTGGGTTAGAAAAGCCTATAACAAAGCCTGTTGCAGAAGCTGGTCCACTGGACCCAGATGTGAAGATATCTCCAACGTCTCTTACTGATCAGATCCCAGAAAGTCTGAAAAGGAAATCTTCTCTTACCCAAGAAGAGGCTGCTAACAGCTGGGAGAAAAGACCACGTATCACTGAAAATCACCATCACCATCACCAGCAGCCATTTCAGGTCTCGCCACAGCCCTTTCTTAATAGAGGGGAAAGGGTACAAGTGCGAAAAGTACCACCTCTCAAGGTAAGAAAGTGGTCATACTCATTAAGTTTCATGACCTGTGGTATTAACATAAAATAGTAGCATATATTTAATATACATATAACAGTGGTATTATAGAAACAGTAATAATCAGGCTGTAGAACTGCATCCCTCCAGTTCTTGATATTTGAAAAGGAGTCTGAGTATGTGAGCCAGTCCAGCAAAGTCTCAATTCCTAAGTCAGGCTGGCATTGAATTCTTCTCTTTTTGCTTTTTTTTTTTTTGTTTTGTTGTTTTTGTTGTGGTTTTTTTTTTTTTTTTTTTTTTGAGGTGTCTGCCACCCAGCTCCCAAGTAAATCACACACTTGGGAGGCTTATTATATTACTTCTGAATGCCCACCCTTACCTTGGCTTGTTTCTTGCCAGCTTTTCTTAAATAATCCTGACTGCCTTTTGCCTGTTGACAAAGGTTTCGTCCCACCTGATCCCTCAGCCATTCGATTCCAAAGAAACACACAGAAGCCTACATTAATTATAAGCTGGTTGACCTATTAGCTTAGGCTTCTTATTAACTAACTATTAAATCTTAAATTAACCCATAATACTTGTCTGTGGTAGCCACATGACTTGCTATCTTTTATCAGGGAGGTGTTCTCATCTTGCTTCCTCTGCGTCTGGGTGATGACTGCAGACTGAGCCTTTCGTCATCCCAGAATCCTCCTGTTCTGGTCATCCCGCCTATACTTCCTGCCTAGTACTAGAGGTTGCTCCTATTTCTTACATTTGGATTACCTATACAAGGTTGTTTGTCCCCAAAACAAATTTCTTGGGTTTTGTTTTCTAGTTTTTCTGTTTTCTCCTGTAGTCTGTTCTTTATATAACAAGAGGCAGTAATTGTTTCTTTCTACTCCATAGAACTTCTAAACTACTATGTGCAAAAAAATGTCACCTAAGTTTGTACAACTAAGTATTAAACAAACTTTGTTGTTGTTTTTGAGTCAGGGTTTCAAAAATCCTTGTCTGGAACTCGCTGACCATCCTGTTACTTACTCTGTAGACCATGCTGGCCTCACTCAAAGATCCTACTGCTTCTGCCTCTCAACTCTTGGGTTAAAGCAGTGCGCCACCACTGCCTCGCTAAACATCCTTAGTGGGTTGTTGTGGTGGTGGTTGTTGTTTTGTTTTGTTTTGTTTTGTTTTTTTTAAGATTTATTTATTTACTTCGTTTGAATGCTTTGCTCGAATGCAGGTATATGCACTATGTGTGTGCTTGTTGGATCCCATGGAATTGGAGTTCCAGGTGGTTATGAGCCATTATATGGGTTCTGGGAATTGAACTCAGGTCTTTTGTAAGAACAAGTGCTCTTAACCATCTCTGCAGCCCCACAAATGTACTTTTTTTAAGTACATGAATTTATCACAACTATTAGAAAATACCACCCTGGTTTCTGATGTATAGAGAATTGATTTTAAATACTTAGGACTTTGAGTAATGAAAAATAGTGACTTCACAATTATTTGTAATTGAAGAATTTTCAAAGTTAGTAGTTTATTATAATATTTTTTCTTTAGTATAATACTCATTTTTCTGGCCATTCTGATTCATAAATGGGGGGTGTCAAAAAGTTTACACAAATAAGTACAGTATTCAGTAGGGGTGAAAATGCTTGGCAATATTATGTATGTGACCCATTATGTGGGGAGACAGTGGGGTTGAATGCTTAACACAGTGTGTATTAGTCTTAGAGCAAGTGTGTGTGTCATGGGTGCATTGTATTCGTCTGCTCTAGTTAGAGCTGAAATTGATCTCGGCTCCCCCACCTCATTTTTTCAGATCCCGGTCTCCAGAATCTCCCCGATGCTGTTTTCTACATCGCAGGTCTCTCCCAGGGCTCGTTTCCCAATCTCCATCACTAGTCCTTACAGAACAGGAGCCAGAACTCTTGCAGACATCAAAGCAAAAGCCCAGTTGGTCAAAGCACAGAGGGCAGCAGCCGCAGCAGCCGCTGCAGCTGCTGCAGCCGCCTCAGTTGGAGGGACCATTCCAGGACCTGGCCCTGGGGGTGGACACTGTCCCGGAGAGGGTGGTGGAAGGAAAACTGGTGCAGGCGGGAGTCCAGGCTCAGACAGAGTCAGCGCAACTGGGAAGGGTCCCACACTGGAGCTGGCAGGAACTGGAAGCAGGGGAGGTATGCGAGAGCTTTTACCCTGTGGTCCCCAGCCTGAGACCCATACACCAGGCCAGTCCCAGCCTCCTGGTGTCTCTGGAGCACAATTACAGCAAACCTCCTCAGTGCCTACAGCACACACCATCAGTGGAGCATGCACAAGCCTCCCATTACCAGCCCACATAGAGAAATTAAACAGTGGAAAACTGAACCCCCCACAGGCAACAGCCACAGCAGCCTCTCCTTGCCACCCACAAGACCTGAGTAGTTACAGACAGGAAAAAGCTCCTTCTCCAGAAGGGCCTGCTCTCATCTCAACGGCTTCACCTGTTTGTTTTGTAGCTGATAGCACAGTTGAACACAAAGCAGGTTCTAATAGGAATGCACCAAAGCCTTCAGCCTCAGCAAAGGCAGCTGCTTCTGCTCGATTGGATATGACTTCCCCCTCTGCAACATCCTTATTGACAACAGCCAGTTTAGAAAAACTCTCTGTACCCCCAGTCAGTGGAACTGCAGCATCTACTGGATCAGCTTCATCCTCAAGCACTTTGCCAGCAGCTTCTAGCCTTAAATCCCCAGGAACTTCTGCAAATATGAACGGACCCTCTTCAAGACCAAGTTCTAGTATCCCTGCTAATAACCCTTTAGTTACTCAGCTGCTCCAGGGCAAAGATGTTCCCATGGAGCAAATTCTGCCTAAACCTCTCACCAAAGTTGAAATGAAAACAGTCCCACTGACTACGAAAGAGGAGAAGGGGGTAGGAGCATTCCCTGGTTCCAGTGTGATGGAAGGCAGCACCAGAGAGGAAGTTAATGGCAGGCAGGCCTATGTGGCTCTCCAGCAGCTGGGGAAACCCTTGCAGAGTAAGCAGCTTCCCCAGGTCCCAAGGCCAGTCTTGGAAGCTAAGGACTCTTGCAGTGACACTCACCAGTACCCAGAAGGACTAAGTAAAACAACTCAAGATCAGCTTTTTCAGACACTCATCCAGAGGACTCAGAGACAGAGCGTTCTTTCATTTGTGCCACCCTCTCAGTTCAACTTTGCTCACTCAGGTTTCCAATTGGAAGACATATCCACAAGGCAGAAATTTATGCTGGGCTTTGCTGGCAGGAGGACATCCAAGCCTGCAATGGCAGGTCACTATTTACTTAATATTTCCACCTATGGCCGGGTTTCAGAGAGTGTTAGGAGGACCCATTTTGTAAATCCTGAGGAACCATTTTGTCTAAGTAGCCCCACTGAAGACTTGAGAATGGGCTATGCAGATTGTAAAAACACAACTGGAGACAGCAGCAGCAGCAAAGATGATGAAACTGATGAAGAGAGTGTGGGAGATGAGAAAGAGCCTGTGTCAGTGAAGGAGGAGCCCTGGGCTTCTCAGAGTTCTGGCAAGCATCTCCATAGTGGGGAGACTCCGTCCACCATTGATTGTTTAGCTAGCAAGAATGGTAAGGCTGAGGCACCGATGAGTGAGCAAGCCACTGCAGGCAAGGAGAATTGCATATTCTCTAGAGGCCAAACATTTGATGAAAAGACCCTACCCAGAGATTTTATTCAGGCAGCACATAAACAAATGGCTCACGGTGTGAGAGGTAAGACAGTATGTAGCAGCCCCGAAATTTTCAATTCTACTGCTCTTTCTCTCCCTGCAGACAGTCCCACACACCAGCCTCTACTCCTTCCACCACTGCAAACCCCCAAATTGTATGGAAGCCCCACACAGATAGGGCCAAGCTATAGAGGCATGATCAATGTCTCAACCTCATCAGACATGGACCATAGCTCTGCTCCACCAGGTAGTCAGGTATCTAGCAATGTAGGGGATGTTATGTCATTTTCAGTGACAGTCACTACCATCCCTGCTAGCCAAGCTATGAATCCCAGCAGCCATGGCCAAACAATTCCTGTTCAGGCCTTTCCTGATGAGAACAGCATTGAGGACGCGCCTTCAAAATGTTACTGCCGGTTGAAAGCCATGATCATGTGCAAGGGATGTGGAGCTTTCTGTCATGATGATTGCATTGGGCCCTCCAAACTGTGTGTCTCCTGCCTCGTCGTCCGATAAGACTACAGCAAATGTAAAGGAGGGAAGGGGAGGCTTAACAAGACATATTCTTGCACCCTTTTGAAATCACAGAAATAAAGTTTCAGTTGTCTCAAGAGACATTAATCAGGAATGCAGAATACAGGTCTTCACATTGACAGGAAGAGCACCTTGTATAGTAAGTGTGAGTCGAGTAGGACTACGAATTGGTGACAAGTTTGCACTTAAAAAATCATGTAAATATGTCACATTTTGTTTTAACATTGTTTTCCAAGAATTTAGGTAATGATGTGTTAACTTCACATTCAGATTTATGTTCCATTTCTTTTGACTCTGAAAATAGTTGAGTGGTATGCATGGTGAAAGGAAACTCTGCCTCTGACCTTTCCTAGGGTGGGGAAAGGAAAAGAATGATCAGGAAGTGACCATCATGCTGATCATGTCCTCACAGGCTGGCTGCAGGTTCTTCACAGATAACATGCCTTTGTGGGATTTAGATTTGGGGTTTACTCATCCCTTTACTTTAGGTGGAACCATTTCAAGTGGGATTTTTAAAAAGATATTCACATCCCGGTGTTTTTGATCCTGACAGTCCTGACTTAGCTTTTGCCTTCCATGAATCAGTACTGTTGTTTCCTAGTCAGTGAATTTTATTTAAGAAGGGTCTGCCTCCAAGGGACTCCTCTATTAGTCTAATCTGTGCATGGCATTAGTTCCAGCAATAATACATCCTGATACTGCATCATTCGTGGGCTCCCACAAACAGGTCTGAAATACCAGTGTAAAATAAAATGCACACGAGCATTAGTGATTGGGGTGTGTGTGTGAGAGAGAGAGAACTGTGTGTCTTGTTGGCAAAGGAATGAAACTGAAGAAACTTAACTGAAACTTCAGGAATTTGGAAGAGTGATTTTAACACTGGACACAAAATACTTTCCTTTCCTATTCTATAAACAATTCCAGGTAGAAACGCTCTTTGGTGGTAACCTCTTTTCTGCTTTGACCTCCCAGGCATGAGATGATGATGCAGTGATCTTATGCCATCCTACCACAACATGTTTGCACCTCATACAGAGAAAGAAGACAGTTTGCTGTTCCTGCTGTCTGGACAGCAGGGACGCCTGATGTGAAAGGGCGTTAGGAGTGACTGATCAAATACCTGGCTGTGAAATTTCACATTTTTTTTCTTTTTGATTATTATCCGTGGATTCAGAGGCCTGCTGATCTCTGAGTTCAATGCCAACCTGGTCTTCATAATGAGTTTCAGGACAGGATATAAAGAAACCCTGTCTCCAAAAACATAAATTAATAATAAAGCAAGTCTGTTTTTAAAAAGAACAAAAATAAAATCCTTCTCTAGTTGGTGGACATGGTGATACTTAAAATCTCAGTGCTTGGGAGTCAGAGTCAGGCGGGTCTCAGTGAGTTAACAGCCAATGTGCTCGAAAACAAGTTCATGGCACACAAACAGTGTCTTTAAAACATACAAAAGAACTAGTGACAAACTTTAAGCAAATACTACTTAAATCGCTGTTAAAGACGGTTTAAGAAAAACATCAGTTCATCCGATGTTCTAATATCAAATAGTCTGTATTGATTGATTTCAAGTCTCTTAATGTGAAGTGTGTAATGATGTAATATTGCAACCCTGTACAGTTGGGTTTCAAAAGCTATAAAACTCAGGACAATTTAACTGTTAATACATCACAGGAAGGAGACAGGAGTGTGTCTTGCCTGCCATGTGGTGCTCACCCCTGGCCATCACACACATGTGCTTCCTCAATCTTTGCTTTAAACTCTGTGAAACTCACTTTTTCTGCTCTCGTGGCCGTAAACAGTTACGGGCTCACATCCTGTGTTCCAGAACCAGGCAAGACAGTACGACGTCTTTCCATCTTCCCTTTATTCAGTAAGTGCACAGCTGGTGGGAAAGAAAGGCTGCAAGGATTCGGGGTTAAGAAATGCATATGTTGTGAATTGAAGGACGAGTAGGAAATAGAAGCCAGGGTTCTGGTCCCAAACCTTCAGGAACATGGGTAGTCCCCATGAGACCTTTAAAGACCCTCATCTGAGTAGTCTCCTTGTCTTATTATCCTGCTGGAAGAGGGTGAGTAATTTCAGAAAGGACCTCATGCTGACAGTCAGGGGCAAGTTTGTGTTGGTGAAAATTTTTCTACTTTCGACCTGGCTTACTAGGAAGATTTTGCTCCCTGGTTTCATTAATCTGGGACTGGGTGGGCAGGAGCGAGGCATTGGAGACTGTCAGGTCCATTTAAAGACCACATTGTTCCTCTTACCTCAATCCAAACTCCAGTAAGTGACACCCAGCTAATTTCCATCCTACTATTCCAAAAGCAGAACTTGATAGCTAGGTACACTGCCTCAGACTTGACAAGAACGAATTTTTTCTTATATTGAAAATATATTAAATATGAATCTATTTAAAGGGTTTGTTTTAAAACATGGTTTCAGATGGAAGAGGAACACTCAAATGAACAGGAAAAAAATAGTTGAGTCTGTCCCTTTAAGTTGAATTTGGTACTTCAGTACATGTTAACACATTTTTAATCATAACTTTTTGCTATTTTTTTAACCATTTCAGTTAACATGAAATGGTTCAGTGTTTAGCTTATTCTTTGGGCAATTTCCAGTGAGGTTTTAAATATCACACCTGATACACATACTAGTATGCCCTCTCCAGCCTTAAACCACTTCTGCAAGTCACCTCTGGGAGAGTATTCACGATGCATCATCTCAGGGTAATTTATAAGTGTTCTGAGTTGCCTAAGATGAACACTCCCTGAATCAAAGGATTTTTTTAATAATCAGAATTCTTTATCCTATTAATTTAAAGGGGAGCACAAATAACATGAAGTTGTTTGTCCTGCTTCAGTTCCTTAACCCCTGTACTCAAGACACTGAAGCTGCCTCCAGTGTTCTATGTGGCATTTCTTAAGAGTGAGCTGGCAAATGTGGGAGCTTTTCTTGGGGTGGGAAGGCTGCATTTCCTTGGGTATAGAGATGTGGGTATTTGAGAGTCTATCTCAAAAGTAGATTAACAGTCAAAGGAAGACCTCACTGCCTTCCAGGTGAAGGCACGCTGTCCCACATGGAGCAGGCCCATCAGCTACCGTTCTGTTTGCTCCATACTGCTCTCCATGTTAGAAAACCTTCGTGAGCTCTTAGGTTAAAGGGCTTGTTAGAGTGAGGGATTCGCTGTGGTCACGTTTGTTTAGAGCTCATTGCTAGTGAGCACTGTTGTTTTCTCTCTGGCATCACAGAACAAGGAGAAGGACACTTCCCGTTGCATGACAGCAAAGTGTACTAAGTGGAGAACTTGGCCATGGGTGGTTTTGCAGCTCAACTTATGGAACAGTCCAAAGAGACTTTGCGAAACATTCTGACAGGCAGGGACCTTTTCCTATGTGTTTCAATACCTACATACCTATTGAACAGAACAGTAGGGAGACATTTCCTAAAGTTGAAGCAAGAGCTTCATAGAGTCTTGGTTACTTTATTTTTTTTAATGCTTTACATTTGATACAACTATTAAAGATCAATTTTAAAATAACTTTCCAGTAATATATTTTAAGTAATATATATTTTAATATCTATGTAAAAAGTGACAGTGGAAGGACTGAATTTCTCATATATGGTATGTGTAATGTAGGATCTCATTGCTAAGGCACAAATTATTTCAAGAGTTACTCAAACTACTCAGATTATTTCCCAAAAAAAAGGAAAGAAAAGGAAAAATGCAATAAGGGGAATGATTTGGGGGCTTTATTTTTTATTTTAAAAGAAAGTTGACTTATTTACCACAAGCTATTTTTCCCTCGCTGGTGATAAGGTTTGTACAGACTGGTTTGGTAAATGCTCAATTTTTGTGTCTTTTGCCTTTTTAAAGGAATTGTTAACATTGGAATTGAGGGTATGTACAGAGAAGTTGGTGTCAATGCCATTTAATAAGTCATATTTTTTCACAAATAAGGAAAAATCATTTTAATAAGAATTTTAAGTATTTGCAATAAATATATGTATATAGATTGTATGTATTCATATATTATTTTTCATTTTATTATTAAGTAAAAGATAATTAAAAGTGAAATTTAAAACCTTGTAGTTTTTTGATGAGTCTTGAGATCTGACATTTGAATATGACGTGGGGAAGGACCCTCAAAGAGTTGCCTTGAACAGTTACGGGAGGGAAGGTCACCACAGACTGGGAGAGAATCACTGAGGAACTTGACCATAAGTCAGGGTAGTGAATTTCAGAACTTAAGTAAAAATATTAAAACTTCACCATTTATCTGTCGTGTTTTCTCCCTCATCTGTCCTTTTCTCCTGACCACCTAATGTCGCTGAGAGAGTGAGGAAAGCAGTAGTCTCTTGTAGTGTGCCTGTGGCTTCTAACGCCATGGAAGAAGGTAATGAAATTTGTTAGGGGACACAGGCTTTCTCCAAAGTGATTGATGCTTTGTTAGACATTGCAGTCACTGCATACCAGATCAGATGTTTCAGAACTAACCTCTTAAAAATACAGAAGGCCAATCATTTTCAGAGGTGAGTTAATTCATGGCCTTGACTGATCTGGGCAAGTCAGAAGCTAAATCTGTTTTGTTGGGAACATCTGTGCTTGATTAGGGTGAGTGTCCACTAATTGTGAGAATGGCTTGAGATGAAGATAGATCTCCTGTTGTATAAAATAGGAGTAGTGAAGGGCTTGGAAGAAGTTTACTGCTCTTGCTCCTGAGTGCTGGGGTTAAAGTATCTTTATGATTCCATCATTCAAGTTAATGTAAAAACATGGAAGTTCAGCTGTCCAAGAGGATGGCCTTACAGGTCTCAGCTGGAAGTGCTGTTTCTAAAACAAATTTCTCCGTCAGTGAAAGCACTTGCCCAAGTATGAGGACTTGACTGCACGACCCCAGCACCCACATGGAAGTTGCATGTTTGTGGCATTGGCCTGTAATACCAGCACTAGAGAAGTCGGGCAAGGCTAATCTGGAGGTTTCCTGGCCAGGTTCAGGTGCAGCGAGAAAACCCTGTCAGGCGGTGGTGCACACCTATAATCCCAGCACGCGGGAGGCAGAGGCAGGCAGATCTCTGTGAGTTCCAGGACAGGCTTCAAAGCTACAGAGAAACCCTGTCTTGAAAAACTTAAAAACGTGGAGAATCGACCCAGATGAACATTCCAGCATGAGCATTGTCCACTACATACAGGCGCATACAGGCAGGTGCACTAGAGTATGTGCAGAGCGTGCAAACACAAGGGAAACTCACGAACTCAGGAGATACTGTGTCAAAATTTCTACTCATGAAAGTAATGAAGGTGAGATATTTAAGTACTGTGTCTATTAAAATAACTCCCATTTACGTAATAGTACACATCGAGCTCACATCATAAGCAAGATGCATATTCCTGTGATAGGGGACTTTATTTACTTCCCACTGTCTTGGAAACCTGTTTGTTGCTTCTCACACTGCTTTATCTCAACTGAATTTCGGTCACATTGAACATTCCTCGCCTTTTATATACAAATCCTGTTACTTCAGTGTTTACTTCTTGCTTATTGTGTGCTCAGTGTTGCCAAAGTGCTGGTTATGCAAGGATAAGAAAAAATTCACCTCAACAGTTTTTCCTAAAATTGCAGCCACGCAGCACTGGCTGTAGTTCTTACTGTCCAGTTAAGGCTGTTTTCCCAAAATAAGTGTGAGTGAGTTGTAGAGTAGAAGTTTTGAGCGCTGGACAGCACAGCAGTGACATGAAAAAGTGCCCCAAGATAAAAGCAGCTAATGTAGACCTAAGGAGCCACATTAGTAAGATGTGTCTTTTTGAGATTGTTGGAGTAGAGAGGCTAAAAAAGCAGCTGAGGCAAATGGAGCATTATGTCAAGTTTCATGTTCTTGCTGAGAAGACACTGAGTCCGTCCCTTCATTTGATTTTTTTCTCCATAGTGGATGGATAGGATCACTTTAATAAGTAATCTTAATTTTGTAGAATTGCCTTTAAGTCACAGAATGAAAATGCACTTCAGCCTTTTTCCTTAGGCCCAGGTGCTGTTTCTTTAGGAGTGTCTGGGAGGTAAAAAGTCATAGTCAGGGCCGGGCGGTGGTGGCGCACGCCTTTAATCCCAGCACTCGGGAGGCAGAGGCAGGCAGATCTCTGTGAGTTCGAGGCCAGCCTGGTCTACAAGAGCTAGTTCCAGGCCAGGCTCTAAAAAAAAAAAAAAAAAAAAGCTGCAGAGAAACCCTGTCTCGAAAAACCAAAAAAAAAAAAAAAAAAAAAAGTCATAGTCAGTACTTGCTCTTGAATTCTCCTTACCTCTTGAAGTCTTCAACCAGATGTTTGGGCTCATAGCATGATTGCTGTATGCCAAAATATCTGCATCTACACTGCAAAGGGATGCTCAGTGTATTTCACCAAGCTCTCCGGGACCCTTGGGAGATTTCACAGGAGTGAGTACTTTCACCCTTGCCCTAAGAAGGGGAGTTCACACCTAGAAGGCTTTTAGAAGAGAGAAGAGGAGCCCTGGCAAAGCCAAAGATCAGTTGTGGAGGCTGGCTATGACTCTATCATGGCGTCTCCAGAACCTCAACCTCATTTTTCTTGTTTTTGAAACTCAAAGAAGCTGAGGGGTAGAAATAAAAATAAAAAATTTGATTTTCATCTCAACTGCAAAACTTAAAGGATCCCTTGGGGAGAAGAATAAGGATAAACCCAAGATGTGGCTTTTAAATGGGTTTAAGTAAAATTTCAGTTGAGTGCCTTACTCTTTAACAAGGCCTTTTTAAAAGATTCATTTTAACATGAGTCACCATGAATGTTGCCTGGAATTTGATTTGGGGTGTGGACTAAAATAGTTTTTGTGAATTACAGCAGCTTTTGCCATAAGTCAGAGCTAAGGCTATGTGTCTGTACCCGAACTTCATAAACACTGTATTAGTCCCATGTAAACCAACATTAGGTTTTATTAAATTTAATTAAGATTCTTTTGATATCTGAAGATAAGTTTGAATTTATTTCACACATAGTCTAGGTAATTTGGAACGTGTAGCATATAAATTTATTTTAAAAACCAGAGTCTAATGTTTTCAGATAACCTAGAGTTTAGAACTGAAATTGGAGTTTCCCCTTCAAGTTAGCAATTTTTTTTCCAGTCAGGTTTTCAGGCAGTATTAACATGTAGAGACTTCAGTCCTAACCCTGCTGAACTCTGTCTATCATCACCTTAACACTTCTTCATGGAGTTCTGTCAGTCACTGGCAAGTGCTCAGAGGAGAGGTGGGTATGGTTGCATGCCTGAAGTGCCCAGCAGTTGGTAGGTGAGAGATGAGTTCAGGGTCATCTTCAGCTGTAGCAAGTTCAAGGCCAGGCTGGGCTATGTGAGAGCCTGTCTCAAGAAGGAATATCCTGGGCTGTGAATAGGACAGTTTAATCAAACTTGTTCTTGAAAAATACATGAAACTTTTTGAGCACATGAAAGCTGTAGAATACATGACAAATGGATCTCCAGAAGATGAAAAGCCAGGAGCTGTGTGTGCTCTGATGTGTTTTCAGAACTCCTAATCCAGTGAGTTTCTCCAGCATGCCTTTTTTCACCAGCAACAAGGGAATCAGAAGAAATGGGCCTTAGCATAACTTGTTGACTAAAATCTTTGTGCGTGTAGGCCTCAGCACTTGGATACACGAGCAGTCTGCCTTCAACTCCACACTATCGTCCGTTCCTCCCTCTACTCTTTCTTTACTGGTACTATAGATGCTGTCTTGAAAGTCAAATGTATGGTACAGTTCTGTCTTGACGATGCCTGCTGAATAAAGGCATACAGTTTTACTGTAATTGTGGTGCCTTTTCTAAAGTAGTGGACCACGTGGTGCATGGCTTACTTGCTGCTCGTCTCTTCCCTAGTTCATCACATAACTAGTGTTTCTTAGGACACATCCAAAAGGAGTTGAGGTACTTAATTTGAGCCTAAGCCTATCCTTTAAGAACAAGAGGAAAAAATGTTTAGATTAGCTTATTTCACCACCACTGTTGGGAGATTGGGGTTTTCATCTCTCAAGATTACAGTGTTTTTCTAGAGTGATTTGCAGCACTGCTTGGACACTTTAGCACACTGTCAAGGGATCCGTCATAGTATTTAGTCCACCCTGCCATGAGTCCTCAGATCTCCCTACAGATTGTATGGGCTCACAGCTGGAAATGGACCTTTAAGACTTGACTCTCGACCCTAGTACCAAGCTCCTTCCCCTCTATCAAAATTCACCTCATGTTGGAGACAGAAGGGGAAGGATCTTGTAGGAGACCACAGGTGGCTTTGCACTACAGGAGAATGGGGCTACAGCTGTCACTGTTATGGAGAGAACAGGTGTCAAGATTGAGGTGCAATACCCCAAGATGCAGATAACCCTTGGCTTAAAGACAACCAGGAGAGATGACCTTGAATGAGTTCGGAGTGAAGCTAGAAGGGTGCTAGCTATTCAGTTACGCCTGTAGATGCCATGTGCATCATTAGATCCTTCACCTGGAGTAAAGGCTGATCACAATAGGGTTGTTTTAGGTATGAGTCTTACACTGTTCCTTCCTGCTGGCCACTTAGATGCAGCAGATGGTAAAAGCTAGGATGGACTATGCAGCAGCTTTGAATGCCCTACACATGATGTCCTAATGAGTCTTAAGTATTCCCATGTGCTATAGAAAGCCTGAAGTCTGGGGGGCGGGGGTGCTGGACATGGTAGCACACACCTTTAATCCCAGCGCTCAGGAGGCAGAGGCAGGTGAATCTCTGTGAATTCGAAGTTAGCGGGGTCTACAAAGCAAGTTCAAGGACAGCTGAGACTGTTATGCAGAGAAACCCTGTCTTGAAACCTCCCCGTAAAACAACCCCCCCTCAGAAAAAAAAACCAGTAGCTTGAATATAAAGAAATTATTAGTTTTGTTACAGGGAAACGAGGTACATTTTCTGGTTTTCAAAATCTTACAGTGAATGTTTTTATTTTCAGTAGCAAATGTATAGAAGGAAATGTTCTGTTTCTACTTTTCTGTCACGGTGAGAAAACAACAAAAGCTGGGGGAGTGGGGACGGAATTAGCTTGTTTTAGCTTACAGGTTACAGCCTACCTGGGCTACAGAGCTTATTCCAGTTGTTCCAGGACAGCCAGGGATACATAGAAACCCTGTCTTGAAAAACTGAAAAAAAAAAAAAAAAGATAGAAATCTATGTCACGCCGGGCAGTGGTGGCACACGCCTTTAATCCCAGCACTCGGGAGGCAGAGGCAGGCGGATCTCTGTGAGTTCGAGGCCAGCCTGGTCTACAAGAGCTAGTTCCAGGACAGGCTCTAAAAAAGCTGCAGAGAAACCCTGTCTCGAAAAACCAAAAAAAGAAAAAAGAAAAAAAAAGAAATCTATGTCACAAGCTACTATTCAAAACTAGTTCTGGCAAGAGGACAGACCCATCGTGAAGGGTGCCCCAAAAGTAGACCCCCATGCTGAGATCAGTTAGGGGGATAGGGCATTTCTCAACAAATGTGCAAACTTGTTAGCTTGATTCTTCACATGCAAAGTAATGAACTAGACCCGTACCTAACACTTAGAAATTAAGCCAACCAGAAGAAAACAGAAAGTGCTTTACAATTAGATTTGACAATGGTCTTCTAAATATGAAAATCCACAAAAGGAAAACAGTGGATACAAACTGAACTTCAGCTGGGCACGGAAGTGCATGCCTTTGATTCTAGCACTCAGGAAGAAGAGGCAGGCCGACCTTGAAGACAAGGCTAACCCTGTCTACATCACTAGTTCCATGCTAAACAGTGCTGCTAGTGAGATCTTGCCTCAAAAATTTTTTCCTTTAAATTTTAAAACAGCTTAAGATTTTGTGCATCAAAGAACCTTATCAATAGAATGAAAAGGCACTTGGAGAGTAGCAGAAAATACTTGCAAATGATATCCAATAAATTCTGAATATATGAAGAAAAAAGTTGGGGGCTGCCTTAGTCACTGTTCTATTGCTGTGACGAGACACCATAACCACGGCAACTCATAAGAAAAATCATTTGATTGGGACTGGCTTACAGGTAGGAGGTTTAGTTTATCATTATAGCAGGGAGCATGGTAGTGGGCATCATCCTCATCCACAAAGAGTAAGTGAGCCTGGGCCTGGCATGGGAATTTGAAACCTCAAATCCCAACACCAATGACACACTTCCTTTAACAAAGCCAAACCTCCGAATCGTAGAGCCACTCCCTGATGACTAAACATTCATATATATGAGCCTATGGGGATCAATTCTTATTGTAAACTTCCACAAGGAGCAAAGGACTTGGAAAGTTTTTTTTTTAAACTCCCGAAGTCAATATACAAACAAACGTGTCTTGGAAGGGATGAGGAGAAAATGGAACCCTATGTCTTGGTGATAGATATATTAAGGGCTATTGGGTTAACTCTTCCTGTTTCATCTTTGTGGCAAACGCTTGAAGAAGGAAGTATTTAAGCTGATTTCCGTCCATGGCCAGCCCCATCACAGGACAGTGATGTCATGACAGAAGGGATTTTTGGAGCAGAGTTGCTTACCTCGTGGCAGAGAAGGATGTGGAGGACAAAGCATGTCTTTCAAACATGTGACCCTTGTGAACAAGGCTTCCAACAAGGCTCCATTATTTCTTTCACCTCTCCAGACAGTACCCGCCAGATGGACACCAAGCCTTTAACACATGAGCCTGTGGGTGCACACTACATTCAAGCCCTATAG
The DNA here is from genome assembly GCF_903992535.2 of Arvicola amphibius. Lineage (NCBI taxonomy): Eukaryota > Metazoa > Chordata > Mammalia > Rodentia > Cricetidae > Arvicola > Arvicola amphibius. The sequence goes on from NC_052048.2 coordinate 132,707,875, forward strand.
ACAGTATGGGAATTACCTTATGACACAGCAATTAGGATTTTGGGTATATAACCAGAGAAGTAAGCACAAAAGGACTCAATCCTTATTTTGACAGTCATGTTCAAACATATTTGTACACCAATGTTTCTGATATTACAATAGCCTTAACAGAAGTCACCCGAATGATCCCCAGGCGGCTGGGGAACAGGTGTTTTATAGGTACAGCAGGACATTATTCACCTTAATAGGAAAAAGCAAGTGATATTTGGCAACATGCTCAACCTTGAAGACAGGCCCATTAAATAAGCCAGACACAAAATGGACAATCGCTGTATAGCTCTGGGAGCCTGAGACTCCCAGAGTAGGCCACACCACAGCCGGGGGTGAAAGGCTGGAAGAGCGGGAGTGGTGTTGAGCAGGTTCAGAAGGTGTAAAAACTTTGAGAAGTTGTGATGTGGTGATGTGATAGTTTTGTCAGCTTGCCACCTTGCACCATTACCTAAGAAGCAAGTCTCAGTGAGGAACTGTCTTGGTTATGTTGGTCTGTGAACATGCCTAGGATGGGTTTCTCTTGAGTTGAGGTGGAAAACCCTACCGTGAATGTGGGCGGCACCATTCCCAAGGCCAGGCCCTGCGTGTGGAGAAGTTGAGCCCTCGCCTGCACTGTCTGCTCTTTGCTCCTAATTATGGATGTAATGTGGCTAAGTCCTCAAGCTTCTGCTGCTGTAACTTCCTTTCCTCCTAGTTTGCTTTCGTCAGGATGAGTTGTTATAGCAACAGGAACCCAAACGAGTACAGCAGTTTTCATAACTGTGAATACACAGTATCCCTCAGTATTATATTTTGCGTGCATGACTTAATGTATGTACCACCTGTGTGCCATATGTGAACATGTGTGTGGTCTTTGTATGTGCACGCAGAGGCCAGAGGCAGAGGTTGGATGTCTTGCTTTGTCAGGGCGATCTCTCACTGAACCTGGAGCTAGGTTAACAGCCAGCAAGCCCCAGTGATCCTCCTGTCTCTGTCCCCACCACAGCCACAGTGTTAATATTAGCTTCCAATTCTTTTGGCCTTGGCTGTTTTTGTTTTGTTTTGTTTTGTTTTGGTCCCCAGTGCTAGGAATTAAATCTAAAGTCCCACCAGGCAAGCATTCTACCACTGAGAAATATCTGTCTCTAGGTCCCTCAACTCAGTCGCTTGACATCTGTGTTGTCAAGTGGATGAGAAGCTGATTCCTTTTTACTGCTGGGCACTACTGTGTGGTTGTTTACCAGTGAGTTACTGAGTTGGTTTTAACTCTTTCCTCCTCCTAATAAAGCTGCTTTTGTATACATCTTCTAATGGGCATATGATTTGATTTCTCCTGGGCAAAAACCTCTGATTGAAGGGGCTGGATGATGGCTCCGCGGTTAGCACTTGTGAAATACATATTTCCTAAATACTCTACATTCTTACCCACAGTATGAAGATCCAGTCCTTCTGTGTCCTTGATAACACGTGGGGCAGTGTCTTGGCCATTTGAACAGATGTGTAGTGGTATCTTCCCCAGGAACAAGTCCTGCTGGACACCCATAGATCTTCCTTCATGACATACGTATCGGTTAATTTAATTTTGAGGTAGACTTGAGAGGTCTAGCTCAAAATGCTCTTTGCAACTTGTTTTGCATTTTCTCTAGCATGTTTATTGGTTTCTGAGACAGGGTTTCTCTGTGTAGCCCTGGCTGTCCTGGAACTCACTCTGTAGACCAGGCTGGCCTCAGACTCACAGAGACCATCTGTCTCTGCCTCCTGAGTGCTGGGAGGCGTGCACCACCACCACCACCCTGCTTTTTTTGGGGGGAGGGGCTGTAGCACATTTTAAAAGACCAATTTTGGGGGGGCTATAGAGATGTCAGCGGTTAAGAACATCAGATGTTTTTCCAGAAGACTCAGGTTCAATTCCCAGCACCCACATGGCAGCTCACAATTGTAACTCCTCATACAGATGTATACAGGCAAAACAACAGAGTACATTAAATAAATCTTTTTAACAAAAAAAGTCTGATTTTTTTTTTTGCAGAATGATTGTACCTCTGTTGAAAGCCAACCTTGTAATATATTTGTGAGCGAACTTATTTTTTGGACTTTATTCTATTCTATTGACATAGTTGTATATCTCTGAATATTACAACATTGCATTAATTACTACAGCTTTATAAATAATTTTTGAAGTCAGGTGGTGTTATTAATCTTCAAACTTTACACATAAAATCAGATAAGCTGTATTAGAGCCTTTATTAATATGAATTGGAGTACCACATGGCCAGTTTCTACAAAAATGAGGGTTTTTTTGGAATTTATTATTTTGAGACAAGGTCTCACTCGACAGTCCTGGCTGGGCTAGAATTAGAATAGTCCCGGCCGGGTGGTGGTGGCACACACCTTTAATCCCAGCACTTGGGAGGCAGAGACAGGCAGATCTCTGTGAATTCGAGGCTAGCCTGGTCTACAATAGCTAGTCCCAGGACAGGCTCCAAAGCTACAGAGAAACCCTGTCTCAAAAAAAAAAAAAAAAAAAAAAAAAAAGAATAGTCTTAAACTCATGGCAATCCTCTTGTCTCAGCCTCTCAAGTCTGGAACTACAAATGTAATTCCAATTTGAGATTATATTTAAGTATATTTAAGGAATACTTCAATTGGGGGAAATTGATATCATAATATTACTTGATCATTTGTCTTATTGGAACCAAAGAATCAAACATCATAAGTTCTTATGAACATGCCTTCTACATCTTTTGTCGGATTTACCCTAAATGATGCAATAAGTAAAAATCATTCCTAAATGACATTTATAATATAATCAAGTATAAATCAACACTGCATATCATAAATATGTGTTTCTTATTTGTTTTTTTTTTTTTTTTTTTTTTTTTTTGGTTTTTCGAGACAGAGTTTCTCTGTGGCTTTGGAGCCTGTCCTGGAACTAGCTCTTGTAGACCAGGCTGGCCTCGAACTCACAGAGATCCGCCTGCCTCTGCCTCCCGAGTGCTGGGATTAAAGGTGTGCGCCACCACCGCCCGGCTTGTTTTATTTTTTTTTAAGACAAGGTTTTTCTGTGTAGCCCTGGCTGTCCTGGAACTTGCTCCGTAGACCAGGTGACCTCAAACTCAGAGATCTGTGTACCTCTACCTCCTGAGTGTGTGCCACCACCACCAAACTAATTTCAATTTTGCTGTTTTGTTTTTAGACAAAGTCTCACTATGCAGCTCTGGCTGTCCTGCTCACTGTATAGACCAGGCTGACTTCAAATTCACAGAGATCCTCATCCTCCCAAGTGCTGGTATTAAAGGCAGGCACCACTGTGCCTGATTTAATTGCAGCTTGAAAGCTCAGCATTCGTGCATGTAGAGTCAAGGGATTATCACGAATCCAGACCAGCCAGGGCTGCACAGTGAAGCCCTGTCTCCGACAGCTTGATAACCTTATTTCTGACCCATGAAACCCACAGTAAAAGGAGACCCACCTCCTGGAAGCTTTCTTCTGATCTCAGCAGGACCAAGGCGTGCATACATGCACATGTACACACATAACAGTTTAAAAAATGATCACTTATGACTGATGGATACAAACATTCATTTATTTTTATATTGATTTTTCTTCCTCTACGCTGCTAAACTCATCACTTGTACAGTCCTTTGGATTTTCTATGCAGATAGCAATGCCGTCACCAGGAACGGAACACATTCTCAAGAGAGCCGCTCCCTCTGACTGCACTGGCTTCACAGCCTCCAGTGCAGCATTGATTAGAAGCAGAGAAAGGCATCCTGGGTCTGACATCATGCCAGGTGTGATGCTTTCTGCTAGGTCTCCACAGTGTCCCGTGTCAGGCTTGCAAACTCACTCGCATTGCTTGCTGAGAGTGCACTGCTTTTCATCAGAAACGAGAGCTTGATGCCATGTTCTCCGCATCTGTCAGTACACTTCATGGCTTGGCTCTATTAATGCTAAATTGTCCTCAGAATAGCAAATCAGCTTCGAGATTTACTGGTTTTCCATTTTCTAGCTTTGATTTTTACTCAGGTACTTGCTATGATTTCACATCTTCTGCTTAATTTAGGTTTCATTTGTTCTTGTCTCATGTTCAAGAGACAGGCTCAAGAGAGCTGATTCATTAATTTGAGACAGTTCTATTTTTTATTTTATTTGTTTGTTTTTTTCAAGACAGGGTTTCACTGTTTAGCTCTGGCTGTCATGGAATTCACTTGGTAAACCAGGCTGGCCTCAAACTCAGAGATCCGCCTGCCTTCACCTCCTGAATGCTGGGATTAAAGGTTTGCACCACCACTGCCTGGCGAGACAGTTTTATTTTTTGAGGGAGGGTCTTGTCTTGTAGCCCAGACTAGCCCGCAAGGATTACAGGTATGTGCCAGCATACAGTACCGTCTCCTTCTCCTCCCTCTAATTCTTTCTCCTCTTCTCTTCAGGTTTCGTTTTACTGTGTGTGTGTTTGTGTACAGGTGAGACCAGGAGATGGCACTCAAGGCCTTGCAGCTGGGGTTTGCGAGCGACTCCACCCTCTACCCTCCCACGCAATGTGGGCGCTAGGGTCTGGACGCTGGTCCACTGGCGCAGCAGTGAGCACTCCTACCTGCTGAGCCACCCCTCCAACCCGCACAACCTTCTTTTCTTATTTGTTTTGAAAGACAGCATTTCTCTGTAGCTTTAGTGCCTGTCCTGGAACTAGCTCTTGTAGACCAGGCTGGCCTCGAACTCACAGAGATCCGCCTGTCTCTGCCTCCTGAGTGCTGGGATTAAAGGCGTGCGCCACCACCGCCCAGTTTAGCTTGGTGCTGCAAGCTTCCTCCCAAGTGCTACTTTTGCAGTACCCCAACAGTTCTGATCTGTTCCTGTCTCACATCTCCAGCTCATAATACTTCCAAAGTTCCACTTAAGTATGGATACTTGGGTCTGGATGTAGTAGCCCATGCTTTTAATCCCAGCACTCAGCAGGCAGAGGCAGGAGGGTCTCTTGAGTTTGAGGTCAGCCTGGTCTACATTGAGTTCAATGCCAGCCAGAGCTACAGTGTGAGACCCTGAAATGAAATGAGTGGAATGTATGCCCTGGCAATGCTGAAGCATGCATGGGCAGCCCCTATATGGGGGTTCTGTTGACCTTGTCCATATCGGGTTTCATGGTCTAAGTTGATGACCCTATCTCAGAGAGAGAGAGAGAAAAAGAGAGAGACTCAGAGAGAGAGACTGAGAGAGAGAGAGAGAGAGAGAGAGAGAGAGAGAGAGAGAGAGAGAGAGAAATCCTTTACAAGGGGTAGAAGGTCGAGAGGGCATACTGCTCTCCCAAAGAACCTGGGTTCTGTTCTCAGCACCCAGAGGCTCACAGCTACCTGAAATTCTAACTCCAGAGGGATGGGAAGCCTTAGCCTCCAAGGGCACTTGCTCACAAATGCACACACCCACACATAGACCCAGACATACATCATTAAAATAATATCTCTAAAAACCAGTTATTAGGAAATAATTTTAACCCTTTTTTTTACAGCTTTTGAACACCTGTCCTTTCAGTATGCATAATTAAATGAGTTTGCTCACAAAATACTTTGGTTTTTTGCAAAGTATAGCAATTATTTATGTGGCTGAGCCATGAAGTAAGCTTGGCTTTTGTCATATAACACCACTTAAGACAATAATGAAATATAATAGCCTTTAGATTTGGGCGTCTCTAGAAAGAGCAAGGTGAGTCTGTCACTTCAAACAATGGGTATTGTTTGTTGGCAGTGATGAAATTTGAGCTTCTAAGTCAAAACAAAACAAAATAACAACAAAAACATGTTTATTTGCCACCACGGGCTTGACAAGACTTTCAGCATTAAAATTTTCTGAGAAATTAAAAATACAAAAGACACACCCATCCTCATGCCTCTGATGTTACATAATGAATTTGAAAGCCACACTGGAGCGCTCTCCTGGTCTCCTACCTTGTGGGGACACAGCAGCTACTCAGTGACAGAGTTGAGGACTGAACCTATTTCCTGAATGTCCCATGATACTTCCCCTCTGAGCATGTCCTGCTGTGACCAGCCAGACTCCTATAAAGTTCCCCTCTGGCATCGCTGTCTGCTAGGGAGGAATCCAAGACTCCTCTGGGAAGAAAAGCTCTGCAATTAGACTAAATATAGCTGGGAGAGGCTGCGTCTCATCTGGACTAATTATCCTGTCACCCACCAGAAGAACAAAGAGTGAAGAATTTCAAGCCTCATCATCTCCATTCCTTTCACTAGCTTGGGCTTTTATGTAATGGGCCTGACCCTCGGGCCAGGAGACAAACGCTAACTTGATCCTAAATCCGAGGAAGACAATGGCAAAGCATTGCTTCCATCCCCAGCACAAGGACTCCTTGAGAATTGGGGAGGCTAGGGTGTGGGATCCCTGAAATGCATGGGTAATAGTACCAGGATGTGCTGGTGAGCAGCCTAGCCAACAGGCAATGACCCGTTCTTTAGCCTAGCAAACACTGGACACCTGCCATGCACACTGTGTGCAAGCAGCGGATCATCCACTATGCAATAAAGAAGCCAAAGAAACTCACTGAGTCTCTCGGATGTGAATCCAAAACTAAGATTAGAGAAATTCAAGAGTGAGAAAGGGAAAGCCATTAATTAAGGTTTGGGATAGCAAAGGCTTTCATTATTGGAAGTTTGTTTTTGAGATGAGGTCTCACAGAGTTCTGGCTGTCCTGGAACTTGCTATGTAGACCAGACACAGAGATCTGCCTGCCTCTGCCTATCAAGTGCTGGGATTAAAAATGTGCGCCACCGTTCCTGGGCTATTTCTTCTCTTAAGCAGTTCAATTTTTTTTTTTTTTAACTGAGCCAGGATACGCTGTATAGCTTTGGCTGATTTAGAAGTCTAGGCTGGCCTCTGCTTCCAAGTGCTGCGATTAAAGATGTTTGCTACAACACACAACATGTTTGTTTGATTGGCCTAGAGCTCACTTTGTAGATGAGGCTGGCCTTGAACTCAGGAAAATGTGCCTGTTTCTGCCTGCTGAGTGCTAGAATCAAAGGTATGTGCCTCCACATCTAATTAAGATTTATTTTTACTTTATGTGTATATGATTGTTTGCCTGCATGTACCACATGCATGCCTGGTGCCCACAGATGCCACAAGAGGGCATTGGATCCCCTGGAACTGTTTTTTTTGTTTTTTTTTTTAGTTGTTGTTTGGTTAGTTTTGTTGTTGTTGGTGGTGGTTTTTGTTTTGTTTGTTTGTTTTTGTGCTTTTGAGTACCTTGTGGGTCCTGGGAACAAAAACTATATCCTCTGCAAGATAAGAGCACCTATCTAGTGTTCTAAACCACAGAGATATCTCTGGGGTCACCACACTTAACTCTTTCGTTAGGTTGTGATGTTGATGAAGCACTGTAGAACCCTTACAACCACAGCCACAACAAAAGAATTATATCACACTTAAGAAAAAATCCTGTAAACCACAAGCATTACTTTGACTTTGTGACGTTATGAGGCAAACAGAACATCAGAGGATGCGCACAGAAGCTGCTACAAATGCAACCCATAAAAATGAGAGACTCTACAGTTTAACATCTGTAATCAGTTTCAAATAAGAGCTGTACTGGCAAAATGTTTTACAAGTCAAATCTCAGTGCTAACAAAAAGGACTTCACTTTTTCTGTAACGGGCCATGCACTACAGAGTTGACAGGATACACAAGACAGTTCACCAGCCATGTGAGGGTGGACGTGGTATATGGAAGCAGCTGGGAAGTGCTCATCCTGCGTCCTGGCCCATAGCAGCAGGGGGAGGTGCCTGCTGATGCCATTACCACAAGCAAATTGGCCTCGCTTCCCTTCTGCAGGCACACTCCTTCAAGCCAGAACTTTACTTCTGAAGTCAGGATGAGACCAGAGCTGCCCCCTCTACCCACAAGCTGGAAGCCAGGGAAGCAGGCCGGAATTCAGTTCAGGGCAAGAGGCAAAGGCGTTGAAGAAGCAGGATGCTTGAGACCAAGATTAGAACTGGCCGTTGGTCGTCAGTGTCTTTCTGGGTTGTTAGCATCTACCCCCTTGGTAAGTTTGCTCGTCTCTTGCTCCATCTCACCCCCTCTTTGCCACCACCCTGACTCTGGCCTTATTTTACTTAATTTCTCTCTCCCATCCTCAGTTTTGTCCAAGTGTGATTATTTTGCTGGACATTAGAAAAGCAGCCATCAAAATCAGCCACCCTGGAAGCCTGGGCCACCCAAAAGACTAAAGACCAAGCCGGGAGGTGGTGGTGCACGCCTTTAATCCCAGCACTCAGGAGGCAGCAGCAGGTGGATCTCAGAGTTTGAGACTAGCCTGGTCTACAAGAACTAGTTCCAGGATAGGTTCCAAAGCTACAGAGAAACCCTGTCTCGAAAAACAACAACAAAAAAAAAAGACCAAAGAGCAAATTGGATCAGTTCTGCTCCAGCACACTTTGAGAAGAAAGAAAAACAAACAAACAAATGAACTGGAAACTTGGATCCAATGACCTAGAGATGATTTGGCTCATTTGCATATCTTGGTAGAGTTTTCTAAGGATAAATTGAACATGGTCTTTTTCTGGAGTCTTGTGTCTGAATAACATGTTTGTATAAGACAATTAACCCCTTCAAGTACAAGGCCTTGAACTGGGTCTCCAGTGCCTGTCCCCCACCCCCATGGAGGGGGCAGATCAGTCGAATATAACCCCCACCAATGAGTGACCTTAGAATGAAGAGAACTCCACAACAGCACTCTTGGGGCTTGGTACTGTCAGGTGGCTTCTCAGCACTTCTGAGAAGGTGTTTTCCTTCTACCAGTCTACTCTCTCTGTCGTGAACAGCTGTCATGGAGTTCGGAGGGCCGCATTACTAAGACCTCGAAGGAAAGCGTGCTTCTGTCTGGGTACAGCCTGAAAGAAATGACTGAAGATTCAGAAGTTTCCTTCTAGACCAGGGTTCTTAGCCAGTGGGTCATGGCCCCCTTTGGGGTTGACGGACACTTTCACCTTAGCCATGGAAAACAGACATCTCCATTACGAGTTGTAACAGGAACAGAATACAGTTATGAAGTAGCAGTGAAAATAATTTTGTGGTTGGGGTCACTGTAACACGAGGATAACTGGAGTAAAGGGTCGCAGCGTTAGGAAGGTTGAGAAGCGCTGTTCTAGTTATCCCTGAGCACTGTTGAAATCTGGGGAGCCATCCTGTGCATTTGAAGATGCTCAGAGCCTCCCTGGCTTAACCCACTAGACACCAGTAGTGGATCCACAGACAAGTTGACAAAAATGTCACCACACATTACCAAATGTTCCCTGAGGACTAGAACTGACACCTATAAAACTGCCCTAGAGACAGGGTGGAATACCACACTTCAAAATACATCAGATTGTGACTTTTTTTTTTTTTTTGAGACAGGGTTTCTCTGTAGCTTTGGGGCCTGTCCTGGAACTAGCTCTTGTAGACCAGGCTGGCCTCGAACTCACAAAGATCTGCCTGCCTCTGCCTCCTGAGTGCTGGGATTATAGGCATGTCCCACCACCGCCCGGCTGTGACTATTTTTTTAAGTAATTTATTTATTCTTGTATTATGTGTACTGGTGTTTTGCCTGCATGTATGTCTGCATGAAGGTGTCAGATCGTAGAGTCACAGACAGTTGTGAGCTGCCATATAGGCACCATGTAGGTGCTGGGAATTGAACCCGGGTTCTCTGCAAGAGCAGTCAGTGCTCATTTTAAGTGTTGGGGGGAGGTGATGATGGTTCAGAAGAAATCATGGCCATTTAACGTTTCACCACTAGGGGCGCCTCTAGGTGGCATTTTCATAAAGAAATGCCTTCAGAAGACAAGAACTGTGGGCGTCTGGTTTTGTATCTGTGTAGTCCTGAGGTCATCCTGCTGCCTGAGTGAGCATTTGCAAACATCTGTGAAATTGTCACCATTAGCCGTCAATTACCATAGATCAGGTACCATGTTTTCTTTCTTTTTCTTTCTTCCTTTCAGCTTCTGTAAGCGAGTGTCTCATGTAGCCCATGGCGGTCTTGAACTCACTTTGTAACCAAGGAGACCTTATGTCCTGGTGGTCCTGTCTCCACCACCACCCCGCCCCCACCAAGACCTGGGATAATAGGCACGTGCCACCCAGCTGACGTTTTCAGTGTTAACCCTAATTCTTACATCAGCATTGCCAGGACAGCCGCTGTTCTCTGGTGTCGTGTTATCTCCTCACCCCCCCAAGTTCCTGCCCTTATCCCAAACTGTTTCTTCCTCTCTCTCTCTCTCTCTCTCTCTCTCTCTCTCTCTCTCTCTCTCTCTCTCTCTCTCTCTCTCTCTCTCTCTCTGTGTGTGTGTGTGTGTGTGTGTGTGTGTGTGTGACATTCATGTCACTGCCTGAAGAAGACAGAAGAGGGTACTTGAGCTGGGGTGACACAGTTTTGGGCTGTAGGGCATGGGTGCTAGGAATCAAACTGGGGTCCTCTGAAAAAGTGGTGTTCTCTAAAGGTCAAAACAATAGGTAGATAGGTAGATAGATAGATAGATAGATAGATAGATAGATAGATAGATATGCAGATGGTTATAGATCCATATGGAATTCATAGGTTGTGGTCCAGATTCAGTGTGTGTGTCTTCTGACCACAGATGATCCAGGTTTAGGCTGGCTCTCTACCTAAAATAATGCAACCAAGAAAAATCCCTCACGGGTGAGACCGGCTGCTTGGGTTTTAGTTAATTCCAGATGTAGTCTCGGTGACAACCAAGGTTAGCCACCACACATGACAAGTGCTCTTAGCTACTGAGCCATCCCTCCAACACCTTGTAGCCCAGACTGGATGACCTTGGACCCTGATGCCTCTCCCACCCGCTTGACTCCTAGGGTTATAAGTCAACACCACCCCACCAACTTTTTTCACCTCCTTTCTTTTTTATAGTCTTCTTCCTCCTCTTCATTCCTCCATATAAACCGTGTCTTACCCTCGCAGTCTATAACCCAGGATGGCCTAGAAGTCACTACACAGCCGAAACAGACTTTGAAGTTGTGCATGTTCTCCCATTTCAGCTTCCCAGATTCTGAGACTGTACAGGTGACCCACCATGCCAGTATCTTTTTCGTAGCTCCTTACGCATGAGTGAAAGTGCCTAGTGACCAAAGACTCGATTTCCTCTAGGAAAATGGGAAGGAAGCCAGATTTCTCTAGATTCAAAGAGTGTAATGGGTACCAGCCAAGTAGGAGGCTCTTGGGATTATCACTGCTATTCTGCATATTCCAGCCAGCTGCAGGGCTCATACTCGCCCCCATCAATATTTAAACATGCCCAGATGGCATCAGAACACAACGGAGGCTGGCAAGGACTCACATAGTCAGACCCCTGAAAGTCCAAGTTATGTTAATTTTTCTTTTCTTTTCCTTCCTTCCCTTCCCTCCCTCCCTTCCTCCTTCCCTCCCTCCTTCCCTCCCTCCTTCCTTCCCTTCTTCCTTCCCTCCTTCCCTCCTTCCCTCCCTCCCTCCCTCCCCTTTTTTTGTGACAAGGTTTCCCTGTGTAGCCCTGGCTGTCCTAGAACTCCCTCTGTAGACCAGGCTGGTCTCAAACTCAGAGATCCACCTGTCCCCCACCCCCCCAAGTGCTGGGATGAAAAGCATGCGCCATCACGCCTGACTTACATGCTAATTTTTCAGCAACATATCCTTGCATTTTACAAGGCTGTCATGGTGGGGTTTTATGGTATCAACCCCTTGGCACAAATGGAAAAGCTGAGGCCCTATGATGCTCGAGCCACAAAGATATTATGTGTGATTCATGGTTGGAATCACACAAAGTTGCTGTCCTCTTTTTTGTTGTTGTTGTTATTTTTGTTTTTCAAGACAGGGTTTCTCTGTGTAACAATGCTGGTTGTCCTGGAACTCACTTTGTAGACCAGGCTAGCCTCAAACTCACATAGATCTGCCTGCCTCTGTTTCCTGAGTGCTGGGATTAAACGTGTGTGTCACCATTCCCAGCTGTTCTGACTTTTACCCACGATTCCAGAATGGAGCTAGGAGGACCATTTCTAAGCACCACGTATTCTAGTTCCTGAAGATTTTGAGTGAAGAGATCACATTCTCCATGGTGTGGGTTTGGAAGGGGCAGAGGAACAGGACCTGGTGTGGAGCCAACAGTCCCTAAGCTATGCCAAGCCAGTGTGGCAGCAGGAACACAGGATGAATAGCAGACAGGACTAGACTGGCCTGGTCAGAACAGGCAGAGGCAAAGCAGACGGCATTTATCACAGGGTTGAGCAAGATGAGGCGGAATCCCGGACCCAGTGTCTCTCTGCACTCCTGCTGCAGACAGGACAATTGAGTGCATGACTCCTCCAGAGAGTCTGGTATCAGATAAGTCAGGGCACTTGGCAGGCTGCCCACCAGTGTTGGAGAGCACGTATGTTAAATTGCATGCTCATTCAAGTGTTTATTGGGTTGAAAACTAGCACGGTAGAAAAATCGGTATTCCCTCCACATATTCTTGTACATTTTCCAGGACCCTTTCATTCTTATCATTCTTAAAATAATGGTATGCTTCTGTACTGAGCACGGTGATAGGCCTGTGTATCTAGTCCTAGCTACTCTGGATACTAAAGCAAGGATCCGTGGAGCCTTGGGGTCCCTACACATACTCAGTCACTCTCAAAAGGAGAAGCAGGAAGAGAAGGTGTGCTTTAGGTATCTGGGCGCTTACAATGTGGTTGCTAGGGTGGGGTCCACCAGAAGTCCAGGTAATTAGGAAGGCCAAGCACATAGCTGCTTACAGAGGAGATGACTAGACGAGCCACAAGGACCACGACTCTGTTTACCTTTCTTAGCCTTCCAGGGAGGTGGCCAGGCCAACCCTGGAAATGAGAAAAGTGACCAGGAACAAAAGTCCAACAAGCAAGAGTCTTGGCAAGGTGCCCATTGTGTCCCTGACACGTGCACTCAGCCCCTTTATCTACCTAAAGCTCAGGGGTGGGGCACACAGGACTGCGAGGCCACACATCTGTGCATTCACTCACAACCATTGCATCAAATCGTACACTTCTTGGGTCGGGGCTGTGGCTCTGTGGGAGAGAGCATGCCTGGTATGTAGGGGCTGTGGATTCATTCCTAGCCCCACAAGGCAGCTGATTGCAAACTGACACACGAGGGGTCTGCTCTCAAGGCACTGGCTGCAAGCGAGGGAGGTAAGATGAGAGAGAAATGGTGTGAACTCTGATTCCAGAAGGAAGAGTCAGTTCTTTCCCGGCCTTGGGACTACTGTTCTACAGCAACACCCGGCCCAGTAACATCCTTCCCCTTTATAATATGAGCTTATGGTATAGATTACACACAGGAATTACTTTTTATTGCCTCATTAATAATAAAAGTCTGGGGTAAAGGTATAGCCCAGTTGGTAGAGCACTTGCCTATCAAGTATTAAAGCCTGGATTTGATTTCCAGAACTACATACACCTAGTAGTAGTTAGTAGTAGTAATACAACAGAAGTTCAAGATCAGCTTCAGCTATGTTGGGAGTTTGATCAGATCCAGCTATACTGGTTAACCTGGGCTACAGGAGACTTCAAAAATGCTGATGTAAGCAAATCAAATGCTGGGTTCTTCATCATTGTATCTTTCTTTAGTGGATGGAAGTTAATAGTGTGTGTATAAGTGTGTGTGTGTGTGTGTGTGTACATTCAGAGAATTTTGAATGCTAGCTTGGTCCCAAACTTTAGTTGAGACCCTAGAGACACATGAGGAGCCTGCCCTTAGTCTTGTGAGGGAGGAGAGGTGTAAAGAAACAGATGTAACCTATGATTCCAGAAAGGAAGAATCAGCTTCTAGAAGTCGCACAATGCCTTACACCCTCCGGAACGATCGTCTTTGAACCTGCAGCTCACTATGAATGGAATTTACAGGTCTCCCTGTATCTTTGATGGAGAATTAGCCTAGATACATCTAGCACCCTCTACTGTAGTCACTTAGCTCTGAAGCAATTATGTTCTCCAGGGTCTGTTTCTCAGCAGTGTTAACACCCACTGTGCCATGGATTCACCTTGATTGTGTGTGTGTGTGTGTGTGTGCGCGCGCGTGCATGCATGGCAGGCAGGCACTGAGTCACCTCCATTACTAGGGAGGCTAGAAATCCAAAGCAAGAGCTGTTTGAATGGGCAGCTTTTTGTTACAGGAAAAGACTTCCACCGTTCGCACAAATAATAGGCTACACATAATGGTTGCCCAGGAGAGGCTCGTGTCCTCAAACCTGGGGCCTGTGAAGCTTATCTCATTCAACAAAAGAAGGAGCTTGGCAAGTGTGATTAAGCTAAATTCGATCACGTGGTACCAAAAAATTCTTGGATTACCCTGCCAGCAAGATGCAGTCCCAAGAACAGATACAAGGAGGACTTGGGCGTGCAGGGGAGGAAGGATGTACTGATGGGTGCAGGGGAAGGAAAGACAGTGTGAGATATGGGGCAAGCCAAGAACTAAAGGAGGGCTCTAGAAGTTGGAAGGATGCTGGGCTCTCTCCTCATAGCCTCCAGCAGAAGCTGCCCTCGTATCCACCTTGACCTTTGCCCTCTAAAATGCCTTCTAAACTCCTGACCTCTAGAACTCCAAGAGAATGACTTCGTGTTAACTGAAGCCAGGAGCTGCTGCTGGTGTTGTTACAGCAGTGACTGGAAGTGACATGTATGTGTTTCCTTCCTTCCTTCCTTCCTTCTTTTCTTTACTTCCCTCCCTTCCTTTCCTTCCTTCCTTCCCTCCCTTCCTCCCTTCCCTCCCTTCTTCCTTCCCTCCCTTCCTTCCTTCCCTCCCTTCCTTCCTTCCCTCCCTCCCTTCCTTTCCTTCCTTCCTTTCTTCTTGTTTTTGTTTTTATGCAGCCCTGGCTGTTCTGGAACTCACCTCGTTGACCAGGCTGGCCTCGAACTCATAGGTCTGCCTGTCTCTGCCTCCCGAGTGCTCTGATTAAAGGCATGCATCACCATGCCCAGCAGCATGTATGTGTTTCATCCTGACAAACAGTAGGAAGGTGTGAGTCCTTCTAATTCTTGTCCCAAAGCCTCTATATGATGCAGTGCAAGTCTGGGAAGCCAGAAAATAAGTAGACTTTCTTCAGGGAAAGGTCATAGATCTGGAGGGAGCTGATGTCCTCCCACGCGACGGCTTCTCCTCCTGGGTCTCCTTCAGTCTTTTCTCAGGAGTCACAAACTGAGCCTACTTCTATCGCCCAGTCCCTGCTGAGCTGGAAACTGCTGCCGCTAGTCCAGTGTGGGCAGACCTCACAGTGACCTCCCCATGTGTCTTTCCTCACTATCAATAGGGAACAAATCAACAAATGAGCACAGAAGTTAACCAGTCACTAAGTATCTATTGAGTGCCTACAATTCGGTAAGCACTGTCTTGATACCAAGGACCAGAGACAATTTACACAATCCCTCACCCATGGGAAAGACAGATACGTCCATGATTATCCACAGCACAGCATATAAAATTGTAGAGTAGGAGGCTAAGAGATGTTACAACAGTAAAGTGCTTGCCACGTAAACATGAGGCTCCGAGTTCAAGGCATAGCACTCTAATATAAATAAGGCGAGCCCGGCAGCATGTGCCTGTAATCCTAGCCCCCTCTGGGGAGGTGGAGTTATGGGCAATCCTGGAGCTCACTAGCCAGCCAGAATATCAGAATCAATGAGTTCCAGGTTCTGTGAGAAAAGATGTCTCAAAAAAACGAAGTGGACCCGAAGAGATGGTTCAGCAGTTAAGAGCATGTATTTCTCTTCTAGAAGAATCTTAGTTCAATTCCCACGTCAGGCAGTTCACAGCTGCCTGTAACTCCAGCTCCAGGGGATCTACCGCCTCGTTTCTGAGGATACCCACATACGTGGCTGATACACACATCCACATGATCAAATATTTTTTAAATCTTTTTTTTATTTTATTTATTTATTATGTATACAATATTCTGTCTGTATATATGCCTGCAGGCCAGAAGAGGGCACCAGACCCCACTACAGATGGTTGTGAGCCACCATGTGGTTGCTGGGAATTGAACTCAGGACCTTTGGAAGAGCAGGCAATGCTCTTAACCTCTGAGCCATCTCTCCAGCCCTTTTTCTTAAATCTTAAAAAAAATAAGGTGGCAAGCGATTGAAGAAGCTACCAACATCAGCCTTTGGCCTCCACATACACACACATGTATACACACAACACCAATTCCACAACAGATGGAACAAACACGCAAGGGGAATGCAGTATTTATGCTGATTAGAGGTGGTTCCATATAGGATATACTATGTGGTCTGAGCTTTAAGAGAGGTGTGGCAACTTCACAAAGGGACAAGGATGCATGTCTCATGCAGAACAGATGCATTGGTTAGCAGCCTACAACGCTGCATCTTTCGTCACCTTCTTCGCCCACCAATGCCCCTGCCTCTCAAATGGAGCCTTTGGAAGACATTGGTAAGTCTCAAGGGAGAAAGACTGTCAAGTACAAGGTTCTCTGCAAACCAGAAATGAGGACTTTCCTAGGAAGAACCATTTTCCGTAAACACAGGATGGAGCCTCAAATGAACTGCTCATCAGCCTTCATTTGTCCTTGGAGTTATTCCACCTGAGTCTGAGTTGCTGTTTGTATGCAACCCAGGGGCACTTGGGCATGCATCTCTTCACATGTCAAGGAAAACCACTCACTGAATATCTCAAAATGTACTTTAAAAATTAAATATGGGGACTGAAGAGATGGCTCAGCAGTTAAAAGCACTGGCTGCTCTTCCAGAAGACCTGGGTTCAATTCCCAGCACTCAAATGACAGCTCACAACTGTTTGTAACTCCAAGATCTGATGTCCTCACACAGACATATAATGCACATAAAATAAGAATACATAAATTACTTTAAAAATTAAGACTCCAAGGAGTTATTCTTTGGCTTTTGGTTTTTCTGTGTAGCTCTGACTGTCCTGGAACTTGATCTGCAGACCAAGTTGGCTTTGAACTACTTGTAGTTGGTTTTGTTTTTTTAACTCTTTGCCACCCAGCTCTCAAATAAATACATGGAGACTTATTCTTTGTTATGAATGCCCAGACTTAGCTTGGCTTGTTTCCAGCCAGCTTTATTTAACTTAAATTACCCCGCATACCTTTTGCCTCTGGGTTTTACCTTTCACCATTCTGTATACCTTTCTTTCCTCCTTACCCCATAGCTGGCTGCGTGGCTGGTCCATGGCATCCTCCTCTCCTTTTTTCACTCCGTCTGCTCTTATTTATTCTCTCTGCCTGCCAGCCCCACCTATCCTTTCATCTTCCTTGCTATTGGCTGTTCAGCTCTTTATTAGACCAATCAGGTGTTTTAGGCAGGCAAAGTAACACAGCTTCACATAGTTAAACATAAAAGAATACAACACATCTTTGCATCATTAAACTAATGTTCCACAGCATAAACAAATGTAACACATCTTCAGCTGATATTCCACAACATCCACCTACCCCTGCCTCCCCTGAGCGCTGGGATTAAAGGCATACACCACCACCACCCAACTGAGTACAAGAAGTTTTACAGGGGGGAAAAAGGCATCTGAAAAATGTGTATCTTATCGGTGGTATTCACCTTTCTGACCTTATTAATGTACCTTTCACAAGACAGAAATGGGTTAAAGTATGTTATTTGTTTTTGCTGTCTTTTTGTAGAATGTTTCTGATGAGCATATTTTAATGATACATAATAATGGGTTTGTTTTATTATGGCATGTCCATGAATTAATAATGTATTTTGAGCCTATTTGTCCTGCTTCCCCATCTTGTCCCCTCATAATCCAATTAAGACTATTCCTCTTCCTATTACTCTTTCAGCTCTCTCTCTCTCTCTCTCTCTCTCTCTCTCTCTCTCTCTCTCTGTGTGTGTGTGTGTGTGGTGTGTGTGTGTGTGTGTGTGGGTATGTGTGTATGTCTGGGTGTCTGGGTGAAGAATAATCTACAGAGACCCCTTACCAATGGCTACTCCACTGAAGAAAATGCCTCTCCCTCCCCACCAACCACTGTCTATAAATCCTTCGGGAGTTTCCACTTTCAGGCTAAGCCTTTTCCCTAGACCCACTGCCCTGCCAGCCCCAGCACTCCTGCAGCTCCCCTCTGAATAGGATTCACCATGCCCAAGCTCCTTCAACTAGAAAGCCTTGTGAACTGAAGGCAGCAACAAGGAACTGTAGCACAGCGACCAGTGGGCTGACACAAAGTGACAGCAGCAAAGCAGATGTACAGAGAGAGACAGAGACACACAGGATGACTGGCAACATGGGCACTGCCCTTCCAGGGGCTCTGCAAGCTCTGCGGGTCTGGCTGCTGTCCTTGGCGTCACAGGGTTCCTCTGTCTTCATAGTAAATTTCCCTTTACTGAAAATAATTGGCTTAAGTTCTACCCTCAAAAGGAAGCAACCGACCCCAGGAGGACAAATCTATCTGCCCGTGTCAACAGTCTGCATGCTTGTCATTCTCAGTGGTTAAGTGACCATCCCGAAATGTGCATGTACCATGCAATTTCACAAGGTCTCGGGCCATTTCCAGCTCTTCATGCTCATTGATGGTGCCACAACCAACATATGGAACAGATTAGATCAAAGAATGCTGGGGGGCTTTGTCTGTTTTCTCCAGCTGTTGTCCCCCCAGCTCACAGACACCAGCCCTATCAGGGCTTCTCTTTTCCCACAGCCCTACTTACACCAGGTTTTATTTTTATTTCAATTTGTGTAATGATACTTTGCAATCACTTAACTGGTGCTTCAAGATTGCTTGATTTGCTGAGAATTAAATTGGATAATATACGCAGAGACCTGACATACAGCAAATTGATTTTTGAATCCTTATTCTGAACTATTATTTAATTAAAAGTTAGATAGTATCTTATTATAAATCTTTTTCCCCATGAGACAGGGTTTCTCTGTGTAACCTTGGAGCCTGTCCTGGAACTCACTTGAGGCTGGCCTCGAACTCACAGAGATCTGCCTGCCTCTGCCTCCCTAGTACTGGGATTAAAGACGTGTGCTACCACTGCCCAACTATAAATCTTTTTTTATTTTTTTTATTTTTTTTAAAGATTTATTTATTTATTATGTATACAACATTCTGCTTCCACGTATGCCCGCACGCCAGAAGAGGGCACCAGACCTCTTTACAGATGGTTGTGAGCCACCATGTGGTTGCTGGGAATTGAACTCAGGACCTTTGGAAGAGCAGGCAATGCTCTTAACCTCTGAGCCATCTCTCCAGCCCCCATAAATCTTTTTTTAAAAATGTATTTTGCTGAGCAATGGGTCCACTTATCTACACAAAACTCCTTCTTGGTCATGGCAGCTACCTTGGAGCTCAGCCCTCAATACCTTCTCTCTTTCACCTCACTGGTAGGGACATTGCTTATGACTTCAATACGGTCTACGTACTGGGAAGTCTCCAATTTGCGTCTTTAGAGTGGGCCTCTCCCCTGTCCCTAAGTGCATCTACCTTTCTGTTGGGTCATTTTGCTTTAAGGTGACACGTCGTACTAATCTGCCAGAGCTGAATTCCTGCTCCCCATCTTAGCAACCGATGCTTTCAGGTGCTCAAGCCAAACACCCACCCATATCCAGCCTCCATATCTTTTGGCACTGTATTTTTATTTTGTTTTTTAATGTCGATGAGAGTTTTAGCTATATGTGTTTTACAGCACTCTTAATAAAATATGCTTGGGGCCAGAGAGATGGCTCAGCTGTTAAGAGCACTGGTTGCTCTTTCAGGACTGTGGTTTGGTTCCTAGCACCCAAGTGGCAGCTCATAACCACCTGTTACTACAGTCCCAGGGGATCTGACCCTTCTTTTTGTTCGATTGGAGCCCCCAGCTTGCCGCTGCACAGTCTAGAAAGCCCCATCTCTCTCCCTCTCTCTCCAAACCTCGCCTGCTCAGAGAGTCTAACAAAGGAAAGGCATCAAAAAGCCCTGTCCCAAATTCTTGGTGGCTGTTGCAGCTTCCTCTCCGGAAGTTGCCAGTCGCCCAAGTCCCCGCCTTAGCGCTCAGCTTTTGATCATACTCGAACACAAACGCAGCTTGTGGCGAACACATCATCACCCCTCACCTACAACCTATAAAGTCTTCCTGCTTTAGTTTGGCGACACCACTTCTAAGGCCTCAATCTCTGGGACACAGAACCCGGCCAGGAGTTGCTCTCAGCAAACCCGTTGTTAGCCTTTTTCAATTCAGCTTGATCCGGCTTATCGCTTCAGCTGAGAAATTTAGTATCAGGTGGGGGGGCAGATAACCTTTTACTTCTGGCCTCTTTGGGTTCCTGTGTGCACATAGTGCATATACAGACACATATATAAAGTAGAATAAATACTTTAAGAAAAAAATCAAAGCCGGGCGGTGGTGGCGCACGCCTTTAATCCCAGCACACAGGAGGCAGAGGCAGGCGGATCTCTGTGAGTTCGAGACCAGCCTGGTCTACAAGAGCTAGTTCCAGGACAGGCTCTAAAGCTGCAGAGAAACTCTGTCTCGAAAAACCACAAAAAAAAAAAAAAAAAAAAAAATCAAACATATGCTAATCAGAACGCCATCTTTACAATGTCCAGCAACTTGTCATCCCCCCCATCCTCACCATGCTGGCCCAGACACTGCCATACCTCAGCTGTGGCTTTCTGGCCAGGCTTCCTCCCATCTACGTGAATCCAGCACACCGGGGCCTCACTCTCCTGCTCATGAGCACACTCAGCAGCAATGCAACACAAGGTGCAGGTCTGGAGGAGACTGATGTAAAAGGAGAGAACCTCTCCCTAACTCTCCAGCAGAACTTCCCTCACTGACCCATCCCTACAACAGCCACCAGCAAGGGGCGTGGATTCCGGAGGCTTGGGGCCAATCAGGATTTCTGCAGGGCCGGGAGTATCGACTGCTAGAACAAAGAGACCCGTGAGGAAACTGGGGCTCTGGTTGTTAAGGAAGAAATGGGGGTAGATAATGGGTAGGCAGCTAACAGTCCATCACAGGTGAGAGGGCATGGTCTTGCTATGTAGCCTGGACTAGTATTGAACTCACAACCCCGCCTTGGCTTCCTATGTGCTGGGGTTATGGGTGCACATCACACGACTGTGTAGCGGCAAACTGGGGGCTCCAGTTTATACTTTGTTTTTGGTATCAGTATAATACTATCCTCCCGGAGAATGAGGAAATTGTCACTCCTCAAATGCCTTTTGGAGAAACTTGCAAAGGATTAGTAATCATACTTCTTAAAGATTTTGTTGTATGTGCATAGGCTCCCCAAATTCAATCCCCAAACAAGTCCACAAAGAAGAACCTAAACTCCAGTGGCTTCCTTGGTGACTCCTACCAAACATTTCAAAAATTAAAGGGCTGCAGAGATGGCTCTCAAAGGCTTTAGGAGAACCAACGCCCTCCTTGGCTTCCACAGTCACCTGTACTCCTGTGCACATATCCACACAGAGGCCCACACTGTACTCATAATTTTAAAAAAATTAAAACAAAATCTTTTTAAAAATAACTGATTTATTATTATCATATGTGCATTGATATTTTGCCTGCAGGTATGTCCATGTGAGGGAATCAGATCCCCTAGAATGGAGTTAGAGACAGTTGTGGGCTGCCATGTAAATTGCTGGGAATTGAACTCCGGTTCTCCGGAAGAGCAGCCAGTGCTCTTAACCACTGAGCCATCTCTCCAGCCCCAGGTTTTCAGTTCTTTTGAGTCAATATTGGCAGTTTTTGTCTGAGATTCTGTCCGTTTCGTCTCTGTTACCTAAGTTGTTGGCACACAATTGCTCAAGGTCTGCCCTGTGACTCTGTTTCCAGGAAGTGGGTAGTCATGTGCCCTCTTTCTCCTCTGATGTTAGAAGTGAAGTCTTTTTCTCTTGGTAAAGCTAGCTAAAAGTTTGTCTTGTTTCTCTTCTAAAGACCAACTTTTTCCTCCATTGTTGGACTGTTTTTCTAGTCTCTCTGTTTTCTATTTCATTGACCTCAGCTCTCATCTCCCTCCCTTCCTTCTGCTTATTTTGGGTTTAGATTCTCTGCCCTTTCTTGGTTTGTTTTCCTTCACTTTGGTACTAGAGGATTTGTATTAGTTAAGCTTTCTAGTGCTGTGAAGAGACGCCATGCCCACAGCAACTCTTATAAGGAAAAACATTTAATTGGGGTGGCTTACATTTTCAGAGGTTCAGTCCATTATTATCACGGCAGGAAGCAAGGCGACGTGCAGGCAGACACTGTGCTGGAGAGAGAGCTGAGAGTTCTACATCTTGCAGACAATAGGAAGAGGTCTGTCTCACTGGGCAGGACTTGACCTGTGTGAGACTCAAAGCCTGCCTCCACATTGACACACTTCTTCCGATAAGGTCACATCCACTCCAACAAGGCCACACCTCCTAAGAGTGCCGCTACCTTCCTTCACACCACCATAGGATTGAATCTAAGCCTTTGCTCTATAACTGAGCTGTATCCTAGCACCTTTACTTTGGCTTCAAACTCAAAATTCTCTAAGCCTGAGATTATGTGCACCGCCTTACCTGGCTCCTGAGTGTGTAAGTGTGTGTAGAAGTTGACATTGGATATCTTCTTCTCTTCCCACCTTGCCCACTGAGACAGAGGCTGTGGTGGTTTGCATAGAAATGGTCCCCTTAGACTCATGTGTTTGAACGCTTGGCCCATAGCGGGTAGCACTATTAGGAGGTGTGGTTTTGTTGGAGTGGGCGTGGCCTTGCTGGAGGAAGTGCGTCACTGTGGAACGTGGCTTTGAGGTCTCAGAAACTCAAGCCAGTTCTCTTCCTGCTGCCTCCAGCTCCTTCTCCAGCACCATGTCTGCCTGCTCACTGCCATGCTTCCTACCACGATGATAATGGAGTAAATCTTTGAACTCTAAGCCAGCCCCAGTTAAATATTTTCCTTTATAAGAGTTGCCACAGTCTTGCAGTCTCTTCACAGCAACAAAACCCTCACTAAGACAGAGGCTGTCACTGAACCTGGAGTTTGCCGAGATGGGTAGACTAGAAGGTCAGCAATCCACAAGAATTCTCCTGTCTGTGCCCTTCCCATCACTACTACTGGGTGTTAGTTTCTGCCTCTGCCACAGCAGCCTGCCTCTGCCCCTGGTGCCTTTCTACTGTCAGCTATGCGGCTAGCGCACCCTTTGAAATACACTCACCAGGCCCAGTTCTTTCTTTGCCTTTTGTCTTGTCTGAAATGGATTAATAAAAATGCTGCATGTTGCCGAGTGGCTGCATCGGTGCAGCGGGCCATGAGACCACGTCGCAGGTCCCGAGCGGGGTCAGGCAGTGGATCATGTGGCGGCAGGCAGCGGGCAGGGGGTTCCCGAGAACAGCCAGCAGGGACAGCGCAGGAGAGCTTATAAGTCCCATGGCTGAGAAGGACCTCGAACCCCTGTTCCTCCCACCTCTATCTCCTAAGTGTTGAGATTGTAGTTATGTGCCACCACGTTCAGTTTGTGTCCCTCATCTTTAAGGCGTGAGGGTAACTTATTGAATAATTTGGTAAAATAGTAGCCATGAATTAAAAACTACAGCATCAGGGCTGGAGAGATGGCTGAGTAGTTAAGCTCACTGCTTTTCCAAAGGTCCTGAGTTCAATTCCCAGCACCCATATGGTGGCCCACAACCATCTGTAATGAGATCTGGTGCCCTCTTCTAGCCTGCAGGCAGATATGCAGGCAAAACACTGTATCCATAATAAATAAATAAATCTTAAAACAAAAACTACAGCATCAAAGCTAGGTATGGTGGTACATGCCTGTTATTTGCAGCACTGGGGATGCTAAGGCAGGGGGATTGCAATTTTGAAGTCATTTTGGCCTTATAGAGCAAGACTCTGTCTTTAAAATATGTACTATGCCAGGAGGTGGTGCAGCCTCCCTTCCAGGACAGCCAGGGCTGCTCAGAGAATCCCTGGCTGGAAAAACAAAGCAAGCAAACAAACAAAAAAGAGAGGAAAAGAAAAAGACACCATGCCGGGAGGAAGCGGCACAAGAGCCTTCAAAGTAGACGTAGGATTTGATGTTTCACTTCAGGGCCTTGCTATTTTACATTTTTTATCTGCGAGCCAGAGACTTCTTGTTTAGTTTAATTACCTCTCTTAAGAGACAGAGGATTAGAAAAATAGGCCTGGAAGCAGGGCTCAGGGGCCGAGGCTTTCCTATTGCGAGGAATAATATTGACAAATCCATGAGCTCTGGAATCACCCTGAGAGGAGGCTCCGGGCACACCGGTGAGGGATTATTTAGGTTGGCCTGTGAGGGATTAGCCTGATTGGTGTGATGGAAGAGGAAAGGCTCACCTTCAAGGAGGGCAGCATTTTTCTCTGGGCTGGGCCACCCCCCATCTCCCACCCCCCCTCCTCACCCGCCCCCTTCTGCAACTTGGTCACCCTCTCTCCCAGTACAGCCCGACCACCCTCATGGACTGTCCCTCGAAATGTAAGCCAAAATAACCCCTTTCCTTTTATGTGCATTTGTGTTTTGTCTGCGTGTATGTCTATATGAGGGTGTCAGATCCTCAGAACTGCAGTTACAGACAGTTGTGAGCTGCCATGTGGGTGCTGGGAATTGAACCCAGTCCTCTGGAAGAGAAGCAGGCTCTCTTAACAGCTGAGCCATCTCTCCAGCCCCCCCCCCCTTAAATTGCTTTTGTCAGGGTATAGTCAACATCCGCAAAACCCTGAGTTGGATCCCCAGCACCATAAAAACTGACTGTGGTGGCTGCCCTTGTAGTCCTAGCCTCAAGGAGGCAGAGGGAGGGAGGAAGATCAGGAATTCAAGGCCACTGTAGCTACACAGCAAGTCGGAGGCCAGTGTGGGCTACATGTGACCCTATTTCAAATAAAATAGAATAAAATAAAGTGGAAGCTGTCCATCAGGACAGCTGTTTTCCCTGTCCCTTGGAAAATTTCGAGTTCCCTTGACTCCCCACAATTCGCCTTCTATGGCCACCATCTCTTGGGCACTAACCCTGTTTCAGTATCTGAGCACATTCTGCCCCCCATCCCCAGCCTTCCCGATGTCTCCCCATGCCTCACGCGCTGGCACTCCCTCATGCTACCCTCGGTTTCTCTGACTGTGTTTCCTCAAATAGCCTTGATTTGTGCTTCTAGCAGTTAGTTCATCGTGCCCAGTCATCCCCACCTGGGTATTTATGAGCTGTCATCGCACCTCCCCTTGCCTCTCAGACTGTGCGGAAGTTGGCACTTTCGGGTTTTCTTCTCCCTGCATCCAGCAGAGACTAGCTTCAAGGAGCACGAGACAAGGCACGAATCCACTAAAAGTGTCCTTCGAGCAGAAATTGTCCATATGCAAAGCTGGGTTTTGAGCTGTAGTTGCCCACCAAATAGGGAGGCAGGCAGCCTGGAAATACAGATTTGATCTTCACTAGCAGAGCATTTTTTGACCGGCATACTAAATAACCCGGTGCAGAGGTCGTCCAGACATGGTATAGCTTGGGGACATGTGAGCAAAACTGCTTCCAGGCTAGAGCATCTCCCAATGATGTGGCTGGGTCCCTGGCCGTGTATTCTGCCTAATTCGCAGGAAAGGGGGCTTTGGCTTGGCTCTGGTAGACCTCTCCAAACCTGGCCAGAGTCTGGCTCACAGATTCTTTCAGCTGCTCCAGCGTGGGTCACAGACATTGTATTATGACCATTGTCATAGTGACTAGCTATGTTGAGGGACATTCAAAATGCAAAGCCAATCTACAGTCTGCTCTCCTTTCCAAGTACCTCCCCTGCAGCACACATACTGACCCCGGCCTTCTCTCGGCTCCTGCCAATCACTCACCGGCTCCGCCTGCCCTGCACTACCCAGGCTTGCTTATCTCAGCTTCTCTCAGCTCAACTGGTTCTGCCTCTGAGAAGAGCACTCCTTCTCTCTCTCTCCAGTCACGACCAGAGACAGATGGGCCCGGAGCCACAGTGAGCCTCACTGGCAGCAGCTGAATGTTCTTGAGTGTTCTGCTTCGCCACTTGGTCAGCCTTTCTGAAACTCAGCATTATCTTCCCTCCGGAGAGTCACCTCCAACCAATTGTCTTCCTGGCTCTCCCCGCGGAGCACCTGTCTCGGGTCTTTCCGCAACTCTGGGCTTAGAAACTCCAGGCTGCCCTACTCAGTAGCATCTTGTTGGTCTCAGTCACAGACGCGGGAAGCTAATGCAGAGCCAGCGCTGTAGCCATTCAGAGAAGATGAAGGCAGTATCATTAACGGCGTCTGATCACCGTTCTGCCACACGGTAGTTCATCGCGGACACACCAAGTGAGCCGACGCTAAGGTGATATTGTGCTGATGACTCAGATATATAGCTACAAATTAGATCTGACCTCTGACTCATAAACCAGTAAAATAGGAACTTGGAACTTCGTTTAAACATCTGCCATGCGTTTGTTTCTCCACCAGAAAGCAGGGGGCAGTGTTTTAGTCTGTTTCTTTTGGTGACAGAGGGTGGAGGAGTCCCCAACACTTAAAGAAGTGGAAGGCAAAGGTGAAAGTCACAGTCTACTGTGTGCTCACCTCCACGGGATCCTTTTGGTTGCCTATGCTGGCTAGTTTTATGTCAACTTGACACAAGCTAAAGCCATCGGAGAGGAGGGAACCTCAATTAAGAAAATGCCTCCATAAGACTGGGCTGTAGGCAAACCTGTAGGGCATTTTCTTAATTAGTTATTGGTGGGTGGGTGGTACCATCCCTGGGCTGGTGGTCCTGGGTTCTCTAAGCCAGTAAGCAGCACCCCTCCATGGCCTCTGCATCAGCTCCTGCCTCCAGGTTCCTGCCCTGTGTGAGTTCCTGTCCTGACTTCCCTTCGTGGTGAACAGTGCTGTGAAAGTGGAAGCCACATAAGCCCTTTCCTCCCCAAGTAGCTTTGGCCGTGGCCTTTCATCACAGCAACAGTGACCCTAAGGCAGTGCCTCACACAGAGCGTGGGGAGTAAGAAGGGTAGAATGGCGGACGTGCTGGAGAGACTGGGTGTGGTGGTTCTTAGCTGCAATTCCAGCCCTTAGGCAGCAGAGACAGGAAGATTTCAGGTTCTATTTCGTTACAAACCAACTAAGGTTGGGGGAAAAAAGACAGAGAGTAAGAGAGACGTGATATGGAACAGACTGAAGCAGAAGCCTGGCTGACTCCAAAACGTGCTATTTTATTTGTTTGTTTGTTTGTTTTGTTGTGTGTGCATCAGAGGAGGAAGGAGGCTGCCTTAGCAGAGCTTGGTTTTGTTTTTATAAATGGCCAGCTCCATCCTTGTCCGTACCAAACCTAGCTGCTGTCTAAGGTGTGTCAGAGCCTGCTGGGGCGCCTCTCTGCTTTAAAATTTTTCAGTTTTCTTTACTGTTACTGCGTGTGTTGTGTGTGTGATGGGGTCGGGTGCACACAAGCACCACGGCATACACGAGGAGGTCAGAGGACAACTTCATGGAGACGTTTTATTTATTTTTATTCATACTTCTATCTTTAGTCGGTTACAGGGGTCAAATCTGGGTTGTCAGGCTTGTATGACAGACTCTCTTGCCCAGTGAGCCATCTCACTGGCCTGGGTTCTTTTGCTCCCCAGTCTTGAATCCTAAAGGACTCCCCAGATCCCAGCCTAGGGCTCCAGAAGTGGACATACAAGAACTTAGGTCTTCCCAGGCTGGGTGATAGTATTCATTTTCCCTTGAACCTAGCATTCCACGGGCCAGCATGATACATTCCCACTCAAAGCTACATTAATCTATTTTTAAAATTCACTTATGTGTATCATTTAAAAATATATCACAGAGGGCTGGAGAGATGGCTCAGAGCACTGGCTGCTCTTCTGGAGGTCCTGAGTTCAATTCCCAGCAACCACATGGTGGCTCACAACCATCTGTACTGAGATCTGGCGCCCTCCTCTGGCGTGCAGGCATACATCGAGGCAGAATGTTGTATACATAATAAATAAATCTTTAAAAAAGAATATATATATATATATATATATATATATATATATCAGGGAGATGGTTCAATAGGCAAAGACATTGCCAAATAAATAAGCCACATTGCCAAATAAATAAGCCTGGCTACCCAGGTGTGATCTGGGAGCACATATAAAAATCTGAATGTGGTATCATGCATTGGTTAATTTCAGCGTATCAACAGCAAAGTAGGAGATGGAGATAGGAGAATCTACCAGAAGTTCTCCTAGAAAGTGCGATGGTGGGCCGGGCAGTGGTGGTGCACGCCTTTAATCCCAGCACTCTGGAGGTAGAGGCAGGCAGATCTCTGAGTTTGAGGCTAGTCTGGTCTACAGAGTGAGTTTCAGGACATCCAGAGCTACACAGAGAAAACAAAACAAAACAAAATTTACATATGTTATCTGTATTTATTTGCATAAATGTATGTACCACGTATGCTCAGGAGCGCTGAGGCCAGATCCCTTGGAGCTGGAGTTTCAGACAGTTGTGAGCCAACAGATGGGTGCTGGGA
The DNA here is from genome assembly GCF_903992535.2 of Arvicola amphibius. NCBI lineage: Eukaryota > Metazoa > Chordata > Mammalia > Rodentia > Cricetidae > Arvicola > Arvicola amphibius. The sequence goes on from NC_052048.2 coordinate 132,736,323, forward strand.
ACTGAACTCAGGTCCTCTGCAAGAATGGTAAGTTCTCTCAACTCTTGAGCCACCTCTCCAGCCTTCATCATCTTTGTTTTTAAAAACATATTTCTCTTTTACTTATTATATGATTTGTATGGGTGTATGACTGCATGTATGTCTGTGTACCACATGCATGTTTGGTGCTGGGAGAGATCAGAAAGGCCATGGGATCCCCTGGAACTGGAGTTACAGGCAGTTGTGAGCTGCCATGTGGGTGCTGGGAATTGAACCTGGGTCCCCTGGAACCACTGAGCCATCTCTTCAGCCCCAGCCCCTTCTTTTGTGAGAAAGGGTCTCTCCCTGGGATCTGAGAGTGCTGACTCAGCTAGACTGACCGGGCAGCATGTGCCAAGCTTTCCTTTTTTTAAAAGATTTACTTTTGCTTTTGATTGCATGTGCATGCGCATGTGTGTGTGCACATGCATACACACATACACACACACACACACACACACGCCCGCAGAGGCCAGAGACATCAATTCTCCCAGAGCTGGAGTTACATTCAGTTGTGAGCTGCTTGACGTGAATCCTGGGAATTGAACTCAGGCTCTCTGGAAGAGCAGTCCATGCTCTTAATTGCTGAGCCCTCTCTCCAGCCTTCCTAAGCCGTTTTTGTTGTATTTGGTCAGGGTGTTTTGTCACAGTAGCAAAAACAAGACTGGAACATCATGCTTACGTGGCAAGTGCTTCACTGACTGAGACGTCTCTCCAGCCCCTAACTACAATTTCTAAAAATGAAAGAAATAAATCACTGGCAATGTCAGTGTGAGGTTGTTAGTGTCTTGTCTTCTTCAGCAGCCTGTGTGTGTAGCGATGCCAGTGGGAGTGGCACATCCCCTGATGTAAGCAGAAGCTCCCGCACCTGCCTTCACAGGGGATCCAGAAGAGGCCAGGTCTCTCTAGCGTGTCCTTGAAAGCAGCTGAGATCGTCACGTGCCAACCTCCCACTGGACTTGCTGTGTCACTGTCTGTCGTCCCTTCCACAAGCTGCCCCTGCTGGAGGCTACCAGCATCACTGGAAAAAGCAATGTGGCAGCTGGCTGCACCCCGTATTCATGCTCTGAGCTTTGCAGGGGCTTTACGCTGCTTGGAGATCCCATCCTTCCCAGCTTATTTCTGATGGTGACTCTTTCAAATTCTCTCTACTTCCTTTAGATTTTCAAGTTTTCAACACTTCTGCCTTCCTCTTTCTTTTCTTTCTGCTGCCAAACCCCTGGCTCAATCAAGCTGCCTCACGCTTCCCCTGCCTACCCACCCCCTCTTCACATCCTGTCTCCTTTGGTTTGGTGGCTGTGTCTCAGGACATTGTACTGCCACACAAGCAGGCAGACCATCTAGGGTGCATGCTCTGGTGGCTCCTGTGACTTGGTCCTTCCAAGCCCTGAACTAAGTAAGGCCTCTGCACTAATCTCTGTGGACTGGCTGAACCACTCCCGAGACAATTGCACAACAGGCTTTTCACCTGTGCTTTTTAGCTTCTGTGGGCCAGTCAACCTGAAAGACCTTCTCCACGCAAGACCTGACAGGAGTCATCCCTGCCAGCTAAACACAATCTGGTGACACCTCTTTCTCATCTGCTAAATGCTCTGCCTTGGACCATGGTCCTCCCCGCCCCTCCCCCTCTCCCTTCCCCCTTCCCTGCAATTAGCTGAAGGCTCCTTGCCTAAGCCCTTGCTCTGCTCCTGTCTTAGTCTGTCTTTTGTGACTTACACATGGGGATGTCTCAGGAGGGTAGCTACTTTGGGTGGAGGACTTAGCTTCCCTTCAGACGTCCTTGAGGCCAGGCCTCTTCTCTTGGGGTCCTTCCTCTAGCTCCTCCAACAATAACACTTGGGTCAAGTCTGTCTTAGTAGCTCTGGTTCCTTGTGTTTGTTGGTCTCCTGCCAGGGTCAACTTGGGTGAAAGGCAGGACACTTCACGCTTTTTCTGAGTGTCCTGTTATTTCTTTCTGGTTCCCCTTCCTTTGATCTAGCTCCCCATGACCTAGGTTCTTCTCCCCAGTATAGGCCACCATTCAGTCTTGGTCCCTGAGGGGTTTCTTAAATGCTTCCAGGAGAGGCTTCTACTTGGGTCTGGGCTCCTGTGGAATTGTGCATCAGCTTCAGGAGAGCAAGTAAATTGCATTTTTGTTTTGCTCCATAGGAAGGCCAGGCATATTCCTAGAACAAAGGTCAGAGATGTCACAGATCTGTGACAAAGCCAGCCTAGCAAGAAAAAGAATTAAGAAGAAAGCAAAAACATATCCTTCACCATGATCTTATCTCTTTCATGCTATTTCCCTCCCCCCCACCCCACCCCCACTCCTGCCCTTGTGTGCTGGACTGAAGCCCGGGGCTTTGTGAAAGGATGGGTACCTTTTGGCGGGCCCTGCCAAGGTATACCACTAAGCAAACATGCCACGTACAACAGAGTCAGTGCAAGAGGATTACTGGGGGAGGGGGAGGGAGAGAGAGAAAGAGCAAAAGGCCCTGTTGGAGTGGGGACATGAGAGAGGCAGGCAGACAGAGAGAGCAGGGAAGAGGCAAGAAACAAGAAAGACAAGAGAAGCAAGAGAGGAAAGAATAGGCAAGAGGGGCAGTGCGCTCTGTCTGGTGGGCTCTCTTACGGAGTGCACACATTGCACAGCTGATGGTGACTGAACTGCCTCTGCAGAAGCTGGCACACGGTAGATGAGTGCTCTCCACCAAGCTGCGTTTCTAGTGTCCTAGAACTATGTGTGTACTTCCGACCCCGGTCCACACAGAGGCTCCTCCAGCAAAGGTCTGGTTTGCCTTTTCTGTTAATTATGAAACCATGAACTTGATTTACAGGTCTCATACTCTTGTAATGGTTATACAATACTGCAAGGTGGTAATTTATAGTTTTTTGTTGTGTATACAATTTCTGGTTCTTTTTCTGAGACAGGATCGCATATATGTATGGCCTCAAACTCGTGTAGCTGAGGATGGCTTTGAACTACCGAGGCTCTTGCCACCACTTCCTGAGTGCACGGATCACGCCCCATGTACACTGCCATGCCCAGTTAATGCAGGCTTCCTACATGCTGGGAAACATTCTACTGACTGAGCTATATCCCAGTTGGTCTGTCAGTTTATTTTTGAGACAGGTTCTCACTAAGTAACCCAGGATGATCTCAAATTTGTGGCCCTTCTTTCTCCTTCTCCTGATGCTGGGATTATAGGTGCGCCATTATGCCAGCATGTTGATTCTAATTTTTATTTTCATCTGAGTTGGTGAATATGGAGCTGATCTATGTTTAATTATTTCCTTGGGATGATGCCCCAAGAATGGGATTGTAATGGGTGAGAGCAAACATTTCTATAGTGAATCTTATCCCCTCTGCAATCCTCTGAAAAGTACCTTTTCAATTTGCGGATGTAGATTCAGTACAGGCACAGTCGTGTTTGTTGCTGATGCTGATGCATACGCAACACTACACTGTTCACTACACTGGTCACTACACTGGAAGTACCTTTGTGTTTATTTGGTTTATTTGCATAGTCAAGTGTCTTCCTAGAACCTTAGCTTTTTCAGAATTGGAGAACTTCTGCTTCTTTTACAAATCACATGAGTTCCAGAGCCAGGAGGTGGTGGCGCACGCCTTTAATCCCAGCACTCGGGAGGCAGAGGCAGGCGGATCTCTGAGTTCGAGGCCAGCCTGGTCTACAAGAGCTAGTTCCAGGACAGGCTCTAGAAACTACAGGGAAACCCTGTCTCGAAAAAAACAAAAACAAAAAAAAAAAAAATGAGATGCAGAGAAATGTGCATTCTCACACCAGCAGAGTTTGAAAACAACAGTATATATTGTAATGTATGTCTGTGTACCCCAAATCCTTGGCACTCTCTACTGTGCCCAGCCGGTACCATTTGGTGCTGTTTATTTTCTGTTAAATGAACAGAATAAAAATCACAGCTCCCACTTACCCTTTGGCCAAGGGGCACCCCGAGTCTCTTTCATGACATATGTTTGAGCAGCAATAAGAAGTGGGGAATAGGACTGGAGAGATGGTTCAGAGATTAAGAGCCTTTTCCAGTCAATTCCCAGGAACCACATGGTGACTCACAACCATCTGTAGTGAGAACTGGTGCCCTCTTCCGGCCTGTAGGCATACAGGCAGGCAGAATGTTGTATACAAAATAAATAAAGAATTTTTAAAAAGTGAGGAAAGCTGAGACCTTTATGAACCCCACAGCTGAGCCCTCTGCTCTATGATGCTTCTTCTCAAAGGAGACCCCTTCACTCTCTCTCAGAGTCATTCTTACAGACTGTGGTCTCAGAGTCCTCCCTAGCTTCTGTATGAGCCTCAGAGCTTCTGAGCCTCCTCTCAAACTTCTAGTGCTGGGGGAAGTTCTCTGTCTTGGTTTCCACATGTTAACAACCCTCTCTCTTCCTCTAGCACCAGCTCTTGCAAGTCTTGGCAAATCTTCTGGGTGCCTGTTCCTTATCACTGCCTAACAAAATGCCTTGAAAGTTTTCACGTAAGCTAATGACTTAGAGTTGCCCACTGTTCTGCAGGCTATCCATGCAGCTTCTTTTTCAGTTTTGGCCAGAAAAATGCTCATCTGGTGTAGGGTAAACTCAACTTGTAATTATTTGGGAGATACTGATGGCTGACATCTGTACCACCCATTTTTTCCTCTGCCTCTTTATTCTCTTCTTCCTCCTTTTCTTCTTCCTACTCCTTTTCCTTTCCTCTTCCAATTCCCCTTTCCCCTCTCCTCTCCTCTTCTTCTTTTGAGACAAGATCTGTTTTTGTTTTTATATTTTGAAACAGGGTCTCACATAGCCTAGGCCAACTTCAGACTTGTTATGTAGCTGGGATGATCTTGAATGACTAGTCTTCCAAGTCCTTGCTATATAATCTAAACCAATCCCAAACTCACAGTGATCCTCCTGCCTCCAGCCTCCCAAGTGCTGGAATTACAGGTGTGGGCCTCTGTTCTAAGTGAGGCCAGATTTGGCTCCTCATATGGCAATTTCAGGGCAAGTTTTCAAGATGGCAAGATCCAGGATCCAAGTGCTTACCAAGCCCCTGATTGGCTTGAGCAGAGCAGCCCACAAGTTCCAAGTTCAAGGCCAGTCTCTAGGAGAAAGGGAGTCACATGATCCCTGGACCATCAGGTTTGGTCTACTGCAGTTTTCTGATCCTTCACATCCCTCCCCCATGCTAGCCACACACTCCCCTGCATCCCAAGGGCTCACGATCTAGACCGAGCTCAGATCTGCCTGAGACCTTCAGGTTCAGTTCCTTCCATGGCTCCTCCTGATTCAAGGACTGGCTGGGGACTTCCAAAGAGAAATGGGAGATCTGTGGGGTTCTACCAGTCTGAACTGGAGTGGAGCTCCGACTGCCAGGACCTCCTGCTGTGGAGGAGGAGATTGTTGTAAACTCTCCCCCCTCACCCCCAGCTTCCCTGGGGTGGCCCAGGGCATTGCTTTCTTTGGCATTGGGGCTTTCTCTTCCATTGAGAAAACATATTTTCTTTCCTTTAAAAAACTATTTCTTTAAAGTTAGATTATGTGCATGAGTGTTTTGCCTTCAGGAATGTATGTGTGCTGTGTGCCTGTCTGTTGTTTGCAGAGGTCAGAAGAAGGAGTCAGATCCCCTGGCTGTGAACCTCCATATGACTGCTGGGAACTGAATCTGGGTTCTCTGCAAAAGCAACAAATACATTTAACCTCTGAGCTGTCTCTCCAGCCCCACATATCTCCTCTTTAATAGGACCTGGCCTGTGTATAGCCAGGTAGCATTCTCAACATGCTTTCTGCCTGCAGAAAGTGGGGAACCCTGCCGGGTGGTGGTGGTAAGCACACCTTTAATCCTAGCACTTGGGAAGCAGAGGCAGAGGCAGGCGGACCTCTGTAAGTTCGAGGCCAGCCTGGTCTACATAACTAGTTCTAGGACAGCCAGAACTGTTACACAGAGAAATCCTGTCTCGTAAAACCAAAGGAAAAAAAAAAGTAGGGAACCTAGGGGACTGCTCGTTTTGAGTTCTGGTTTTAAAACTCATTAAAAACATTGTCAGCTGTGCACACACAGAACACAGTCTACTTGTCAGTCATAAGCCAAACCCTAACTGTTTCAGTGATGGGTCTTCTTCAATTCAGGAAGCCTATTGGCAGGTGGTGTAACAACGACTTTGAGGGTCTCATCATCTTCGACCTAAGCCTCTAAAAGGTCTGAACAAAGGAGGCTTCTGTCTCAGACTTAGTTTGATCTCCACTCTGAAGCCATGTCTCTTTGTGACTCTTTTTGGTGTCAGAAATCCAAACACATTGATTTTGTGGCCCTGTACCTCTTAGACCCTGAACGCCTCTTCTAAATCCAGGCTGCAGCTAAATAGTTCCTCCTTCCTTTCCAGTTAAAGCTGCTAAAAAGACAATTTACACGTTCAACACTCTGCCTGGAAATTTCCCTGGTGGCAGTCACTGGTTCATTAGGTATGACTCCGTCATCCACGGCACCGCACACGACAGCTTCGCACTGCCGCTTGTGCTGAAATTTGTCCTCATTACCCGTCTTCTTCACGGTGGAACACAGAGGTTCTATTTCCAGCCTCCTGCCGCTGGCTCCTGCTGCCTCTCCTGTCGGTGCTCACAGCCTCCTCCCTGTCCTGTAGCCTCCCTTTGCTGGGCAGCCCAAAGTGCTCTCTTCTTCCAGGCCTGATTACCCCAAGGTTTTTTTTTTTTTTTTTTTGGTTTTTTGAGACAGGGTTTCTCTGAAGCTTTTTTAGAGCCTGTCCTGGAACTAGCTCTTGTAGACCAGGGTAGTCTCGAACTCACAGAGATCCGCCTGCCTCTGCCTCCCGAGTGCTGGGATTAAAGGCGTGCGCCACCACCGCCCGGCTTACCCCAAGGTTTTTAAACGTAAAGCAAAATTAATAACAATAATTAATAACAAGTCAGAACAATTATAATAATTCACAGTGATAAAAGTTATGTAAGTGTGTCCTCTCTCTCGCTCTCTTTCTTTCTCTCTCCCTGCCTCTCACTCTGCCACAAGACAATGTACACACAGTGGATATGCTGGACAAATGGATGGTCTGAGTCCCTGGTGGAATGTGGTAAGGTGACAGTCTATTTCATCACACTATTGAGAATAACACTTTACAGTTTAACAGCTCGGGGCTGGAGAGAGGGCTGGGTGGCTCACACCCACCTGTATCTCCCATACCAGCGGCTCTGATGCCCTCTTCTGGCCCCTGTGGGATGTGTATTTCTGTGCACATGCCTATCTAGAGACATACAAATGATGGTTATATAATAAAAATAAATCTTTAAAATATAAGAATTTTTCCTTCTCCTTTAAACTTCCATTTGCTGTAGGAGCTCGGCTGACCATGGGTAATGGAAAGCCTGGGTAGTAAGAACACGGGTAAGGGACGGTGTCAGCCAGACCTGAATGTGCAGGGCGACTGTCTCATTCAAGTGTCTGGCCATAGAAGGTGACAATGAGGGCGGCTCAGTTTCCTTCCATGGGCTTCTCATCCTCCCTTCAGTGAGACTGTCTATGTTTTTATCTTTTTAAAAAAATATTTATTTTTATTTCATATGCATTGGTGTTTTGCCTGCATGTATGTCTGTATAAGGGTATTGGATTCTCTGGAAATGGAGCTACAGACAGTTATGAACTGTCATATGGGTGCTGGGACTGGAACCTGGGTCCTTTGGAAGAGCAGCCAGTGCCCTTAACTACTGAGCCATTTCTCCAACTCTCTCTTTGTCTCTGTCTCTCTCTCTCCCTGTCTTTCTCTCTCTCTGTCTCTCTCTGTTTCTCTCTCTCTCTCTCCCCCATTTTGAGACAGGGTTTCTCTGTGTAGTCCTGGCTGTCCTGGAACTCACTCTGTAGACCAGGCTGTCCTCAAACTCACAGAGATCCATCTGTCTCTGCCTCTAGAGTGCTGGGATTAAAGGCATGCACCACTGCTGCCCAGCTAGACTGGCTTTCTTACACAGCTGCCACAGGACACTGTGCCAAAAGAACAAAGCCTTCATGTTTAATAATCTCCAATATGTGCTTCCATCCATGTGTTGAGCTGTAAGTGGCATGGCCAAATGAGTCAGTGTGGGAGGGGAAGGCACATGCTCATGTGTACTAAGAGGTGTGATCCCCGGGAGACCGTTAGTGTGATGGTCTGCCGCCATGCCTCTAAATTGAATGAGTCTTCTCTTCCTTTGGGTTTCCTCTTCCCTTTAAACAAGATTAAAATACACTCCATGCATGTTGTGTGTGTGTGTGTGTGTGTGTGTGTACGTGCACATGTGTGTGTAGAGTTCAGAGATTGATGTCTGGTGTCTTTTTCTGTCTCTCATCACCTATTATTTTAGACAGGGGCTCTCGCTGAACCTGGAACTCACTGATTGGCTAGACTAGCTGGCCAGGGACTCTCCAGTATCTCCTGTCTCTGCCTCTTAGCAATGCGATTGCAGGCAGGCAGTGCCCTGACTGCTTCTTACGTGGGTTCGTGGGATCTGAGCCTAGGTCCTCATGCTGGAGCAGCAGGCCCTTCTGCCTGCATCCATCGGCTCCGCCCCTACACAGATCCCCTGTATTCATCCGGCCTGTCTGACTCACTTGCCATCCTCAAGCCTTTCTCATTGCTGTTGTTTTTCAAGACAGGGTTCTCTGTGTAGCCCTGGCTGTCCTGGAACTCACTCTGTAGACCAGGCTGGCCTTCAACTCACAGATCTGCTGCCTCTGCCTCCCAAGTGCTGGATTAAAGGTGTGTGCCACCACCACCCGGCAGATTTAATCTTCTTTCAGCAGAAATTTCCTGACCTATTTTCTACCCCATGTCCCCATTTCATAGCCTCCTGGCACAAACAAGGTACTCATTAAACATTAGTTGTGGTGAACAGGCCCTAGCCTCGCCGAGTGAAACACTGTAGTCCTGACCAGATATGCAGGGGCTCGTCTTGGTGTTTCTCTCCAAGGGCCCAAGTACTGCATAGGTCCTAGCGCCTCTGACTTTCCCAGGTTTTGTAAAACATCACAAAAGGATGTTAGTCTAGTCAGGGCAAACAGTCTCTGAGAGAGATGGCTCAGTGGTTAAGAGCACTTGTTACTCTTTAGAGGGCCTGGGTTTGGTTCCCAGCCCTCAAATGTCATGTGACTCACAACTGCCTGCAACTCCAGTCTCACAGAACTCTCCTAGCCTCTGCATGCTTAAGGAACACATATATAAACACATACACACACTGACACACACAGACACACAGATACACACACACAGACACATACATACACACAGACACACACATACACACAGACACATACACAGACACACAAACACACATACACAGACATACACACACACACATATATATATATACACACACACAAAACAATTTTTTCCATCATAACCATATTAATACCTGTGCTAAAGCCATGTGAAGATCCTCTGAGGCCCCACCAGGACCCCAGGCCCGCTTCTTCTCAACTGATAACTCTGTTTGACCATGAACCTTAATCTTGAGGAACTTGCAATCTAGTTGAAGAATGAATGGGCGTGTGTGAACCAACTGCCAAGAGCCTAACGAGTATGATGGTCGAACTTCATTGTCAGCTTGGCTGAATTTGGAATCACCTGGGAGACACACTCCTGTGTCTTCACTATTCCATGACTAGGTATTTCCCCAAAGGATGTCTAATGATTGGTATGTAGCCAAGATGTTTTAACTTGGAGACTTAACCAAAGAGGGAAGACTTACCCTAAAGGTGGGTGACACCATCTCATGGTTTGGAGTCCCAGAGTGAATGAGAAGGGAAAAGTGAGGAAACCAGATGAACTCTAGCATTTATCTCTCTTTGCTTCTTGCGTGCAGTGACCAGTGGCTGCCTGCTTCTGTCGTTCTGCTTCCCCACCATGATGGATTGTACCCCTTCTTTTAAACCCAGAGCTAAAGAACCCCCTTCTTCCCTTAAGTTGCTTTTGTGAGATATTTTGTCAGAGAATGAGAAAGGACTGAACACAAGAAGAAACCCGCTAACAAATGCTAAAGTCAATACCTCCAGCCCAGTCTCAACAAAATAAATCTGACTTTGATTTGCTTGTTTGAGACATATTCTTGCTTTGTAGCCCTGGCTGGCAGGGTGCCCTCCATTTTGTGATAGTCTTTTTACTGCAGGTCCTGACTGAGTCAAATCTGAAGTTGGCAGGCCACAGATCTTATCGGTCAAGAGTGGGGTTCTGATTAGGTGTGAACAGAGACAGTAGAAGATGGATGGATTCTGACCTATGGCTGTGGTAGGAATTAACACTCAGTCTATAGGAGAGTTAGCCCATCATGGAGGCAGAAGATGAAACAGATGAACTGGGATGAGGAAGTAAGGAAGTTGGCAGGCTCTCCTATAAAACCTGGCAAACCAGATACGGATGTAGCCAGAGGGTAATCTGGGCATTACTGGGTGGTTTGTTTTTAGAGACTTCTGTACTCTGCAGGGTAGGGGTCGTGCATTCTAAACATGCAAAGGAGTGGCTCCTATCTCCCTAGGGGTCTCAGAGTTTGGGCAGCAGAGTCAGAATGGGTAGCAGCAGATGCTGGGTTGTGGGTTTCCACATGCCACATGGTTTTCTCAGTCTCAGCTGGGAATAAAAATAGTAACAAGGTGGCTATTTATTTATTTTTTTGCAGTTTGGGCTTGGTGCTCATGTATCTTTGTGAAAGGTGGGACATCTCAATGTGAGAAGAAAAAAAACAGAACAAAGCAAATTCCTGTAGGCAAAACCGTGGCTTCTACCCATCTCAGAAGCACCTGTGCTATGACGGAAGTTGAAGCCACAGAGACCCCTCTTTCCCCAAGAACTGGTTCTCATGTTGGACAAAAGACTGGCAACCTTGGCCCTGAGTCCTCCAGTCAGGAGGTCAGGAAGAGGGCTGCGCTGTGCTTCTGGTCTGAGCTCTGAGATGCCAAGACAGGCACAAACATGCTGCAACACAGGGGAGAGACTGACCCAACCAGACCTAGGGAAATTCCTAACACAGAGAAGCAGAGAAGCAAAAATGGCCAAGCAAGGAAGAGAAGAGGCAATGGCAGCCGCTAGGGAGCCCTTCCCTGACCCTGGCACTGGGCTTGAGCATGCCCCTGGAAGAGGAAGGAGATCTGCTCCTCTCTCCTCAGTGTCAACTGGGACGCCAAAGCCCCTGTTTCAAGGCTGTTCAGAGCTTCCTGTTAGCATTCTGGAGTTTAGACCAGCCAGCCTCACCTTTCGCCTCAGTATCTGCCCAGGGAAACAATGTTGCTATTTAAGCTTTGTGTGCCGTTCGCTGGCAGAGCTGATTTTTGTCCCCATTCTGTCTTGGTCTCCACTGTTCTTTGCGTTCTTTCCACAGTCAGAACATCCCCAAATAATTAAGTTTAGCAAATAGAGGAGTGCAGGTCCCCTCAACGCCCGATTGTTTTGTATATTATGTCACTGCTTAAACTGCAGTTTAACTGCTTAAACAAATTTGGTTCATTTCTGTGGGGCCCAGGAGTAGGTGTTTTTCCCAGTGCATACTGGGTGATTGATGTGCATCCAGGTTAACTTAGCTAAAGTTCTTGGGAGCAGGTTAAGAAGTTGAGCTGAGCTTGGCTGTGGTGGTGCATGCACTCGGAAGACAGAAGTAGGTGGATCTCTGTGAGTTCAAGGCCAGCCTGGTCTACAGAGCAAGTTCCAGGACAGACTCCAAAGCTACGCAGAGAAACCCTGTCTCGAAAAACAAAAAACCCGAAAAATTAACAAAATAGTTGAGTTGAAGGTTGTTGCTCCGTTGCTGGAGTGCTTGGGTTTGCCTATCATGATGAGGCTGTGTGCTTGAACCCCAGAACCAAATAAACTGGGCATGGAGGCCCACAACTATAATCTCTGATCTTGGGAAGTAGAGGCAGGAGAAAGAGTTCAGAATCAGCCTCAAATACCTAGAGATTTTGTGGGTAGCCTGGGATACGTAAGACCCTGCCTGTGTCAACAACTACCACCAACAGCAAAAGAGAAAAACAAAGAAAGGCGGTGTTGGTGCACAATTTTAACCCCAGTGCTTGGGAGGCAGAGGCAGGTGGATCTCTGTGAGTTAGAGTCCAGCCTGGTCTACAGAGTGAGTTCTAGGACAGCCAAGGCTACACAAAGAAACCCTGTCTCAAAAAACAAAACAAAACAAATAAAAAACAAAAAAAGAAAGGAAGGAAGAAAGGAAGGGAGAAATGAAGGAAGGAAGTTGCTACAGCCAGGCAAGGAAGGTAATTTGTCATTCACAGCCTGGAGACAGAGCCAAGTTCAAGGCTAGTCACATCTACATAAGGGATTCCTGGCAAAGAAAGACCTTTTCTGAAAACCAGCAGGCTCAGTAAGCACTTGCTCTGTAAACCTGAGGATGTGAGTTTGGATCTCCAGAACCTATGTAAATAGCCAGCGGTGTGTGTGTGTGTGTAACCTCAGAGTCAGCAGAGGCAGAGGCTAGCAGACAGATCTTGGGGAATTGCTGGGCAGCTAGCCCAGTCAAAACAGCAAACTTCGGGTTCAGTGAGAGACCCTGTCTCAAGAAATAAGGTAGCGAGTGATCAAGAAGATTCTGTATGTCACCAAAACTAGCCTCTGAATGTGTGTGCATAAGAGGGCAAACACACTTGCACACGCAGGCACACACACACACACACACACACACACACATCCTGGGTGTGATAAACCTGGTGTGTGATAGTTCACATCTGTAATCTCAGATCTCAGGAGGCTGATGCAGGAGGATTAGAAGGTCAAGGCTAGCCTGTGCTACTTATGAGCCTGTCTTTAGAAAGCAAGCAAGCAAATAAGCAAACAAAAACCACCACTAACAAAAATATTGCATCAAGGGGATGGAGACATGGCTTAGCAGTTAAGATCACTGGCTGCCCTTTCGAAGGACCCAGGTTCAATTCCCAGCAGCCACTTATTCACTCTCTTTTGTAACTCTAGGTCTGGGGATCTGATGCCCTCTTCTGGCCCCCTTGGGTACTGCAGGTATATGCTGCACAGACATACATGAAGGCAAAATAACCATATGCATAAAATAATAAAGTATTTTTTAAAAAGATTGCATCAATATACAAAGTGTATTTTCAGGTGCCGCCTGATTCTCCCTGATAATCACTGATAAACTAACTAGGTATCCATGAATACCTTGATTACCACGAATTGGCTTCTCAGAGTAATCTGGGAATTTTCGAGGTGCCAGTTAACCTTTGCCCTCACAAGATATGCCCAGTACGGTACAATGGCAGCTGCCCCTGTGACCTTGGCTCCCAGAAATCACAATGGGTTAGATCTCGATACCCACTCCGGCCTCAGCTGGATTCCAAGGTTGGCTTTGTGGGAGGCATGGGTGCTGTTCACAAGGCGGATCTTAGAAGGTTTTGTTGTGATGGTTTTGCCTTCTGTTTTCATAGACCCAGAATGCTCCTATTATGGAGAGGACAGGGCAATGCCGTTGTCCCTGTGCTGTCCCTCTTTCTGGTTACCCTAGGCCCATCTGGAAGCCCCTAGTTTGTGTCCATTCCATATTTGGATAACACTGGTTTGCAGAGTCAGCCTCTGGTGTTAGGTGTTTTCAAATTGTCCCAACAGGTAACAGAAGCCCATATTTATTTTTTTCATGTTGCCCATTTCTGTCCTGGAGGGGCATCCCTTACTGCTACGTTGTGAGCGTTGGCAAGGCCCACCCCCCGCCCCGTTCTGAATGCACACCCCCCATTCTGATCGCACACTTCTCGGCCTATCTTGTCTGAGCAAGCATCCTCCCTGAGCTTGCCGGGATCCTGCCCAGGCAGCAGAGAATGGCACACACGATGGGGTCAATGGCCTGTCATCAGAAAGGTGAGCTGCTGCTGGCAGTTCTGTTTTGTCTCGCGTCTGGGTGGTTTATCGTTAGGAGCGATGATCCAGGACGCCAGACAGGATTTCTGACTTCAAGGACTGTTTTCCTGGAGCTCATTTTTCTTCCTCTTGTCCAAGCCAGTGCTGGCTGGCAGGTGTCTGCCTCCCACATGGTTCTTTCGCATCCTCTGCAGCTTCTTTCTGCCACTCTCAGCTACCCTCCCACCCAACCCGGAGTCATGTGACCTCAGCGGCTTCGCTGCGCCCCTCCCCCAGATCACTTAAAACCTGCGCAATCCAGACTTGGATGCACAGGCTGTAGAATGTCACTCAAGTTCGTTCTAGCATCAATTTTCCCCCCTTTTTCTTCTGGAGATAGAATCTCACTCTATAGCCCAACCTGACATGGAACTCACTATATAGTCTCGGTTGTCCTTGAACTTTTGGTGGCTCTCCTTCCTAACTCCTGGTGGCTGAGGTGACAGGTGTGAGTCTCCATGCTGGGATTCTGGCATAAATATTTAAAAGTATTTTCACTACTTTCAAAAAAGTATCTCTTCCTTTAAGACAATTTTGAAAGTATAAATAAATTAAAAGAAAATTTAAAACTTGTGATCTTATCACTCAGAGATAGCCTCTGCTAATATTTTGGTTTATGTTTGTACAGTCTTCTACTCAGAGTAGAAGACACATGCTTTATTGTGAATAATAGCCCTGATGGTCCTCACGTTACCTGGCAAGGTGGTTCACATTTGCCGTCCCAGAAGCTCCAGGCTCAGGAGTTCAAGGCTAGATAGAGCTACAAAGAGAAACACTGTCTCAAAATAAACCAATCAACAACCACAGCAAACCAATTCACACAAAGTTTACAGTCCTTCAAAATTATTGAAGTTGGAGGCTGCAGAGATGGCTGCCAGCAAAGCGGGGGCTAAGTTTGATCTGCAGCACACAGTATGAAGCTGAGTGTGCGGGTGCCGTGCTTTGGAGCTGTGGAGATGGGTGCATCCTGGAGTTTGCTGTTGGGCCAGCATAGCCTATTCAGCAAGTCCCAGGCGGGCGAGGGAACTTGTCTTGAAAAACAAAAACCCAACATGGATAGCTCCTGAGGTTGGCCTCTGGCCTCTGTCTACCTGCCCACACCTGTGCACAAGCAATGGAACATACATGTGTAGCTGCACACAGACCTGCACGTACATCACAAAAATTAGTACAGTTGTATGTATTTATGGGGTGCTATGGGATGATTTGACATATGCATATACCGTGGGTAAAGGAAAAAAAATCAGGAGAGCTAATACTTTTATCTCCTTAAAATATTTTCAAAACTCAGTTAATGGAATAAGTGTACATATTTAAAAATGACCATGCATATTTCAACACATGTATGTTCTTGTATGTGATGCCAGGGTACTGTGTCGCCCAGTGTGTTGGTTAAGGTTTTTTTGTCAACTAGACACAAGTTAGACTCATCTGGGAAGAGAAACCTCAACTGAGAATGCTTCCTTCAGATTGCCCTGAAGGCAAATTTCTAGGAAATAGTAGAGATTAATATGGGAGGGCTAAGGGTACTGTGGGTGGTGCCATCCTTGGGCGGGTGGTCCTGTGTTGTCTAGGAAATCAGGCTGAGCAGGCTATGGAGGGCAAGCCAGTAAACAGCCTTCCTCTAAGGTCTCTGGTTCAGCTCTAGCCTCCAGGTTCTTGCCTCAAGCTCCTGCCCTGAATTCCCTGCCTAGAAGTGGCAGATACAATTAACTCTTTCCTTTCCAAGTTGTTTTAGGTCAGCTAAAAATCACAGCCATGGAGAACTGAATTGGGACTTTGCTTGTGTGTTGAGTGCTGTCTCCCAGAAGGCTGTACCAGACCCAAGGTGATGAGACGACACCCACATTTTCATCCCGGAAGTTTATAGTTTCAGCTCTTATATCTAGGTTGTTGAAATCTCAGTCCCCGGTACCTCAGAGTGTGACTGTATTTGGAGACAGGGTTTTTAAAAGGATGCTTAACCTAAAATAATGTTATTAGTGGTGCCTTCTATCAGACATGTCTAGTCTCTTCACAAGAGGAGCCTGGACTCAGACACGCAGGAGGGGAACCACCACATGGCCATGGGTACCTACAACAAACCAGAGCTGACTAAATGCAACCAAATCTGCCAGTACCTTCATCTTGTATACTATTTTCTTACTAGTGCTGATGTTTGACAAACCACATGGGTGGATGGTCTAGAAAACCCCTTGCTTGCATTTTCTTTCCATTCATTTCTACAAAATGCTGCATCAGGCTTGCTTGGATTTGTGTGTTCCTCTTAGAAGTTTGATGCCAACTGTTCTGGTTAGCCATTTTCATGATAGAGTACCCTACAAAGAAAAGCTTCAAATAAGAAACATTTTTGCTTGTATTTTTGTTTTGTTTTTTGAGACGGTTTCTCTGTGTAACAGTTTTGGCTGTCCTGGAGCTCACTCTGTAGACCAGGCTGGTCTTGAACTCACAGAGATCTACCTACCTGCCTTCCTAGTGCTGGGATTAAAGGAGTGCACCACCACTGCCAGGCCTTTGCTTGTACTTTTATAAGTTAGAATTCATTTAGGAGCCATTGATATGCGAGAAAATGAGGACAAAGGGTAGACACAAGGGCTTGGAGGGAATATGTGTGCAATGGGGGATGAGCGGAATCAGATGGGTGAGTAGCAGTCTGTTAGGTGGAGGCTTGTCACAAAGCTGAGGGAGTTTAAAAGAGCATAATACTTGTGCTATCAAATGCCACTGAAGGTTCCTGTAATATGAGGGCTCAGAAATGGATGGTGGCATTAAAGTTGAAACCAGTTGTCAATGTGATGGCGTCACAGCCATGGGTGGACAGGCTGCTGAAAAGGAAGAGGTGTGTGTGGAGGATTTTTAAGATGTTTATGAAAGAGAATACGGAGGGGGCAGGAGCTGGAGCAGACTCTTCCTTCTTAGGACAAGAAACGCTTAAACATCATAGATAATGCAGGAAAAGATCAATAGGACTGAGATATTGATAATCTTGAAATATGAGAGGGAAACGATATATTTGAAAAGTTGTGTGAGGATATGAGGAGATGAATCTCAAGAGACAAAGAGGTGTAAAGTAGTGAGTTTCTGGGCAAGTTTATAATAGTGTAGCTCGAACTTGAAATAAAGTGCCAGGCAACGTCTGCTTGCTTATTTATTTTCATTTTTGACAGTGGCTCATTCTGCAGCCCAGGCTGGCCGGGAACTCACTCTTTAGTTCAGCATGGCCTTCCACTCAGAGTGATCCTTCTGCCTCAGCCTCCTGAGAGTTAGGAATACAGGTGTTTGAGACACCATGCTGGGCTTCTACAGTTTTAGGTTACAGGCTCTACCTCTTTCCTCGAACAGAGTCAATGTTTCTACCCTTCCAGAGCCTTTCCTCATAGAAGGCGCTCAATGAATGGCAATAGAAGAAACTCAACGTCTCTTATCTATAGCCTGAGTATTTTTAACACGGTTAGAGCAGTCCCTACTCAGCAACAAGTGAGTCTCCTCCAACATGCAAAATAGTCACACGACTCTTGTGTGAAAAGTGATGTATTCCCCGCCCTCAAAAAAGAAGAAAAAAACCCACTTAAAGTTTTATCAGCACTGCCTCGCTGTGTGGGAAGAGGAGGAAGAGGGTGATCTGGAGGCAGGCTGCCAGTCTGATCGCAGCAGGTGGCACGCTCTGCCTTGCCAGAAGGCGCCAGAATGCTACAAAAAGCGCAGAGGCTGGAGCTGCACTTCCACAAGCACAGACACGTGCATCAGTAGTCCTAGGGACCACACTGTTGTCTTAGATAATGTTGAGGGGGAAAAATGGCCTTTTGAGCCATTAGAAGACTTGGCTAGCTGGGCAGTGGTGGCACATGCTTTTAATCCCAGCACTCGGGAGGCAGAGGCAGGTGGATCTCTGCGAGTTCGAGGCCGCCTAGTCTACAAGAGCTAGTTCCAGGACAGGCTCCAAAGCTACAGAGAAACCCTGTCTCGAAGAAAAAAAAACTTGGTTGTTCCTAAAGAGTTTGGAAAGGATTCTATACAAAAAATGGTACCATGAGGTCAGTTGTGGTGGCTTACGCCTTTAATCCCAGAGGCAGGTGGATCTCTGTGAGTTCAAGGCCAGCTTGGTCCACAGAGAGAATCCCAGGTTTTTACACAGGGAAACCTTACCTTGAACAAATAAACAACAAACAAAAAGGAAAAGGTAATAATGAGGGGCTGGAGAGATAGCTCAGCAGTTAGGATCACTTTGATGTTAAGAGAGGACCTGGGTTTGGTTTCCCAGCACCCACATGGCAGCTCACAGTTCCAGGGGATCCAATATACTCTTCTAACCTCCGGGGGCACACTAGTGATGCACACATACTTGTAAGCCAAACACTCATCGCATAACATGAATGAATAAATCCTTTCGAAAAATGGTAATATGAATTGGCTGGTAAAGCTTTGTCACCCCGGGCTCCTTTGCCCAAGCTGTTTAACTAATGTCTAAATGTTCCCACTTTCAGGAACTACTGCGCAACTAAGCGGAAGTAATCCGTTCCTCCTCATCCTCTCGCAGCATCCGGCTGTGGTTTGGCATTGCGCAGGTGACGGATTCGGTCCTTCGCAAGGCTGCTCTTCCCCCTAAGTTACGCGCTCCAGGGCACCAGGGGCATTGACCCAGACCATGTCCGCCGCGCACCGGGCACCGAGTCAGTGCTCAGTGAGCCTGCTGAGTCAACGTGGAAAGTCACTCGGGGCAGGACCCCGCGCTCGAGGCCCGGGTGAATCATTCGCGGGGTGTTTCTTTGCATTCCTTACGGGGCAGTCATGTCGGCGCAGCATCCAGCCGCCGGGCAGCTACCTGTGGAGTGGAAGCGCGCCTCCGCCTCCGCGGCCGGCGCACCGCAGAGGCCCGGAGGGGGCGCGCGAACCCGCGGGAGGGGACTCGGCCACCTCCCCGCCCCCTCTCGCGGCGGAAGCCCCGCCCCTCCGCGCGCCCGCCCGCCCGCCCTCCGCGCGCACCCGCCCTCGCCCTCGCGCCCTCGCGCCCTCGCGCCGGGGGCGGGCTCGCTGCGCGTGCCGGGCGGGGAAGCGGTGCGAGCCGGCGCCGGGAACGTTCGCCGCGGGGGCGGCTCCGGGGCCTGAGTGGGCGCCGTCGCCTCAGCCGCCGCCGCCGCTCCAGTCGAGGGGGCCGGGCCGGAGGAGGCTGCGGCCGCCGGAGAGCCACGCGACGCCCCCTCAGCTCCGGCCGGGAAGTGAGCCAGGTGGGGAATCCTCCGCCGGGGCTGGAGGAGCGAGCAGGGAGCCCGCGGGGTGGCGGAGCGCACGGCCGTGGAGCTGCGACCCTGGGGAGACGGCACGCCGGGCCGGGGAGGGAGGGACGTCCCCCGGCCACCCGCGCGCACGGGGGCGGCGGGGCGCAGAGCCGGGCTGCGCGCGCCTGCTGATGCAGCGGGAGCCCGGCTCACGGGGAGGAGGCTCCGCGTTAGGTGCTGAAGGGGGCGAAGGCGGCAGGTCCTGGCAGAGGGCAGGTGAGGCAGGCAGGCCCTGGCAGAGGGAAGGGAATTCGTTCCAGATCACCCCTCGGTGTCTCCCGGTAGACGGAACCTGTCCACCCAGGTCACCCGTGATGGGCACAGTGTCCCGCGAAGAGGGAGTATGCAGTTGACGAATGCTTACGGTTACACTCCCCGTGCCAGGCCTTGGGGAATCAGGGAGACCTTCCAGCGTTCTCTGCTAGCGTTTATTGATTAGCTACGGAGACAACCGCGGTCAGCCCCGGGGTCACGATTTAGTCACTCTCAGCCATCATTTATTGTTGAAGTGCTGACAGTTGGGCGGGGAAAGTATGCATATAAAATGTAAAGCGCTCACTTTCACGTCTCTTGTTCTGTTTACTTCAGGTCTCTTTAGTCTGTTTTCCAACCCCGGGAAATTGGATCCCTAAGTTGCTTGGGTTTTGGAGAAGGTAGGGTACTGGAGGGAAGCTGGTGGGAGCTATTGAGAGAAGAGGTTGGAAGGGTCTTAGTGACTTTTAAAAGAGAGAAAAAGGAAAATTTGAAAGAGAACCTTGCCTTCCCACCTAGAATTAAGCTCCGTGCCTGTTTTCTGCTCAATCCTCAGGATGTGGCCTGGATCCCAATAGTCAAGTAATTGATGGACACTGCGTGAGGAATGAAGGAAGCAGGAGTTTGATACATTTTATGTGGAGTAGTGGCGGTCTCTCTTTGGTCCTCACATTCTCTTTTTGCCTCCTTGGGTAACCCAGTGGTTTAGGCGCTGGATAGGTTAAAACAGTGGCCCGGGTAGCAGACTCCAGTGGTTTGTGGCCACTCTTCTGCATCCACGTGGTTCTTTGAGTTGGGCACCAGGGGCTTGTTCTTTGGGTGGTTGTTGAGATCCGGTCCTTCTCTCATTGGCTGTTTTTTGTTTTTTTGAGCAGGATGGAGGGTGCTTTTTGCCTAAGAACACTTTTATAAATTCTGTTCTGCCTCTTGGATCTTGGCTCTGAGGTGCGAGAACGCTTGGTCAGCTTGGTCAGGGCTGGAGTTCTGTCCTCTGCCTGGGTTGGACTCTCCAGCCCCAGGCTGCTGTTTCCTTTCCCTGGCTTGCAGTGCTTGTTGGGTTACTTTGCTTGCCAAATTAAAACTTGACCTTTTATGAGTTCTCTGAGGATTTTATCAGACATAAGTGGAACTGCCTCTGAAGGGGGGTGTGCATTCAAGGTGGTGCTGGCGAGATCTTTATGTTCAATGATTTTTGCCTGGGAACAGAATTTCTACTTATAGTTAAAATATTAGAGTTCATGGGATTTCAAGGTAGCGTTTATTTCATGTCTTTGATGTTAACATATCTGAGCCTTAGTTTCCTCAGCTAAAAGAATAATACTAATCCATATTTGGCATTGCATATATAGTAAGCTTTGAAGTAACATTTTAGTTACTATCTGCACTTCGCGGAGCAACCGTTAAGTGTCTAGTAAGTTTTGTTTTGGGGTATCTCTGTGGCCCTGCGATTTTGGATGCAGGCTTTTCTAATACTTTTAAATATTTAATCTGCTTTTATTTTGAAATCACCCCCCCCCCCCATTTTTTTGAAACAGTGCCATACTGTACCCAGCTGGCCTGGTACTCTCTATAGGCTGACCTTGAAGTTGTGGCTGTTCTCCTGTCGGTCTCCTGTGTGAACCATCATGCCTGGTTAAAACAAATTTTTGTTATTGTTGTTGTTTGTTTTTTTATTCCGAGACAGGATTTTTCTGTGTAGCTTTGGAGCCTATCCTGGAACTCTCTTTGTAGACCAGGCTGGCTTAGAACTCACAGAGATCCACCTGCCTCTGCCTCCCGAATGCTGGTCTAGATTAAAGGTGTGCACCACCATCACCTGTCTGTTGATTTGTTTTTAAGATAGGGTCTATGTAGCCCTGACTGACTTTGAACTTGTGGCTATCCTCCTGTCTATGTTCTGAGATTACAGGTGTGTGCTACTGTGCCTTCTTGACGTATAGTTTACATATGATAAATGGGCAAATTTTACATGATGAGTTGGATGTTTTCAAAAACCATACAGGGGGCTGGAGAGATGGCTCAGAGGTTAAGAGCATTGCCTGCTCTTCCAAAGGTCCTGAGTTCAATTCCCAGCAACCACATGGTGGCTCACAACCATCTGTAATGAGGTCTGGTGCCCTCTTCTGGCCTGAAGTCATACACACAGACAGAATATTGTATACATAATAAATATTTTTAAAAAAACCATACATACTGTGGGGTGTGGCACATGATGTTAAATCCCAGCCCTCTGGAGGCAGAGGCAAGTTGATCACTGTGAGTTCAAGACTTGCCAGGGTTACATAGGGAAACATTGTTTCAACAGAAAATAAAAACCAATGGGAAACAAAAAAACAAAAGCCCACCGCAAAGAAAACAAAAAACAAAGGAAAACCATGTATACTTTGTAACCTATCCCAACTGAAATATATACATTTGTATCACCAGGTTACTCATGTTGTCATGGGAACAGCCACCCCATTTTATTTATTTCAAATTGCAAAAGCATTAGAGCTGTGGTTTCTAGTTGTACTGCTAGTATGCTGTCCAGTTTTAGGAGTGTCTTACCCTGGAGTTTCTGGAGTTGTAGTGGTTTGTGCAGCTTAGAATGCATACTTAATTATAAAATACTTGGAATAAAAAAAAAAACCACTCTTTATATACGTACTTTTTCTACTGCAGTTACCTATTTGTTGTTTTCTTCCCGGGGCCTTTTTCTATGCATTTTATTTTTTTGCGTGTATATGTGGTATGCATGAGTGTGCATATGGGTATCCATGCACATGTGTGTACATGCCTGTGAAAGCCCAAAGTTTACACTGGATGCTCTCAACTGCTCTCTTATTTATGAAGTTCAACCCCCTGCTGAACCTGGAGCTGGTCAGTTTGGCTAGTCTAGCTAGCCAGTTTGTTCTGGTGATTGCCTACCTGCGTCCAGAGTGCTGCTGTTATAGGTGGCTGCCACACCTGCATGGCTTCTATGTTGGTTCTAGAGATTTGAACTCCAATCCTTACGCTTGCATTATGGCAAGTGCTTTTATACACTGAGCCCTTGCCAACTCTCTGCATTTTACTATAGCATACTGTCTGGGTTGCTCTGTAACTTGTTTTTCTGATGAATTATTTTTGAGGTTTTTTTTTTTTTTTTTTCCAAGTTGGGACATAGGGATCTATCTGAGTTGTCTTTGCTGTGTGATTTCTTAGTAGTATGTAGTGTATTGTATTTAGTATATCTAATAATCTCTCATTAATTGTAATTGTTCAGTGATTGGAAAGCAAATATACCTTCTAGTCTAAGGCTTACCTTTAAAACACACAAACACACGCACTTTGTATTTAGTTGTAAGCTTCAATGTCGTAAATACATGAAAATTTTCTTTTAGTGTCTCCTGGTGTATGTGTATGTATTTCCCAAGCTGCTGATATGGCTCAGCAGATAAAGGCAGCTGTCACCAGTTCTGATGACCTAAGTTCCATTCCTGGAACCCACGTGGTGGATGAAAAGAACTGACTCCTGTGGGTTGTCCTTTGACCTCCACATACTATAGCATATGGGTACCCATATACATACACACAAATAACTATAGTAAAGAATAAAAAATTGATTTTCTCTATTTCTGTTACCTATCTTTTATTTCCTGGTTTTTTTTACTTAGTAATATGTGTTTATGGTTCTTCTGTATCTGTTTATTGACTGATGGCTTATTTCCTTTTAGCAACAAATAATATTCCATTCAATGAAGATACCAATTTATTTATTTGTTTCATGAAAGTTTTTAGTAAATATGAATAAAAGTGTTGTGATCTGTGCAGTTTTTTTGTAGATACAAGGTTTTTTTTTTTAAAACACACTTGGATAAATTAGGAGTATAATGCTAGATCAGAATTTACCAGTTCAAATAAATGTTGGCTGTGTATTCCATATAAAATATATGTTTGGCTGTATAGGAGACTACTAAGCAGGCTTCCAAAGTGACAGTTTTGGTTGGCAATGATTTTTAACATTTTTAAGTGGCTCTGAATGTACTAGCTAAATCAGTCTTGTCATGCTCTCTGTGAACTCAATGTCTGGGATGAATTAATGTTAGTTACTGCTGTTGATAGTTTACTTTTAGCATGTTTTGCTCTGTGTGATTTGAAGTTTTGACTTACAGATTTGTAGTGAGTCTTTATCTGTCCTGCCAGCCAGATCCCAAATCACAACAGAGACTTCTTATTAATTATGAAAGCTTGACCAATAGCTTACGCTTGTTTCTAACTAGTTCTTATAAATTATTTAACCCATATCTTTTCATCTATGTTCTTTTATATGGCTCAATTACCTTTACTTTGTAAAGCCAATGCTGCTTGTTCTGTGTCTCTGGCATCTCCTTGACATTCAGCCTTCTTTCCAGCATCCTCTCTGTCCTGAAAATCCTGCCTAGCTATTGGCCATCTAGCTTTTTATTAAACCAATCACAGTGACATATCTTTATACAGTGTAATCAAATATCTTGCAACATGGATTCATTCTACTTTGAATGCCTCTCTCTCTCTCTCTCTCTCTCTCTCTCTCTCTCTCTCTCTCTCTCTCTCTCTCTCTCCCCCCCCCCCCTTTTTTTTGGTTTTTCAAGACAGGATTTCTTTATGTAGCCCTGGCTGTACTGGAACTCACTCTGTAGATCAGGCTGGCCTTGAAATCACAGGCCTGCCTCTGCCTCTCAAGTGCTAGGATTAAAGACGTACACCACCACCACCACCACCTCCACTACCACCTGGCTTGAGTGTCTTTTTCTTTCCTTTTCTGCGCTCACCCTTTTGTATGTCATATGTGGGATTTCAGGTGTTCAGCTCGCCTGCAGGGGTCCCAGTCTAGAATCAGATATGACTGGGGATCAAGGGTTCTGCCCTTGGAGGTAGCTGATTTAGATCTGCTCAGAAATGTTGGTCCTGGTTCAATTCCTGGCCACAGATCTGTTTGCACCTTCCCACTTTTCTATACCCGTAGCATTACATAATCTGCATTCTCCACAGAGACTGACAGTGGCATTTTCAGTTTCTTTCCAGCTCCAGTGTTATCCCTGGCTTTCAGCAATGAGTCTGGTTTAGATGCCTCATAGTCTCCACCCTCCTCTGCTTGGAATTGTGCTCCCCTGCAGGAGGTGCAGGTTCTGGACTCGGAATTCAGAAGTCATATTTGTGTCTCTTGTTGTGGAAGCTTTGCTTGTTTTTAAGCCCTGTCTTTTGATTTTTGCGTTTTCCTCATTGATTTGAAGCAAAGAGGCTGCAGTGGGATGGCTCCTGTGTTGACTAGAGATCTGAGTCATCTTAGGGTCATAGCGCTGTCCCTTCCTTACTGTTATCCCTTCATGTGCCACAACTGACAATTGGCACACACACAAAAATTCTTTCTTGAATGGTTGCTTACAGTGTTTGGCTAGTATCTGTAATATTTTCAGAAGGCTTTTGGTTGATGTTTCTTGGCAATTTAAGGATGTTTCTTCAATGCTTGTTCTGTATTTTTATTGCGTGTTGAATTTTATCAGTTGCTTGTTTTTGGCATTTGTTGAAATGATATTCCACCCTTTTCTTTAGTGTGATAGAAATAGGGTAGACTTCTGGGGCTGGAGAGATGGCTCAGTGGCTAAGAGCACTGGCTGCTCATCGAGAAGACCTGAGTTTGATTCCCAGCATGGCATGGCAGCTCACAACCACCTGTAAGCCTAGTCTCAAGGATCCAACACCCTCTTCTGGCCTCTGTGGGCCCTGGGCAAATGCATGGTACACAGACGTACATGCAGGCAAAATAGCTGTATAGATAAAAATAAAAGATCTTAAAAACAAAAGAACTAGGATGGACCACTTTGTGTTGTAGTTAATTGGAAGATATGTCTACTATTAATTTTTCCTTTGCTTTTAAAAAAACTCTGAGCAGAGTCTCAGTTTGTGATTACTGGCTGGCCCTCCTAGAACTCACTGTTTAAGTCAGGCTGGCCTCAGTTCATGGCAGTCCTCCTGCCTCATCTACCCAAGTGCTGGTCTTACAGGCATGTGGCACTCTGCTCAGTTATGTTAAATTATTTATATTTATTTGTTTATATATATATATGTATATGTATAGTTTGGTTTTTTGAGACAGGATGTCTTTGTGTAGCTCTGGCTGTTTTAGAACTTGCTCTGTAGACTAAGTTGGCCTCAAACTCACAGAGATCCACCTGCTTCTGCCTTACCAGTGCTGGAACTAAAGACATATACCAGTACTGCCCAGCAGTTTTTATAGTTTTTGAGACAGCCCTATGTATGACCTCAAAATCACTGTGCAGCTGAGGATGACTTTTTAACTTCTGATCCTTCTGTCTCCATCTCCTGAGTGCTGGGAATACAGATCTGAGCCACTAAGCCTTGCTTATGCTGTCGGTGTTGATGTTGGAACTCAGGGCTAGCAAACACGGGAAGCATTTCCTGCATGTTGGTCAAACACTCCAAATGAGCTGCATCCCAGCCCCAGTCTTTATGTCTATAACAGCACTGTCTGTAAAGTAAAACCGGACTGCAATGCTGTGATAATCAGTGGGCTCTTAGGTTGTGCCAAGCAGTGTGCTAAACATTTTACACGATTATTTTGCATAGTGCCATTGAGGGTAAACTTAGCTGTTCAGAGCTCTGGGTAGTTGGAGAATATGTTACTGAATTTTTTTATTGGAACCCAGAGATGCTCTCAGATTTGTTATAAGAAAATGTCTAGGTTTTTAAATTTGTTTTCCCTGGTGCTCCATTTAACCTAAAAGAGAAAAGAGTAAGTATTAGAGAAAGGATATTTGAGAATTTTTCCGAAATGAGCAAGGGAGTTAGGTTTTTGTTGTTGCTTTTTATTTTATTTTTATTTTTGTAGTTTTTTTTGAGACAGGGCTTCTCTGTGTAACAGTCCTGGCTGTCCTGGAACTCACTTTGTAAACCAGGCTGGCCTCGAACTCACAGAGATCACCTGTCTCTGCCTCCCGGGTGCTGGGATTAAAGGCGTGTGCCACCACCGTCGGGCTAATTTTTGTTTTTTTTTTAAAGGTAGTTTTGACTGTATTAGTGACAGTCTGAGGTTAGGCCTACCTGTATATCACATGGACAAATCAGGGAATCTGACAGAGTTTTTCAGGAGACTGTATTTGCACATGGGTTTTCCGGAGCTTTTTGTGTGCGTGTGCCTGTGTCTCTGTTTGAGCTTGTGTGTGCTGGTGCATGTGGAGGCCAGAGGACAGCCTCAGGTGTTGTTCCACAGACACCACTCACCTTTGGTTTGTGAGTAAGCCTCTCTTACTGGCAGGCTGTCAGATTTGGCTAGAGAGCACCGCAGATCCCCCTGTCTCTGCCTCCTCAAAGCTGGGATTATAGCTGTTGGTTACCAGGCCCAGTTTATTTACTTATCTTTTTGCTTATGTGTATATGTGTGGTGTGTGTATGTGTGTTCATAGATATGTGTGAAGACTAGAGACTGATGCGTGGTGTCTTCCTTCAGTGTTTTTCTGCTTTACATGCGGTCTCCCACCTGTATCAAGAGCTTGCTGATTTAGCTAACTTAGAGAGTCAGTTTACCTTGGGGAACCACATCTTTGCCTCTGATCACTTGGGTGACTGCAGGCTGCCAGGCCCATTTCACATTCATGTGGGTGCTGGGAATCCAAATCCCAGTCCTCATGTTGTATGGCCAGTGCTTTACCCCACTGACTGTGTCTACCCAGCCCTCAGGGTTTACATGATCTCAGGTCTTGGGGCTCTCAAGGCAAGCGCTAGCTCCATACCTGAATGCTTTGATGCGACAGATGCAAAGGTTAAGAAACTAACAGGCCAGCTCCGAGCAAAGGGAGCCTCATTTAGCACTCAGTGCAGCACAGAGATGTGCTGGAAACAGTTCCAAAGTGTTCTCCCCCTCCGTGTTAGTCTGTGTGCTGTGGCAGTTACTTAACCTCCGTCTGCAGACAGCTCTGTTGCACATTGTCTTCCCGGGACAGAACAGACAGGAGGGTTCTTGTTGCCCTCTCCCCTGGAGATCATCAAGGTCACCACTGTTCTGGTTACTTCTTGACTTCTTTCCTTTTTCATTTACTCTTGCTTGTTTTGCAAGGGGCGATTTGCACAGTGGGATGGAGAGGAGGGGCTTTTATAGCTACATATTTGGCTACCTAAAGTAATTGCTTCATAATCTTAGGTCTCAGTGCCCTCAGCTAGTTCTGACATGCCCTGCTCTGGCTTGCTTTTGAGGTCTGTCTAGCACCGTCCAGATTTCTTAGTCTAGGTCTGCCTATTTATTTATTTATTTATTTATTTATTTATTTTTGTGAGTTTTGCTGTATTTCCAGGTGGACTTGAACTCAAAATCCTTTTGCCTCAACCTCTTGAGTGCTGGGATTACAGGCAAAGCCACACCTGACTTTTTTTTTTCTCCTCCTCCTCCTTCTCCCCCTTCCCCTCCCCTCCCTCCCTCCCTCCTTCCTTCCCTCCCTCCCTCCGTCCCTCTCCCTCTCTCTCTCTCTCTCTCCCTCACCCCCTCTCTCTTTCTCTCTCTCTCTCTTGAGCTGTGACTTCTTCCAAAACTGAGAAGTGACAGGTGACAGGCATGGGAAAAGGTGCAGTAGGCAGGGCAACAAGAAGATTAAGCAGTTATGTTTTATTAATATGTAACTCATTCACTGCTACTTCATCTGTGTGTCTGATGGCAGTGCTCAGTGCCTTGCGCTAGGGGATGGGAGCTGATGGAGGCAACACCTCTGCCTGGGTGGGTGATTCTCCTGTTTCGTTTGCTTGCACTGTTTGGACATACTGCTGCTCACCTCTGCCTGGCTCAGTGGGCTTTCAGATTGTATTGTGTGATTTGAAGGAAATGAACCTTGCTAAATAGATGACTGACGTAACAGAATTCCTGCAAGAGGAACTGCAGAGTGGATTTGCGGTCACCTGAAGCGTGAAACACACTCACAGAACAGGAAAAGCAGAGTGGAAGCCGCGTCTGTTCATCTGTTCGTGTGATGAGTTTGTTAACCAAATGCAAAACACAAAACAATGATTGATCAGACTGATGTAGAATCAGGCAAAAGCAACCCAACAAAGCCTTCTAATTATTAAAAATGCTGTTTGTGTGCCCTGTTGAGTATATTATACCTCAAGGTGACATTATGATGATGTAATGATATTATGGGCTAACAGTATTGTTTGTGAATTTTTTTTTATTGTTTTGGTTTTTTTGAGACAGGGTTTCTTTGTGTAGCCCTGACTGTCCTAGACCTAGCTATGTAGACCAGGCTGGCCTTGAACCCACAGATATCCACTAGTCTCTGCCTCCTGAGTGCTGGGATTAAAGGTGTGTACCACCACCACCCGGCAGTTACTGAGTTTTAAGCTTTATTTCTAAATTTTGTATAGAAGATCTTTATTATGTATGTGCTTAGAAAAAGTGCTTATTCATTGTTTATTGTGTGTGAGTGTGATGCCATTGTGTGCACTTAGAAGGCGGGACAGCGCTCTCAGGTGCAGCCCGCCAGTGTGTTGACTCACAGAGCCATGCCACTGACCTGAAAAGTCTTTATTCTGCTTGTTTTCACTTTTTTATAATAACTTTGCAGAATAGTTAATTTTGATAAAATTCGTCTTAGAAATTTGTTTTTATCTCACGAGTTGTTGTTTTTGGTATTCTGTGTAAAAACTTGTTCCCTCAGTTTGGCTTTGGGCCAAGAATATTAAACAGCCTTGTCTAGGAACTTGGAGTTTCAGCTTTTGGCTTTAAGATACTTCTCTTGAGTCTCCCAGCTAGGACTCTGGTCTTCTTTCACACTTTGTAGACTGTGTCTGCCTTATGTCTAACTTCTGTGGGAAGACGCTCCCCACTGAGGATGGCTGGATGCTCTAAAGAGCAGGCAGGTTTATGTGGACACAGCCAGTGTGTGTGTTTCTTTGTGTGTCTGCAGGAAAAAGGGGTGGAGAGTCCTGAGATCAGGAGGTCATAGAATCTTATTTGTTCATTAATCTGGGTGAAGGCTTTGGCAGTAGAAATGGGAAAAGGGGGGGGGGGCGAGTGTGAGAGTGATCGGGAGGAAGGAAATGGCAGGGTTTGAAATTGAGTCAGCGTGCGAAGAGGATGACGGAGAGATATCGGTTATCTTTAGACTGTGGCTGAGAAAAGGCAGAATTCCAGGAGTCCAAGTGGGAGGAAGTCGAGAGGTCCTGTCTGCACAGCTGGGGCTATGGGCGGCTGTGGAAGTCGAGAGGTCCTGTCTGCACAGCTGGGGCTATGGGCGGCTGTGGTGGCAGTCGGTCCTTGTTGGGTGTAGATCTGCTGAAAGCCTGCCTACAGAGATGCAGATAGTAATGCCCATAAAGCATTGCCTGGGGAAATGATCGACAGCACTCATAGTTTTGGTGCCTTATAAGTTCGCACGTGAGGTAATCTGAATCATGAGCTTTGTTGAATGAACAGGCCTCTTAGTGTCTGCAGGAACTGGTTCTAGGCAGGGATTTGGATGCCAGCATTTTGTTTAGGAGGTTATCCCAGGAAAAGCCTGCTGGACAGAGGGAAGTGAGTTGGGAACAAGAAGATAACAAACGAGGGGTTAGCTAGCCATCCTGTTAGCGGGAGAGTAGCTGTAACTTGTTCTCACAGACAGTTTCTAGGAGCCAGTGTGAAGTGGGTGTCATGGAATGGGCAAGGGAGCAGTGTGTGGCCCTCTCTACCGTTCCCATCAGCCATCGGGTCAGAATGTTTCCAGGTGGTAGATTTATAGTGTTTCAGACCTGCCCTGAAGGAATCAAAATAGACTCCAGAGCTTGGTGTGGGTGTGGGGGAGTAGCTGCTGCCAGTCTAGGATTCAAGGTCTTGGTACAATGTAGGTGGTGTGGGGGAGGAGGGAGCCCTTTGACATCTTCCTTAATACCTTTTTGCGGTTCCTGCATCTCCAGCTCATTTTCTCTAGGATGTCATTTAGGCATTGTATTTCAGGCTTAAATGACTCATTCCCACAGCACGTTAGGATTGGCTCCAAGTGTTTTTCTTTTGTTAAATCCTGATTCATGAGCCAGTGCCTCCTATCAATCAACATGCTTTTTCTCTAATGGCTCACTGGGGGCCTGCACTGGGGGCAGCTGATGAGACCAGGGGCTTGAGGACATCTGACCCGGCACTTCTTTATCAGCCCCTCAGAGTGCTTCCTGTTCCCCAGGTGCTTTGGTTTTTTTGTTTGTTTGTTTGTTTGTTTGTTTTTGTTTTTTTTTTTTTCCGAGACAGGGTTTCCCTGTAGTTTCTAGAGCCTGTCCTGGAACTAGCTCTTGTAGACCAGGCTGGCCTCGAACTCAGAGATCCACCTGCCTCTGCCTCCCGAGTGCTGGGATTAAAGGCGTGCGCCACCACCGCCCGGCAACATGCTTTTTCTTATCAGTGTGTCCTGGGCCTCCAAGTTCAGCACTCGAGATCCTTTCCCAGATGTGTCTTGCAGTTACTCCAGGTCCGGCAGGTGTTTGTTAAATCAGCTCTTCTCGTCCCAAAGCAGGCATAGTACTTCTCTGTTCCAACTAAGAAGTGTGGTTGCCACCTCTTCTTTTTAATGATTTATTTTATTTTATTTATTAAATTTTAATTTATAAAATTTTTATTTTTATGTGCATTGGTGTTTTATTTGCATGTATGTCTGTGTGAAGGTGTTGGAACTCCTGAAACTAGAGTTACAGACAGTTGTGAGATGCCATGTGGGTGCTGGGAATTGAACCTGGGTCCTCTAGGAGAGCAGAGCACTCCTAACTGCTGAGCCGTCTCTTCAGCCTTGGCCTCTTGTTCTTACTGTCCCAGAGCCAGGGGTAGATCTTGGAAGATAAGCATCTTTCAGGACATAATCCCAGCACAAGCCTTTGCACAGGAGAGACTGTCATCTTGTAGCAAGAGGGTCAAAGCTCTGTTTACAGTTTCTCAAGTCTGTAGATTGTCTGTGTCTTGCTGCCCTGACACACACAGCCTTCTGATCAGCAGCATTCCCCACCAGTGTGGTTTGGTCATTAGAGCCAGTGAGTACACGGACACAGTGTTCACTCCAAATTCGTAGTTTATGCTGTGGTTGAGTTGGTGTTGTACATTCTTGGGTTTAAGCAGACGGTATAATGGCATGCACCAGCCATCATCAGACCAGATAGTTTCACTGTGCATGTATCCTTCCCTGTTCACCTCAACTCCTGTATCACCAGTCTTAACTGGCTTTGTAGTTTTGCCTTTTCATAGATGTCGTATAGTTAAAACTGCTTCTTGTCCTTTTGCGATTGGTTTTTGTAACAGGGTCTCATTTAACCCAGGCTAGCCTTGAACTTGGTACATGCTGGGATTACAAGTGTTTACCACCATTCCTGGGTCTAGGCTTTTTTCCCTTAGTAGTTTTCAATTAAGTTTCTTCAATGTCTTAATGATTTTGTGGTTCATTTCTTTTTGGACTGAACAGTTTACCTCTTCACCCATTTAACCTCGATGTGGTTGTTTTCAGGATTTGGGAGTTGTGAATAAAGCTGCTATGAACATCTGTGTTTTTTGGTAGATGTACATTTTCACCATTGCAGTAGGAGTGGTGGGCTACGTTCCCGCCCAGCTCCCGCCTGGTTAGCTTAGCCCCAGAATAATTACATGGAAACTGAATTCTTTTAAACACTGCCTGGCCCATTAGTTTTAGCCTCTTATTGGCTAACTCTCACATCTTGATTAACCCATTTCTATTACTGTGTGTAGCACCATGAGGTGGTGGCTTACCGGGAAGATTCTAACCTGCTTCTATCTCGGAGAGCTATGGCGACTGCCTGAGGTGTCTGCTTCATTGCCTTCTTCCTCCCAGCATTCTGTTCTGTGTACTCTGCCTACCTAATTTTCTGTCCTATTAAAGGGCCAAGGCAGTTTCTTTATTAACCAATGAAAGTAACACATAGACAGGTGACCCTCCTCCATCACACCATCTCTGCCTAAATACCAAGGATTGTATGTTAATAGCACATCTTGTTATGTAAGAACCTGGCCAACTGTCTTCAAAGTGTGTGGTCCTGTTACTTTGCATCTTCACTAGTGCATGGTATCGTCTGTTCTCCACTTTGGCTGTTTTTAAAGGCACATAGTCTGTCTCCTTGTTTTAATTTTATGTGCTGTGTGTGAGCGTGCAGGCACACGTGAACATGTCTGTGGAGGCCAGAGACCCTTTTGTTGCGTTGTTGCTATTTTTGTTTTGTTTCTTGAGATGGGGAGTCTCACTATTATAGCCTTGGCTGACCTGGAACTCACTCTGTAGATCAGGCTGCCCTCAGACTCACAGAGCCCCCTCCACTTGCCTCAGCCTCCTCTGTGCTGGAAAGGTGTGTGCCCCCACACCTGGCCCTAACTTTTTACTTTTAGTGAAATCCGGTTTAACAGTTTTTTGTTTGGTTCTGCCAGTGGTATTATACCTAAAGAGCCCTCCCCAGGACTGGAGAGGCGGCTGGTGGGGGGGGGGGGGGGGAGAATGCTTGCTATGCAAACACGAGGACTCAAGCTTCTGCAGATGAAGCCATGCCTGGTCATGTGTGCACCTATAACCCCAGCATTGGAGAGGGGAAAGGAACAGAGACAAGAGGATTTCTGGGGCCTGCTGTTTGCAAGCCTATCTCCAGGTTCAGTAGAAGACCTTGGATCAGAGGATTAAGGGTGAGAGTGATAGAGCACAGCACCCCGAGTCTTCTAGCCTCCGCAAGTGTGGGCACATAAGTATACTGCACACACACCACACACACTACACCCCCACACCACAGCCATGCACACACAGACCCGCACACACCACACCCACACACCACACACCTCCACACCACAGCCATGCACACACAGACCCGCACACACCACACCCACACACACCACAGCCATGCACACACAGACCTGCACACACCACACCCGCACACACCACACCCCCCCACACCACAGCCATGCACTCACAGACCCGTGCACACCACACCCATACACATCACACTGCACACACACTACACCCCCACACCACAGCCATGCACACACAGACCCGCACACACCACACCCACACACACCACACACCCCACACCACAGCTATTCACTCACACCCGCACACACACACACACCACACCCCCCACACCACACCCATGCACTCACAGACCCTCACACACGCAAGCACAGAATTATTATCTGTGGCCCACGCCTGTAGTCTTAGCTCCTGGGAGGCTGAGGCAGGAGGATTACCACAGTCGGAGGCCAAGACTGAACTACCTACTTGAGTTTCAAACCAGCTTAGGTTAGAGTGTGAGACCCTGTCTGAGGAAACAAAAAAACAGAGTCTTCACCATAACCCCAGGTTGTTCATTTTCTCTTGTGGTTTCTAGGAGCTGTACAGTTTTGTTTTAACATTAGGCCATTTTGAGTTAATTTTTGTGACAGGTATAAAATCTGCGTTTAGATGAATGTTTTTGCTTGTGGAAATTGGACATCCAATTCTTCCAGTATGTTTTGTTGAAAAGACTGCTTTCCTCCCCTGGATTGCCTTTTGATAGTTAGTCTTGAAGCTCGTGGTGCCTGGTCTCCAGCTCTTTCTTTCTTTCTTTCTTTCTTTCTTTCTTTCTTTCTTTCTTTCTTTCTTTCTTTCTTTCTTTCTTTCTTTAAAAAGATATCATAGCTCTTCTTAGGTGTTTGTCTTCTGTGTAGACATTAGGGTGAATTTGTTGATATTTACTAAGTAACTTGCTGGGAGTTTGGTTGTGATTCCATTGAATCTGTAGATTGAGTTTAAAGAAACTGGCATCCTGACAATGTCTATTCTTCTTATTTACGAATTTGGAGTCTAAGTCATTTATTTAATTTTATGTTGATTTTTTTTACCAGTTTTATGGGTTTCTTCACATTGGTCTTGTACATGTTTTGCTATATTTGCAGGAAGTATTTGTATTTTTTGAGGGATGATAGCATGTGGTATATTTAAAATTTACTTTACTAGCTTTATTCATTTTTTATTTTATATGTGTACTACATGTGCATGCATATATGTGCACATGTGCTTGGTGCCCTTGGAAGTCAGAAGGCATCGAATGCCCTCGAATTGGAGTTAGTTGTGAGCCACCATCAAACTTGGGTCCTCTGCAAGAACAGCAAGTGCTCTCGTAACCTGAGCCATCTCTCCAGTACCTCTATTTTTATTTTTTAATAAAATTAAAAATTTTATTATTCATTTTTATGCAATGGCCATTAATTTTATATTCCAGTTTCTTGCTGCTCATAGGAAATGGATAGTGTTTTTGTGTATTGATCATGTATTCGCTACTCTTGCTGTAATTGCTTATCAGTTGGCAGATTTTGGTAGTTCTGTTAGGTGTTCTGCATAGATGATCATGTCAAGGTGAACAGAGACAGATTTATTTCTCTCTTTTTATTTCGTTTTCCCTTGGCAGTTTTAACTCCTGTGGTTTTCCATGGCAGCTGCCTTTTCTGCTTCTGTTGCCTTCAGTATGAGATTGATTGTCTGGGAGCTGGGGTAAGAGGGAGTGAAGGAGGAGAGGAAAAGAAGCTGGGGGATTTCTTCCACTCTGCTTTAGTTTTTTTCTGCAAGCAAACCAGAGGGCTTTCCTGAGTGTTTTTCAGCATGTGCTACAAGGCTCTGTGTGGGGGAGTCTGGCAGTTTGGAGTTCAGGCCTGGGGCTATGTGAGAAAAGCAGTAAACATGCCTTCTTGGGTGGTCACTTTAGTCCAGCTGCTCAGGCTTATTTCCTATGTGTCTTCAGTGACTCCACATGCATCTGTTTGGGTTTAGTAGTTGTGTTCAGTGGCTGAGGTGGTTATAGATTTACCCCAAATTCCAGGATCCAGAACTCTCTTGGGCTGGGTGTTTAGGACTTATCTGTCATCTGCTGCAGCTGTCTATTGCCCTATGGGAGTGAGTAACTTTGCAGGTTTCTTGGCTAGAGAATGTTCAGTCACTTGGAGGGAGCCCTCCAGGGAAAAGTGCAGCTGTTAGAAGATAGCCAGTTCCCAGCAATAGGAAAGTAACTAAGCCACCTGGGGAAGGGATGGCCAGCTAGGACATCCACTGCGTTGTTACTGTTTCCTTGTTTCCAATTGACACGTCTCCAGTGTCTTTTCATAATTTGATCTTAGCCACATTATTCAGTGTGTGTGTGTGTATTAGGGGATGTTGTATATGCATGTGCTACCTTGGTGCTTCTACAAGATTGATGTTAGGTGTCTTACTCTATTACTGTTCCTGTTATTTTTTGAGACTGGGTCCCTCACTGAGCCTGGAGCTCACTGATTGGCTAGATTGGCTGGCTACTGAGCTGCTGAGATCAGCTTCTTCCACCCCCCACCCCCAGCACTGGGGATTACAGGTACAAACCACCACACCTGGCTTCTTTTACGTGGGTGCTGGGAATCTAAACTTAGTTCCTTATATTTCTGCAGCAAGCAGGCTCCCCATTTAGCCATATCTTCAGCTCCTGCCTCATTCTCTTTCAAACCTCTGAAGTATACTGTTTACTTCTACAATAGAATGTAAATTATTGAAGCATTTTCATAGTGGGTTTTCATCTTTTCTTCTTTCCACATTTCTTTCCTTTGAGGTTTTTTTCCCTTTTCTTTTTAAAACAAGTATACAAAAACAAATAAAAGCTGGATGTATTAATTACTTGTCTTGTTGATGATTCAAAAATGCCTGACTAAAGCCATATAAGAAAGGGTTTATTTTGGACCACAATTTGAGGGTCCAGTCCACAGTGACTACTGGAGTTTGAGGCAGGTGGTCACATTGTATTTGCAGATGGGAAGCAGAGAGATGTGCAGATAACTACTTCTACTAGCTAGGCTAGTATCAAAGTTCCACAGACAGTGCCACCAGCTGGGTGGGACGAAGTGTTCAGACGCATAAACCTCTGCAGGACATTCACATATAAACCGTAATACTTGGTGAAGTGTCTGTGATTTTTATGCCATTTTAGCAACAAGGAATGCATCTTAAGGTGATTAAAGCACTTCTCCAAGGATGGACGTTCAGTAATGGAACTGAAGTAAAGGCCGTGGTATGGTTGTTTTTATTTTGACAATAGACACATACTAGCCTAATGGTAGCCAGTCATGTAGTAATTCAGTGTTAATTATTATTGCTATAAATAAGATCGGCAAACTTTTCCTTACAGGGCCAGATAGTAAATTTTACTTTAGATTTTTTTCAGGCCAGAAGTTCTCTGTAGCCTGCACTGTAGTCTGCCATTGTTGTATGAATACAGAAATTCTTCCATAGATAATAAAGTGATGAAGCCAGGTATAAAATCATGTATCTGGCCAGGTAGTGGTGGCGCACACCTTTAATCCCAGCACTTGGGTGGAAGAGGCAGGCAGATCTCTGTGAGTTCGAGGCCAGCCTGGTCTATAAGAGCTAGTTCTAGGACAGGCACCAAAGCTACAGAGAAACCTTGTCTTGAAAAAGCCAAAACAACAAAAATAACAACAAAAATAAAACCACATGTCTGTAATCCCACCATTTAGGAGATGAGGCAGGAGGATTAGGAGTTCAAGGTTTTCCTCAGTTGTATAGCAAGTTTGAGGCTAACCTGGATTACATGAGACCTTGTCTAGCCCTCATAGTCTCTTCTAAAATGAAAAAGGAAACAGAACTGGCTAGGCGTGACTGTGTTGCAGAAGCAGATGGCAGGTCCGACTTGCTCAAGAAAGTGTAGTCCTGTTCAGTCCTGCAGTTCGCCAGCTGCCGGCCACTAGCAGTTTTACATGCAGTGGTGGGTGCTGAAATTGCCTGGCAGTGGGGCCATCTAGATGACCCAGGATATAGATTGCGTCCCAAGATTAATCTGGAAATAAAAACGAAATTTTAGAAAACTGCCATTAATAATTCAGCCATCTCTAGGAATTTGCTTTTTCTGCTTTGAGAAAAATGAAGTAAAGGAATACTAAAGCAGATAGAGGGTATAACTTGTGAGAGACATCATACAGGACATGGTGGTTATTCTGTTGCGATCTGTATTAGCAGTTGCCTTTGTGAGAGACCAACTCTGGGAGAAGGGAGTTGCAAGCTTTTGAGTGGCCCGCTTCCCTCAGTAATTACAGGCTACTGGAACCAACTCCTGTTTTTTTCTTTAAGTCCTAGATTTTATTAGATTGTTTTTCTGTTTTTGGCTGCTTTTTCTTTGACTTACTTTCTGTTTAGAATTCTGTTCAGTCACATCTTGGTCTGGTTGACAAAAAAAAAAAAAAAAAAAGAATTCTGTTCAGAATTCCTTTGATTTGGGGTAAATTGTAACCATGACGTGTGTTGAAACATCCCTGATAACATTTTCATGACCTGGGATAGAGTCATTCTTGACCAAAATCTTATTTATGGGATGTTAAGGAATATGTTTACATTTAGAAGTCTCTTTAGGGTATAACTAAACTTGGCTATAACCAGACAGGCAACTTGTTTTCGTGAATGTGCAGTTTATATAGTTGTCATTTAGTTTGTGATCATAAGATATTTGCGAATGGTTTGTACTAGTTTAATGTATAACAGTTTAATCATACTTGAGAGTGATTTATAATAGTCTAATCTACTCAAGGTAGTTATCTGGTTTATTTTTAGTAGAACTTGGCACAAGCCGGTCTGTATAATGGGTGGTGTTCTAGCTTTTTAGACTTCAGAGATTCAGATATCTGTAAACAACAATTACATGAGAACTATGTTCAAGAGGGTTGCGATCACACTGGTGTTGATCTAAGTGACCTTTAGCAAGTTAGCTTTCTCAGTGTCTGCTGCCTAATCTGTGAAGCAGGAGCAGCAGTCCTAATAAAGCAGGCACGTGGGATAGACCCTAGATGAATGCAAATGATTCTGTTGCTTTTGTTTTTGAGATGGAGTCTTTCCATGTTGTCTAAAAATTCTCCTGTCTCAGCCTCTCAGGTAGCTGGGGACTGACACTTGGTTCCACACATGTGAGGCACAGCCTAAGTCAGTCAGCAATGACTGCTATTGGTATGTGATAGGAAGGTCCCTTCTGAGGAGCTCCTTACTCGGAGATGAATATCTTTTTAATATTGTTTCACCCAAACCAGAAGATTTTGTCTATCTTCCATGTGTAAATGGAAAACTCTCATGTTCTTTACTGTGGGTTTTCATTCTGTTGTATCTGAAATCATATTTAGTAGCATACTATGATGGTAGAAGAAACTGTCTCAATATACTCCGGGCTCTGTAAAGAAAATAATCAAGTTGAAACAATGACATCCTTAGCCAGGCAGGATGGTGTGTGCCTGTAATTCCAGCACTCATAAGGCTGGGGCGGGAGAACAGCTGTGAATTTAAGGTCAGTCTGGGCTCTGTTGTGAGGTCTGAGCAGCCTGGATGAAAGTATGAGTCCCCAAAGAAAAGCAGTCCACGTTTTCAGCTCAGGAACTAGACGTGCCAGCCCCTGTGAGTACTGACTGCCCAGTGTCTTTGATAAGCTGCTAGGTGATTGGAGAATGGCTCACCCTTCGGTGGGAGGCCCCACTGTGTTTACTGATGCTGCTGTATACAGTTCACTGTGGTTTCCTGCACCTCTCACAGCCGAGTGATAAGTACTTGGTTGAGTCGTCATTATCATACCGTGGCTCATTATGTCTTTCTTCATCTCTAGGATGATTGAGGAAGGTGGGAACAAGAGGAAGACCATGGCGGAGAAGAGACAGCTCTTCATAGAAATGCGTGAGTGTCCAGGGCTCCCACACATGCAATGCTGTTGGGGGGTTTGTGTGTGTGTGTGTGTGTGTGTGTGTGTGTGTATGTATGTATGTATGTATATCCCTCCTTCCTCCTAGATAGGGTTTCTTTGTGTAGCTCTGGCTGTCCTGGAACTCATTCTGTAGACCAGGCTGACCTCAAACTCACAGAGATCCGCCTGCCTCTGCTTCCCAAGTGCTGGGATTAAAGGTATGCACCACCACCACCACCCGGCTAAGAGTTTTAATCTATTAGAAACTGTGTGTTAGAAGCCTTGGAGAGGGAAGAATGGAAGTTACAGAATCACAGAGTTGGAGGATTCTAAGCCACAGCAAATATTTGACTTGAATTACTTGAGACTTGAGTTGATGTTTTTCTTTTCCTCTCTCTCTCAATCCCCCTACCTGTCTCTCCAGGGTCTTACTGTATAGTTCTGGGTAGCTAGGAATTTACTATGATGACCAAGCTGGCATTGAACTTACAGAGCTCTTGCCTGCTTCTGCCTCCCAAGTGCTTTGAATTGCTTTCTTAGTCAGGATCATTAATAAGGCAGAATGGAATATCTGTGACTTTAAGTCATGCCTGCTGTTTGGAACTCTTTCTGTAACTGTTGTTACCATAAGTTTGCCAGTGGCGATAAGTAGTTAATAATTAATACATTACATAAATTATCTTTTTACTAGATACCAGGCTTGCAGT
Source organism: Arvicola amphibius (assembly GCF_903992535.2). NCBI lineage: Eukaryota > Metazoa > Chordata > Mammalia > Rodentia > Cricetidae > Arvicola > Arvicola amphibius. The sequence continues at coordinate 132,776,125 of NC_052048.2, forward strand.
AGAAAGAGCTAAGCATTAGAACTATTGGAAAACCAAAACGAAAGAACTTTGCTACCCACTTAAAAATATTCTGTTTAAAATTATATTGTGACATTAAAAAAAAAATCCCAAAACATGGCCTGGAGGAATTGGGTGGCTCTCAGTGTTATGATGATGATGATGATGATGATGATGATGATGTGTCTGTGTGACTTTGACCATGTGATAGCGACCATCTCACACTTGTTGGGTCTCAAATTCCTTTATAGTATTGGTCTGGATTAGTCTTTGTAAAACTGAACTCACTCTGTAGATCAAGCTGGCCTCAAACTCACAGAGATCCTCTGCCTCCTGAGTACTGGGATTAAAGGTGTGCACCACCACTGCCTGGCATAAGCCTTTTAAAAACATTTTATGGGTACTACTGCAAAGCTGGGTCTGGGCATGTGCCTGCCATCCTGATGCTCAGAGGTGAGGCAGGAGAAACATGAGTTATTAAGGGCAGCCTTTTTATCTTAAAAAAAATTACAAAATTGGTACTGCATGGTTGAATCAGGAAATGGGAGGCAGAAGCCCAGACTAGGCTAGTCCTCGAGGTACTTGAAGAATTCTAGCGTTCTGCCTGTTACGATATAATTAACAGGTAAAGTTTCAGAAGATCTTTCAACTCTCAGCACTGTTTAAATCTGTAGAGACTGAGTCAATGGAGGCAGAGTTAGGCTCAGCTCAGAGGTTTAGGCTTGATAACTGTTAGAGGTTGTAGAGAAGAAATGCTGGGACTGATGAGGAGTTGGCCCAGATTGCTAGTTATCTAAGGCAGGTGCTTCCCTCTGTCTCACCCCAAAGAAACAAAGTTCAGTTGAGCTTCCATGAGGCCTGTGCACTGTCTCTCCCATCACCCTCCTGTCTTATCCCTTTTCACCAGGGGTCATCCTCACTGGCTTTGAACTCACCATCCTCCCGTCTCAGCTTCTTAACTGATGGGATTATAGGTGTGTGTGCCCATGCCTGGCTCTATAATTGTTTCCTGGATCTGCCCCTCAGACACAGGCTGTGCAGTTAGAATGCCTCATTTGGATCTTGGGTCCCATGCTTAATGACCTTAAGAATATAACCTTATATATGTATAACTTTAGGGAAGTTTCTTTTTTATTACAATTTTATTATTATTATTTTTTATGTGCATTGGCATGAGGGTCAGATCCCCAGGCACTGGAGTTATATAGACAGTTGTGAGCTGCCATGTGGGTGTTAGGAATTGAACCCGGGTCCTCCGGAAGAGCGCCAGTGCTCTTACCCGCTGAGCCATTCTCCAGTCCCCTCATTTAAAAACTTTGAAGAGTCTCTGGGACTTTACATTCCTTTATTCCCTTGCTCACATTCCATAGTGTGCATGTAGCGGTCAGAGGATGTTTTAGGTAGGGATGTTACTGCTGCCATGAAACTTGTGGGGGAAAGGGTTTATTTCAGCATGTACTTCCAGATAGCAGTCCATGACTGAAGGAAATCAGGACAGGAACTCAGAGCAGGCACCTGGAGGCAGAAACTGATACAGAGGCCACGGAGGATGCTGCTTACTGGGTTGCTTTCCCTTGCTTGCCTAGCCTGCCTTCTTATAGAACCAGGACCACCCACCATGGGCTGGGCCCTCTCCTGTCAATCACTTATTAAGGAAACACCCTTTAGTCTTGCTCCAGGTTGGTCTAATGGAGGCAATTGCTCAGTTGAGGTTTTCTCTTCTCAAGTGACTCTAGCTCGTGTCAAGTTATAGCTAGAGTTATAGCCGTTGTGAGCTAGTGATAAAACTTGAGTCCTCGGGAAAAGCAGCCAGTGCTCTGAACTGTGGAGCCATCTCTCCAGCCCTCCTGTTGTTCTGTTTTGACCTAACACATTAAGCTTCTGATACTTCCGGATCTAGATTTGTGATCTAGATTTAACCATGTAAGTCCATGTCATATCCTTGCTCAGAATTAGTTTAGTTGTTCCTTATTAACTTCCTAGGAGAGTTCTAGCTCCAAAATATGCCTCTGGGCCTGTTTCTTGCCTTATTCACAAGTTCCCAATTTCTATTTTATGGCTTGTGTTAACTTTTTCTTGCCCGAGATGATCAGCTTATAAACAGAAAAGGTTTATTTTGTCTCAGAGCCCGGCAGTTTCAGGTTTTTAACTGACATGCCCCTTCCTTTTATTTTTATTTTTGTCAGTGCTAGGCAGTGAACATTGGACCTCCAGCATATGAGGCAAATGCCTGTGGCGGGCAGGCACACAGGAAAGCCATGTCTTCCATAGGGGATGCAAATAAATAGCAATGGCCATTTGTAACGAATAATCCGAAGCAAACGCACTCCTCTCTGCTACGCCTGGAAGTGGCACGAAAGCGCAGTCCAAGAACAGTTCCGTGTTTTGAAGAAACTGAGGCCACAAAACTTCTCTTTTTTTCTTGGACTGTTATCACAAGCTCTCAGAACTCCCCTTGCACAACTCCGTTCTTAGACTGTTACCACAGTCTTCCACCTCCCTTTGGTGTTTGATTGCCTCTCAGTGTAACTAAGCGAGCTTCTGTGTGTCATGCCTAGCGTGCGTGTCTTATAAACAGCAGATTGTTTTACAGTCTGGGGCTGGGCATATAGTGCAGTGGCGAGTTAGCATACAGTGAGACCCAGGTTCAATCTTCAGTATCAAGGGTAGGGGCGCGGGAGCCAGTATGACTAGCTTTTGCCTCATTACTGCTTCATTCTGTTTAATCTCTGTATATCAACATTATTGCATTTTATTTTTGATGGCTTCATACTTCAGTTCTGTCTAGCCTGTGTGTGCATGTGTATGTATTTGTGTAGATACTGGTGCATGTGTGTGTAAATTTGCATTTTGTTTTGTTTATATTTTTGAGTTTCTCACTGGGGCCTGAGGCTCAGGGATTACAGGCTAGCTGGCTGGTGAGCCGTAGGATACTGAGGATCTGAACTCAGGTCCTTGTGTAACTAGCACTTTACTAACTGAGCCATCTCCCCAGTACAATTTAGTCCTTTATTACTTTTTTCCTTCTTTAATCTCCCTTTACTTGATTGTGACTGAGATATTCTTCTTTGATTATCTTTTTTTTTTTTTTTTTTTTTTTTTTTTTTTTTTTTTTTTTTTTTTTTTTTTTTTTTTTTTTTTTGGTTTTTTGAGACAGGGTTTCTCTGTAGCTTTGGAGCCTGTCCTAGAACTAGCTCTTGTAGACCAGGCTGGCCTCGAACTCACAGAGATCCGTTTGCCTCTGTCTCCCGAGTGTTGGGGTTTACTTTCTTGACTCCACCGTTTTCTGCATTACCCTCTGCTGTCCCTTCCTAATCCTGCAGCTCACTGACTAAAGACACCGAGTGTTCATCCTCTCGGAGTTCTCGTGTGTAGCCTAAGACAACACTGGCAGTGTCTGGGCGTGTTGTGTGCACAGGCACGCTTTTCTTCTTTCCTCTCTGTGTATGTCACAGTGGAACCACACTTCTACTGTACAGCAACGAACTGCTCAACACAGCTCAGCCTTTTACTGTGTCCTCTTTCTAGGTGCTCAGAATTTTGATGTCATACGACTGTCAACGTACAGAACAGCTTGCAAGTTACGATTTGTACAGAAGCGATGCAACCGTAAGTCATTTCTTATTTCTTTGATGGGCAGATAGGTTTCCTGAAGTTATGAAATAATTTTGATATCTTCCAAGCATACTATAAGGTTAGTTGAACTCTGTTTGTCTTTTTGTAAAGAATTTATCTTTATTATTCTTTTATTGGTTTTTCGAGACAGGGTTTCCCTGTAGTTTCTAGAGCCTGTCCTGGAACTAGCTCTTGTAGACCAGGCTGGCCTCGAACTCAGAGATCCACCTTCCTCTGCCTCCCGAGTGCTGGGATTAAAGGCGTGCGCCACCTCCGCCCGGCTATCTTTATTATTCTTAAATTATGTGTATAAGTGTATGTCTGCATCTGAGTTCGTGCACACAAGTACAGATGCCCCCAGAGGCCAGATGTAGGCGGAGCTTTTCTGTTCTGCCATTCAGCTCTGTCCCACTAGCTGGCTCCTAAATAACCACATATAGACTTATTATTAATTATAAATGCTCAACTGATAGCTTAGGCTTATTACTGACTAGCTCTTATAACTTAAAATAACCCCTATTTCTTATCTATGTTCTACCACATGGTGGTACCTTTTACAGCATGGCATATTTATCTTCTGCTTCCTCTGTGTCTGGCTGCCAACTCCAGTCCTCTTCTTCCTATCGTTCTCCCTGTCTGGCTCTCCTGCCTACCTCTGCTTTCCTAACTACTGGCCATTTAGCCTTTTGTTAAACCAGTCAGAAGGTGCCTTGGCAAAGACACATCTTCACAGTGTACAAAAAGATTATTCCACAGCAGCCAGAGGCATAGGATCCCGTAGAGCTGGGGTTAGTGGCAGCTGTGAGCCACCTGACATGGGTGCTGGGATCTGAACCTGGGTCCTGTGGAAGAGCAGTAAGTGCTCTTAACCACTGAACCAACTCTCCAGCCCCAATTAATTCTCTTTATCTAAAATACTTATCAGAATACAAGCTTTGTAAATGGAGTGCATTTGTCGATATATTCCTGTTTCCCTTAAAGTGCTCAATAAAATTGATACTATAAGTAATGTTGCTGGAATCTGTTTTTTTATTACATTTTCATTTTATATGTTTCTCTGTGTGTGCATGTGTGTGTATGTTCATGCTATAGTTCACAGAGGGCAGAGGACAACTTCTAGGAATCATTTCTTTCTTTCCACCATGTGGGTTCCAGATTCCAAACTCAGATCCTCAAGGTTTGCACATTTGCTTTTACTTGCTGAGCTGTGAAGCCTGTCTCTCTAGCCTGGAAAATCTGTTTTAAAAGACTGAGTTTTACTGTTTGTTAAAAACAAGTGACTCAGGCTGGAGAGATGGCTCAATGGTTAAGAGCACTGGCTGCTCTTCCAGAGGTCCTGAGTTCAATTTCCAGCGACCACATGGTGGCTCACAACCACCTGTAATGGGAACTGATTCCCCTTCTGGTGTTCATGAAGACAGAGCACTCATGTACATAAAATAAATAAATATTAAAAAATCAATGTCACCTATTTCTAAAAAAACAAAAATAAAAGCAAGTGACTTTAGCAAGTCATTTTACATTTGATAACTTCTGTCATGTGTAAGACTTAAAAATCCTTCTTACATACATAAATAAGTAAATCTTTTAAAAGGGGGTGGGTGGAGCCGGGTGATAGTGGTGGTGCCTACCTCTAATCCCAGTACTCGGGAGGCAGAAACAGGTGGATCTTTGTGAGTTCAAGCCTGGTCTACAGAGCAAGTTCAAGGACAGGCTCCAAAAGCTACAGAGAAACCCTGTCTTGAAAATCTTCCCTCCTCCCCCGCAAAAGGGGGGTTGGGTGAGTGGAGAGATGGTCAGTGGTTAAGAGCTTTTCCAGAGGTCCTGAGTTCAATTCCCAGCACCCACATTGTGGCTTGCAAATGTCTATAACATCAGATCTTGTAGGATCTGATCCCTTCTTTTGGTGTGCAGATGTCCATGCAGATAAAACACCTATATACATAAACAAACAAACAAATAAATGAAAAGAAAAGAATTAAATATCCTGCCAGGTTCTGGGTGTGGTGGTGCACACCTTAGAGGCAGGCAGATCTCTGTGAACTCAAGGACCAACCTGGTCTACATATCAAGTTCCATGCTAGCTAGGGTTACATAATGAGACGCTGTCTCAATTAGAAAAAAAAAAGAGTTATAAATCCTAAATTCCTAGAGCTTGTCATATCCTCTTGGATTACAGCCATGTTTCTTTCATTGTCATTTCTAAACCATTAATTTTCAGATTATGGATGATTAGTGCTTCATGAAGTCACTTTGATGGTCTGTAACTAATATAAAGTGTATAATGCGAAAGAATAGAGAAAAAGAAGCTATTGGAGTGCAGCTAGGTTTAAAAAGTGCTTTTGAGACTTGTGTATCTATGTGCATGCATGTGCATGAGTAACAGGGAGATTGAGATTAAGTATTTCCAAGTGGCCAGAGTGTTTGAAAACTGCTGTCTTAGAGCGACTGTTTGAAAGGTTTTGTAATTTTTCCCATAATTATTCTTGGAGAGTGTGATGTGTGTAGGTGTGGCTGTGCTAAGATACCATGACCAAACCAATTTATAGAAGAAACAGTTTATTGGAGGCTCACAGTTTTAAAGGCATGTCTATGTTTATCACAGTGGGGAACATGGCAGCAGGCGGGCAAGCGATGCTGTAGCAGTACTGAGAGCTAACGTCTTGATACTATGAGCATGGGACAGAGAGAGCTAACTGAGAATGACATGGGTATTTGAAACATCAAAGTCCCACTCCAGTGACATACCTCCTCCAACAAGGCTTTCCAAATAGTTCTACCAGGTTGGTAGAACTATTCAAATATATGAGCCTATGGGTCCATTCTTATTCAAGTCACCATAGTAATGTTCTAAACATTTTATTCTTTTCCTTGTCCAAGTACTGTACATTCTGTTGTGAGTTTTTCTGTGTGTGGGTGTACAGCATAAATGGAATTAACTTTCAGTGTTGTCTGTGTCTGTTTCTATTGCCCTTAAACTGCTTATTGAAAAGTCACCCTTTTTCTTCACTGCCGAAGGTCTGCATTCATTTGTTAGGAGACATGTATAGGGGCTGGAGAGAGGACTCAAGTGGTTAAGAGCACTGGCTGCTCTTGCAGAGGACCTGTGTTCAACCCCCAGCACCCACACAGTGACTACCCAGCCACCTGTAACTCCTGTTTGAGGGGATCTGATGCCCCCTTCTAACTTCCACAGAGACCAGGCACACATGTGGCGAATAAACACACACGCAAGGCAAAACAGTCATACACTGAAAGTAAAGATATCAAATTTTTTTAAAAAGAAGAGTAGAAGATGGTTCCTAGTAATGTTGCGAGAACATCCATGGACAGCCTCTGTGCTCCCTGGGGAATGCAGGAAGATCATCAACTGATAGCCATCATTATAGCTTTACAGTAAGTCCCGCTGTGGGTGTAGAGATGGCTCAGTAGTTAAAAGCACTTGCCCTTCTTTCAGTAAACCTGGGCTCTATTCCCAGTACCCACATGATGGCTCACGACTGTCTGTAGGTTCAGTTCTAGGGGATTGGAGTCCCCCTTCTGTCCTTTGGCATCTGTGGACACTGTGTGCTCATCATGCACAGGCATACATGGAGAAAAATACATATACATACGTTCTTCATTGAGTTTGTTCCCCCTGCCCTTTCCTTTCTCTGAATTTTCCCATGTACCCTCCTACTGTTTCTTGAATTTGTGGTCTTGTTTTCTTTAATTGTTGCTATTGTGGTTGTGTGCATGTATGTGTGTATTCCTAAATATGTAAATACAATTTACCCAGTCTGTATATTTCTCATGTTTATGTCTCAGAGCTGACTACTTGGTGTCAGATGACCAATCTGGGGCCTCGTTCCTTGGGACAATTTCTCCTGCTTCAGTATTCCCTAGTTGTCTATAGTTCTTTATCCAGGGTTCAGGCCCCATAAGATGTTTTTCTTCCCTGTTGGCATGTCTCTTGGTGTTGTCCTTGTTGAAATCTTGTTTGGGCGGCCTTGTTGTTGAGACTTCATGGTGTAGCTTCCTGTCCTAGCTAGAAGACACATCTCACAGCATATTTCCTGGTCCTCTGACTCTTGTAGACTTTCCACCCCTGTTCTCTGAGCCTTAGACGGAGGAGTTATGTTGTAGGTGTATCAGTTGTGACTGCCACACACGATCCCTTGCTTCTTTTCTGCAATATTATTGGTTGTGGTTTTCTGTAATAGTCTTTGTCTGGCTAGACCCTGGTGCAAGCTGTGCAGGACCTGGCCAGGAGCATATACCTGGTTGTCACATACCTGGCCTTTTACAGGGGTGCTTGGGATTTGAACTCAGGTCCTCATGTTCGTACAATAAGTACTCTTACTCTCTGATTACCAATCACCCAGTTTCTTGGCCATAGAGAGTAAAGTTTGAGATATAAATGTTGCTGAAGTTGCCAGACTAATACAATAAAGGTGATTCAGGATGATGTAGCAAATTGCTAAACAAGCTGAAAATTGGGCTGTCTCAATGGGTAAAGGCACTTGTCACCTAGCCTGATGGATGACTTGAGTTGAATCCCCAGAATCCACAGGGTGGAAAGAGAGAAGCAACGCTTAAACATCGTCCTTTGACCTCTGTATGTGTGCTGTGGCGTGCACACATCTACCCACCTGCCTATCAATAGCCCTACACTTAAATAAATGTAGCAAAATTGTGTTTTAGAAGAGGAAGGTTCTTATGAGTAATTCTTGATTTATTTTTCCTTTCATATCATCAACTGATAAAGGTAACAGGGTCACTATTTATAAAGACCTGAAACACCAGTTACTTGAATGAAGTCTCAGGGTCAGCCCTGTCCGGGGCAGCTCCTTTATGTCCACAGAGAACATTCTGTATCCTGTCATGGAATGGGTTTCTCAGTGTTGGCTAAAGAGTTTCTTCCTTTCCTTCCCTTTCCTTTCCCATTCCCCTTTTCTCTTCCTTCCTTCCTTCCTTCCTTCCTTCCTTCCTTCCTTCCTTCCTTCCTTCCTTCCTTCCGTTAGCATTTCTCTATGGATCCACCTGCCTCTGCCCCCTAAGTGCTGGGATTAAAGGTGTGAGCCACCACTCCCAGCTGAGTTTTTTTTTTTTTTTTTTTTTTAAAGCTTAAAAAATTAGTTGATTAGTTTGTGGGGTGGCACTGTGCCTTAAAATTGTTGACAGCTTATCTTCTTTGGTTTAGTTCATCTCGTTGATATCTGGAACATGATTGAAGCTTTCCGAGACAATGGCCTTAACACACTGGACCACAGCACTGAGATCAGCGTGTCCCGCCTCGAGACCGTCATCTCCTCCATCTACTATCAGCTGAACAAGCGCCTTCCTTCCACCTACCAAATCAGCGTGGGGCAGTCCATCAGCCTCCTCCTCAACTTCATGATCGCCGCCTATGACAGGCTAGTACCTCACGTGCTCGCTTTTAAATCTGCCCATCTCTTCATCGCCCCCTTTCCACATGGCCTTGCTAACTGTTGTCAGCTTAGAGCCACAGCTGAGGTTCCTCTGGCGTGCCACAGATGAGCTCTGTAATAGACGGGGAATCACCCACTTGTGTCGTACTGTCTGATAAAATGATTGACACTTCAGCAGACCTGTTCACTCTCTAAGAATTAGGAAATGCTTCACCTTTGACCATGCTGATGTGGCTTTCTGGTTGACTTTCAGGCTAATCGCTCTTTAACACCAAATGCCTTTAGACTGAGGTTTTCTCATAAACACCTAGGAATCTGTTTCAGACTTTTCCAATTCGATTACTGTATGGTAGACTTTACAGCAGGAGCAAGAGACCACTTTAGTGTATTGAAATTAAAATGGAAAGGATTTCCTCTGCTGTAAAAAACAAAGCCACGCCAAGCCAAACAAATCCTAAGGGATGCCACGCGGAGGAATGGTTCTGTTCCAGGAGCCAGGAGTTCCTGTTTCTTCTCAAGGTTGTTCTATTGACCATTGGATGGATAAATTCTCTTGCTTTCTCTCTATATAGATTTATGTTGAGTTTATGCATTTGTAAAATGATGTTAGTTATATGTTATTGTAGCAAAAATCCTGTGAATTAGTGAGAAAGTATGGATATGTCTGTTATGCCCAAATCCAGAAGTCCCCCAAAAGCCAACAAGGAGACTGAACCCGTATGTAAAAGCAAAGAGCCTTTATTTTATGTAAGTTTGCAAACTTGGTCTCCCCGCATGTCCATGTATTGGAATAAACGGAGAGCCCTGAGCTCAGTTAGAGTTGGGTTTTTATGGTAGTAAAGGTGGGGGTGAGGGTTTTCTGAGGTCTAGGGCCTCTGATTGGCTGACTTTTTAGGGGTGCCCTGGTGAGTGTGTGCTGGGAGGTGATCCTATCTACAGCGGTTGGAATGTTAGGCATTTCCTTTGGATGGTCTGTTCTTGGGTGGTGCTCAGATAATCTTAGTTTATGGTCCTTCCTGCAACCGGGTATTGCTTCAGGGTAAACTACTGAGACTCAGGCCTCCATTAAACTTATGGATGGCTGAGTCCTACACTGGCAGGTGATAATGGTTGGAAGTAGAGAACTTCCTTTGGGTGATCTGTTCACATTTAGCTTATCATGGCTGGCTCCTACAGTGTCAAAGCCAGGTTACATTTTAGGCGTTCCTTTTTTTTTTTTTTTTGTAGTCATTTGTATACAAGCATTTTAGGCTTTCCCCAGATCCATAATATGTTCATGTTATCATGTTAGATATTTTTTCCATTTGGTAGAAAATTATTTAAAGATATTCGAAATTTAAAAAGTCCCAGAATCCTAAAATCATTTTAAAAATAGGGTTGTGGATTAAGTTAATCTTGTACTCTCTAAGGCCCAACTCCTGCAATCTAAAACCCTTGCTAGAAATTGTTACTCGTTATGACTACATAGCTTCTTATCACGGCCCTAATCCAGGAAGTCAGCCAGTTCCAGGCTTACACAACACAAATCAGTTCAAAAAACAATTTTTAAAATGTAGTAATAAAAATTACCTTACTATCTAAAAAGGTGAGTGGGGATTAAAAATTGTGAGTCTGGACTGGGGAGGACTTCAGTATAATCGCCAGAGTTGACATAAAAAATGTTGGGCACACTTGAAATCCTGGAGCTGCAGTTTGAAGCCCCACCAGTTACACAGAAAGAAGGGTGTGGCTGCCATTGCCCATAACCTCAGTCTTGGGTAGATTGAGACAGGTAGGTATGAGAGCTTGCTGTCCAGCCAACCTAGCAAAGCTGTGAGCTTCCAGTTCAGTGAGAGACCCTGTCTCAAGGCAGGAAGGTAGAGAGAGATTGGTAGCCGTCTCCTGGCTTCTGCCTGTCTATGCATGGCTTCACACAACCACACATTCACTTGTGTGTGGCACATACAAACAAACACACTCATGGGGAAGAGAGGAAGAATAACTAGACAGTTTATCAGAAGACACAGAGAAGGACTGGGGCTGTGTGGTGCCCTCCAGATTTACTCCCTAGTACTGCTAAGAGAGGGGGTGGGCGTGCGAAAGGGAGGAAACATGAATGGAAGAGCCTGCCAGAACTAGCAAATGCAGGGAGATGAACTGAGAGGAGAAAGGGATGTACTCTGTTGGAGGTGGCTTGGTAATTGTCAGGTCAATATGTCAGAATATATTATCACATCGTTACTAATGCTGAGATCTGATAAGAACTTGGCTCTCCAGAAACCTAAAATTGGTGTCCTTGTACTGGACACAAGAAAGGATCTGATTATTTGAATTTTTTTCTTTCTTGTATATCCAAGCATGTAGTCATTAAATTCTTCAAGGTTTAGCCATTTTATTGAATGGGCGTATTTATTGCTTAGGCGAGGGCGTTCCTTTGATATATAGATTACCTAGCCATTTATTTTAATTGAATCTTTCGTACTTTGTATCCATAATTCTTCAAAATTAGAAATTAAATTCAATAATTAGTTGATCTTAACTTCTTTTCATCTTCAGATATATATCAATATTTTTGTCCTGATGTTTCCTGATATCGTAGATTATAAAACTCCTGTATATGCTAGGGACAATCGGAGTATAGGGTTTTGTTCCTTCAGTGAATATTTCCTGAGGATTTATTTATTTTATTTTTTTAAAAGATGAGAGTTTTAAATGCAGTTTGAGAACCAAAAGAGTGCAGGTATCTGTGTGTGGGACCGAGTGAGAACCACAGGAGCAGTGAAAACAGTCGGCACAGGTGTTGTATTTACCCCGCTGATATTTTTTGTTTAGGCTTTTGCAGTAGGTTGTTTGATAATGCCATGCGTGCTTACATTTCTCATTTCATTTTCATGGTTCTTCACAGTTTTCTCCCCCTCTGTGAAATTCTAAGTTGCGTATAATGTTCTTTCTTATATCTGTCATATTTTCTCTCACCATCTTTTGTGAATTTGCTATGTTTTCTCTTTGGACTTTGTTCTATTTTTTCCTTCTAATATATTTTCTAGGTATTTATTTTCAAGACGACTGTCTAATCTCTGTTTACCTTTCAGTGTTAATTTTAATGACCTTCTTTTTAGTTTGAGAATCTGTCAGATATTTGAAAGCTTAAAAAATTCTGTTTTCTGCCAAATATTTCATCATTGTTTTTTATTTCTCGAATATGATAAACTTCATTCTTTATATTCCTGTGCTTCAGCCTAATATCTGAATTTTATATGATGATTTTTGTGTTACTTATTTTTTTATTTTTCACTTTTACTGTCTTCCTACCTGAGTTATTTTTATTTATCATGTGCCAAATGTTGTGTAATACCATTGTTATTTTAAATGTTATTATGTGACAGTTATTTTAGATCTTGGGGACCATTTCTCTCTAGGTAGGGATATGTGTGTGCTTCTGCCAGGTGCCTAGAGACCCTGGAAGTCTGGGATGACCTCCCTTCTGATTCCGAGTCTGCCCTTGGCTGAGGCCCTGATGTCCTTTGCACACCACCATCTTTAGGTCGAGCTTCAGGGCCTTCCATCCACAGTAACATGGGTCCTCCCTCAGAATCCTAGTCTCTTGCATGAGAAGAGTGAGTCCAGGTATTGTGGAATGCACAGGCTGACCTCCCAGGGCCTCCAGCCTCTCCTCTGTTGGAACTTATTCATTCTTGGTGCTGCTTAGGGGGATTTACAGGTTGTTTTTCTCTCCCTCACCCCCCTCTCCTTTGTTTCGTAGAAAGGTTGGTTAGAATCAATTTGTCATTGCTTGAAGCCCATTGTTTCTTCAAATGTTACCTCTTACGTTTTTCTCTTTTCTGACTGTTGGCATAATGAATGACCTCAATCTTGTTTATTAATGTTTCTACTTTAATGGCTCAGTTTCTTTAGACGTATCTAGCATATCATCTCATCAATCACGATCCCATGACTCCTTGGGAACTATAGCTTGTTGCTTTGCCCAGCACAGAGGAAGAGAGCGCTCAAATGGGCTGAACTGCATCTTAGGAAAGAATTGAAATTCAAAGTCTGATTTCTATGGAATACATGTCAATTTTATACCCATCAAGTAAAAAAGAAAGTCATTAAGTCAACAAGTTGGGGCCACTGGTATGTATGTAGTTTGTGATGGAGTTATATGAAAAAATTATATATAGTTTAAAAATCAGACTGCAGTCATTTTAAAGTTGTGTTTTTGAAGTTTAATTTGGATACATTAAAAAGATTTCATAGCTCCGTCTTAGTAGTGAATGTTTAAACCATTAGCATTTGTGAAGCTCTGGGTACACACAGCCAGTCAGTGTGCCTCCCTCCTACCAAGTGCAGAGTAAGCAGCAGAGTCCTCCATTTCTTACAAACAACAATGTATTCCTTAAATTCTGAGCTGCTCGACCAGCAGTGTGGACGGTTCTGGAAACAGATAATAGCAGTGGTCTCTAAGCAAAGTTGCGCCATCCTGGGCAGCACGGATGTTTCATATCTGTGTATGTTCTGTACCTGCATTGCCCCTCTTCCTCAGGTGTCCTCAAGACAACTAGAAAAGCACAGAAAACTGAGTTTGAGTGCAAGTGGGAAAACCTCCCGTAACAGTAGATCTAACCCTGGAGGATTTATTGCAGCCTTGCTAGGAATTTTCCATGACATGATAGAGCGTGAGCGACTGGCGCTAGCTGTATTAGAACAGTGTGATCCTAAGGGAGAACCTAGTGTAAAAGAAGAGAGATAACCGTGCTGAGGGCCAGGTGGAGGAGGTCTGTCATCACTTCATCCTGCCAGACTGGGTGCCACCACCTGTATCCTGATGAGCCCACTGTGTGCCCCACAAGCTACTCCTCTTTTCCACATGGAGTTATTATTTCTCTCTTTATACAATGGGGTACTGTATAAAGTATTTCTCTCTATAAAGTATTTATATATTTCTCTCCCAGCTCCACCACAACCCTACCTCAAGAATTCCCAGTCTCTTTTTCTTCCAAATCCTTTTTAAAAATTCATTCATTCATTCATTGATTCATTCATTTATTATGTATACAGTGTTCTGTCTGCATGTATGCCTGCAGAGGCCAGAAGAGGGCACCAGGCCTCATTACAGATGGTTGTGAGCCACCATGTGGTTGCTGGGAATTGAACTCGGGACCTTTGGAAGAGCAGGCAGTGCTCTTAACTGCGGAGCCATCTCTCCAGCTTTTCCCAAATCTTTTCTCCTTCTCAGAGTTTACCTCAGGTCCTTTTCCTTAATATCACCAGCCCCACTTTGATCCCTTTGAGGATCTGTAGTTCTTGGCTGTTCTTGGCTTTGGCTTTCATTTATGCAGTGCCTTTTTCAGAGCATATAAGTGAACAGATGAGGTTGAAGCTGTGAGGACAGAGGTTTACTTCATGTCTTTGACTCTAAAGTACGCGCAGTGGTGGATTCCTGATACGGGGCTGTAAGACCAAAATGAAAAGCTGCAGGTATCTGTAAGAAAATCAAGTAATACCTGAAGCTGATTTTTACTTGATTAAGCTGTTTGACTTTTCCGTTAAGTGGATTCTCGACTTGCAGTTGATTATTGCATAATCTATTCACTGTGAAGTTTTTAAAATTATGATTAATTGGAAAAATATGAGTTTCTGGAAATCAAAGAGAAGGGCTCTTTTTTTGAGAGCAGCATTGCGTGATCGCCCGGGCTGGTGGCAGTATTTGTAAAGTACAAATCTGTTTGCATCTAAGAATATAATTCACGGTTGGCAGCATCCACAGTTGTTTGCTGAAGAGGAAGAAACAGTTCATTTAAGTGAAAAACGCTCCCGGCAGTCCTGCTTCAAAAATATTAAGTTGAATATCAAACTCTTATTAGGTACTGCACAGCCAATCTCCCAGATGAGGTTAGATAATCAAAAAATAGGTAGAATTTGAGGCTTTATTAAATGGAAGCGAACAGTCTCCCATGCAAATGGCGCAGGTGAGGTTTGCAGGTGCTTCTGAAGGTGCCTGTGTATGAAAACATCACTGTTTATCCAGGGTGATTCACTGTCTGCCTGGCTTGGCCCAGAGCTAATCATGGTGCTTTCTCAGTCGTGGATATTAAGAACCCCTTTTAGAAGTCGCATGCAAGGCTTATTTTCAGTCTGTAAATTAACAGACACGGGGAAATGAATCATGGAGTAGTTTAAGGTAGAGACTTGCTCCTTGTGGGGACGAGTGCTTGGTGCAGGCTGCTGTTTGGGTGGGGCTAAAATAACAAGCTTCTTTCCATCCTTTCATTTTAGTCTTTGGATGGGGTTAATATGTACTCGTGTTACATTTAAAATGTTGACCTACTGATTAGCTCCCAGCTATGATAGGCTATGTCAGTGAGTTGCTGAAACGTTTTCCAAATCTTGCTTGAAAAGAATTACTTGTGAAGGAAGCTTCTCTTTTACATCAGAAGTGTAGGACATGAACCTTTGTGAGGCTTTGGCGAGCGACTGCCCACTGCTCAGTTCTTACGGAACTTTACAGGGTCCGTAGAGTAATTCTAGATGCTAGCTGGGAAGGGTAAAGGGTGAGTTCTTCCCAGAAGCAGCAGCTGGATGCAGGATCACAGGGTGCGGCTTCCATGTGACTACGGTTTCTTCCTGCCCCTAATTGTAGAGGAGGCATACCGAGCTTTACTGAACCATCAGAAAAATGAAAGTAATGCTTTCTTTGCTTTGGGAACTGCCCCTATATGATAAGTAGCCAAGAAAATTGTTCGTGACGAAGAGGTCAGTGCTGAAGTTTGGTTTAGCAAGCAAATAGTGAAGAGAGGGGAGCTAAGGGGTTTTATTTTGTTGTTTTAGTATTTTTTTTTTGGATACGGGGTTTCACTTTATAGCTTTGTAGACCAGGCTGTCCTTGAACCCACAGAAATCCACCTGCTTCTGCCTCCCCAGTACTGAGATTAAAGGCCACCACAACTATTTTATTATTTTATGTGTATGAGTGTTTTGCCTGTATATATATATATATACATATATATATATATGTATGTATGTATGTATGTATCTATGTAGCACATACATACAGCATTCATGGAAGCCAGAAGGTGTCAGATCTCCTGGAAGTGGAATTACATATGTTGTGTCTATGCGTGTGATGAGAATAGACCCCAGGTCATTTGGAAGGGAACCAGTGCTCTTAGTCACTCAGCCATCTCTCCAGCCCAACATTTCTTTTTCTTTCTGTCTTTTTTCCCCCTTTGAGAGAGGGTTTCTTTGTATAACAGCCCTGGCTGTCCTAGAACTCACCCTGTAAACCAGGCTGGCCTTGAGTTCACAGAGATCCACCTGCCTCTGCCTCCTGAGTGCTTGGATTAAAGGCGTGCACCACCCCCTCCCGGCTCTAGTTATTATCCTGATGAATGGTGTTTTAGTGCTGCTGTAGAACACTAATCAAGAATTACATATTCTTTTCTATATTTGAATATAGAATATATAGAAGTACTGTTGACAGAGGTTTCTGTCCTGCCTGGTCCCACTTTTGTTCAGTCCCAAAGAAACACACAATGGCCTACATTAATTATAAACTAGTTGGCCTATTAGCTCAGGCTTTCTTATTAACTGACTCTTACATCTTAAATTAACCCATAATTCTTGTCTGTGTTAGCCACGTGGCTTGGTACCTTTAATCATTGAGACATTCTCATCTTGCTTCCTCTGCGTCTGAGTGATGACTGCAGACTGAACCTTTCTTCTTCCCAGAATTCTTCTATTCTTGTTGCCCCACCTATACTTCCTGCCCAGCTACTGGCCAATTAGCATTTTATTAAACTAATACAAGTGACAAATCTTTACAGGGCACAAGACCATTGTCCCACAGCAAAGTACTATATAGAACAGTCAGAGAATGTTTAGAATACAAGATACAAAGTATTTAAAATAGTGTTTGTTTCTCTCTCGCTCTCTCTCTCTCTCTCTCTCTCTCTCTCTCTCTCTCTCTCTCTCTCTCTCCCCCCTCCCTTTCTCTCTTTCGTTTTTTCGAGTTGGGTTTCTCTGTAGCTTTGGAGCCTGTCCTGGAACTAGCTCTTGTAGACCAGGCTGGCCTCAAACTCACAAGGATCCACCTGCCTCTGCCTCCCAAGTGCTGGGATTAAAGGCGTGCACCACCACTACCTGGCTAAAATACTGTTTCTAATGTGTTTTGAAGATTAGGAAAATGCTGAATAAGCGCTCATTACTAGAACAATCTTTAGAAGTAAAATGTCCTGGCATTGGTAAGAGTTACCATGCTGAGTTTACGGAGGTTCTGTTCACCTCCACTGAAGAGATGAAGCTTGATCTGTCTCTTTTGCTAGTAGCTGGGAACGATTACACATCCCTTCTCTGTACAGGTGACATCAGTTTCTGTTCCTCAGCAACAATAGA
This sequence comes from Arvicola amphibius, assembly GCF_903992535.2. Taxonomy (NCBI): domain Eukaryota; kingdom Metazoa; phylum Chordata; class Mammalia; order Rodentia; family Cricetidae; genus Arvicola; species Arvicola amphibius. Next base: position 132,793,518 of record NC_052048.2, read on the forward strand.
TGTCACATTGTCTTTTTGAAGGGAGAAAGTGAGATTTGGAGCCAAAAAGATATTTATAAAACAATAAGAGAGAAAATATATAAATACAGCTAAAGGAGGTTTTAAAATGTTTTGGCGACTTATTTTTCTTTTATGTGATGGATGTCTTGCTTGTCTGCATGTCTGGTCTACCATGTGCATGCAGTACCCACAGAGGCCAGAAGAGGACTTAAAATCCTTGGAAATGGGGTCACAGATGCTTGTTAGCTGTCATGTGGATGCTGGGAATTGAACCTGGCGTCTCTGGAAGTGCACCCAGTGTTTTAACCACTGAGCAATCTCTCCAGTGCAACTGAAGAATTTTAAATACTGAGAAAAGTAGGGCTTTTTGAGACCAAGGATCATAGTGAGTATGAGGGAGATTAGTTTATGGAGAAATGCTAGGTCTTTAGGGTTAAGAATGTATAGGATGAAAAGAAAAAGAAAAAAAAACAATGTATAGGATGTAGCTAGGCACCCTGAACGTTGTGTTGGTAGTAATCAGCCTTGGGTGCCTATTACAATAATGGGAAGAGTTTAAAAAATAATGGTGAGCTTTAGTCATCCAAATAGTATTTTCAGATATCTTCTAAAGGAGAGCTCTAAGAAAACACAACTATTTTGTTGACTTCTATAAAAATATTCTTTTAGGATCTTTAGATTTGTGAAATAATGAGTTGCATCTTGGTCTGTGCCCTCACTCCTGACAGTTTCTAGGAGCTGTGGGCACTAGGGGAAATCTTCTGTTTTTATGTATAGTCTTTGCTTTGCTCACTGAGGTCGAACTCCTAATACCCTTGCTGATGGTAGAACTGAGGTAATCTTTTGTCTTTGACGCTGGCTCCTGACAAATTTTCTAAGTCACAGGGATATCTGATATAGTTCCCAACGTCCCCAACTTCCTAGGTGAGAACATCTGTTGTTCTAATCCGATGATCTTGATGGGCTCCTGGACAACCTCAGGAGGGAAGCCAGTTGCCAGTGGGCACAGTGATTACAGTTGGAACTTGCAGCTTCGGTCCCCAGCCTTGGGTATTAAAGAGATTGAGTCCGATGCTAGCCTGCAGTGACTTAACCAGTCATGTGTACCTGGTGAAGCTTCATACCTCTCCAGAGGACTGAGTTTGAGAGCCTCTGGATGGCTGGACGCACTCATTGCCACAGATCCTCTGTATCATTTCACATCCTTCTGTTCGTGTGCTTTCCTCTTCGTGTACCCTGAGAATAAATGTCTGAACATAAATAGTTTCCCTAAATCCTGTGAATTGGTCAGACCCATGGAGGAAGTTACAGGGACCCCTGATGTATAGCCAGTCAACCGTACGTGTTAACTCCCTACCTACTTCTTGGAATTGGCTTCTGAAGTCCAAGGGATCGAGCCTTCAGTCTGTCTAGCAGGTTGATGGTGGTGTCAGAATCAAAATGATCCTCATGTCCCCACCTCCTCTTGCTGGGGTTACAGACATGTGCTGCCACACCTGGCTTTTCACGTGGGGCCAAGGGTCCTGGTTCAGGCCCTCCTGCTCGCTGAGTAAGCACTTGACTCGAGGAGCCATTTCCCCAAGCCCTGCCCTGTTTCATTCTTGCAGAGAAACTTATTTTGTCAAATTTAGAGTCTAGGAGAAGGGATTGTTCGCTCCTCTGCAGTGTTGGAAATGCCCTGTTTCATTCTTAATCTGGTAATTTGTATCTTTTTTCTCCACAGTTTTGCTAAGGATTTATTGATATAATTAGTGATCTGCCCAAACACTAGCTCTTTATTTTTCTTATTTTTTCCTATTTTTATTTTCAGTTTCATTAGTTTCTGCTTTTATTTATATTCATTTTCCATTTTCAGTCTGGAGTTTGATTTGCTGACAACCAACCCCCCATAGCTGTAAATTGGATGCTTGGGTAATTGACTTGCGAATCTTTTTCCAGTGAGAAGTGACCAACTTCTTTGGTTAAGTCTGTTTGCCTCCTCCCGTTGTGGAATCAAGCTGTTATTCTCAGTACCCCTTTACACATGGCTTCTGCATGTAGAGTACATATGCAAAAATACATTTTTCTTTTTTTTTTAAGTTTATGTGTGTGGTTGTTTTGCTTGCATGTGTGTCTGTGCACCATGTGTGTGCAGTGTCCTCAGATTCCCTGAAACTGAAGTTACAGATGGTTGTGAGCCACGACGTGGGTGCTGGAAGCCAAAGCCATATCCTCTGGAATATAACCTCATAACCACTGAGCCATCTTTCTCTGGCTCTACTTTCTCTCTCTGTTGTAGCATTTTGCTAGGTTGTACTCTGGCACTAACTTTATTCTGTCTGTACATTGCTTTTCCCCCCTTTAATACTAGGGATTACTAGGCAAGTGTTCTACCACTGAGTTACATCTCTACCCCATCTTTATTTTTCTTTTGAGACAGATTCTTACTGCATTCAGGCTGCCACCAACCTACAGCCTCAAAGCCTCCTATATAGATAACAATTTCAGGTGTGTGCTGCCAATCCTGGCTTTACTGTCTGCTGTGAATAACAGTTTTTCTTGTATTGGTTTATTTTAAATGGCCTTAAACTCCTCCCACCACCTCCTGAGTGCTGAGATCATAGATATGTGCCACCCACCATTCCTGGTTTATGTGGTGCTGGGAATTGAACCCAGGACTTGAGTTCATACTAGGCAAACATGCTGGTTCTTAGGTACCAGCTTTACTTCTCCAAGCTCAATGAGACAGGTAAGTGTTGTCTTCAGCAGTCATTCTAGGATTCTTTTTTTTTTTTAAAATATATTTATTTATTTATTTATTATGTATACAATATTCTGTCTGCGTGTATGCCTGAAGGCCAGAAGAGGGCACCAGACCCCATTACAGATGGTTGTGAGCCACCATGTGGTTGCTGGGAATTGAACTCAGGAACTTTGGAAGAGCAGGCAATGCTCTTAACCTCTGAGCCATCTCTCCAGCCCTAGGATTCTTGACTGTGTGAATTCTTTGGGAAAAGAGTGGAACAGTTTTATCCTTTACCTACCTCCCCAGTCCCCTGTGTGTATTGTCTCTTTTGTTAAGGGCCCAGTTGACATAAAGAAATAATTGTGTTTCTCTTGCTTGTTCTGTCTAGAAAACCTCAGACACATGAGGACTTTTTAATAATTTCCTTTCTATCCCATCAGAACAGTGTTAATAATCACTTTGAGACCTGTAGTTGTGATGGGTTGGGGGGAGAGCATTCTTTCATACACGTTTCCCAGGGCCTATGCATTTGCTCTAGGCCAGTGGTTCTCAACCTGTGGGCCACGACCCTTTCACAGAGCTCACCTAAGACCACTGGAAAACCCTTTGTATTATGATCTATAGCAGTAGCAAAATTACAGTTACAAAGTAGCAACAAAAATAATTTTATGGTTGGGGGTCAGCACAACGTTGAGGACCTGTGTGGAAGGGTGGCAGCGTTGGGAAGGTTGAGAACCACTGCTCTAGGCTGCGCTCAGCTTCCTCAGCATCCTTAGGCCCTCACCCTCAGTTCTTATGCCACTGGTTTGACTTTTATGTTTTATTCAGGAATGGTTTTGATCCTTCTGAAAATCCATTTTGTATTGGGTGTAGTAGTGCATGCCTGAAACCCCAACATTTGGGAGACCGACATAGGAGGATGCTTTAAGTTCAAAGCCAGCCTGGGCTTCAGAATGAGTTCCAAATTGCCATGGACTGGGAAGACCTCACCTACATTTTTTGACAGTACACTTTTTAAACTTCACTAATGATTTTTTAGACACTGCCTTTTCTTGCACAATGGAATAACGGTTGCTTGACAGGAATTTCTCATCATTTGAGACCCATATTCCTCACATATAGAACACTGTCTTTATTTCTGAAGAATTATATATTTCTAAAAACCCCTTCCTTGTTTTAGATAGTTACAGGGTTTGTTGTTTTAATAAGCTCTATGCGATGTCATAGTTAAGAACTCAGCTGTAATTAAAATGACGTGCAGACCTTGTTCTTCTCGGATGTGAACTTTTCAGATACAAGGAAGGTTGGAAACGGGGTAAGCACTGTGTTTTCTTGTTTCCTGCACTGGAGATTGACTCAGGGCTCGCTCTACAGTGAGCTGCATCCCCAGTCTGGGAAACATTCTCTGTGCTCTATAGAGTATAACGGGTCGTTTGCTTTTTCAAAACAACATGGTAATCTTTCTTTGCTGCAAAGGTGGTGTTTTACTCTAAGTTATCGTGAAGCTTTATGATCATAGACTTTATAAAATATCCCCAAAGGCCCACTGTTGACCTCAGGTGCTGACTTTAACCCGCTGGTGAAGTTTTTCTTCTGCAGTGAAAGCAGGTGTGGCTGAAAGGATGACTCTCTGGTGATGTTGCTTAGTGTTCATTATGTTCTCCTTTTCTTCTTTCCAGTCCTAAAGGACCAGGGTTACCTTCCCCTTCACTCCCTTACAGTGGTATATGGGAGAATAAATACTTAACATTGTTACTTGAAGACTGTTAGAAGATAAACAAAGATAAACATACTATGAAATCTTCATAGCTGCGTGTGCCTGGTGTTTCGTGTGCAATAATAAATCACCGTTATTCTGATGCTAGGGCATATTTGTAAATTATATCTAAACTGGTGCTCTTTCAATTTTGACCACTTACTATTGCTCCGGCTATAGATTTAATGTTTTGTTAATAAGAAAGTCGATTCTGGCTCATCCATTTGGTTCGTTCCTACAGATCAACAGAGATTCCAAGCTGTTTGTAAAATGTGCCTTCAGTTGACCTGTTAGCTTTAGCTGTCTCTGACAATTATAGATGAACCTTACTTCTACAAAGGATGAGAAACCAGAGTTTATAAATGTGGTAAAGTTAAAGCATGTAAGGGCAGGAATCAATTTCTTAGTTGCTCAGTTTAGAGATGTGTTTGATAGTTTTTGTGGTTCCAGATAGCAATTATTTCTAATATTTATTTTGCAGTGAGGGCCGAGGCAAGTTGACCGTATTTTCAGTTAAAGCTATGTTAGCAACCATGTGTGGTGGAAAAATGCTGGACAAATTGAGATGTAAGTATTTTCATATTACTTAAAAGTTTTTATTTTCAAATTAGGATGTCTAAACAATTTTAAGTGAATGAATGTTGTAAGAATTTTGGAGGAGGCTCTGTTGCAGCAGCTGGCTCCAGATACGTGAGCTGTGCCACCTACTGTTCAGACACATAAGCCGACTGCACTTCTTGTTAGGGTTTTTAAAGTGAGAAAACTGGAGTTCAGAACAATGATATTCACATTTAAAAAACCCTTAAAAATGCTTTCCATATTAGTAAATGTGATTGGAGATGATTATGTTTTTAGTTAGAAAATAAATGTAATTGCTTTTACTAGGCTCGATCAAGTTTAGCCTTCTTCTTATAGCTGCATTCTTTGCCAGGTGATATTTTGCTGTGCTCAAACTGTTTCTTAGCCAGGCTCAGCTACTCAGAAGCTGACAGCCTGCTCCCCCTCCCAGCCTGTCCTGTTCCTTCCCAGCTGCTTTTCCTTTTATTGCTGTTACTTGCTTTTTGTTTCTGGTTTGTTTGTTTTTCCTTTAACACAGGTTGCCATTCATAGCTATTTAGTTTTGCTGCTTGTGGGTTTTACTTATCCCCAGGTTAGGCGTCTGTCTGTACCTGATTGTTGGCATGTGCACCACATTCATACGTGTGCTTCCCTGATAGAGGGCAACAGCAGGGGTATCGTCTACATTCAGAGCCTGGTTTCAAGCTGTTCTTTTCTCTGCTGTGCTAACACTGCTATGGCAGGGACACACTTAGGGCCAGGAGCCATGTTTCCGAGAAGTAAAAGGGAAGTGTGGGTGTTGGTGAGGCGCTGGAATTATGTGTGTTGTGGGAGGGATGACTCGAGATTAAAGTGCTTGTCAGAAGCCTGACAGGACCCCAGAACTCAAACGATGAGTGAGAGGACCAGTCTCCGTGAGTTTCATGATGCACACACATAGATAACTACATCATTTTAAAAAGACAGAATTGTGACTTTCTATGTTTGCATGAAATGTAATTTCACCCATATTCTCCTTTTCAAAAGAAATCTCCATAAAAGAATAAAAAAAAGGAAGAAAAAGAAGAAACCTTTTCTAAGTGGCCCTCAGCATTTGAAATCTGTGTTGTTCAGGGGTTGGCTATCCTGAGCTTTTTCAGATTTTATTTGTTGTTTGGGCTAGTGATTTTGGTTGTGTTTTCTGTCACTGGCTGATTTGATGTTGTTAGAGGTGCCCTGTCTTTCAAGCTCTCTCTGCTTGTTCCCGTATGTCACTGACAGAAGCACCACACACGTAATCCTCCTTAAGTGGGTATCCTGGGAGACGCACCCAAAGCCTGTCTCAGATGGTCAGTTTGGACCGCCACGGGAACCTGTCCCCCTGGTTCTCATTCCCCGACGTGCTCTCTCTGGTTGAGGTGGCTGGATTACGGCATAGGCAAAAGGGAAGTGTAGTACTGCTTGGTGACCTCCAGATGTAATTTCTTTATTTACTTTCTTCTCCCATTTGTGGGTTTCGTTCCCATCCACTCTGCAGCCTCTTCCTCCTGACTGCATTCTGTTACCTCCAGTGAAGGTCCCACGATATGAAGCCTCTACTGTGTGGGATACACCTCAGCATTATTTCTTCTTATTTTAACTTCTGCTTCTTGCCTTTTAGAATTTTTCAAAGATTTATTTATTATTATTATTTTTTGTTTTATGTCCACTAGTGTTATGTTTGTGAGGGTGTCTCAGATCCCCTCTGGAACTGGAGCTGCAGACAGTTGTGATCCACCACGTGGGTGCTGGGAATTGAACTTGGGTCCTCTGGAAGAGCAGCCAGAGATGACTGCTGAGTCATCTCTCCAGCCCTGCTGTTTAGAATTTTTTAACTAAAACTTTTCCTTTATTTCCCCCTCCACTTTTATTATTTATTGTTTATGTGTATATGTTTGTACCTGTTTGTCTGTATGTATATCACATTGGTACAGGAGCCTACTGGAACTGGAATTATAGGAGGTCCCCTGTAAGAAAGCAAGTGATTTTTTTTTTTACTGCTGGGCCATTGTCTCTCAAGCCCTTGCCTCCGTGTTTTTTTTTTTCTTTTTTCTTTCTTTCTTTCTTTTTTTTTTTTTTTTTTTTTTTTTTTTTTTTTTTTGGTTTTTCGAGACAGGGTTTCTCTGTAGCTTTTTTAGAGCCTGTCCTGGAACTAGCTCTTGTAGACCAGGCTGGCCTCGAACTCACAGTGATCCGCCTGCCTCTGCCTCCCGAGTGCTGGGATTAAAGGCGTGCGCCACCACCGCCCGGCTTTGACGTGTTTTAATATCAAAATATCACCTTAAATGACTTCACAAACATTTGTGCTTTGGTCTGAAATGTGTTAGATTTTTCAGAAATGCTTGGAGCATTTCTGTCTCTAGGACATTTACAGAAATTTCCCTTACTGTGGTCGTTAGGGCTGTGTTCCTCGATTGAAAGGTAATTTACATAGAATCCTAAATGCCGATGTCGTGTAATCAGGGTAGACTTTTAAAAAGTGTGATCAGAACTCAATGTCAGCGCTCCAGCGTGGAGCAGCACCTGCAGGCTGAAACCACAGCTGCCAAGCCAGACCCAGTGTCTACTTGGTTGACTGATGACTTACTTTGTCAGGGTTTGCCATTTGTTTCCTAAGAAATTTAACCCTCTTATTTAAACCCCGTCAACTCATCCTGAAAGTGGCAAGCAATTCATTTATTTTCTTTATTAATTTTGATTTGTTTACTTTAAATTTTATTTAAAAGCTAGCATTGTTATTTTTGCAGAGCAGTTTAACAGATGTGTGAGGAAGACTGTAAAAATGCTTTTATCGCTGGTTGGAGGGCTGGAGAGAGAGATGGCTCAGTGGTTAAGAGCATTGGCTGCTCTTCCAGGTTTCCTGAGTTTAATTCCCATCAACTACACGGTGGCTCACAACCATCGGTAATGGGATCTGATACCCTCTTCTGGTGTGCGTGAAGACAGAGCACTTATGTACATAAAATGTGTAAACAGATAATCTTTAACTGGACATGGTGGCATACTCCTTTAATCCCAACACTTGGGAGGCAGAGGCAGGCAAATCTTTTGAGTTTGAAGCCAGCCTGGTCTACAGAGTGAGTCCAGGACAGCCAGAGCTACACAGAGAAACCCTGTTTAGAAACAAACAAAAACAAAAAACCAAGAAAGAAAAGAAAAATGCTTTTATCTATTCATTTGTTGGACTTGTGGAGGAACAATTGGGACTCTGCTTCAAGTTACAGACACACACCTATCACACTTTTTTTAATTCGTATTTTTTTGTGCCCTGAGTCTTCTAATGATAGCCTAGAACTCTTAGGCTCCAGGGATTCTTCTACCTCAACCTTAGACAGTCCAAATATCAAAATGCTAACAGCAGTTTTCCATGGTTGAGCACACTGGGGTTACAGTAGTCCAGTTTATGCGATTTATCTTCTTACATGTCTTCGAAAGACTACACGTTGAGTAGAGGAAACACTAACCTGAGATTCTTCCTACTGTGTTTGCTTAGAATTGGATTTTCTCACCATTGTTTCGGTTGCTTGCTTCTGGTGTTTCATTAACAGGCTGTACAGAGGCCTCTGTCTGAGGCTTCAGTTGAACAGTTTCCCTGTTCAAAATTCTGTTTCTTTTGCCAGGCCTTTAATCATCTGTCACTTCACCCTTACCCGCACCGGTGTCTGCTAGCCAGCCCTTGATTGCTCTTTTAATCTGCATCAGAGATGCTCATGTCTTGCATTTCTGGAATAACTGAAATGTTTTAGAATGAGAAGCAAGCAAGAAATACTCTCTATATCTTCACTTTATGAACTATTAAAGAAAATGAAGAAAAACAGAAACTAAGGGAAGCTGGGTTGGTCAGGGTTCTCCAGGGTTCACAACCCTCCTATCGCTGTGGCCCTTTAGTATAGTTCCTCATGCTGTGGTGATCTGCAACCATGGAATTATTTCATTGCTACTTCATCACTGTAATTTTGCTACCATTATGAATCATAATGTAAATATCTGATATGCAAGATATCTGATATATGACCCCCAAAAGGATCATGACCCACAGGTTGAGAACCACTGCTCCAGAGGCACAGAACACATTTACACACACATACGCATGTAATACACACATATGTATTTTAATAAATACTTTACATATACACACATGCATATATGGGTTTATTAGAATGACTTACAGACTGTGGTCCAGCTAGCCAACAATGGCTATCTATGAACAGAAGGTCCCAGAATATAGTAGTTGTTCAGTTTGTGAAGCTGGTCATCCCAGCTGTTCTTTAGTATATGCCAGAATTTCAAAGAGGGAGGCTCTGATGCCAGTGAAGGAATGGACTTGCCAATGAGAGCAAGGAGGCAAAGTTGAAAAGTTCCTCCTTCCATGAAGCTGCCACAAGAAAGTGTGACCCAGATAAGGCTGAACCTTCCCACCTTAAAAGAACTGGATTAGCCAGGTGGTGGTGGTGCACACCTTCAATCTCGGCACTCGGAAGGCAGAGGCAGGCAGATTTCTGTGAGTTCAAGGATAGCCTGGTCTACAGAGTAACTTCCAGGACAGCCAGGACTGTTATAAAGAGAAACCTTGTCTTGCAAAACAACAAACAAACAAAAAATCTGGATTAAAGGTGCATCTTCCCACTTCAGAAGATACGGATTAAAAGTAGGCCTTCCCATTTCAAATGATTCAATTAAGGAAAAAAATTCTCACAGGTGTACCCAGTCACTTGGGTTTTAGCTAATTCCAGATGTAGCCAAGTTGACAACTAGTGTATTAGCCATCCAGAGGCCAAGAACTCTTTGTAAGGTGGGTGTGACTGAGTCATCAATGGCCTCTGACATCATCAGTGACATGGGATTTTAGTGTGTTAGAGAATGCAGTGTGCCCTGCATTGAGTTGTGGTATGTGCTTATAAACAGACAGACGTGTGTACATGCTTTTCTGGGCGAGATCACCAGCAGGTTGAAAGATGGCAGGAGTTGGGAGTCACCTTTGCCAGGGGACATTCATCTAAAAGGGAAATGGTTGTTCATTAATAGTCTTGTCCCTTGGGTCTGAACAGTCCTGTCACTTTGCAGAAGCCTGTGGTGGGTGATGGGTTTCATGAGGGTGATAGGACGAGGAGACACAGACATGAGATAGTGAGCACTCCTATACAGATGTAAGCAGTCGGTAGAATCAGCGCTGCTCTCACCGGGAGCAAACCTGTGCCGATGGTAGAGCAGCAGCATTGTGCCTGGTACACGGGGGAGAGTGTTTTAGAGACTGAAAAAGGCATCCACATTTAAGGGCTCAGTTGTGGATTTCCCACAAGGGATAAAGAAAGCCCCCCCCCCTTTTCTTTCAACTAGGAACAACTGTTGGGGAACTGGCATACTTTCTCTCTGAGCTATAGAAATAGGACAGTCATCCTGTTATGCCGGCATGGGATAGGGCTTTAATTAGAGAACTAATTTTTTTTTTTTTAGTGCTAAGGGTGGAACCTCTGGTCTTACACCTGTTACAAACTCTCTGTTACGTCTAGACCTTGTTCTTGATAGTTTTATTAAATTTTATTTGCTTCTTTAAGCTTTGTTATATGCAAGTAGTAAATTTCACTAATTTAGATTCATTATTTGTTATTCTTCACTTGAGAATTAAAAAATCAGCCTAGTTTTACATCATTTTTCTGCTTTTTTTTAAAACAACCCAGCTGGGTATGGTGGCGCACGCCTTTAGTCCCAGCCCTCAGGAGGCAGAGGAAGGCAGATCTCTGTGAGCTCGAGGCCAGCCTGGTCCATAAATCTGTTATACAGAGAAACCCTGTCTTGAAAAACCAACCAACCAACCAACCAATCAGCCAACCGACCAACCAGAAACAACCCACTACTTAAACCAGTAACTCAAGAAATAATGAGTTACCTCATTATGCCTTCAGGTTTTGGATCTAGCTGTTGTTCTTCTCCTAAAACAAACACATTTCTTTCCCCCTTTTCTGTTTTGTGCCTTTCCTGATTAAAAAATTACCACTTTGACTCCATTAAACATGCCTTAGTAACTGAGTGAAATTGAAAAGAATACATTTTTGTGGGTGTGGCAGTCGTGTGACTCTCTGGTTATTATTTCCCTTTATGTTTTTTGATGAATTAGATGTAGACTTGTTGACATGGGTGTTGTATATGTAAGGTTGTGGTTATGATACTGTACATCTGTAACTATATGGCAGCTAAAGTCTCTAGTCCTTTTATTCTGTTAATGGCTATGAGTTGGTTACTCATTGTCTGGCTAGCTGTGACTACATTTAATGGTAGCAGAAACTTGATTAATAAGTGACTTAAATACATTGGGGTTTATGTTCCTCATGTAAAAATAAGTCCAAAGGCTGCTTAGTTCAATGTTGGTCCCACGTTCATGACCTGAGGATGTCATGAGACTCCAGTTCTTTCCATCTTCCTGTCCTGATGTATGGTAATAAGATGACTTCTCTGTCCTGGACTGAAGTGTTCATTCCAGGCAGAAAGAAGAGAGGTACCTCTAATAGGAAACCAAAACTTTCCCAGGAATTTACCCCAGAGTTACAGCGTGGACAGGTGTCAAGACCTTTAAAAAAAAAAACGTGTATATTCACAAGGACATGTGCTCAACTATGTTCACAGCAGCATTGTTTATCATAGCCAGAACCTGGAAACAACCTAAATGCCCCTTGACCAAAGAATGGATAAGGAAAATGTGGTACATTTCCACAATGGAGTACTACACAGCAGAAAAAAATAATGACATCTTGAAATTTGCAGGCAAATGGATGGAGCTAGAAAACATCATTTTGGGGGAGGTAACCCAGACACAGAAAGACAATTATCATGTACTCACTCATAAGTGGTTTTTAAACATAAAGGAAAGAAAACCAGCCTACAAATCACAATCCCAGAGAACCTGGACAATGAGAACCCTAAGAGAGACATACATGGATCTAATCTACATGGGAAGTAGAAAGTAGAAAAAGACAAGATCTCCTGAGTAAATTGGGAGTATGGGGACTATGAGAGAGGATAGAAGGGAGGGGAGCAGAGAAAATGTAGAGCTCAATAAAAATCAATAAAAAAAAAAAACTGGAAAAAAAACCTGTGCACATTGCCACAATAAATACAGGGTTCAGCCAGTGCGTGAGAGGGGAAGTAGACACTGTGTCGGTGCCTTGAGGTGTCTGCCACATCCCATACTGACCCTGTGTTCTGACTTAATGTGTAGTTGTGCTCCTGGTAGGAATAGCAACCAGCTTTTTAAAAATGGAGTCAACCGTGCTTTTCCCTCTTTTTAGAAGCTAAGCATCTCCGAGCTCATTGCAGTCCTTAATACTTGAGACTCAGCGCTCTGTGTAGGATAGCTCCACTTGCAAACAAGACGCCAGGCCCCATGCAGTTAGTTCTGATACAGGTATGACATCTCTAGATTGTTTATTTCAGTAAGGTTTGTCACATTTTCTCAAGCTAGAAATGTAGAGTAATCCTAACCTTGAAAGTTCTTTATTCTCTTATCCAATACATTGAAACATCTCCAGTTGATTCCTCTTTCCCATCCCGACCACCACTTCCTTACTTTTAGACTTGTTTGGGTATGGAGTAGAGGTCAGTTGGTAGGGTGCTTGCCTGACACACGTGAAGCTCTGGGCTCACTTCCTAGCACCACATAGACTATAACTGGAGCGGTGAAGGGAGGTAGAGGCAGGGCCACCAGAAGTACAAGGTCATTCTTGACTCCATAGTGAGTTCCACACCAACCTGGGCCATATGAAAAACAACAAATGCTGAAAACTAACTCTTAAAAATATATGTATGATTTATTTTTACTTTATGTTCATTGGTAGTTTGCCTGCGCGTATGTCTATGGTGAGGGTGTCAGATCCCCTGGAACTGGAGTTACAGCCAGGTGTGAGTCACCATGTGAGTGCTGGGAATTGAACCCAGGTCCTCTGGAAAAGAAGCCAGTGCTCTTAACCATTGAGCCATCTCTCCAGAACCACTGAAAACTTTCTTGACAATCCCTTTTTGTGACTTGTCATACTGCTGTCTTCTAATTTATGTGATTGTTTTGCTGAGAATTGAACCCAGGTTATGCAGGACGGGACAGTGCTCTGCCTTTGTATTCCTTCTGCTCCTTGTCTTGCTTTGTGTGTTAATGTTTCTCACGTATGAGTTAATATCTCTGCATTCCTCAACTTCTGGGAGAACTTTCAAATTTGCCTTTCCTTCTTCCTTTTCTAGCATTTATCCAACTGTCATTCTGCCCTATCAGTGATGTTTTTGGCTATGTGTATATCCTAGTCATTATTTTTCATGGTTTTTTGTTCATTTGGGAGGATACTATGTTGAACCTTGGCCTCATGCTTACTAAACAGGCACTCTTAATCCTGAGTTTGGCTCACCCCTGTGTGTGCTCTTGTTGCATAGTGACATTCCCTCTTTTAATATGTTTATTTAAAAGTTCTTAGTTCATTTGTTCTTCTCCTTCCCTCTGTCCTTTTTTCCCTCTGATTTTTAGGAACATGGTCTTTTTATGTAGCCATGGTTGGCTTTGAGCTTGCCATGTGAACCAGGATGGCTTCAAAGTTAGGGAACTTCTCCTGCCTCTAACTCGTACCTATTGAACTACAGGCAAATACCACCATACCCAGATACCACACCTAGCAGTGTTCCTGAAGTTGATATATACTGTCATGTCTGTTGACATTTTAAAAATAGTTTCTTTTTATCATTTACTAATATACCTTTAAATTCTTTTTTTGTTTTTTCAAAGGTTTGTTTGTTAATTTGTATTTTATGTATATGAATACTTTTCATGTACACCTGTACACCATTGTAGATGGTTGTGAGCCACCATGTGGTTGCTGGAAATTGAACTCAGGACCTCTAGAAGAGCAGAGCAGCCAGTGCTATTAACCACGGAGCCATTTTTCCAGCCTCTAAGTTATATCTTAAAGCAATGTAATTTGCTGAAATTTACTACAGAGTCAGATAGGTATGAATTTAAAACTTGATTTAACCATTGGCTGAAGTTCTAAGCAATACTTTCTTATTTGTTATTTTAAATAATTCTGTCTGAGCACATGTGCACATATATGACAGAGGTCTTGTTTCCTTGTCACACGGTTTTGACCTTCTGTTCTCCTCTCTTCTCCTGAGCTCTGGATGAGAAGAGGAATGACTGAGACAGGAGCTCTGTGCAAAGACCAACAAACAGTTACTAGGAACTCCCTTCCCATCTTCTTGGCCATCTTTCTGTAAAAACAGAATCATATTGTATCACAGTCTCTTGGGATAGAAGAATATAAATGGTGTATTAGTTGCTTTCCTCTGGCTGTGATAGACTACTCTGACAAAAACAAGTTAGGGAAGAAATGGTTTGTTTTGGCTTACAGCCCCAGAGTGGATAAGTCCTTCACAGGGGGACGGGCTGGCAGCAGGAGCCTGAGGCTGGCCTGGCAGTCAGGAAGCAGGGTGATCACATGTCATCTACATGTAAGAAGCAGAGAGGGTAGGGGAGGTGAGGCCAGCCCTAACCAACAATCTAAACATCTGTCCTTACACCCACAGGTAAGTGTGGTCTTTACCCACCCCTTATCAAGGAAACTTCACATTGCTACACACAGAGACTAGTATAGAAAACCACAACCAGTCAAAATGCAGAGTTGTGGAACCCAGTCCTAGTGACTACATTTATAAAACACTGGTACCAAAGGCTCAAGGAACACTGCGGGAGAGGGCATGGAAAGATTGTAAAGAGCCAGGGATCAGGGAGTTTGCTGTGAGATTGTGTTTCCTCGGACTGTCAGAAGCTACACCCTTAAAGTCTCATTGACAAGACCACCCAAATGTGAGCTGAATATTGACCAATAGATATGCCAAAGTGCACAGGGAAGAACCCACGGGACCTCAGCTCTACCCAAAGAACTCCAGGCAACTAAGGAATGCGGAGAGTGGGAGAAATAGTCTTCCCCAGGGAAGAGCACACCAACTGGTTATCCAGTTCCCTGAAAACATGCATACATACAAGGAACAGACTGAGCAGGTTGATTTAAGAGGGTGTGTGTGTGTGTGTTACTGAAAACATACGTACAAGGAACACTATATAGACTGAGCAAGTTGTATTCAGAGGGTGTGTGTGTGTGTGTGTGTGTGTGTGTGTGTGTGTGTATTACTGAAAACATACATACAAGGAACACTATACAGACTGAGCAGGTTGTATTCAGAGGGTGTGTGTGTGTGTGTGTGTGTATTACTGAAAACATATGTACAAGGAACACTATACAGACTGAACAGGTTGTATTCAGAGGGTGTGTGTGTGATTACTGAAATTATACATACAAGGAATACTATACAGACTGAGCAAGTTGTATTCAGAGGGTGTGTGTGTGTGTGTGTGTGTGTGTATTACTGAAATTATACATACAAGGAACACTATACAGACTGAGCAGGTTGTATTCAGAGGGTGTGTGTGTGTATTACTGAAAACATACGTACAAGGAACACTATACAGACTGAGCAGGTTGTATTCAGGGTATGTGTGCATGTGTGTGTATGTGTATGTGATACCAATTTTAAAAAAAGGTCATGAGCCAGGTGGTGTGGCGCACACCTTTAATCCCAGCACTTAGGAGGCGGAGGCAGATGGATCTCTATGAGTTCGAGGCCAGTGTGGTCTACAAAGCAAGATCCAGGACAGCTAGGACTGTTACACAGAGAAATCTTGTCTTCAAAAACCAAAACCAAACCAAACCAAAAAAAAAAAAAACCTCAAGACCTTGAATTTAAAAGAGAGCACGGGGTATGGAGTATGTATGTATTCAAGAGGACGGGAGAAATGTAATTATATTATAATCCAAAAAAAAAAAGTGAGGCCAGGCTCATCATCGTGCCTGCTCTTAGTGACATGCTTCCTACAACAAATATGTGTCCTAAAAGTCTCATAATGTTTTCAAATAGCATCACCAGCTAGGGACTAAGTGTTTGGTACATGAGCCTGTGGGGGACATTTCTCATTCAGTCAACAATATATGGGCCATTAGCTTTTAAAATGTTTTAACTGAAGTAGAATCATATCACTTAGACCTCCCTCTTTCCTCCTTCCAGTCCCTCCCATGTGCCTCTCAACTTTCACGCTGATAGCCTTTTTTCTATGATTATTACTGTTATGTGCATATGTAAATATATGCGATTGCTCAAATATATAAATGCAACCTGCTTTGTTTTTTCCGTGT
Organism: Arvicola amphibius; assembly: GCF_903992535.2. Classification (NCBI taxonomy): domain Eukaryota; kingdom Metazoa; phylum Chordata; class Mammalia; order Rodentia; family Cricetidae; genus Arvicola; species Arvicola amphibius. The sequence goes on from NC_052048.2 coordinate 132,809,794, forward strand.
ATGTGGTTTCAGGGCTGACCACTTTGCATTGGACAACCAATAAGGGGACTCCTCTCTGGGAGGAGCTAATTCTCCCAACAGTCATTAGCTGTCTGTAGTTCTTTTCTAGGGGTAGGACCCCGTGAAATTTCCCACCTTCCATGTTGTTATGCCCACTGATGTTGCTATTGTTCTGGTCTTATTCATACAGCCATTTTTAGGAGAGACTGTCTCACTGCGAACTTTCTCGAATTCTGGCTCATCAGCGCTTGCTTGTTTTAGGAAACAGGGTCTCGTATCATTCAGTCTGGTCTGAAAACTGCTGTGTACTTTCTGCCTCTGCCGCCTAAGTGCTGTGTGTGTCTTATAAACAGGTACTAAGGAGTAAAACATGCTGCTTCAAATTTTCTCACAACGGTGGGTTGCATAAATTAAAAACTAATTATCCTTCAGTTATGTGAATGTAGAAAGTTGCGAGGTGAGGGCTGGAGAGATGGCTCAGCAGTTAAGAGAACTTGCTGCTCTTGTAGAGACCTGGATTTGATTTTCACCCCTTATGACGGGCACCTCACAGCTGCCTGTAACTCCAGCTCCAGGTGATCCATTACCCTCTGCTGGCTTCTGTGGGTACTGCAACCCCATCCCCCATTGAAAAATTATTTGAAAAGGTGAGTTTGGCATACATGAGTGGTTATTCCACTTAATGTTTAGGTAAAATTGTAAGTGGGTAGGATTGAGGGACCTTGTGAGCAAAGTAACTACACAGCATTAAAGAGGATGAGAATAATTTGAACATTAACTAAAACTTGTAACTTTATGGTTCTTCTGAATGATGCGTGTTTAATGGTACAGAAATAGCATAGAGCCATGTGTAATTTTTAAGAGATGATCCATTTTCTTATAGTTTGCCTTTATTTACTTTTGTTCCTAAAGACATTTTCTCCCAGATGTCAGATTCCAATGGCTTGATGATATTTGGCAAGCTTGACCAGTTTCTGAAGGAAGCCCTAAAGCTCCCTACAGCTGTCTTTGAAGGCCCATCCTTTGGTTACACGGAACACGCAGTCCGCACCTGTTTTCCACAACAGGTAAGGACCACTGACAGAGCCTTGGGCTACAGGGCCACCGTCTTCTACCCGATTCCCCAGGTGGCTTCCAGCAGGCAGGGGAGGGGGCCAAAGTTCACCAGAGGATTCTTGTTCTCAGGTAAGGTAATACTGGATGTCTTTTAAAGAAAAGGGTTTTTAAGTTTTTCATTATTGTGACTGAATGTATGTTTCTTCTTCTGTTTAAGTAAGGTTCTTTAATTGTAAGTAGGGGATTTTGACCTAAAGCCGTAGCGATCTTGGTCACTGCTTCCTTCACGGCGCTCACCTGCCCCTGCAGAGTGCACAGACCTTGCTTGTGACATGGTCAGAAGTTTGGCTGCTTTTCCTGGTTTTTACCTAGAGATTGGTATGAGTGATGAGCGTGTTCCTGAATTTAACTCTGCCTCAGAGACTGGGATAGAGTAGATACTCATAACTCAAGGTAGAGAACAGATAAAAGAATTGTAATACTGTGTGTAGAAAGTTAGGAGAAACAGAAAATTAAGGGGAAAAAAATCTGTTTTAAAACCAATAGAAAAAAGTTATCTTCCTAGAACATGCTTTTTTTTAATTTTAGTTTTATTTTATGTGCATTAGTGTTTTACCTGCATGCATGTCTGCGTGAAGGTGTCAGATCCCCTGGAACTGGAGTTACCAACAGTTGTGAGTTGCCACGTTGGTGCTGGGAATTGAACCTGGGTCCTTAGTCCCCTTAACCATTTAACCTCCATCCCCCAGAAGATAACTTCTCAATTACCAAAGGAAACAGTAGCTTTATGGTTGGAAAACTATACCCGACAGGAGACGTGACTTCGGCTCAGCCATCAGTCATATCACCAGTAAAGGGAGACACTGACAACTGAGCGGGCAGAGACGCGCGGCTCCCCTGCTCAGACCTTTCTCTGAGATGCACAACTGGAACGGAGTGCCGTGGAAATGTCCACGTATGAGTGCACACTAACTTGCACAGACTTTCCTTGGTCAGTTGTATTTTCTGTCACTGGTATAATGGCAGTCAGCCCCAGCGTTTAGCATATTAAAGCATCTGCATTCTCGGTATGTTCTAATAAGACCTAGCATGCATTACCCCCCAATATACATCTTCAAATGTAGGGAGGCTCTCTAAGCTCCTGCAGATGCTAAATCCCCTTCCTGGGTGAAGGCAGTGATGACAGGGTGCCAGGCCCACAGATGGCTCTCCTGGGTTAGCGTGCCTTCCTGCTGCTGCCTGCAGCTGTTGCTCTGAGCACTGTTTCCACAGCTGACTGCCCACACAGCACTTCAGAGCTGTCTCTCAGGCGATATGCACATGGCTCTTACACGAGATGCTTCCTGAGGCCAGGTTGGACCCTCATTTAGTTCTGGGATGCTGCTTTTGAGTAAAATGGTGGCAGGATCGAGGAGAGAAGTTTATAATAAAGTACCAGTGAAGAATGGTATCTTTCAAGTGGGTGACGGGCACTAGCCCTAAAGTATTCTTTGACTTAATTGTGGTTTAAAGACTATGACAAGAATCTGATATTGGGGGCTGGAGAGATGGTTCAGAGGGTAAGAACACTGGCTGCTCTTCCAGAGGTTCTGAGTTCAATTCCCAGCAACCACATGGTGTCTCACAACCATCTGTAATGAGGTCTGGTGCCTTCCTTGCCAGCAGTACATTGTATGCTTAAGAATAAATAAATCTTTTTAAAAAAGAATCTGATATTGGAGTCATAATTGAGACTGTTGAAGGAGCTTTATAAATTGTAATTGCTAATTCAGAGACTACTACAAGGTTTCTGTAGATTACCTGAGAAGTGCTCATTGTGAGATGTCTGAGCACACAGCCTGCTTATTGATTTTTTCACCTGCTTCAGATTCCTAAAAAATAAAATCAGCTGGATGTGGTGGCACACGCCTTTAATCCCAGCACCTGGGAGGCGGAGGCAGGTGGACCTCTGTGAATTAGAGGCCAGCCTGGGCTACAGAGTGAGTTCCAGGACAGCCAGGGCTATGTAGAGAGATCCTGTCTCCAAACCACCACCCCCCCCAAAAAAAAACATAATTTAGACACATGCATTATATAAACAGTAGCATATTTATGTCAGAATGACTGTGACAGATGTTTTTGCACAATGAAAAGTATCTTTAAGACTATGAAAGGCAGCATGAGAGAGAAATTTGATAGTGTGCACTTGTCCTCACATCTTTATAACTTGTATTTGTGTTCTACTGAAATTTGTTTGGTGAGGCTGTCCTTTTAAACTGAAAAAACCTTTCAGCTGTCAAACTACATCAGAGACCTTTGAGAAGGATAAACTTTTACTTGAGTTATTGATTAAAAAACGACAGAGAACTTTGGCACCTAGAGCTACTCTTCAGGGTTCTCCATGGTCACTGAGGGTCGTATTTGCCTTTTGCTGTTTAATACAGGGCCTGTCAGGCTCCAGAAGGTCCTGTGGGCTAAGAAGTCTGTAGGAAGACAAGCCTACCTTGACCTGAGCAGCTAGGCTGTCAATTCCAGCAGTTCTGTCCACTGTCTGGAGATCTTCAGTTTAGATGAAAGGCAGTTTTTCCCAGTGGTCAGCACGTGGCAGTTGTAGCAAATTGCAGATGGATGTTGTTCTGGGCCCATTTGTCTTCTGTCTTTGGAGAAAGTAGAGAGCTGCTGCTAGGAGCCAACCTGTCTCTTTTTGTTATGTAAAGTCTTTTAATAATTAAATATTTAAATGCCATATTCCCCAGATCTCTGAGCAGTTGAGGGCTGTTTACTGGGTATAGATGAGTTATAACTATAGTATAGAATCTGCCTGGAGAGGTGAGTCTGAGCTTGACTGTTCTGGCTCTCAACTTAACAGGTAAAGCAGGATTGGATTAAATATAAAGTATTTTTGTAAGAGACTTAAAAGTACATACCAGTTTAAAACATGAGACTTACTGCTTTGTAGTCTGGAATAAGCTACAATGAACAGACAATTATAACATTTAACAGTAAACATAGGTGCATGTAAGTTACACACACACACACACACACACACACACACACACACACGAGTGAATAGGAATTAGTCCAAGTGGATGCTTTGGTGGGCCCTACCAAAGGCATGCCACTGCACAAAACACACATGCACCAGAGTCAGCATGGGGAACCAGGCAAGGATACCTCAGTAAAGATGGTGAGACTTGGTCACCTGACCTGGCCATCAGTTAAGATGGTGGTAAGGTCAGGCTGGAGATGGCTCAGCCATTAAAGGCTAGGAACACAACCAAAAATATAAGATGGTGGTAAGGTCACCTGACCTCAGTCAAAATGGCAGCAGTCACATGTTGTATGGAAAGCCACATCTTTTGAGCCGCAGGAGTTTTAAACCTAATAACAAGAGATACCTGAGATAGAGGTGTGATCCTTCCTGTCGCTGAGCTGCCGTGCCACAAAAGCTGTGGTGGGGAACAAAGGCTGGAATTGAAAACAGCTGTCTTATGGCTCCGACCAATCTTGTCGGCAGCGGTAGAGGTGGCAGGGACAGTTTGAGGAAAAACAGAGCCAGCGGGACACCGGTGGAGCATTTACAGGCAGGTGACTGATAGTTTGAGGGCTTATACCATAACTGAAAACGTGAAAACACCACAGGGCCATAGAAGAGCGTCCCCTCTCTGTAGGCAGGGTGTGAACTGACTGTGACACTGGAAAGCCAATAGGAAGATGTCTCTTCTCTGTAGGCGGGGTGTTGACGCTAGAGAGGCTAGAGGCCGCTCCGAATGGTCTCTCACGGAGGGGACCACTTACGAGTGGTCCAAAAGAAAAGAAAAGAAAAAGAAAGGAGAAAGAAAAATCCGAGGGACTCTGGGCCCCAAATCGAATGCACCACACAGCGTGTGCAGTGCTAGCGCAGGAGGACCAACCCTGGGTTGTCCGGTCACGTTTTTTAGCTATGGAAAGCAACCAGAGGTGAATGTCAGCGAAAGGCTCAGCCGTAACTGTGAAGGCTGTGGTTGGCTGACTGGAAGGGGAAAACTCACCACCAAGCTGCTGGTGCGCAGAGGTCGGCGTTCGGGCAGATAGAACCCAGAGCTGTTGTGAAGAAGCCTGGTTCCCGAGCCCAGGGCTCCACGCGTCCTCACTGGCCGGTCTGCGGGTGGGAGGGAACACGGAGAGATCTTGGCCAAGTCCCAAGCACCAATTTTATCCTCCTCAAAGATCTCTATGCAGTTTGACAGCTGAGAGGTTTTGTCAGTTTAAAAGGACAACCTCCCCACACAAATTTCAGCAAAATACAAATACAAGTTATTAAGGTGTGTACCTGTAAGTTATAAAGGTGTGAGGACCAGTGCACGCTATCAAATTTCTCTCACACTGCCTTTATAGATACTTGTCATTATGCAAAAATATCTGTCACAGTCATTCTGATATAAATATACTACCGTTTAAAACTTATATTTTCACAAACCCAAATAATTCTTGTGAGTTCCAGGGAGCTGAATTGAAGGATCCGCCTTAAACAGGTCAGATTCTTCTCAATTCTCTGTTCCTAATTTTTTTTTTCCTAATCTTAACTACCCCCACTCCACTGAGGCAGGCAGATCTTCCTTCTGCTTCCAGCCTGAGTTCCTTCCTTTCCATCTCTCTCCCAAAGAGGCAGCTGCTGCTGTGGCTCCTCTTCCCTCCCCCCTTTCTCTCTCTCTCTCTCTCTCTCTCTCTCTCTCTCTCTCTCTCTCTCTCTCTCTCTCTCTCTCTCTCTCTCTCTGCCTCTTTCTCCTTGTCTCCCTTCTCCCTCCCTTCCTCTCCTCTTCTCCTCTTCCCTTCCATAACCCAGTAAATAAATATCCAACCTCACTCTGCATGGGGTGCCTATCTGTCTTGGTCTCTCACCCACCACACTCCCTGCCTGCGATCCGCTGCCCCTCATGGCCCACGGGCCATTTTATTTTTGCCATCACAGAAAGAGTGGATGTCCAGCTTTTAAACATTGTACCTTGACACGGTTTCTACAGATGTGTTGGGCACAGACTGGGCATGCCTGAAGAGATCCATGAGCTGCTTCCCTTTCTGCAGCATTGTGATGACGGAACTGTAGCTGCAGGTGACAGGGCAGTGATAATTTCCTCCTGCTAAAGTACAAGGTTATGAAATTATGATTCAGTGTTTAGTTGGATAGGACTGATCCTTATAGGAAAATGTTTCCCTTATGAAGAGGGAACGAAGTGTAGGATGTAAGCCTTAACATTTTTTTTTTTTGACTGATTCTTAGCAGTCGTAAGCAAACAAAAACAAGCTGAATTTAGAGGCTTAAAAGTTACTGAAAATAAACAGGAAATGAATTTAAAGGTCTCCCCAATTTTCTAGATTTCCAAGTTTTGGAGGAAGATTGAATTTTTTCTTTGGAAAATTTGCCCTTTGTGTGCTTACTGATTTTCTAGGTCTTAGTGCTGACTTTAGCTTGAGGAGTTGTCTACCCCACTGGAGGTTTTAGAGCGGATGTCTGTGTGGGAAGGGGACTGTGAACATCAGAGTGGAGGGAGGGTGGAAGGAAAGAAGGTACAACATACAACATGGCTGTCAGTGTCTGCAGACACCGTGCCAATGTGTAGAAGAGGTGGGAATATGGAGAGAGGGGTGGCATTTTTGTTGATTAGTTTTCAAAATAGTGAGACTATTTTATCTATTGGAGCTACTTCCTGATTCAGTTTTATCTAACTGATCTCCTCTTCCTATATGCCAAAATGAATATTCTTTCTACTTAGAGACATTTTCTGGCTGTTCTGACCTTGCTTTCCTCGATGACGAATAAACTTCGGCAAGAATTACCAGGCATGTGCATATTTGTTTTACTCTGTACACATTTTAGTCAAGGGATTTCATGGTTTCCTCCAGCAGCCCTTCAACTAGGTAATTTCTGTAGATGAGTGCACTGTTTTGTTGACCTAAGGACTTACCTTCACATGTCTTCTCTGGTGTTGAGCTATGTCACATGACCAATAGCGTCTTAGTTTGTTTTGGGTAGGCAGTGGTTGTAATGGGTTGTCATTTCCTGCACATGTGAGAACTTGGGCAGGACTGTTCATATTGACATTGCCACTGCGTTAGATCCACTTTTGGCTCTATGCTTGTCATTTCAGTGTTCTCAAAAATGTGCACTGTGCCCTGTGTCACTGCAAACACAGGAAGATGTGAACACAGAACAGAGGAGAATAAATTGGATAACTATCACATTTATTTTGCAAAGCAACAATTAGATATTTATAGTATCTTGTTTTAGAGAGGATATCTACAAAGAGATGAAACTAGATTATAAATTTTTTTGTTACCAAATATTAGTGACGTCTCAGAGTTTCTGTTGCTTCAGTGGAACACCATAACAAAAAAGCAGTTTGGAGAGAAAAGGGTTTATTTGGCTTACGCTTCCATATTGCAGTTCATCATCCGAAGGAAGTCAGGGCAGGAACTCAAACAGGGTAGGAACCTGGAGGCAGGAGCTGATGTGGAAGCCATGGAGGGTGCTGCTTACAGGCTTGCTCCCCATGGCTTACTTCACCTGCTCCCTTAAAGAACCCAGAACCACCAGCCCAGGGATGGGTTGGGCCTTCTCCCATTGATCGCTAATAAGAAAATGCCTTATGGCAGGATCTTATGGAGGCTTTTTCTCAATTAAGTTTCTCTCCTTTCAGATAACTCACTAGCTCTGTCAAGTTGACATAAAACCAGCCAGGATAGGTGATGACCAAAGCACCGCAATGTAATTTCTTGTCACCTCAAGCAGTGCATTTGAAGGTAGCGAAAACCACTGAATCCTTTTGAGTAGATGAAAGACATTTTGCTTCGTTAAGAGCTGGGTGTGACTACTCACATGTAATGAGGAACTGCAGTTAATTAAGCCATTGAATCAGTTTAATTGGCTAAGTATTTTTCTTCCTTAGTGGTAGAAAAATATATATAATGATGTATCTTAGAAGTGATCTTCCAAGTGCATCTTAGATCAGATGAAATAGAGTGTATAAAATGGGTTTTATTATGAATGAGGCCATAGTAATGAGACCTGTCTCACTACCATTAATTAGACTGAGCAAAATTGCCGAGACCTAGAAGTGAAGTTTTGTTCTAGTTGGGTCTGCAGAGCAGGATGTCTTATTAAATGAGTCCTTAGAGATGACAGGTGGCTCCTCAGTTCTCTTTATTGAATTTGTTAGTGCCTGCTGCCTGTTTCCTATATCAAAGTCCCCTATTCGGTGATCTCTAGGTGTGGAAACAGATCCAGCTGCATTTGCCACGCATACCTGCCTGGGGCTGTGGGCAGGGCGCGAGGCTCCAACTGGGACTCTTGGGGTATTCGCTGGTAGCACAGTCTAGCAGGCATTCTCTTAGACCCTGGGTACTGTTCCTGCACTGCTGCTTTGTAGTTTTCTAGGCTTTATGGAAAGCAGGAAATGTCGTTACTTAGGACCTTGGCTTGCTGGTCTTTAGTGGATCAGTGGTCATCTGAAGAAGGCTGTTTAATCATAAGTTTGGTGTGAAATCATTTTCTAAATACAGCTGTAAGCTGGAGGAATGGCTCAGTTGGTAAAGAGCATGTCTTGCAAGCATGAAGCTCCCAAGTTTGATTCTCAGAATTCATGTAAAAGCATCTGGGTTTGATTGTAGTGTGCTTGGGATCCCAGCTCTGGGGAGGTAGCGAGACAGGAGGAACTTCTGGGCTCACCTGCCAGCTAATCTAGCTGAGTATGGTGAGCTTTAGCTGCAAAAAGAGAGCTTGTCTCAAATATCTCTCCTCTTTTGGAAAACAAAAAAACCTTTATGGATTGCTTTTTGTACCTTCTGATAAGGATTCTAGTGTGCCCTCTTGGCCCCCTGCCATCCCACCCTTAGCCTGTCTCTTTCATGGGCATTCCTGATACAAACCCTGCCACCAAGCCACGGCTGCTCCCTGGAGGCCCTTGCCAGTGTCCTGCTTGGTCTCTGCTGCTTTTGTTTGCATTTCTCTTGTTTTGAGTAACCCGCATTTGGGTGAGTGAAACTAAGCAAGGCTCTGGTCTTTGTGTATTTGTTAGCTTCCAGTGAAGTGCAAGCCTCTCTCCCACAAAGGCCTCTGGTTTCATGTCCACTCTTCTTTGATCTCTGAATCCTTCAATAGTCTGCATTCCCATGGTGTGTTTCATATAACTCAGGGTGCCTGAGGGAGGGACATCAGTCTCCAGCTTTGTATCTCCAGTGATAAGCAATACCACGCCTGGAAAATGAGCCGTGCTTACTAAATATTTAAATAATGGCTTAAAATCATGTATAAATGAGAAAATTAGCATTTTTGGTTTGAGTTCTTACTGATTAAAATTTATGGTTGTTTTTACACCTTCATTTCTATCCATATCACTCCATTAGTTTCTTAAGCGATGTAATTATTACAATGTGGAAAATATAGCATTTCAGACTTTTTAAAGCTTTTTTTATGACACTTCTTGCTGCTATGATAAAAAATATCTCTAAAAGTATGCTAGCCTCTACAGTTGTGTCATTACAAAATACTGTTTTTTCTGCTTTTGTTTTGTTTTTGTGGTATTGAAAATTGAACCCAGGGCCGGAGAGATGGCTCAGTGGTTAAGAGCACCTACTGTTCTTCCAGAGGTCCTGAGTTGAATTCCCAGCAACCACATGGTGGTTCACAAACCTCTGTAATGAGATATGGCGCCCTCTTTTGACCCACAGGCATACATGCAGGCAGAACACTGCATGCATAATCAATCAATCAATCAATCAATCAATCAATCTTTAAGTGGGCGAGAAGGATTGAACCCAGGTCTCCTGCACTCTACTATTGAGCCACATCCTCAGCTTTCAGATTGTTCTGATGTTTAAAGTCCAAATCTGTGATAGACAAGTTCTGTGTCCCGTGGTAATGGAAGGCTGCCTTTTAGCATTGGTTCCACAACACAAGTTGACGTATGTTGGCTTCTGCCAGTCTAAATATGCCTTTAACTCTATGCAGTTGTTAAAGCTAGCTAGCTAGTTTTGGGAGCCATCAAAATGGCTCAGCTGGTAAAACGCTTGCCACCTTAGCCTGGCAACCTGAGTTCAGTCCCCAGAGTCTGTGTAAGAGACGGAAGGAGAGGACTGACTCCACAGACCTTTCTTCTGCCCTTGTATACATGATAATAATAAATAAATACAGGTAATATTTTCCTCCAAAAACTCATAAAAATGCCATTTCAGACTAAATATCAAAAATTTCTTAAGTTATAAACTCAATGGGTGTGTTATTTATTCCAACGGTTACTTGTTTTTTATTTTATTTTTATTATTTTATGTGTATGGATGTTTTGCCTGTATGTATGTGAAGCCATCTGTCCAGCTACTCAGCAGTTATTTATTAAATGCCAGCTGTGTACAGACACTGCTGAGAATGCTGAACATATGGCTCCTAACCAGGCATCCTTAGTTGCTGCTGCTGTAGATGTTTTATTAGCAGGAATATGATGTCTGTCTCCCTCACAGGACAGCAGGACTGGTGATTGGAAGAACACTGGGCTCTGGCTGTCTCTGACTTGGGTTGGACGTGACCAGCCATTTAAATGCTTTGTTCCTTTTTCTTACTCTTAGTGGAGGAGGTCAAGACACCTAACAGCTACTTTTAGAGGCGGAATCATGCCTGTAGAGATGCATTTTCAATAGAAGTAGTGTGTGTATATTAAAATGTGTGTAATCGTGAGTGTGATAATATAAAATATTTTCCTGTAAAATCTTAGATGCAGTTCATTCCTACTTGGTTGGGAGAATCTTAAATTAATCTAGAGGTTTAAAGACACTTGCAAGATATAAAGTGTATTTGTTTTTTCTCTCTTCACAGAAGAAGATAATGCTGAATATGTTTTTAGACACCATGATGGCCGATCCTCCTCCCCAGTGCCTTGTCTGGCTACCTCTCATGCACAGGCTTGCCCATGTGGAGAATGGTGAGCATGCCTTGACCCTTTGTCCCTTAAGTCGCAGGGAGGAGGAAGCAGTTTGTGGTATTCTGAGCTATTATTGTGAAAAATTGAAATTGACATTTGTTGGCACGTCATCATTTGAACTTGTGACTTTTGTTTTCGGAAGAAGAGTTTTTATTTCATAACAAAAGCAGGAGTCTTGTCACTTACATAGGATTCTGAGGAATAATAAAACCTGGTTGGTATGGGCACATTTTTTTTTTTTCACCCTGAGATTGCTTGCATTTACCTTATGTGGTCAGGAGTTTCTTTTTTCTCCCCTTTTGGCTTATCAGAATCATAGCTTTAGAAAGTTAGTGCTCTGCAATATTAGCCACCCAAACTCTAGTCAAATTTGGGTCATGAAAACATTGCTAAGATAAAATTTAGTTCTGGACCTCTTGTCTTCTTTTTTTTCCCTTTATTTTTTTACTTATTTATTTTCTTTTTGTTTGTTTTTGTGTGTAGTATTTGTGTGTAGACTTAGCATGTGGAGGACATTGGGTGTCTTTCATTATCTTTTGAGACATACTCTCAGTGAAACCAGAACTTACCAACTGGCCAGATTCGGTATTGATATTATTTTGTCCCCTGTTCCCTCTTCTTCCTGGTCACCAGTCTTCCATCCTGTGGAGTGCTCCTACTGTCACTGCGAGAGCATGATGGGCTTCCGGTACCGATGCCAGCAGTGCCACAATTATCAGCTCTGCCAGAACTGCTTTTGGCGTGGCCATGCCAGTGGCACTCACAGCAACCAGCACCAGATGAAGGAGCATTCCTCTTGGGTAACTAACTGCTTGTCTCTGATTGTGTACTCTCAACTATTTACCTGGCTCGTGTGTAACAGTAAAAGTAATTGGTTTAGTGGCTTGCAAGTGCCCTGCCCAATACGGATGTGGTGTCAGGAAATCTTCATGTCAGCGTGGCTGCTGGGGTTGCGGTTGCATTGTTGCTCCTTCCTGGAATTTAAAATCAGACTGAGGTACAGGTGTTAGCTGCATTTAAAATGGCCCTTTGCAAAGTAAAAAAGTAAATTTCTTCTGATCTGAAAAATTACACAAAGGGGATCTTCCTAGCGTTTATTCCCTTGAGCCTTCAGTTGGGTTTGAAGCCCTTCTTTGAGTAGTTTCCCTCGCAGGCTGATGTGTTTATATGCTGCAGAAAAAGTGGCATGTAATACAGGAGTCACATATGTTCATCTTTTAGATTGGAGAGAGACTGTGTTTTATAACTGTTGCCACATTGCTCTTCTTACCTTCAAAAGTAGCTTTTAAATAGTACTTGGGTGATGGCCAAGCATGGTGGTGCACACCTTGAACCCCAGTACTGAGGGGGCAGAAGCAGAAAGATCTCTGAGTTACAGCCTGGTCTGCATAGTGAGATCCTGTCTTGAAACGAAGCAAATAAAACAAGCAAAAACCAACATTTGAGTTGAGATTGATATCTTCTCTTCCTGGTGTGTTTATAAATCATGTAATATGAGTCTCAAGTATTTTTTTTCACATCTTTTGATATTTCTAATTTTGTTGTTCACTTGTTTAACTAAATGGTAGAAGATTACAGAGCCAGAAGTATGGCTCCAGACCTGGGGTCTTACCCCGGTACCTACTGGACTGCAGATATTAAAAGACCTTAATAACTGGGTTTCCTCACCCCTTTATTTTTCCTAGAATTCAACCAAGGAAAAATAAATAAACCAACACCAGGGAATAGTTAAAGAAGGGAAAGAAAAATACCAAGTGTCAACCCCGTGCACACTTGACTGTATTGCCAGAACATGTGATGCTGTGTTAGAAACACAATCGTATCTGTCTCAGTTAAAGCTAACTACAAAACCTTGTTCACTGTCCACTTGTGCATTCCAGTGCTGTGTTTTGGTTTAAAGTCATTTAAAAAATTTTAAAATGAAAACCCTTCCAGTAATTTTAAAAAATATTATTTTTTTAGATTTTTTATGGTTTATTTATCTTTATTTTATGTGCATTGGTGTGAAGGTGTCAGATCCCTTGGAACTGGATCTTCAGACTATTGTGAGCTGCCATGTGGGTGCTCGGAATTGAACCTGGGTCCTCTGGAAGATCAGTCAGTGCTCTTAACTGCTGAGCCATCTCTCCAGCACCTAAAAAAAATATTATTAAATAAGATAACTTGATTTTCTTTTTTTCTTTCCCTATGTAAAGCACTATAGCCCACTATGCTAATTGGTTGATCAACTTGTCTTCTGTGGGTTTTAGTTTAGAGTCCTGCTTGAACTGGGCAGGTTTTGCTCCGTCACTTTTTATGGTGATTTGGTCTGCGGGCGTGTTTCTTGGGAGAATTTCACTTGAACGTTGGTTGGCGTGTGGGGAGCAAAGGGCTTCTAATCCCTTAGTTTGAACTTGCTTATTTACCCAGTTTATAATCTTTTCAAAAGTACAGATTTTGTGTTTATTTAAAGATCAGTAATTGAATACTGCTTTATGGTTTGCAAAAGAACCTTTCATATACTCTTTGAATTTTTTCTTTGAGTTACAGCATACATACAGAAAAGTACAAGCCAGGCATGGTGATTTATGCCTGTAACACCAGTACTTGGAAGGCCGAGGCAGGAGGATTACCATGAGTTCAGGCCAGCCTGTGTTAATACCTTATCTTTCACCACCAAACAAACAAACAAAAAAGGTGCAGAATCCATAAATAAATTTTTACTTATTTGATCTTCACAATGCTGTGAATATTTTCTTTTTAAATATTTCTCATTTTTTTATCTTTTCTGTATTTTTTCCTGCCTCATGAATTCCTTTATTTTTTATAGTAACTTAAGATTTTAAAAAATCTAGTATTATCAGCTTACATAGTTTTGAGTCTGAATTTTGATGGATTGCATGCCTGGGGCTGGCATGGGTACTGGCAGTTAGTATAGGTGTCTGTATAACTTGTTCTCAAAATTAAGAGTATGTGCATCAACCACGCCCTTTGAGGAGAATGTGGGTTAGTTTTGAGGCCCAATAAAGGAATTTCCATGTGACAAAGAGATAGATAATTGTTTTTGGTGAAATGATATTGAACCCAAGGCCTCCTTGTGCAGGGCAAGTGCTCTACTGCCGCATCCCAGCCGCTGTTATCGGTCTGATGGTGAGTTCTCGAATGTTTTCCACTGGGTCTGCACCAGAACTTGAAACGAATGCTTCTGTATTTGCAGGAACAGATTTTAGTTTGTTTGACTGGTTTGTTGAAGAAGTTACACAATAGATTCAATATATGCATGTTTTAGTGTTTGTAAGATTATTTTTATTTTCCCAAAGCCCCCATTTTAATGTTTCATCTAAGTAAAGATGTAGCAATTCAATGACTTTAGACCTCAGTGTATTTAATTTGCTTTTATTCCCCCTAAAAGTGCTGTATGGTAGTATACCCGATATCCCTCCTGTCCGAGCATCATTTGAAAGACATTTTGAGCACCTACGTATGTAGTTAGCATAGTGATACCTCCATGAACAAACCAGTCAAAGACTGTTGCCCTCTTGAAAATGTTTTAGAATATGAAAACCGTTGCGAGGGCTTGCGATGTTTCCATTTTCTTATTCTGTTGGGCATCTAGACTGCTTTCCACACCTCCTTCTCCAGCTTTATATGGGCGGAATACGTGACTAGTTCTCACCAGTGGAATGTGAACAGATGTGTGTCTTTCCCCAAGGCAGTTAATGATTAGACAGTCTTCTCTGCCCTCTTCTTTCTCACTTCAGAGGACTCCATTAGGATCCTGTGGAAAGTTAAACTGTGGAGAAAAAAAAAGTAACTGGACCTATCATGAATGGTGGGTAGAGAGAAGCATGTGCCAACCCCTTTGCCTGAGATGGGGGCAGGGTAAGAACTGTGTTCCCATTGCTGTTGAGGTTGACACAGGACTATTGGAGGTTCAAGGCTACCTTGAATAATTTAGCAAATGTCTGTCTCAAAATGAAATTTAAAACGTCTGGGGATATAGCTCAGTGTTAGAGAACTTGCCTGGTATTTACAAGTGGGTTCAGTTTCTAGCACACACACACACACACACACACACACACACACACACACACACACACACACCAAAACAAATAGAAAACCCCATGGTTTAAATAAAGATTTCATTCCATAGTGCTTAGTACTAGGAGTGCATAACTAGTAAAACCTTAAAAGTGTGTGGTGTTCATGCCTTTAATCCTAGCACTCAGGAAGCAGAGGCAGGTGGATCTCTGTGAGTTTGAGACCAGCCTGGTCTACAGAGTGAGTTCCAGGACAGCCAGAGCTACACAGAGAAACCCTGTCTTGAAAAAATAAAAACAAAATAAAAAAAGGGTGTGGTGTTGGCTTGAGACACCAATGAATGGATAAGTCAAGTGATGGAGTAGAAAGAAATCATGTGACATAACTGTAACCAAATTGGTAAATTTGTCATTAGGGGTACTTGAAAGCAGCTTCATACCAACTAAGCCCAGTGTTGGAAAGGATCACAGTGTGACTCTGTTGACAGTATAAGGTATTTCAGGAAAGAGATGGCTTCGGAAAGGATCGACTGGTTTTTAAGTAAAGAGTAAGAAAAAATTGAGAAAGCCCTGACAACTGGGGTGATGTAAGGAGAAAGAGGCTGTCTTAGATGGTGTCGAGTAAGAGATGAGTGTATTTATAAAGCCTAGTAGACTTAACGCAGTTGAAAAGACAAAGGGCCATCTGTAGAGGTTCTGAGTGAAGGGTTGAGGTCCATGGAATCTACATGAGGACCATTCTCACAGTGCCCCAAGAGATTCTTTTGTAAGACAAGTCAGGACCTTGTTTCATGTGGCTTCTAGGTGGCTCCTGTTAGTTGAAAGTAAGAGCCGTGAAAAATACGTCAGCCCAGGAAAGAACTAGTTCCTGGCCGCAGAACTAATGGGGAACAAGTAGATCAAAGGACCACTGTGTTTCTAAGGAGTCATGTTGGCAATGAATCCATGAGCCTGAACTGAAAAGATCTTTTTATTATTTGAGCTAGACAATCACTTTAGACAACCCAGAGCTTGTTCTGTTGCCAGTAAGGGACAGGGATAGGTGGTGTGTTATAAAGGTTGTTTATTCTCAGAAGAGGATGTGCCGTAGCACACTTGGCCACAAGGGATATTGGGGGAAAGAAGAGACTCACAGCCAGGTGTGGTGGTGCAAAACTCTAATCCCAGCACTGGGGTAGTAGAATAGTAAGTTTGAGGCCAGTCTGGTCTGCATGATATCTTGTCAAAACAAAGAAACCAAAAACCGGAGGGAAAGACAAAGACCAAGCACAAAGTTCCTGTTTTTGTCCCCCAGTGTATCTTGGGAGTCGGGGAAGGTGCAGGTATCCCCCTTTCAGATCATAGATAGTATCACTAGGAGTTGCATACGGTCCTGGGGAAGACAGTGCCATACACAGTCTTAGATGCACTGACTAAATGGATGGCGGACCTTCCGTCCTGTGTCTGCTATGGGAGGAGTTGACTGTTTTGGGATACTTGGTGAGCAAAGTGGTCACAAAACCATGTTTTCCTTTCTGCCGAGGCGTGTAACTCATGTAGCTCATCTTCCTCGCAGACAGGTCCATGTGGCCAGTCTCCAGTGGGTATTACATCTTAGGCAAGTCTGCCCCCTCCATCCTCATTGTCTTTATCCTCTCCTGCTGATGCCCATTGACCTAACAGAAATGTCTCAAAGGAACTAGGTGAGGCAAGAGCCCTTAATGGAAGGCAGCTGAGTACCTGAATGGATGGAGCTCCTCTGCCGGTCTGCCTAGGACTCAGACATGAGCAAGAAATGAAGATGCTAAATCAAGAGGATCTAGTTGAGGAGATTAGAGACTGAGTACAGAGATCCCAGGGGCCTTGCTCGGAAAAGGAGGAGCGATGATTGCGGGGGGGGGGGGGGGGAGCAGCGAAGGAGCCAGTGAGGCTGAGTAGCATGAGCTGTGGAAGAACTGCAGAAGAGGCCAGGACATGAACCAGGCTCTGGTTGCCACTGTCAGGACTTCTGAGTGAAATGAGGAGTTTTGGTAGAACTTGGGGGTAGCATAACACAATTTCATCCATGCCTTAAAATGATCAGTCTGGATGCTGGGTAAAAAAAAATAAATGATGTAGATAAATGAGAAGCGTAGAGACTATTTGTGGAAGACCAGGCTGGCCTCGAACTCACAGAGATCCGCCTGCCTCTGCCTCCCGAGTGCTGGGATTAAAGGCGTGCGCCACCACCGCCCGGCTGTTGTGCTAATCTTATAATCTTATTTTATACTTCCCTTGTTGCTGTGGCAAAATATATAACAGAGCAACTTATGGGAACAAGGATTTATTTCATCTCGTGGTTCAGGGAATCTAGTCCATCATGGCAGGGGAAGTATAGTAGCAGGAAACTCCTTGCTTCTGTCGGACAGATCAGGAAACAGAAAAAGGGATGCTCATAGTTGGTAGTCAACTTTCTCCTTTTCCTCTTGTTTTTATTGAGTGAGAGACTCCAGCTTGTGAAATAGTGCTGCCCAAATTCAGTGTGTGTGTGTTGCTGGAGTTTGAACCTAGGACCTCATATGCCAGGCAAGCATTTCACTAGCCAGGAGCTGACAAGAGGGACTGAATTAGGAATAGTTATGAATCAGCATAATGGACTGTGAAACCAAGGAGAGGAGTTGAGAAACACTGCCTGTCCTGAGCCACCCGCATGGTGGAATTGTTATTGGCCAAAGAAGGGGAAAACTGTAGGTGGTACATGCCTAGGTCTTAGAATCAAATGTTCAGTTCTGTTTTTTAAAGCAGGGTCTCTTTCTGTGTCCCCAGGCATGGCTGGAACTCAGTAATCCACCCTTCACCTTCAGCCATGTCGTATTAAAATAGCTGTCCGTTTGGTGTGGTTGAATAGGCCACTGGACACAAATCTAGAGCTTAAGAGAAAGTCTGAGATAGACTTATACTTAATGCCTTTATTTATTTATTTATTTATTTGTATTTCTTTTTTATTGATATTTATTGAGCTCTACATTTTTATCTGCTCCCCTCCCTGCCTCTTCCCTCTCCCCTTCAATCCTCCCCCAAGGTCCCCATGTTCCCAATTTACTCAGGAGATCTTGTCTTTTTATACTTTCTACTTCCCATGTAGATTATATGTATGTAAGTCTCTCTTAGTGTCTGCATTGTTGTCTAAGTTCTCTGGGATTGTGGTTTGTAGGCTGGCTTTCTTTGCTTTACGTTTAAAAACCACCTATGAGTAAGTACATGTGATAATTGTCTTTCTGTGTCTGGGTTACCTCACTCAAAATAATGTTTTATAGCTCCATCCATTTTCCTGCAACATTTAAGTTGTTGTTTTTTTCTGTTTTTTTTAAGCTGTTATTTTTTTCTGCTGTGTAGTACTCCATTGTGTAAGTGTATCACATTTTTCGTATCCATTCTTCAATCGAGGGGCATGTAGGTTGTTTTCAGGTCCTCCTGTCTTTTCTTATGCCAGTACCAGGGTGATTTCAGTACTGTAGCTCTGTAGTAGAGTTTAAAGTCAGGGATTGTGATTCCTCCAGAAGTTCTTTTATTGCCCAGGATTGTTTTGGCTATCCTGGGTTTTTTGCTTTTCCAAATGAAGTTGAGTACCATTCTTTCGAGGTCTTTGAAGAATTTTTATGGGATTTTGATGGGCATTGCATTGAATCTGTTGATTGCTTTTGGTGAGATTGCCATTTTTACTATATTAATTCTGCCTACCCAAGAGCATGGGAGGTCTTTCCACTCTGTGGTGTCTTCTTCAATTTCTTTCTTCAAAGATTGAAGTTTTTGTCATACAGGTCTTCCAGTTGTTTGGTTAGAGTTACTCCGAGATATTTTATGCTATTTGTGGTTATTGTGAAGGGTGTTGTTTCTCTGATTTCTTCCTCAGCTCTTTTATCATCTGTGTACAGGAGGGCGACTGATTTTTTTTAGTTAATCTTGTATCCTGCTACATTGTGTTTATGAGTTGTAGAAGTTCCTTGATAGAATTTTTGGGATCACTTATGTAAGCTATCGTATCAAACAGTGAGAGTTTGACTTCTTCTTTTCCGATTTGTATCCCCTTCATCTCCCTTTGTTGTCTTATTGCTCTAGCTAGGACCTCAAGAACTATATTGAATAGATATGGAGAGAGTGGACAACCTTGTCTTGTTCTTGATTTTAGTGGAATCGCTGTGAGTTTCTCTCCATTTAGTTTGATGTTGGCTGTTGGCTTGCTGCATATTGCCTTAATTATGTTTAGGTATGTTCTTTGTATCCCTGCTCTCTCCAAGACCTTTATCATGAAGGGATGTTGTATTTTGTCAAAAGATTTTTCAGCATCTAATGAGATGATCATGTGGTTTTTATTTTTCAGTTTGTTTATATGGTGGATTACATTGACAGATTTTCCTGTGTTGAACCATCCCTGCATCTGTGGGATGAAGCCGACCTGGTCATGGTGGTTGATGGTTCTGATGTGTTCTTGGATTCGATTTGTTAGTATTTTATTTAGTATTTTTGCATCAATGTTCATGAGTGAGATTGGTCTGTAATTCTCTTTCTTAGTATTGTCTTTCTGTGGTTTGGGTATCAGGGTAATTGTAGCCTCATAAAAAGAGTTTGAATGCTTAGATTTAAAGCCACAGTATCGGATCACATTAAGTGAGTGAGTGACCAACTCTGTGAAGTGTTTAGTAGTCGAGTGAGCAGACAGGACTGATGCTTTATTCATTAATATTTGGATTATTTGGCACAGGGACAGTTTCTTTGGAAGGGTGGGGACAAAAGCCTGATTAATGTGAATTCAAGAAGGAAAGACAGCTTCAAGTACTGGCGCACGTCTTTAATCACAGCACTCTGGAGGCAGAGACAGGTGGGTCTCTGTGAGTTCAAGGTTAGCCTGGTCTACAGAGTGAGTTCCAGGACAGTCAGAACTATGTGGTAAGACTTTGTCTTGAAAAAAAAAAAACAACCCAAAAACAAAAACAAAAAAAAAAAAGGGAGGAAAGGCAAGAGAAGCAGAGACGGCAAATATAGACATTTCTTGAAATGACTTTATTTCTAGCAGTACCCCCGCCTCTGTAGTGTTACTGTGTAGCCTAGCCCTCCTCCCTTTGCTTCAAGCTGGCACTGAAAGCTTGTACTGTTTTGCCAGGCCCTAACTCTACTTCTGGAAGCACTTCTTTTTGATATTAGTTCCACTCCACCACTCCCCCCCCCCCCACACACTCAATTTCAGTCAAGAGTTAGACTGATGGCGGGCTGTAGGAGTAAGGCTGATGGT
Source organism: Arvicola amphibius (assembly GCF_903992535.2). NCBI lineage: Eukaryota > Metazoa > Chordata > Mammalia > Rodentia > Cricetidae > Arvicola > Arvicola amphibius. The sequence continues at coordinate 132,830,046 of NC_052048.2, forward strand.
AGGCTGTCGGAGGTAGACTGAGGGCAGCTGTAGGAGTGAAGCTGATGGCAGCTGTAGGTTGAGAAAAATTCTGATCGACAGGATTTAGTGAACTTAGATGTAGCCTCCGAATTGAACACCTCCCCCTATATACACACACCTGCCAGCTTCTCTAGCATTCTAGGTCTTGAATGCTGATGCTCTGGGAAGCTGTGGAATCCGCAGACCCCAGAAGAAAGGAATAGGAACAGGCTAAGGTGGGCATATTCATTTCTCTCTCCAGCAGACTGACCAGTCTGTTAAAATGAGTGAGGGGCAGAGGCCTCTCCACCCGGAGTGGAGATGCAACTCTCAGGGTTTATATCCAGCTCACGAGGGCATAGGCCGTCTTCTCTGAAATACTTGGTTCACATCTGTGTAACTTTGCCATTGGAGCTGCAGTGCTGTAACATTTGGCAGTACTCTGTTGCATAAAAAACTACCCCCCAAAATCAGTGATATAAAACATCGCAGCCATCCGGTTATACTCATGGCTTTGTGTCAGGTGTTTATGGGCAGGGTATAGGGATTGACTGTCTCTACTTCATGCTTTCTGGGCCCTTTCTTGGAGTGACTGAAATATTGGGGTGTATGGGGGTGCATGTGGTATGAAGGACTGGGTGGAGGTGTCACTCTCGTGCTCATTGCCACTTGGGATGTCAGGAAGACCCATCACAGCTAGAATGGTCGCTAGAACCCAGCACTGAGTGTTCTGTTCATGTATTGTGTGCCCCTTGTGCTTGGCACTCATGTTTAGGAGACTGGCGCGGGCATCTGGAGAGCAGTAGTGCAAGTGCACTGGCAGAGCTGCCTGTCCTCGCCTTGCTGGAAGGCGCAGCAGCACTTCCATCACTGAGGCCAGCCCGGGACGAGGTAGGGGACAGGACGGGTGGAATCGCAGGGAGACCCTGTGGAAGAAGAGAGCCCATTCGTTGCAGGTATCTCTGGCCAGTTTCTGTCTGGAACATTCCCATACAAGCAGGGCTTCCCTGGTCGTGGTTAATGTTCATGTTTATAATGTTAAATTTTACTCTCACAGAGTCCTTTACAGCACTGGAGAGGCAGAAGCAAGCAGATCTCTAGACTGCATAGTGAGCTCCAGGTCAGCCAAGGCTGTGTGGTGAGGTGTGGAAGCAGCCATTTTCTCATCTCTGCCTTCCCTTCCGGCCTCTGCCTATCCTAGCTTTCACTTTACCAAGGTCAGTCTGACGGATTCTCACTTAGTTATTCCACACGGTGAGGGGTTTGGGGAAGTATGGGAGAATTTATGCAAATATTCTTGGATCCAGATGTAGTTCTTTGTAGACCGTCTTTAGTTATGTAACTGGGGGGGGGAGTGACCTGAAAAGTTCACCTTTCTAGCCAGCAGGTGGCAGACTCCACCTCTGAACAGTCTTATCCTCTTCAGAAATCTATGAGGAAGTGGTCTGTGTTTAACAGTATCTGTGTTAAACAAATACTGCTACTTTAAAAATATTATTGATCATCTCATATGTAATTTTCGTAGCATTGATAATACATAATTAAGCTATTTAATATGAGGAGCCAGATTTATCAGAAGCAATTCTTAATTTTTCTTCCTTCCTCTCCTCTCCTCCCTCCGTCTCTCTCTCTCTCTCTTTCTTTCTTTCATCTCACTATGCAGCCCTGGATATTCTGGAACTCATTGTGTAGGCCCGGCTGTCCTGGGAATCATAGCGATCTGCCTGCCTCTGCCTCCTGAGTGCTCCACTACTAGCATCTGTACCCTTGCACCTCTCACATTCTGAATTTGATAATCTATTCTGGGAGGAAAAATGTGTGCTTATTGGCCATACTTTTTCCAGTTTCAAATGGATACATGTCATCATTTAATTACTATTTTACACATAGCACAAATCTAAATAGGAGGGAAAATCCATATCTATCTGTCTGTCTGTCTATTTTATCTAACTATTGAGACAGGGTTTTACTGTTTGCCCTGGCTGTCCTGGAATTCACTATGTAAACCAGGATGGCCTCAAACTCACAGAGATCCCCCTAACTCTGTTGGGATTGAAGGTGTGTGCCAGCAAGCACAGCCTGGAGGATTTGGAGATGTGTGTATAAATATTATTTTATGTGCATGAGTGTTGTACTTGCATATGCTCATGTGTATTACATGCATGCTGGGTACCTGCAGAGATCAGAAGAAGGGCTCAGATTCCCTGGTACTTTAGTTATAGATGATTGTGAGTCTAGGTCCTCTGCAAGAGCAACAGGTGCCCTTAACCTTTCCCCATCCCTGGGTATATTTTTTAAAGTGTAAAACAGCATCCCTACAAGTAGGAAGTGGAACGTAGACTTGAAGAAATGTAGAAGAAAATCTACAGAGTCCAGTTTTTTTGTCTCAGTGCCCAGGAACCCTCTGAAGCTACTGAGGCAGTGTCTGCCTTGGCTGCTGCCTCTGTGTCTGTTGTTGGTGCAGTAAAGAAAGCTGCCACCTCTGTGTCTTGCTTGATACCAGCATTGCTTGCTGCTGTGCTCTCCAGCCCAGCAGTTCTCCAGCTGAATTGAAACACCGCGACACCATGTAAGAGCCTCGTGGCACCCCGTAAGAGCCTTGTGGCACCCCATAAGAGCCTCGCGGCATCCCATAAGAGCCTCGTGGCACCCCATAAGAGCCCCACTTGCCCTATATCCACTGCTGCTTTGCTGGTTATTGTCTCCACCCCATTGTGTATTTAGGTGACAGGTGGAATCATTGTTAAGGTGACCATGTGACTTATCCTATAAACTAGACTCAGCTGAGAGTGAAGGAAAGAGGTTCTATTATGCAGAAACCGCAGACATCATCTAGAAGTACCTCCTGAAAGGGCATGGGCTCACTGTTTTTAGCATTCTCTGTCTGTATGACAGTCACTACAGATTTGGTCAGAAGCCTAGGCACAGTTTGGCTGGACCCTCATCTCCAGACCCCTCTGAGCTGACATACGGTGTCAACCAAGGCTGAAGTGTTGTCATGATCTGAGGCTTGTGGGGAATCTTTCCTCTTCACTGGTTGTTGGCAAAATGTATTCCTTCCCCTCGACAGAGGAATGGGTAAGGAAAATGTGGTCCTTTACACAATGGAGCACTACACAGCAGAAAAAAAAATAACGACATCTTGAAATTTTCAGGCAGATGGATGGATCTAGAAAACATCATATTGAGTGAGGTAGCCCAGACCCAGAAAGACAATTATCATATGTACTCACTCGTAAGTGGTTTTTAAACATAAAGCAAAGAAAATAAATCATAATCCCAGAGAACCTAGACAACAATGAGGAACATAATAGAGACATACATGGATCTAATCTACATAGGAAGTAGAAAAAGACAAGATCTCCTGAGTAAATTGGGAGCATGGAGACCTTGGAATTAAAGGAGAGGGGAGAAGCAGGGAAGGGAGCAGAGAAAGATTTATAGCTCAATAAAATCAATAAAAAATATTTATTGGGAAAAAAAGTATTTCTTTGCCGCTGTGGCTGAGCTGTGGCCCCTACTTTCCTGCTTGTAGCCACCTGCAGCCATTTGCCGTGCAGTTTACACAGCCCTTTGACAAGGGCATTCACTGCCTCCAAAGCTAACTGGAGTGCATCCTGCAGTTTCCTCTCCTACCACTTGGGGTGGCAGTCCTTTTGCCAGATAGTGTTATGTAATCTAAAGGAAGATGGGCAGTTCTCCGCACAGTCAGGGGAGTGGCTGTCTGAGAGCGAGTGTCATGGAGGGTTAATCTCTAATTCTACTCACACTGGTCACTCTTGCTGTTTTATTCATTGCGTTTCAATTTATCACCTCTGGAACAATGTACCTGGAATCTCTTAATTAAAAAAAAAAATCAAGGCACTGCTTAGAGGCACAGGCCAGTCTTGCTGCCCTTCTTTGTAGCTACGTTATTTCCCGACTTTTTGGTCATGCCCCTTTGCTCTGGGGGATTGGTTCCACATCCGCTCTTATCTCTCTGGTAATTTTACTGTCTGTGGAGTTAAGCCTGTTAAATCCCGGCTGTGCAGTCTCTTGACTTCTCCAGTTCTGATGATCTCCTCCACTGAGCCTCATACCTGCCCCACAATTATGCCGGACATTTCACCCCCTCTATCTGCTCAGCTCCCTCGATCACTGACTGAGCAGCTCTCTTTTGACAAGCTGTTATCACTCCTGATTCATTCCTCTGATCTCACTGAGGTCATCCTTTAATCTCCTTCCTGTTCCAAACCCATTTCCCTGTCTGTGTCTGGGTTTCTCAGTATTTTTGCCTCCCTCTTTATCCGGCTCAGGCATGGTTGCTATTCTTGTGTCATGAACTCCGTTGTAGGTGACTTTGTGTATGTCTTTACATGTATGTATCTTCCTGGGTATACATGCTTGTGCATATAAATGCCAGAGTCAACTTGAGCGTCATTCCATGCTGTCCCCCGTGTTTTACGAAAACAGTCACTATCCTGAAACTTACTGATCAGGCCAGGCTGACTGGCAGCAGCCCCAGGCCTTGCCTTCCTTGTCTTCCTATTTCTGGGATTACATGTATGTACTGCGATGCTTGACCCCTTTTTCTGGTTCTGGAGATAAAACTCAGGTCCTCATGTTTGCATGGCAGACACTTTACTGACTGAGCCATCTCCCCATTGCTACTATGTGACTAATTAAAAAAAAATCCATCTCTGTGCCAACGAATGTCCTGGATAATTATCGCTGTCTCTAAGAGAGCCGTGTAATAAGGCAGATTAGTGTCACTGCACATTCGTCTTCACTCCAAGCTGGCTCTCCGCCTTGGAATGCCGTCACATCTCTCTGGCCATTTTGCCTTTTCCTTTCTGGGACGCCATCAGTTGAGGAAATCTTCATCTTTAAGTAGTCTCCCCCTCCTTTCAGCACATCCTTTCTACTGCAGAGAGAAAAGCCTTGAGACAAGCTCTCCCTTCACTTCCTGCTTCCAGGTTTGCTCACTTGTTCAGATTCAACAGAGTCTTACTTGATACCTGTTACTTAGTTGACACCATTGTGGGTTCTGGGGTTTTCCTGGGATGAGCAGAAAGTCTGCACCTTCGTGGAGTTTGCAATGAAAAGAAATTGAATGAAAACGAACACCCAAAAAACATGAGTCTGAAATAATAAAGAAGATATCAAGTGATGGTTCTCTGTAGAGCAGTAGAATGTGGTCCGACAGGAAGATGGATAGTTCTGTAAGATAGAGTAGTCAGCAAGCTACTGACATTGATTCAGGCTGCCAACTGTGCTAGGTTGACCTAGCAACGCTAGGCAAATGTTCAACCACTGAGCTAAATCCTCACATAGAACAGAAGAATCTGAACAGGTATAACAAGTAAAGCTATCGAGTTAGTAATCTTTACACATGGGAGGTTGAGGCAGAAGAATCAGGACTTCAGGGTCAGCCTTAGGCACATGGCAAGTTCTAGACCAGCCCTGGGTTGCGTGAGACCCTAGTGCCTGGAGGGTAGTGGGGACAGAGACAGAACACAGACAGACCGAGACCAACACACCAGGTCTTAGTGGTTTTGTTGGTGAGTTCTATTAGACATTTAAGGAATTATTACCAGTGATTTATAATTTCCTAAATAGATGAGATCAGAATATTTTCAAACTCATTTTATCCAGTTAGAGTTTTCCTGATGCCAAAACAAAATAATTAAAAACAAAAATAGACTAATGAATAGATACAAAATACCTTAACAAATCATTAACAAATTGAATTGAACATAAAATCTTATACAGTATAACCAAGTGAGAATTGCTACAGGATTGCAAATTTGACTCAACATGAAAAATTCAATAAAATCAATATGAGTTAATGTGAGAAAGATCACTTAATGAAATAAAGTACAAAAATTGCACGGTTCTCTTAATAAATGTAAAGAAGGAATTTGGCAAAACTTAATGCCTTTTTGTGATTAAAGGCAAAATTTTGTGCTGGGGATATAGTTCAGGTGGTATAGTGCTTGCCCCACATGCAAGAATCCCTGTGTTCAGTCTCCAGCACCAAATAAATAAGCATGGCATCATGACTGTAATGTTAGCACTTAGGTGGTAGAACAGGAGGATCGAGATCATCCTTGATTACAAAACAAGTTAAAGGCTAGTGTGTGCCATATGGTGAGCCCCTGTTCTCAAAAAGGAGGTGGGGAGGAGCAAACCAGAAATGCTTGAGGAGAGTTGAAGGGAGCATTTTCAACCTAATAGAGAATGTCAACCACAGTGAGCATCATGCATGATGTTGAAAGTATGGACTCTTCCTTCATAGGGTCAAGAATGAGACCAGGATGTCCACTCTTGTTAGATTTATTCAACATCATACTTAAGGGTGTCCCCTCCCCCCAGGACAGTCACACAAGAAAAAGGAACCAAAAAGTGCAAAATCAGAATAAATTTAACCAAAGAAAAGGTAAGCTTTTTACAATACATCACATAATATCATTAAAAGAAGACTAAAGGAATCAGAAAGACATGCTGGACTCATAGGTCGGAAGTGTGATACGTTCAAACAGCAGCACTGCCTAAGTTATTTCTCAGATTCACTGCCATCCTTTTGAAAATCTCAGCTGCTTTGTGTGACTCCATAAGCCGATCATAACATTTATATGGAAACAGAATACCCCTTCCAAATTTTCAAAGTTGACAGACCAACACTTCCAGATTCCAAAACTTAATTCAAGCAACAGTAAAAAGACAATATAGCACTGGTGTGAAGCTGTACATGAAGATTAGTGGGTTAGAACTAAGCTTCTGAAAGTGAACCGCTATGTCCACTGCCTATTTTCTCACAAGGATAAGAGCATCATTTGCTGTTTTCTAAAAGTAGTCATCTCAGAATAAGGGGGTGGGGCAAACAGATGTTCATTTGTCACATGCAGAAGAAGGGGATAGACCCTTCTTTTTGTAAGATAAGTTGTTTAAAGCAGCTAACAGAGAGTGCTGGGGAATGGCTCAGTGAGTATGAATGCTTTCTATACAAGCATGAGGAACTGAGTTCAGATCTTAGCATCCACATAAAAATAGCCACACATACATTTAAACCCCCGCACTGGAGGGGAGTGAGGAGGCTAAGAAGATGATTGATAGAGCTTGCTGACTGCTATTGTACCTCCAAAACTTGTGAACTCTGAGTTCAGTGAGAGACCCTCACTGTAGAATAACCCTCTTGTATACTTTAAAGATTTGTCACTCAAATGGGCTTAATGAAATACTGATTGGCTAGTAGCCAGGCAGGAAGTATAGGTGGGGCCACCAAACTAAGGATGATGGGAAGAAGGGTGGAGTCAGGAGTTGCCTGCCAGATGCAGAGGGAGCAGGAAATGAATGTGCCATGTTAATAAAGGTATTGCCATGTGGCAGACCATAAATAAGGAATATGGGTTAGCTTAAAATGTAAGAGTTAGGTAGTAACAAGCCTGAGCTATCAGCCGAACATTTATGATTCCTATTCAGCCTATGTATTGGTTATTTGGAACCGGGCGGTCGGGACAGGAATAAGATGTAGAAAGATAGAGGAAGATGCCAGTGTTCTCTTATCTCTACATGTGCACACATGGGCATGTGCTTTGCATACTTTGCACACTGGCACACATCATATACACACTAAATAGATCACACTTCTAAATGTAAGAGCAAAAGCATAGATAGAAGTTCCTCATCTCTCTGAGTTAGACAACATAGAACACCAAAAGCACAATGAACAAAGGAAAAGTAGGTAAACTGGACTTAATCAAAATGAAAAACTTTGATACTTTAAAGTTGCTATTAAGAAAGTAAAAAGCAAAAAACAAAACAAAAATTAAAAAAAAAAACCAGAAAGTAAAAAACAGCCGGACAGTGATGGTGCACACCTTTAATCCCAGCACTTGGGAGGCAGGGGCAGGTAGATCTCTGAATTTGAGGCCAACATGGTCTACATAGTTCTAGGACAACCAGGGCTACATAACAGATTCTATCTCCAAACCAACAAACAAACAAACAAACAAACAAAGATCAAAAAATATATTCTATTACATGGAGAAATATTTGAAAATTATACATTTGTCAAGGTCTTGTAACCAGTATTTAAAAGATGTCTAAAACACAGCAGCAGTAACTACAGAAAACCAAGTAACATGGGATAAAAACGGGCGCAGGGGAGGTGGAGTTGTGAAGACCAGAAACTGCGTGGAAGACTCATGATGGGTGTAGCATTGCAGACCTGTGTCACAGCAGCATGAATAATATGCTTAGCATCCTGAACTGTGTGCTTGGTCCTGACTTACATGGGATGGATTTTGATTTCTTTTTAAACTACCATTTAAAAGCTAGATTAGGTCTAAAGAGATGGCTCAGAGGTTAAGAGTACTTACTGCTCTTTCTGATGGACAAGTGTTTAGTTCCTAGTACCCACATTCCAGCGAATCAGACCGTGTCTTCTGGGCCCTCGGGTTACCTACATACATGTGGTCAACACATGCAGACATACATACATATGAATTTTATTTACTGATTTAGTGGCTAGGTGTGATGGCACATGCCTATAATCCCAGAACTTTGGAGACAAGAGCAGGAGAATCACTGCAAAATCAAGGCCAACCAGTTCTACATAGCATTGACTTGGCTCAAAAGATAAATTAACAAGGAAGGGATTTGAATGCATTATTTCTCCAAAGAAATGCACAAATAGCCAACAAACAAACGAAAAAAATATTTAACAATAATAACCATTGTGGAAATAAAAATAAAAAACATGAAATGCTGGGTATGATGTGGTTCATGCCTCTAGTGGAGGTAAGTGTGGAAGGGTCCTGCAGCCAAGGCCAGCCTAGGCTGCATATTGAGATCTTGTCTTAAACAAACATTAAAACAAAATTCACGTGAGATGTCAGACTCACAAGGATGGCTAAAATAAATACTACTGACAATAACAAGTATTGGCGGAAATGCAGAAAAATTAAAGGCCTCATGTGTTGACAGGAAAAATGTAAAATTGTTCAGCCACATTGGAAGACAACAGGGTCCTTATGATGGTTTGAATGACAATGGCTTCCATGGGCTCATATGTCTGAAGGATTGGTTCCCAGTTAGTGGAACTGTTTGGGAAGGATTAGGAGAGTGTGTCACTGGGGCTGGGCTTTGAAATTTCAAAAGCTCACACCAGGTCCAGTGTTTTTTGCCTGCTGCCTATGGATCATGATGTAAAGTTCTCAGCTCCTTCTCCAGCACCACACTCGCCTATTTGCCAGCATAATCCGCCATGTTGATAATGGACTAATAATCCTCCGGAGCTGTAAGCAAGCCCCTAGTTAAATGTTTTATTTGTTTATTTTCATTGTTTTTAATGAGGCATATGTTTTTCTCTGCTCCCTTCCATTCCTGTCCCCTCCCCGTCTACCCTCTCCCATGATCTCCACACTCTCAATTTATTCAGGAGATCTTGTCTTTTTCTACTTCCCATGTAGATTACATCTATGTATGTATCTCTTAGGGTCCTCTTTGTTGTTTAGGTCTCTGGGATTGTGAATTGTAGGCTGGTTTTTTTTTTTGTTTTATGTCTAAAAGCCACTTATGAGTGAGTACATATTATATTTATCTTTTTGGATCTGGATTACCTTACTCAATATGATGTTTTCTAATTCCATCCATTTGCCTAAAAGTTTCAAGATATAATTTCTTTCTGCTGTGTAATACTCCATTGTGTAAATGTACCACATTTTCCTTATCCATTCTTCAGTTGAGGGGCATTTAGGTTGTTTCTAGATTCTGGCTATGACAAACAATGCTGCTATGGACATGGTTGAGCACATGTCCTTGTGGTATGATTGAGCATCCTTTGGATATATACCCAAAAGTGGTATTACTGGGTCTTGAGGAAGGTTGTTTGCTAATTTTCTGAGAAACTGCCATACTGATTTCCAAAGTGGCTGTACCAATTTGCACTCCCACCAGCAATGCAGGAGTGTTCCCTTTACCCTATATTCTCTCCAGCATAAGTTGTCATCAGTGTCTTTGATCTTGGCCAATCTTACAGGTAGGTATAAGATGAAGTCTCAGAGTTGTTTTCATTTGCATTTCTTTGATGGCTGAGTATGTTGAGCATTTCTTTATAGCCAAAACAATCCTGTATAATAAAGGAACTTCTGGAGGCATCATAATCCTTGACTTCAAACTCTACTACAGAGCTACGGTAATAAAAACAGCCTGGTATTGTCATAAAAACAGGAGGACTAATAGAATCTAATCGAAGACCTGGATATCAATCCACACACCTGCGAACACCTGGGATTTGGCAAAGAAGTGAAAAACATAAAATGGAAAGAAGAAAGTATATTCAACAAATGGTGCTGGCATAACTGGATATCAGCATGTAGAAGAATGAAAATAGATTTATATCTATCGCCATGCACAAAACTTAAGTACAGATGGATCAAAGACCTCAACATAAGTCCAACTACACTGAACCTCATAGAAGAGAAAGTTGGAAAGACCCTTGAAGGCATTGGCACAGGAGACCACTTCCTAAATATAATCCCAGTAGCACAGACACTGAGAACAACAATTAATAAATAGAACATCTTGAAACTGAAAAGCTTCTGTAAAGCAAGGACACAGTCAACAAGACAAAACAACAGCCTACAGAATGGGAATAGATCTTCACCGACCCCACATCAGATAGAGGACTGAAGGGCTGATCTCCAAAATATACAAAGAACTCAAGAAACTGGACATCAAAAGAACAAAAAATAATCCAGTAAAAAAATGGTGTACCAACCTAAACAGAGAACTCTCAGCAGACGAATCTAAAATGGCTGAAATGTTTTCTTTTATAAGTTGCCTTGGTCATGGTGTTTCTTCACAGCAAGAGTACAGTACCCAAGACAGTCCTCACCATGTTGAGCAAAGTTGCCATGGGATCCAGTAGTTGTAATTCTAAATATATACACTTGAGGATTGAAACCTTACACCCGCGCCTCAGTAGGAGAGTTGGGAATCTAAGGATTCATGGGAGAGGAGATCTGTAAGAGAATGGACAGACTGTTAGGGGATGAGACTGCTTCATTGGCCAACCCCTTAGAAGGCTGAGCTTTCTGACACCCTGAGGCTAGAGGATCCTGGTAACCATTATCAGCTTGAGATCGTTTAAATGCTGCTTTTGTCAGTGTCTACACATTGCCCAGCTCTGCTGTGGTATCTGGCAGCACAGTTTATTCTTAAACCCATCTACAGCTGCAAAAGCGCTGCCTTTGAAAGCAGAGCATTTGCCGTGGACCCAGCTGTTTGAAGAGATGGTGCTTATCAGAGAAAGGAGTGGCCTGTGGTTCATAAACAGCAAAGCACTTCCCTAACTGCAGCCCGCTTATTCTTAGAGCCGGGAGATGGCAAGGTCTGCGGAGAAGTGGAGCTGAAACCAGGCCGCGCTTCAGATGAGCAATTTCCTCTGGCTGTCATCACTCACCCACAGCCCTTGCTTCAGTGTTAGATCTTCTTTGATTTGTACAGGTGGCCACCAGAGCCAAGCTGCAGAATGTGTACTCTGTTTCCATGTGTGAGAACACCCGCATTCCCTCGTGATCTAGCCATGTGAATTGTTTTTATTGTCTTTGCGTTTTCTCAGTTCCATCAGTGACTGCTGTCTACTTAAGATCCGTCCGTATACATGGATTTAGGGGAGATTCTCAAATAAATCAGCAACTGAGTGTTATCTGTATCATTTCCTTTTAGTGTCCAGTTCATTGTCTGTTCATCTTCATCTACTGTCTAATTATAAAAGCACTCACATGTCGTTTATTCATGAGACCTCTGGCTCACCTTCAGTAGGAGACACTGTCTCCTCCAGTGTGCTCTCCTGAGCTCTTTTCTGCTCTGGGTGCTCCTCCATGGAATCTTTTCTGTAGTTCCAAGTTTCAGATGCCTAACACTGATCATAATAAATTTCACAGTTCTTAATTCCAGACACTGCTTCTTATGTAGGTTCTGACACCTTTATTCACTGACCTCATGGGCATCTTGGGGTCTTACCTGTCCTGTACATAAACAGTTCTGTGTTTCCATTCATGTGTTTGGTCTTCTTAGTAGGTATTTACTCACTTCTGAAAAGCAATAGCCAGATTTCTTTCGGATAGTCACATATCTAACTTGATAGCAAGAATTTCTAAAGCACTGTTTCCCAATCTTCTCTGAAAAGCATCGCTTGGATTGCTCATTAACTATGCACAGTACCAGGTTCCAGCCCTGTGAATTCTCACTTAGTGCCTCTGGATCAAAGCAGAGGAGTCTGTTTTGTTTTTCAAACAAGCACCCAAAATTTTCTTATGTTAAGACAAGTTTGGCAAATACTGTGCCAGGGCGGGGCTGGGCAGTAGAGATGGCCTTCACTTGGAGACGTTTGGCGTCCTGTGCATGCTGTCATTGGACTGCTGATGGTGCCCCTCTCTAGACCTGTTGCAGTGTTTGTGGCCTCTGGGTATAGCCATACTGGGCAGCTGTGCTGCCTTGTGCTCTGGACTTGTTCATTAATTAGTTTGGAGGGTGCGAGACTAGCGAGGAGGACCAGACACAGACGCATGGAGATCTGCCTCACTCTCCAGACCTCACCCCTGGCCTTCCTTTCTTGGGACACTGGCTGCTTTTGTGATTCTACTTCTTCAGGACTTGTGACCCTGATCCTTTGATTTCAGCTGGCTATATCTGTTGTTTGTCAGTCCCCAAAGACCTAGTTGTGCTCAGCTTCATTTTTCCACCATGCAGTCTGTGAGCGTGTGTGAGAGCTGGACAGCTGTCTGCTTAGCATTGGCTAGAAGCACCTTCCAAAACAAGTTTAGCTCACAGTGTGATATTCTGAAAGCTTTTGTGTCTTTGGTCTGGGTGTTTTATTTGTTTTTATTCAAAGTTAGCAGTACGGCAGTATGAAACTGTAGTTTCCTTAGTTACCTGGTATACTGTCTTCTCTTACTTTCATGTTTCTGAATCTGGTGTCCTAGCTACCTTCATCTCCTCTCTTTCCCCATTCTCCCATCTTTTCTTTGCCAAATTCTCTGTATCCTATAAAAATTAGCTCAGTGATTGCTTCTTTTTCTGATTGCCTAGGCTGATGGCCATCTCTTTATGGTTTGCTTGTAGCACACAGAATAACTTTTCAGAGTATTTATCACAGTGCAGAATCATCTCTGTATTGTCTGTTAATTTGTCCACATATTCTGTAAAATCACTAGTCTTTAGTATGTTATTGTATCAGCCTTTACAAACCTATTACTTGGTGCACAGCGTCAGTGTTGATTAAAAAACATTAGGAGCCAGGCGGTGGTGGCGCACGCCTTTAATTCCAGCACTTGGGAGGCAGAGGCAGACAGATCTCCGTGAGTTCAAGCCCAGCCTGGTCTACAAGAGCTAGTTTGGCTCCCAAAGCTACAGAGAAACCCTGTCTTGAAAAACAACAAAACAAAACAAAACAAAAAATTAGGAAAGTTAGGTATTCTTACTTGTTCCAGTTTTAAATGATTCGTGGCCATTAAAGGGTTCATGTTATACCTTACCCCAACTTGCAGAAGAATATAAGAGATTAAGAACATCCAGGTTGGGCAAAGAGTAGAGAAGAGGAGTTTTCAGGATTATGTTGTAGGGTGTGAATTGTTAGGTCTGAAGGACAAATCTTAAATTACATATAACGTTGGGCTCAACAACCTTCCATGTATGAGTTCTCTCCAAACCACATCTGTCCCAAATGCCCTAGGACTTTTGTATGAGGATGTCTTCAGCATAATGTAGAGTGGCTAAAAGAAGACTATCAGTCAGTAGTAAAATGGCTAAGTTTACTGTGGGGGCTGAAGAGATGGCTCAGATTTAGGAACACTGGCTGCTCTTCCACAGGACCCAGGTTTGATTCGCAGCACCCACGTAGCAGTTCACAGCCATCTGTAACTCCAGTCCCAGGCGATTGAGTGCACCAGGCATGTGTGTGGTACGCAGGTATACATGCTGGCAAAACACACATAGACATAAAAGTTATTTTAAAAGTTTACTGTGGCATGTAAATACTGTGGAATCCTATGTAGTAGTCTGTCAGTGAGCTAGCTCTACATGTGCAGCTATGGAAAGAGGTATGTAATATAATATGTAATTGTGTGTGGAGAGCTAAGGATGAAACCCAGTTCCTAATGCCTTCTAGATGACACTTCTAGTGCCCTGACACTGAGGTGTATCCCCCTTTACCCCCACCCCTTTTTACTTTTCCAGGTTGGGAACTTGGTGTGTTATCCAGTGATCCTCCTGCCTTAGTTTCTAAGTACTTGGGACTATAGGTACATAACCACCATACCCGACGTATAATTGTTATTGAATGAGGAAAAATAGATTCCATGTCTGTATTCTATATAGAATAATCTTATTTTTGTAGAACAGATAATTTTGCATGTGTTTACTGTTTTTTGTTTATACATAGGAACTTGTTTAGAATAGACAAAGGAAAATTGTGCTGATCAAGTTATATTATTAAATATTATGTTGTACCATTTGATTTTTTTTCTAGTGCACATGCATATGGGGGGAGTGCACATGTGTGTGAGTGCATATGGCAGAGGACAGTCTTCAGGTGTTGTCTCTATGGAATATGGATATTGATCTCAATTGCATAGCAAGCGATTAAGTTATATTACCTGCTGAGTCATCTTCCCAGTCCCTGTCTCCTTCAAAAAAAATTTTTTTAATTTTATTTTTGAAACAAGATCTTACTCCGTAGACGAGGCAGGCCTGGAGCTTGCAATGATCCTCCTGTCTCTGCTTCCTGAGTGTTGGGATTGCAAGCATGTGCCACTCTAGCTGGCTGGATATTTTCAGTGCCATCTAGAATTCAATTCTGCAAATATACAAAATCTTGTTTGCTCTCTTGCTAATAGACAATCATCCTGTTTCTTGTTTTCTTCTTTTCCAAATATAGTTTCAGTGGTTCTTTTCTTATGTGGTATGCAGGGTGATGGAGTGAATGCTTTTAGGACAGGACTTCCTGTGCATTTTCAGTGTGAAATTGTATAACCTGATGAGGCATTACTGCTTTGCCTTCCTGCTATGGACAAACTTCACTGTTTGCTCACATCCTTATTTATTAGCAATCTAGTCCTGTGATGTCTTGTATGTGCTCGTGCACGTGCACATGGAGGCCAGAGAAGTACATCCGGTGTCCAGTTGTTTCACTTTCTTTCTCTCACTAAACCCCGAGCTCACTGATGCTAGCTAAGCTGGCCGGCCAGTGGTTCCCATTGGTTTTCCTGTGTCCTTGCCTCTTTGCCCCACTCCCCCAGAGCCTCAGGTTTGCATAGCAAGCTCTCTTATCCGCTTACCTAGCTCCTCATCCTCCTAATATGGAATCATTGATTCTCACATAAAGCACCAAAAGTAAACAAATGAGAATGTGAACTGCCAGTTAAATGACACCAAGGGATGCCCTTCCATGGAGCCCTCCCCACTTATAGGAGTTCTTCTCTTTTCCTTAGTAAATCTGCATTCTCTTTGTTTAGGAAATATTATAAAGAGAAAAGATATTCTGCTAGTGAACTCAAATTGTTGCTTTGTTGGGTGCTACAGTAGTTAGGGTAGGACTTACCCAGTGTGTGCTGTGGAATGGCAGACGCCACCCAAGAACATTGCGGGGATCAGCTCAGGGCTTCTCATTCATGCCACACTGATGTGACGATTTGATTCGATTAGGAAAGCATTGACCCCGGGCTTTGCCTACATGCATTCACAGCTTCTTCACTCTTAAAGGGGCAGCATTTGATGCAGCAACCATCTATCCGTCATCCTCCATGCCCCTCTCAGCTTCAGGGTTATTCTGAGTGTGAGAGTGACGGCCTTCTTGGCTGTTGTGGTTACCTAGGAATATATCTGTGGATGCTGAGTTCCAGCAAGTGTTTCACAATTTCTTTGGAAAGGAAACTGAAGGGAGCAATGCGAGACACTGCTGCTCCTCCTGAGCCTGTGGGAGCATGTGGGGCAGCAGTGGCTTCTTTGTAGGTAATTTGTATGGACATGTTTCAGAAGTGAACCAATTATATTTAAATCTTTAGTCACATTTTCTTATCAGAGCCCTTATATGCTTCAAACTTGGAAGATTAACAAAAATTACATGAATTACATTTCTCTCATACATAAGTCATTAAAAATTATAGCTTTATTAGTTACGTGAAGCTGGAGCTTAGCAATTCTAATTTTCACTTTTTAAAAGCAAACTTTAAAAATGTGTATTTTAGAATGAGGATTCCATTTTGAGCTGGTGGGCTGAGGACATGCCTTGTAGCCTTTCCATCTCATTCTAAATACTTAAAACTGATACATTAGGATCTGAAAATTTATTTGCAAATATACTAACAAGGAAAAGGGAAGGCAAACCTTAACTGCAGATTATCCATGAAAAGCTGGTCTACAGCAAGGGTAGGAAAGTGCTGTTGTTGCTGCTGCTCCAGATGGAGCGACGCCTGGGGCCTTTCCACTGGGAAACAGTCGCAGTGGGCGTACAAGGGGCTCTAGCACTGTGCACGGTGGTGGAGGCCTCCCTAGCAGATCAGGGAGTACAGGCGTGTGGGCTGGAGTGACAGGGCAGTGTTCCAAGCGCTGGCGGAATCTAGGAGAGGAGGGAGTCCCTTGCTTAGGAGACGGCAGAGCTTTTCCACTTGTACCTCCCTCCCCCTGCTGTTCCTCTGCACACTCACTAGGAACACCTCCTACGCATCAGCTCCACGAAGGAATCACAGCAGAGTGGGACCGCCTGAGCAGGAAGCTCTGCCTACAAAGTTGAGCACTTAGGTCAAAATCACTCATAAGAAGGCACACAGCCATGCAGAGAAGTAACAAAAGAGTTTATTTCAACAATAGAATTAAGAGAATTTTAAACAACATTTGAAATTTATGTGTGTGTGTATGTGTGCGTCTGTGTGTGCATATGTGTGTCCGTGTCAGTGTGTGTGTCCATGCATGTCTGTATGCCTGTGTGCATGTGTGTCTGTGTCTTTGTGTGTGCATGTGTGTATATATGTGAGTGTGTATGTATGTGTGTATCTGTGCGTGTATGTGTGTATGTTTGTATGTGTGTGTGTGTCTGTATGTCTGTCTGTGTGTGTCTGTGCATGTGTGTGTCTGCCAGTATATATGTGTGTGTGTATATCTTTGTGTATCCGTGCATGTCTATGTGTCTGTATGTCTGTGTGCATGTGTCTATCTGTGTCTCTCTGTGTCTATGTGTGTACAACTCCCAGGAGTCAGTTCATTCCCATCACCTTGTGGGATCCGGTCACTGAACTCGTGTGTGGGTGCAAGTGCCTCTCTACTCACCAACCCACCCCTCCTCTCCAAAACTACATTTCTAGAAAGTCTACTTTGAGAGATAAGAACAGTTTTTCTTTCTATTAAAAATAAACTTTTCAAGATTTTATATTTATTTTATGTATGTGGATATTTTGTCTACATGCATAACTGTACCATGTATGAACCTGGTGTCAGTGGAGTCAGGACAAGGACATCAGATCCTCCAGAGCTAGACTTACAGATATTCAGCCACAACATGGGTGTAGGAATTGAACCTGGGTTGGGTTCTCTGGAAGAGCAGCCAGTGTGAATAACCACTAAGCCATGTCTCCAGCCCCCAAATAAAACATTAGACTCTCAAAAGAAGAAATTCAGAGCAGGTAGGTGTAGCTGCACACACCTTCAATACCAGCACTCGGGAGACAGAAGCAGGTGGATCTCTGAGTTCCAGGTCAGTCTGGTCTACAGAGCTAATTCCAGAGCAGCCTGGGCTACATAGAGAAACCCTGAGAGAAACATAGAGAGAGAGAGAAACCCTGAGAGAAACAGAGAGAGAGAGAGAGAGAGAGAGAGAGAGAGAGAGAGAGAGAGAGAGAGAGAGAGAGAGAGCGCACAAACAAAAACAAAAAAAGTGATGATGATGATGATGATGGGGAAAAAAGAAATTCAGAGTGCTGGGCTGGTGAAGAGTCAATATCTGAGCTGAGCTCTAGGAGGGAAGGATATCTGTACATGTGTTATTACATAAGGAAAAAAGGAAGAATAAGTGAGGTAACTGCAAGACTAAGAGTGACGAAAAGATTTGTTTATTCATTTATTGTGTGTGTGTGTGTGTGTGCATGTGTATGATGTGCCTATGTGATCCTGCATGTGTGTGCTGGGAACTGAGCCCAGATACTCTGCAACCTCTTACAAAAGGCTTTAGAAGAGCGAGACTCCTTAAGAAAAAGAAAGGAGGAAAAGAGAACCTGCTCCCCAGAGTTAGACCATTGAAGTATCCAGTGTAACTTTCTACCAACAAGTTACGTAGTCTCTCCTTTAATCCTAGCTCATGGGGGAGAGAGGCAGGTGGCCTGAGTTCTAGGCCAGCAGAGTTACATAACAAGTTCCAGGGCAGTCAGTATATAGTAAGACTTATACAGTAAGACTCTGTCTCAAAAAGAAAAATAAATTAAAACCAATGCAAATATTTAACCAAGAGAAATGAAACTCTAGCTGCATGTTCCAGTATGGTAGTCATTAGACATGTGTGGCTATTTAATTTTAAGTTAAAATTTAAATTTAAAATGAGTTTCTTACACGCAATAAAAACGTCACGTGTGTCCAGTTGCTTTCGTACTGGAAAGTACAGAAACAGCACATTCCCCTTGAAATTCAGTTGTAGAGCACTGCTCCACGGGCCGTTCTTACTGGATATAGACTCCCACCCAAAAATTCCCTGGGTGGCAGTATTGCCAGTGGGGCAATCAGAAGACCAAATGGAGCTTCAGGGGAGAACATAGTCCCTGCTGAAAGAAAGTTCATTTTCAGAGAGGGAGAATCCAATCACAAAACAACTCGTGAAGGTGAACCAACAAATAAAAACATATTTAAAAAGTCAATTAACAGATCAAGAGCTTTATAAAATAGTATGTTAAAAATGCTAAAGAAGACTGGGGATGGCTCACGCCTTTAATGCCAGCACTCGGGAGACAGAGGTAGGCAGATCTCTGTGAGTTCAAGGCCAGCTTGGCCTACAGAGTAGGTTTCAGGACAGCCTTCGTTATATAGAGAAACCCCACCTCAAAAAAACAGAAAAAAAAAAGCTAAGGAAGTAAACTTGGAATATAAAAATAATTGTTTGGTTTACTAGGAGGAGGTCATTTGTTGTGCTATGTTTCCGAGACTGACCTCAAAACTTTTTCTTTGATACTTCTGTATGCGCTCCTGAGTGCTAAGATCATTGGTATAAGCTGCCATGTCTGGCTGTCAACTTAAATATGAAAAAAGAGACCAAATAGAATCCTAGAATCCTAGAAATAAAACACATTAAGGATAAGCTCAGTGAAGGGGCAGAGCAGCAAGTGAGATGCAGCTAGAATGAAAATTAGTGAATGAGAAATCAATTTGAAGAAGATTCTGAGGGTACAGAATACTGAACACAGATACATGATGGAAAATATCAGACAACAATGGTAGAGCTTAGGAGAATGAGTAGATTGTTGTAGAAATCTGTGTGCCGCAAATCTATTTAAGGTAAAGAAAAAGTAAATTTGTTTTTTTTAAAGGAAATCTATTGCTATTGGAACAAAGAAAGGATAATACTTTGAGGAAAGGTAGATTGAAATGAGGGGAGAGTCGGAGCACGGAAATGGTGCATTTAGTGGACTTGATAAGCATGGGTGAATTCAAGCTCACAAATAGTAACAAATAATAATAAAAATGATGGTGCAAGTTGGTTAGCAGTAACTGACTTTGCTGGAATTAAAATAAGATGCATCGAACACAGCTGTGACATGAAACTGGTTGAGACATGATTGGATTGAAAGGATTTTAAGTTACTGAATGAAGTGTTCATGTTAAAATACAGAAGACTCCAGACTTACTGGAAGATTTAATAGGCTTTGGATCAAGGGCCTTCCATGGCCAGGCACTTTTCTGCTTGAATCCTTTTAGATGGTATGGCCCGGAGCTCAGGATGATGTTCCAAAGGGGGCAATTAGAAATGAAATGACAGGAACGCCCTCTAAGGCACCAGTCTTAAGCTTTTTCTGGTAGGCTGTTATGCTCCCAGGTGTCAGGACCTGTCATCACGCACCCTGGCTGAAGAGTGTGCTGTGCAAGGAATTAGCTTGGGGCTCACTGAAACACAGTGACATGAGCTCAGAACTTTAACAGAAAAAAAAAAATAGGTGTCTTAGAGCCTGGTCCATGGCCGCTGGAGGAATCAAGTCCCAGCTGTGGTATAGGAAAGCCCACAGCGATGGACAAGGTATAGGTCCCCTCCTGGTGCCCTTGTCTGGAAGCTCTGTGGATGTCCTACTCTGGGCTCTGTGTGTCTTTCTGTCCAGCTGCTCTGAAGAATGCCACATTGTTCTGGGTGGGCTGTCTCTCCTACTCTCTGCATACTCTTTCTCTAAGTGACATTACTGTTGGGGATCTGGGTTGTGGCTGGAAAAGAAGAAGACATACCTGGTTCTGCGAGCTGTAGTTTCTGCACTGCATTTTTAAGTTTATACCCATAAAAGCTGAGGCCGTAACACCCAGGTCACAAGGCTGTGAGCAGTTCTAAATGAGCCTCTCCATACAAAGGCACCCGTGGAGTCCCTGGCATAAGGCTCGCATTATTGTTACCCACCAACACACACACACACACACACACACACACACACACACACGTGCGCACACACACATTTCAAGCAGGAAAATTGCCAAAATGGAAGATAGACTAAAATAAGAAAAATAAACCAGAACTTAAAACAATTATGGTCCCATGCATTTCCTGAGATAGTTAAAACATAAAGACATAGAAAAATAGACTATTAAGGCAGCACTAGCCATATTAGTAAATTAGTAATAAAATCATATTAATCTTAGGAAAAGGACCTTGAAGCAAAAAATTTTTATCAGAAAACTTAGAATGGTAGATTTTGTGTAATGTGTTTTATCAGAGTTTTAAAGAATCCTTACCAAAGATAAAAAGATGAAAAAAATCTATAGTAATAACATCTAGTAATATATACACGATTTAAAAATTAAAACCAATGGGCACTTGTCATCCTGCCTTATGACCAGCGTTCTCCACATGGACTCACGCGGTGGAAGGAGAGAATCAACTCCTGAAAGTTGTCCTCTGACCTCCACACACGTGTGTCATTGGCACATGTGCTCCACACATAAAAAAATGTAATAACTTGGGAGGCAAGGCAGGTGTATCTCTGTGAGTTCAAGGCCAGCCTGGTCCTACAGAGTGAGTTCCAGGACAGGCACCAAAGCTACAGAGAAACACAGTGTGTGTGTGTGTGTGTGTGTGTGTGTGTGTGTGTAATGCTCTTAAATAATTTTAAAAGCTAATATGTATATATATATTTATTGTGCTCTTAAATAATTTATTACATATATGCAATAAACTATTTAAGAGCACAATAAAATTGAGAAGTACATAAGCAGGTAGCCTTAACCTTTTTCAACAACTCTTAGATTTATTAGATAAAAATGAAGAATGTAGGAAATTTGAACATAGGATCTGGGTGGGTTGACTCAGTTGGAATAATATATGGTTTGCAGGCACAAGGACCAAGTTCAGTCCCCAGAGTATAGTAGAATATGCTTGTAGTCCCAATGCTGGCAACATTGCCGAGACTCCCTAACCAGGCAGTCTAGCCTAGTTGGTGATAACCAAGCCTGTCTCAGAGGAGGTGTAGCTCCTGAGATTGTCCTTTGACCTCCATGCATGTGTGTATGCACTTGCTCACATACATGTGTCCCCCATGTGCACATATGTATACACACAATAAAATAAAATTATTTTTACAAATCTGATTGTATCTGTTACTGATTTCATTCTTAGAAAACACATAAAAGAAGCCTCAAAGAGAATTCATATGACATAGACGATGTTCTCTGAGAATTCAGTAACAGTAAAAAAGCTTCTGTGCACTGGGTATTGAAAAGCCTCGTTGACATGAACAAATTCCCTAAAACAGCATTGCTCTCCAAAACTGAATCCAGATGGAACAGAAAAACCAAATAGTTGGGAAGGCTGGGGCATGAATATTGAGAGTTTAAGGCCATCCACGGCAATATCAAAGCCTTGTCTCCCAGAAGGAAAGGGAACTGGAGTGGCTGGGGTGGAGGTCACTAAGGACACTGAATTAGTAACTTTCCACAAAGGAAACAGTTGGGCCTGCCTGGATGACTTTGCGTGGCATTCAAATAACAGTCAAATAAAGGATAAATGCTAGTATTATAGAAAATGTCTTAGATTGCGGAAAAGCTAATAAGCATTTCTATTTTATTTTTCAAGCTTTAATTATGTTGATACCATCAAGTTAGGAGATCATCAAAAACAAAAAAGGAACATGGCAAGCCACTTTCATGCATAGACATAAATGAAATCTAAACAAACTAGCAGAGAACAAATGAACAACTGTTCACAAAGTTATATCATGACCACACTTGTTTTACTCCAGTAATTAAGGGTTTAGTGTTATAATTTAACATAGATTTATAGTGCGATGGGTTGAATCCTTATAATCATCTAAAAATGTAGATGAAAATTTTGCAAAATCCGTTGAAAATCTAAATGCACATACAACAACTACAAGATAAGTCTTAGAAAACTACAAGCAGAAGAAATGTCCTCAGCCTAGTGTGTAGTACTTTGCTGACTCACAGCCTGCAGCATGTTTATTGCTAAGGCATGGAGGCGGTTTGCTTTAGGATGCTAAGCAAATGAGGAGATGTGCTATAGCCACTTTTATTTGCTGTTTTGTTAGCGATCCTGAACAGTAAAGTAAATAAAAGAAAAGAAAAGCTGCTCTACTACTTGGTGACTGGCAGTGTAGAAAGCTGGGGACGTTTTTTTCCGCATAAATCATTAGGATGATAAAAGCACCGGGGCAACAAAGCTTAAAAATGTGTGAGTTAAACTGTACCAAAATGTAAGATGTTAGGTGCATTAAATAATCAGCAGAGTGAAGAAGCATTTCATGGAATGGTGGAAAACATGCGCAACAGGAAAACAGCCTGTCTCATGAGGAGTTAGTGTTGAGACTATGTAAGGACCTACAACTCAATCATAAACTCCTCAAATATGTAATTGAAAAATAAGCACAGAGGCCAGAGGGATGGCTCAGTGGTTAAGAAATGTACTGCTCTTGCCATGGGCCCTAGTTCAGTTCCAGCATTCACATTGGGCAACTCACAACAGCCTTAACTCCAGCTCCAAAGCCCTCTTCTGGGCTCTACAGGCACATGTGCAAATGTAAACACATGCACACACACAGACATACATATAACTAAATTAAAGGCATAGCATAAGTGTAGCTATGCACACACAAATAAAATAATAAAATGTAAAACAAAGATCGAGATGATAAATTTTGTGGTACATTCTTTTACCATATTTAAAATGCAGGGTTGCTAGGCACAAAACTTTATACAAATAGCTAGAAATAAATAACAGGAATGTATAGGTCCTTTATAGAGGGGCCTGTGTTGTTGAGAGATAATAAAGATGGCTCAAGTACACAGGAAGATGCACACATTCATGGAAAGGACTGTTTGCTGTGTAAAGATGTCAGTTCTCTGCAAAGTTATCTGTGGATTTGGTCAGCTCCCATTGAAATTCCAATAGGTCGTGTATGTAGGAGGTATAAATGACAAATTTATTTTAAAGTTCAAGTGGAACTGCAAAGAGTCCAGAAAAACGATGCCAGGCATGGTGGCTTACACCTTTAATCCTAGCCCTTAAGAGGCAGAGGCAGGTGGATTTCTGTAGGAGGAGGAGGCTGCTTGTTCGTCCCAGCTGCTCAGAACCGAAATAATCACACAGAAACTATGTTAATTAAATCACTGCTTGACCCATTAGTTCTAGCTTCTTACTGGCTACCTCTTATATTAATTTAGCCCATCTTTATTAATCTGTATCACCATGTGACAGTGGCTTACCAGGTAAAATTCCCAGCTTCCGTCTCTGGCAGCTCCATGGCGTCTCTCTGACTCTGCTTTCTTCCTCCCAGAATTCAGTTCTGTCTTCCCTGCCTACCTAAGTTCTGCCCTATCAGCAGGCCAAGGCAGTGTCTTTATTCATTAATGAAAGCAACACATAGACAGAAGGACCAGGTCCTACACCAGGTTTCTGTGAGTTCAAAGCCATCCTGGTTTACATAGTGAATTCTAGGACTGCCAGAATTATGTGAGACCCTGTCTCGATAGATAGATAGATAGATAGATAGATAGATAGATAGATAGATAGATAGATAGATGATAGATAGATAGATAGATAGATGAAGATAGATAGATAGATAGATAGATAGATAGATAGATAGATAGATGATAGATAGATAGGTAGGTAGGTAGATAGATAGATAGATAGATAGATAGATAGATAGATAGATGAAAACATCCCTCACGGACTCTTGCTGTAATTAAACTGATGTTGTGCTGTTGGAGGTCACTTGTTTCATTCCCTGATGCTCAGCCCTGAAATAATCACACAGAAACTGTATTAATTAAATCACTGCTTGGCCAATTACTTAAGTGTATTGCTCGCTAGCTCTTAACATCTAGAATTTAAAAAATCTCCATTATTTTATATTTTACCATGAGGTCGTGGCCTACCAGCAAAGTTTCAGCTTGTCTGTCTCCGTTGGCTCCGTGGCTTCTCCTTATTCCGCCTCCTTTCTTCCAGCATTCAGTTCAGTTTTCCCTGTATAGCTAAATTCTGCCCTGCTATAGGTCCAAAGCAGTTTCTTTATTAATCAGTGGTATTCATAGCATACAGAGGGGAATCCCACATCATTGTACTGTCCAGGATAAAATATCTGTTAAATGGCTTTTATACAGTTGATTATCCAATAGGAAAAGAAACGGATTTTTTCCTTATCCCTATCAAAATCTATCAGTGCCAGGTTGGTAGGAAAAAGGACCATGAATTTGAGACTAGCCTGGGATATCTAATGATATTTTTTTAAAAAAAGAATCATAGCTAATTATAATCAGAATTAAATATGAAATCTGTAAATGAAGAACTTTAGTGTCTGACTAGGGAGGATGCACGCAAAAGTCGGAGAGTGATTGTGTGGAGTTGTCAGTTCTGGGATCAACTACACACCATCACACCTGCACTGCCCCTGCCAAGCCATCTCTCCAGCCCTAACTGACAAAACTTAAGAAAACAATTGCAGGGAGGCGGGGGGAGGGGGAGTTCCTTCATGATCTCAGGGAAAAATTGTAATGTAGAAAAGGCACAAAATATGAAGAAAGTTACAAAATTGGGATGGCTAATGTTCAAAGCCAGCTGCTTATCAAAAATGTAACAGAGTGAAAAACCTAAAGGTTTTTTTTTTTTTTATACAATATAGCTTTCTTACGTTTAAAATACAAAAATAGGGAGAATTGCTGCAAACAAGTAAGAGCCATGCCTGGTGGCATCTAGAATCGTGACCACGGCAGTAGGATCACATGTTCAAAGCCATCCTCTGCTACATACGGGGCTTGAGAATAGCATAGGCTGCATGTGATCCTGTCTCGGAAAAGAAAACCAGTAAGAGAAGAATAATCCCTACTAATCTCCAGCCTGCTCAACAGACTCCTTATCAGTATTTGAAAGAGTAGGAGCAGATATTTCAGAGAAGCATGAACAGCCTACAAATATAGGGAAAGATAAACAATCCCTTTGATTCTGAGGAAATTACAAATTGAAACCACAGTACCCGTTTACTGCCACAGGTCTAGCAAATGGTGAAGTGTCTAGTAGTGACAGGGGTTGGGGCAGTATGGAGTTGTAAGAACTCTTCCACACAGCTGGTGGGAATTAGTGTAACCGCTTCGTAGAGCAAATGAGTTGGCATTGGTTGCCAACATTGAAATGTACATAGTTGTGCAAGCCAAGAGTCACAATCTTAGAAATCCTTACACGTGACCATCAAGCATCAGGAAACAGAAAACTTAGTAGTAACATTGTGAATAATAGGACCAAATGGAAACAAAGCGTCATCCGTTGTTCATCAGCAGTGGAGTGACTGTCTAACTATAAGAAACTAAGCATGGAAATAGCATCAAGCAGTGAAAAAAATGTGACTTATAGATAAATTATAACAGTTTTGAGTGAAAGAAGCAAGTTGCTGAACACATGCACATACATTTAGCCTCTGTAGGTTTTAAATATTTCTTCACAATGTATCATTATACACAACTGTGAAAATAATAAAGCTAAGGAGACCATTAATACAAAGTCCAGCCGGGCGGTGGTGGCGCACGCCTTTAATCCCAGCACTCGGGAGGCAGAGGCAGGCGGATCTCTGTGAGTTCGAGACCAGCCTGGTCTACAAGAGCTAGCTCCAGGACAGGCTCTAGAAACTACAGGGAAACCCTGTCTCGAAAAACCAAAAAAAAAAAAAAAAAAAAAAAAAAAAAAAAAAAAAAATACAAAGTCCAAGTCAGTGCCTACCAGGAGGAAAGACTATCAATATGGTAGGAGGGGCTCAAGGGAGAACCGGCAAGAAATATTCAGAGTGACAGCCATGGTTTTTTTTTTTTTCAGGCAGAAACCTGCATAGATGGATAGTGATAACTTTTATAGTTTTATGGCTTTTACAAGTACAACACACATTTTATACCCTCTTGGACTTAGTATGTAACCAGGAATGACCTTGAATTTCTGATCCTCCTGCTCAGTGCTGGACCTCAGTGCTGGGGTTACAGGAATATCACCACATCTGGTTTATGTGGTGGTGCTGGGGATCCAATCAGCACTTTGTGCGTGGTAAACGAGGATTCTGCTGACTAAGCTACGTCTCTAGCCCTACCTCTGTTTTTGAGGCTTGAAATTGGATGCTGTCAAATAAATGTCAAAAAATACTTAGAGCAGAGGTTAGGAAGTGACTGTGTACTAGAGATCCAGCCCCATCATCTGGTTTGTATGGCCCGTGAGCTAAGAATGGGCTCTGTGTTTCTAAGTGCTTTGAAAAATCTCACTTTATAAAAGTCCAATGAATTCAGCTTTGAGTGTCTATAAATAAAGACTCGTTGGAACACACACAAAAAAAATGGATGCTGTCTTTATTATCTGCATATATTTATTTGCATTGGGGGTGTGCATAAGTCAAATAACTGTTGAGTCAGTTCTCTGCTTCCACCATGTGGCTCCTGGGATCCCACACCGGTCAACGGGCTTGGTGACAAGTGCCTTTATCCGGCTGCCAAGAACTGGATATACTTTTAAAGCCTTGACCTAAAGCAATATTTTCATTCTTTATTGATTTTTATTGAGCTCTACATTTTTCTCTGCTTCCCCTCCTCCAGTTTCTCCCCTCCCCTTCAACCCTCTTCCAAGGTCCCCATGCTCCCAATTTACTCAGGAGATCTTGTCTTTTTCTACTTCCCATGTAGATTAGATCCATGAATGTCTCTCTTAGGGTCCTCATTGTTGCTAGGTCCTCTGGGATTGTGATTGGTAGGCTGGTTTTCTTTGTTTTACGTTTAAAACAGTACATGTGATAATTGTCTTTCTGGGTCTGGGTTATCTCACTCAAAATGATAGCTCCATCCATTTGCCTACAAAATTCATGATGTCATTAATTTTTTTCTGCTGAGTACTACTCCATTGTGCAAATGTGCCACATTTTCCTTATCCATTCTTTGGTCAAGGGGCATTTAGGTTGTTTCCAGGTTCTGGCTATGACAAACAATGCTGCTATGAACACAGTTGAGCACATGTCCTTGTGGCACGATTGAGCATCTTTTGGATATATGTCCAAAAGTGGTATTACTGGGTCTTGAGGAAGGTTGTTTCCTAATTTTCTGAGAAATTGCAACACTGACATCTAAAGGGGCTGTACCAGCTTGCATTTTCACCAGCAATGCAGAAGTGTTCCCTTTACCCCACAACCTTTCCAGCATAAGACATCATCAGTGTTTTTGATCTTGGCCATGCTTACAAGTGTAAGATGGAATCTTAGCATTGCTTTGATTCCTAAAGCAATATTTTTAAGAATACCACAGAATACTGTCAAGATTATTAAGGATTACAAATGCAGACACTTATTTCAATAGTCAGGTAGTTATTCTAATGTTGTTTCTTAAGCCTTTGATTTCATGACTGGTAGTGTTCAGGATGTAGCTGAAGTAATTCTGCCCCATATATAGGGCATGAATTAATGGCCCAGGTGCCAGGTGGTTCTTTGGTATAGCAATAAATCATGAAATTAAATTTAGTTGTAAAGGTGAATTAAACCTCTATTTGTTTTTGTTTCCATTGGTTGCTCCTCCTTATAATTCTAAAAAAAAAAAGCTGAAAATAAAGGCAGAAAATTGTGCTCAAGTCACATGTTCTATTCTAAGAATAGGCTCTGTAAGTGGGAAATGAATAAGATGTAGCAAGAGTCTAACAAAGACAGAAAAGGAATCGAACACTATAATCTAACATGGTCAGTGTGAGGGTGGGCATATGCACAAGGTCATGGGGAGTCATCACTGACCAGTGGAGCAGTGGGAAAGTCTTCAGAGGAAAGACACTCCAGAGGCTTGGGAAAGAAGCAGCAGATGTATGTAAGACTGGAGGGAAAGGGTAGGCCTGGGACAAGTGTGTGCCCAGGTCTTTAGACCTGAGGGATAGGATAGGCATCTGCCATGCTCTTGGAGGTAGGAGATGGGAGAGATGCAAGCTGGCCCATGCGGAACACGACAGTGCTCCTTTAGCTCGTTCTGCGTATGAGTTATCAGCCTGTGCGTGTCCTTAGGAGAAGGCCGTGCTCTCTAGGACCAGAGGTGCTTCAGAGGGGAGGACCTGCAGCACATCGTGGCTACTTGCTGGGTAAAGGGAAAGAAGTAGAGAGCATCTGGGGGGCAAGTTCAGAATTCCTGCTGTGTTTTGCCCTATGTAATTGGATGGAAGATAGATTAGATATAGACTTTTCCCTGAATAAAATGGGTTGAAGGGTCCGTGGTTGCTAAGATGTCAAAAAATACAGCTTCTGAAGATACTGGTATTATCTTTAGTATAATCAAATATTGACTTTGCTTGTATGGTCTTAAGGGAAGACAGATTTGTGTTTATGTGGTGTTAAAATACAGCAAGCAGAATATAAAAGTTTAATAGTGGTGAACGCCTGTAAGCCCAACATTTGAGGCTGAGGCAGCAAGATTGTAAGTTGAAGGCCGGGCTGTGCTCCACAGTGGGTACTATTTAATAAATAATAAGTGGGAATGCAGTATTGATGTGGCACATCGCTGCATACAAGCTATCCTTTCTGTTCCATGTGTCACATTTGATAATAAATTGTATAGACAGCAGACTTAAATATTCAAACTTATATTTCATTAATATCCTGCCCAAATCTCAGACAGCCGTGTTATTTAAAGGGGATTGGATGGACAGCACACAATGTGTAGAGAGCCTCTGTGGGGATTTTCAGAGGCTGTGGGTATATATGGCTGAGCAGTATGAGACCCTGGGTTTACTTGCCAGCTTAAAAAAAAAAAGCAAGAGGCAGGCTAAGTAGGGGCTGTAGAATAGAATATTCTGTTCAATATAATTGTGAAATTTTATTTACTTTGTGTGCATTTACTATTTTAGTGGACAATCTCGGTATTTCTGCTTTCCAGAGAAATTACTGGGATTTTAACTTTTTTTGTACCTTCTAATACAGCATCATTTACAGTCACAGGTCTCATGCTCACTGCTTGTGTATAGACTTATACTTGTTTAATCTGTTGGCACAGACAGACCCTTTTTTTTATTTTGGGTTTTCTGAGACAGGGTTTCTTCGTGTAGTTTTGGAGCCTGTCCTGGAACTTGCTCTGTAGACCAGGATGGCCTTGAACTCACAGAGATCCGCCTGCCTCTGCCTCCTGAGTGCTGGGATTAAAGTCCTGTGCCAGCACCGCCTGGCTCACAGACAGACCCTTAATGCCAAATACCCTGCCTCAGTTTTTTGTTGTTTCAAGGCAGAGATTTGTGTAGCCCAGGCTGGCTCAAATTAACTGAGTAGCTGTAGATGACCTTGATCTCTTGATCCTACTGCCTCCTGAATGCTGTGATTACAGGCTTGCACCACAATACCTGGCTTGCCTTGCTTTTGTTTGGGAGTATTCTAGCATTTATGGACATAGCTTAGGCAGCTGAGTTGCTAACATGCACAAGCTACGTGTTCTTTGCATTGTCTTAGCCTTTTTGTATTGTACCCATCAAAAAAAATTCCCCCAATAGGGAATTACCCTCATATCTTACCAGAAATTACCCAGAAGCCTCAAAAGGGGGTGGGGGCGGGGAATTCCCAATATATAGAGATATCCAGAAGAAATTTAACGTGTCTCTTTAGCTCCATAACTTGATAATGTCACTTTATGGTAGAAGGAGGAACCACAGGAATGAAGAAGCCGCAGGCGACGTCAGAGTTCTTTCTGCAAGGCCCAGTCACACTGACTACAGTGAAATCTGATTTGCACTCGAAAAGGTCTCATTTCCTTATTTTCTCCTTTGACACAGAAATCCCCTGCAAAGAAGCTGAGCCATGCAATTAGTAAATCTTTGGGCTGTGTACCCTCCAGAGAACCCCCACATCCTGTTTTTCCTGAGCAACCAGAGAAACCACTTGACCTTGCACACATAGTGTAAGTATACACCTGCATGGGCTGTGCCGAAACGGGGCTTTCTGATGGGAATGCTAACATCAAGGGCTTGTTTCTTTAAACCTTCGTAAATATCTGTGTGTACTGCTCTGCATTCTTCAAGCCAGACCAGTGCAGCAGCCCCCAGACACATGAGTACACCAGAGCACGTCTGTGTGTCCATCCTTCCTTCAGGGTAGCCACTGTTTATTCTTTATGGCAATGAAACCCCCAGGGACATAACTTAGATATCACACGATAGGGAAGGAAAATCTCCTGGTTTTTATCTTCTCAAACTTAAAGACACAGAACGACAAAAGGCAGACCAGTGCAACAACTCATGATTATTCTTCAGTGCACTGTAAGTTGTGAAGCCATTTCTTCCACATATGTCTTCAGTTCATATGAAGTTGGTTTTGTTGTATAGTGTGATGTTGAATCAGTCACACACATGTACACGCACGCACACATGTACACACATGCATACATGCACACTCACCAGTCTGCATTTGAACAATAACTTGCTTCCAAAGTCATTTTTTGCATAATAATTCATTTCCTCGTGACCTGTTGTTAGTGTTACTGTTGTCAAAATTAAAATTTCCAGAGCCGGTAGTTTGGTGTTCACACAGCATGCCAGGCTCTGGGCTCAACCTCTGATACTGCATAAGTAAGAAAAAAGTCGCTTCTAAATGTACACAGGCTGATTTCTGGGATCGCTATTCAATTTATTGGCCACATTGGCTAGTCCTTTGCCAAAATCACCCTATTTCAGTTACCATAGAGACAGTGATATTTTTTAGGACTATCATCTCTATTCTTGTCCTTTCTTGTTTTCTTACAAATTTTGGCACCAGCTTATTGGATTCTTCATGAAATTTTGTTCAGGCTTTTACTGATTTTTTTTTTTGAACCCGAAGACAAAATTGGAGAAAATTGACATTTTTATAATATTAAATTGTCTATTCTACAAACATAGTCTCTTTACATTCGCTTAAATGCCTTTTTATGCCTTTAAGTAGTTTTATGGTTTTGACCTAGGAAAGGTGTTATATATGTTAGATTAGTTTCTGAAGTGGTTTTTGTTGTCTTTTTTTGCACGGGGGTGGGGGGACATCTCACTATGTAGTCCAACCTGACCTTAAGCCCTCTCTTAGCCCAGGCTAGTGTCTCACCTGACTAGACTGATGCCTGAGGACTCTACATATTTTGTTGTCTTTTTTTCTATAAAATTCTCAAGACATATTTAGTACCTTATAAAAGTGTATAATTCCCGTGAATTTGCGTAATGTCTTGTCATGCTAGTGGGCTCTTTTTTGAATTATGCTTCTTAGCAGTTACTCACAGTGTATGGAAATATTGATGGGTTTTGTATTTTAATGTATTGTGTACTTAGCTTTCTTAACTTGCTCATTGCTTCTGATAATTTGTATTCAATTTTTTTAGAATTTTCTTTAAATAATTTTATAATCTGCAAATAATGATGGCTTTATTTCCTTCCACTTTTTAGACTTTCAGAAATTAATCGTGCTTTTGGGGCTATAAAAGATCTTACTATGATGGTTAGAAACCTCCATACTGAATAGAACGGGTGTAATGGGCATTTATTTATCTATCTGTCTATCTGTATATTTCTCTACCTATCTATCTATCCATCTGTCTATCAATCTGTCTGTCCATCCATCCATCCATCCATCCATCCATCCATCCATCCATCCTGTCTATTTATTGTCTGCCTGTCTGTCTATCTACCATCTATCAATCACCTGTCTGCCCTCCCCTCTCTCTCTCGCTCTCTCTCTCACTCTTGCTCTCTACCCACCTACCTACCTACCAACCAACCATCTATTCTCTGTGTAGCTCTGGCTGTCATGGAACTCACTCTGTAGACCAGGCTGGCTGGAACTAACAGAGATCCTCCTGCCTCTGCCTTCTGAGTGTTGGGATTAAAGGTGTGCGTCACCACTGCCAGACCAATAGGCCTTCTTATATTATAGAAATCTCAAAGGCACTGTCACATAGTAGCAATGATGCACGGTTTACAGATTTAATCAGGTTAATCAGCTTCTTTTTTTATCTCTGCTTCCAAAGAGTGCTTCATTTTGTATCAGATTTTTTTTTATTTTGAGGTGATTGTATGATTTTCTTTTTCTCATTAATTCATATTAGTTGAGGGTAGCCGTTTGTGATGCTAGGGTTAAACCTAGGGCTTCCCACACATGAGGCCAGTGTTCTACCACTGGGATATACTTCCAGCCCTGTTTTTAAGAGATTGCTCTTACATTCCTGGACAAACCTGAGTGGGCTGTCCAAAGCACTGTTGAATTTTGAATTTTGTCTGGTAATACTTTGATAGGTTGGGGCACGGTTTATAAGTGAATCTGGACTTCAATCCCCCCCCCCTTTTTTTGATAACTAAGAAAGACTTTAAGACAAAACCATTAGCATAACAATATAGCCAGATTTCATTGTGTGTGTTCATTTAAAAAATATTTTTGAATGGTATATGCACATGTCTTATGGGGACAAATGCACATGTATGTGCATGAATGTGGACAGCAGAGGTCAATGTTGAATGTCTTTCTCAGTTGATTCCTTCACATTGTTTTTGAATGTCTTATCCGTGTGTACATGTGTATGTATGGGGACACATGCACACATGTATATATACATGAATGTGGACAGCAGATGTCAACGTTGAATGTCTTTCTTAGTCGATTTCCACTTCATTAGATTTCAAGAAAAGGCTTCTCACCCTGGAGCTTATCTGTTTAGCTAGACTAACCAGCCAGTGAACTTCAGTGACCCACCTGTCTCTTCCCCTGTCTCCACCACCACTGGAGTTACAGATGTGGGCTGCCACACCGAGCTTTTTA
This sequence comes from Arvicola amphibius, assembly GCF_903992535.2. Taxonomy (NCBI): domain Eukaryota; kingdom Metazoa; phylum Chordata; class Mammalia; order Rodentia; family Cricetidae; genus Arvicola; species Arvicola amphibius. The sequence goes on from NC_052048.2 coordinate 132,863,519, forward strand.
CATGGGTACTAGGGATCCAAGATCAGGTTCTCATGGGTGCATAGCAAGTGATTTACCAATTGGGTCCTTTCCCTTGGCCTTTGGTGTGTTTTATAAGAGAACTATTGCACTGAAGAGATGGCACAGCATATGGACTCCAGTTTGAGCTCCAGAAACCACCTTAAAATATTGCACATGGTGATGCACACTTGTAATTCTAGTGTTTGGAAGATCGAGACAGGAGTATCCCTGGGGCTCACTAACCAGCCAGCCTAATCTAATTGGCAAGCCCCAGGCCCTAGTGAGAGACCCTGTCTTAGAAAAGAACAATACCCAGCATTGAACTCTGACCTCTGAGTAAACTGAAACACATTCACAAACACACACCAAAATAATAATTATAGCATCAGTTTAAAAAACTGATCAGATACCAGCTAAACGCTAGAACTATTGAAGAGCATCCAAAATAGCTCAGCAGGTTAAGGCACTTGCCACTAAGCCTGATAACCTGAGTTTGATTTCTGGATCCAAGATGGTAGAAACAGAATCAGGTCTTGCAAGTTGTTCTTTGACCTCCACATTCATGACCTGTGCACATGCATCTCTCTTTCTCTTCTCCTTCCCTACTCCTCCCCAACACAAATAAAAAATCATTTCGTGTCTGCACTTATGTGGAAATGCATGACAAGCATGATATAAGGCAATATAAGACAGGTAGACTTTAAGACCTCTTTTGACTAGGTGGTGACAGTACACACCTTTAATCCCAGCACTCAGGAGGTAGAAGCAGGTGGATCTCTGTGAGTTCGAGGCCAGCCTGGTCCACAGAGTGAGTTCCAGAACAGCCAGGGCTACACGAGAAATCCTGTCTTTAAAAATAAAAAAAAAAAAAAATTTAAAAAGACCTTTTATGCCCATTCTAATGCCCTCTTGCTCAGCTTTCTAGAATTAGTAGGTGACTTTACAAAGTATGGTCATATCAAGGAAAACTTCCAAAAAGTCTAAAAGAGATTCGTAGTTGTAGCTGAGGTGGATTGGTGTTCTCAGAAGCAAGGTTGCACAGACACTAAATCTAGTCATGCACGCTGACAGTCCCACGGAAACACGGATCGAGCTGGTTTTAGTCATGATGCCCAGGAACTCTGGCCCCCTCACCTCGCCGTCCCCATCAGCCTCCTGCATTGTTTGCTGCAGCTCCTCGTCAGTCACATTCTTGCTGAACCCAGCATGCACGTCAGCTGTATGAATGGAGTCCTCCCGGTGTCATCCTCGCTAGAGCCGGAAAGCATTCAAGGTTTCTTTCTGTCTCTCAGACGTTTCCTGAGCCGTCTAAGAAAGTCACCAAAGTTCACTTTTCCTGCCCTTTATCAGTTCTACTTATTATTTGCTCAGCTTCTTCTTTCTTGGGTTGAAAGTCCAGGGCTCTCATCGATGTCTTTAATGTCCCTGAAACTAGAGTGACAGTCAGCTGTGAGCCGCTGTGTGGGCACTGGGAATCGAGCCCAGGTCCTCTGCTAGAGCAGCAGATGCTCTTAACCGCTGACCCATCTCTCCGGCCCTGGTCACTGAACTCTATCCCCTTCCTAATGTGGCCACGTGAATTAATCCGCGTTCTCTGCTTTTCGGCAACACTTGTCCTTTTAATAGGTTTATTCAGAAGCTGGTCATGCCTGGTCAGTCGGGGCTGCCAGAGCCCGGCTTCTGTCTAGAAACCCTGGTTACAGTAGGACTTTTACAGAAGGTCAAGTATGACCATTTATCCAAACTTCAAAAATAAATAGGTGATTTATATGAACGCGTAAAAACCAATACAAATGTAACCAATAAACAGTTATTAGTGGCTACCCTTCAGGAGACAAAAGGTAAAGTATATTTTGCCAATTTGACATGTCACTTCAGAATTAAAATTTAATTTTGTACCATGTAACTGTTGTCAGATCAGGGCCAGCTTATTTATTCACTCATTGTGTGTACGTATGTACGTGTGTGTGTGTGTGTGTGTGTGTGCACGTGCATGGGTGTGAGCACATGCCATCTGTGTGCCTTGTGGAAGTCAGAGGGTACCTTCTGGGAGTCAGTGCTCTCCTTTCCTCGTTCGCATCCCCGGGCAGGCCGTCGTGCAGGTACCTTTACCTACTTAGCCGTCTTACTAACTAGATAAATGTCTTTTAAGGATGTCTGAAATTCTACTTGAAAGAATAGCTTCCTTGTGTTAAATATTCTTTAGCCGTGTGCCTTTGGCAGTCTCTGCACTAAATACCAAGGAGCTTAGGGATTGCTTTAAATCTCCTGGGAATTTCTTGGTGAACCAGTTTCATGGTTTCTGATCAGTTTCACAATTGTCCTATTGTATTCAGAAGAACTGTCCTATTTACTTTGAATCTTTGGAAAATAGTGTCTCATATTTGGCCTAATATGCAAACTAATTCTGTAACAAGATGTTTTTACTTATGGTCTGTCATTATCTTAGTGCCAAGCTAGGAAATGCACTCATGAAGAATGACATTTACAGTGAAGCCAGAGATGACTAGGAATTAGCTATGGAGGGTGGAGTGTCCTGGCAGAAGAAGGCATTAGGACCAGAGCCATGATATGCCAGAGCAGGCTGTCGAGGAGGCATGGGCTGCTGCATGCTGATAGACTCTATCCTTAATAGAAGGTCTGTAGATAGGAAGATTTATCAAGTTTTTTATTTAAAAAAATTAAAAATAAAAAATAAATTCCCCACTGTCTATCATGTTGAGATAAGGAACAGGACAAGAATGAAGAGGGGAGACCAGATGGACAAGTGTTACCATGGACCAGGTGAGAACCATGGTGCTTTGAACTATTGTGGTCATGCAGGCAGGTGTTATAAAGACATTCGACACCTTAAGTTTAGGGCTTGCAAGATGGCTCAGTATATAAAGTGCTTGCATCCAGGAGGAATAGACAGGATCCCCACGGCAAACCGGCTAGCTAGACTAGTGGAATAAGTGAGCTCTGGGGTCAGCAAGAGACCTCGTCTCAACCAGTAAAGAGAACAGTGGCCAAGGAAGACACATGTCAGTGTTGGGCCTCCATACACATGTACATGTGTGTACCCCTATACATGTGAACAGACGCAAACATATACACATATGTACTCAAATAAATACATTTAGCTGGATGTGGTGATTTCATACCTTCAACCCTACCATTTCGGAGTCTGACAGAGTTCCAGACCAGCCTGAGCTGTAGAGTGATACTCTGTTAAAACAAAACAAAACAAAAAACTAAACTAAACTTATATTTTGCCAATATTGCACAGCAAGAAATAAAATTAAAACTCCAACCTTGGGGTTTAGTGCTCTGTCTCAAAGGGTAAAGGTGCTTGCCGCTAATCTTGATGACATGAATTTGGTTCTCAAAACTCATATAGTAGGAAGAGAGAAATAAATTAAGGTTTTCTTCTGACCTCCATGTGTTTGTGTGTGTGTATGTGTGTGTATATGTGTGTGTACATGCATGCACACACAATAAATTAATTAAAAAATAAAAAGACTGATCAGATGTTTCATTGGGTAGGGGCACTTGCTACCAACCTTGACAATCTGTTTAATCCTCAGAACCCACATGGTAGAAGGAGAGAATTAATTGCCACAATTTTTTTCCTAACATTTACTTGTATGCCGTGCTGTGCCCCCCCCCCCCCGCCACAAAATAAATAAAAATTAATGTCTTAGTTAGGGTTTCTATTGCTGTGAAGAGACACCATGACCTTGGTAACTCTTGTAAGAACGGGGTGACTTTCATTTCAGAGGTTCAGTCTGTTATCATCATCGTGGGACATAGCAGCATGCAGGCAGCATGGAGAGGTAGTTGAGAGTTCTACAGCTTGTGCAGGCAACAGGAAGTGGTCTGAGGCACTGGGTGGTATCCTGAGCCTAGAAGACCTCAAAGCCTTCCCCCCCCCCTACAGTGACACACTTCCTCCAACAAGGCCACACCTACTCCCACAAGGCTACACCTCCTAATAATGCCACTCCCTTCAGGGGCCATTTTCTTTCAAACCACCACAATTAACAAACAAAAAATTGTTCAAGGTTGTTGTGGTAGCTCATGCCTGTATTTCTAGTATGTAAAAGGCTGATCCAGGGGCTGGAGAGATGGTTCAGTGGTTAAGAGTCCTGACTGCCTTTCCAGAGGTCCTGAGTTCAATTCCCAGCAACCTCATGGTGGCTCACAACCATCTGTAATGAGATCTGGTGCCCTCTTCTAAAGAGGGTGTGTGGCAGGGGTGTTAAGGGCATGGCTTAGCTGGTAAAGTGCCTCCCTTACCAGCCTGAGGACTTGAGTTTGGATCTTAGAACCCACATCAGAAGTGAGACACAGTGCCTTAGGCCTGTGACCCCTGTGCTGGGGTGACAGCAAATTCCTGAAGGTCATTGGTTACCCAGTCTGGCCAAAAAGATGAGTTTCAGGTTCAGTGAGACCTTGTCTCAAAATTAAAAAGTAAAAAATTGTCAAGGAAAGACAACTTGTGTTAATTCCCAGCCTGCCTGAAAACATACATGCACATGCATACACACATGTACACATACATACATATATACAAACTCTTACATTTTACTACTATTGCATAACAAGATATAAAATTAGAACTCCAGCCTGGGTGTAGTGGCTCACTTCTGTAATTCCAGCACTTAGGAAGTGAAGGCAGGAGGGTCAGGAGTTCAAAATTACCCAGCCACCTTGTTTCCTGTCGCTGTAGCCGGCCTACGTTACATGAGACTCTGTCTCAAAAAAAATAAACAAACAAAAAATTCAAAACTGTGGTAGGAATCTGGGGTGGAAATTTAAGCTGACTATGAGATAAAGTATATTTGACTGTCTCATTGTTTGCACAGAACAGGGATTTGTTCAAGACCACGGATTTGAAGGTCAGATGTTGGTACTGGGGACTCCCAATGGTCTAGGTCTTTGCTTATTTAATTTTCACAGCAACCCGTGGTATAACTACCACTAGCCTGTTGAAAAGCCAAGGACAGTATTGGTGAGGTTGAATGACAGCCCTGTCATCACGTAGGAACAGAGCAAGGCTGTTGGGGCTTGTGTCCAGATCCCACCTTCTTCCCAGCCTTCTATTTTACCAGCTTCCTACAGTGCTAAGAAGACATTAGAGCAGAAACAGGACTGACTTGTAGCCTGAACCAATGTTCAGGCCAGTTTCAGAATCAAGAGGGAACTTGGTGAACGAGAGAAGGAAGCTGTGGGATAAGACGGAAGGAAAGCAAAGACCTCAGTCTGCCTTCCCGTGAGTTGGTGGTAATCACAGGATATTCTTTAAGGACAAGACATGTGAAACAGCTTGTAAGAGGTTATGTAGGATTCCCTAGGTAACTAAAAACTTTTAAAGTCTTTTCTTCAACTAAGTTGATTCATCCCGAAAATATATACTGCAGAAGGTTTTGGCCTACTCTCTGCTGAATTCTAAGTGTATAAATAATGCCCAGAGCATGGTAGGCACTTAAATGCGTTGAAGAATAAACGATTGAATGATGTAGTACATGCCTTTTACCGTGTTTATTTTCTTTTCATAAAAGTCATGATGGTCATGTCCTCTAGGCGTCCCCAAAGCCTCCACTAGATGGCAGCCATAATTCCTTATGTTGGGGGAGGTTGAGAATATCATGTAAACAAGGTTTCTAAAATCTCGGGGCTTGTATTCAAAACAAAACTAATTTGTCTGTCAGCACTCTAGCAACTTTTCCTCTGCGTCTCCGAGAGAAATTCGTGTGTCTCTGATCAAAATATTTTCATACAGCTTGCAGCTCGCGATGTCTTTGATAAACCTTCTGCTGTTCTAGTTCAAGCAATTTGCTCTTGCTCAGGGTCTAATTATCTAACCACACAGTCCTTAAACATAATTTCTTTAATTAGAGGTTACTCGCCGTTTCACTTCGGTTTGTGGCTATTTATTTCTGACAGAAAGCAAAACTAGCTGGTACTGCTTCCTGCCTGCCTTGTTTTCATAATGCAGCAAGAAGAACAGGGTCATATGTCCTGCTGCGTGTAACTGAGATCATTGACTTCTTAACGGGGCTGACACACGGCAGCCCACAAGAGAAAACCAGCCAGTGGTGTAAGGTCTAGGAATGACTTTCATATTTTTAAATCATTAAAGCTGTTTTGGGGGAATGTAGTATATGTGGGCACTTGTATGTATGCTTGTGAAGGCCAGAGGTCAGTGTCAGGTGTGTGTTTTTATTACTCTGCACCTTATTCTCTTCTATTGCATTTATTTGTTTGTGTGTAGGGGGAGTGAGTGTCTGTACATGCTAGCCACAGTGGGTCTGTGGAGGTCAGAGGAAAATTTATAAGAGTTGATTCTCTCTACTGTGTGGGTGCTGGGCATTGAACTGAGGTCATCAGGCTTGGCAACAAGTGTCTTCATCCCCTGAGGCCTGTCACCAGATTTCTACCTTATTTTTTGAGACAAGGTCACTCACTAAACCTGGAGCTTGCTAATTTAACCAACAAGCTTTAAGGATCCTCCTGTCTCTGTACCTACCCAACATTGTAGGCGTGTACCACCACTCATGGCTTTTTACATGGATTCAGCAGTTATTGTTCTAACTGAGCCATCTCCCCAGTCCTTAAAGATAAATCTTAATTTATCTTTAGATAGGTTGAATTTTAGTAAAATTTAATTTTATTAAATTATTTATGAAATAAAGATGCATCTCAATAAAAAGAATACATAATCAGGTATAGTAACTCATGACTATAATCCAAGCAATCCAGAAATTAAATGAGGATTGCTGAGTGATTAAAGCCAGCTGTGGCACTGTGGGCTAGACTTTGATGCACAGACGCCAGAGAGGATGGTGGATGTCTTCCTCAGTTGCCCTCTGCTTTATTTACTGAGGCAAAGACTCTTGCTGAGCTGGGGACTCTCCAGTTTGGATTGATTAGCTAGCCAGCCTGCTCCAAGGCCCCATTGTTTTCACCTCCCAGACACTGGGGTTACAGGGGACCCACCACACCCGCCTGGTTTTTATGTAAATTCTCGTTTTTTTTTTTTTTTGTTTTTTTTTTTTGTTTTTTTTTACTCAATCCTCATGCTTGCATTTTCCCAACCAGCCATCTTCCCAGCCCCATGATCTTCTTGAGCCTCTGATCATACAGTCTCTAGCTGTCAAGTTGTCAAGTTCTGGGATTACAGGCATGGACCACTGTACCTTGTTTATACCTGTTTTCAGGGACAGTGGCAGAATGGAGTGGCTGTCCCCGACACACCCTAGCCCTCAGAGCCGAACATGCATTATCTGACCCTTCATAGATAAATCTTGTGAACTTCTGCCTTAAAGGAAGCAGAAATGGAAACTGGCAATTTTGAACACTTTGTGTTTCTTCATTTTTTTTTTCTTCTTTTTTTTTTTTTTTCTGAACGCTTGTTGTCTTTGGTTCTATGGCCCAGGCTGACTTTCCCAATTAACACAAGTCCTGTGTTTCCTTATAATGGTTTTGAAAATGGTGCCATTGGTAGCATGATTTGGAACTTACCAGTGCTCCATCGAGCACCCAGAATTTCAGGCCTAACACCATCTGACGTGTTGAAAGAAGAAAAGCTGCTTTTGATTCCTGTTTTCCTGCAGCGGACAGTGGACAGCTGACATGGCGCCCGGCCACAGCACAGCTGATTCTGACCTGTCCTCCATGCTGAGATGGTTTTAAAAACCTAGCAGTTCATACAGGGCTCATTGGAAGCTGAGCTGCAGACAGTCCTGCGCTGGCAGCTGGTCAGGCTGAAGTTCCTGAAATCATTGCCTTCTAATTTTAGAGTTGGCTCACTACCCCGAAACTGTGCCTCCCCAGCGAGAATGAACACAGAAAACAGTGAACTAACATAGTCCTGGAGATAGGATGAAGATTTTGCCTGAGTGTGTGTATGTGTGTGTATGGGACTGAAAGAACTTGCCTACACTCACGAATCCACTCCTGTGAGTCTCTCTCTCTCTCTCTCTCTCTCTCTCTCTCTCTCTCTCTGTGTGTGTGTGTGTGTGTGTGTGTGTGTGTATAACAGAGAGATGGCCGCATGCGTGAACAACAGTGTAGTTATTCATTGTGGTGCATTAAGGAGACCCAGCTTTAGTTAATACACTAAAACTGAGAGCTGCCAGGGCTCGTTCAGCTAGACTGGTTGGCTGGTGAGCCCCGGGGATCTGCCTGTCTCCTTGTGCACCCCAGCACTGGGTTACGGAAGTGCTGTCATGCTCAGCTTTTACATGAGTACTGGGAATCTGAACTAAGTTCCTCATGCTTGCACAGCAGACTCTTTACCAGCCAAGTCATTTCCCCATTATATTAAAAAACACATAAAATTGGGTTGGGAAGATGGCTCAGTGGTTAAGAGCTCTGGTTGCTCTTCCAGAGGACCTGAGTTCAAGTCCCAGCACCTGCATGGAAGCTCATAACTGTCTTTCCCAGGGGATCCAAAGCTTTCTTTTGTCCTCTATGGACATCGTACACCCATGGTACACAGACATACATATAGACAAACACCCATACATGTAAAATTAAGTAAAAAATATTTGAAAAACATATAAAAGTTATCATCTTAATGAATTTTACACATGTAGTTCAAAAGTAAAGAATATTTACATACCATAAGATTTGCTCACTTTGGCAAGTTATATTACTTTTGCTAAATTTATATCATTTTATAACCATCACTGCCATCTGGTTTTAGATATTTCCATCATCCAAAGACATTTCTATCATTTATTATAAATTGTGTCTTATAGCTCTAGCCTTGTTGTGATACTTTTCTATTGCTGCAGAAAGACACCATAGTCAAGGAAACGCACAGAAGAAAGACCTTATTGGGGCTCTCAGCTCCAGAGGATTAGAGCCCATGGCCATCATGGCAGAAGGTAGACAGGCAGGTAGAAAGCTGGAGCAGAAGCTGAGAGCTCACATCTCATTTACAAGCACACGGCAGAAACGGGCTAAATGGGAATGGTGTGGGCTTTTGAAACCTCAGAGCTTACCCCCAGTGACACACCTCACACCTCATAATCCTTCCCAAACAGTTTGACTAACCAGAAACCAAGCCTTCAAACATATGAGCCCATAGAGTCCAACCTCATTCAAACCCCTACATGCCCCAAGACAACTAACTACCAGTGTGCAGTAGTTCCTCTTACCCATTAGGGATACATTCCAAGTCCCCCAGAGGGTACTAGAAACTACAGATAGCATAAATTACTTATCTGTTTGTGTATATGTGCCTATGCATGTACATGTATGTACAGTTGTATGTGTATGTGCCTATGCATGAATGTGAACTTCACATGTATGTATGTATATATTTGTGTGTTTGTGTACTTAAGGACTGGGCAGATAGCTCTGTGGGTAAAGTGCTTGCTGGCAAGAGATTGGATTCTCAGAACTAATAAAAAGCCAGAGGCAGTAGCACTAGTGTCTATATATAGTCCCAGTGAACAAGGGATGGATGGAGACATGACTGGAAGATTGTGGGCCAGCCAGTGCAGTGAACAAGAAAAGGTGGAAGGCAGGACTGACACACACACAGTAAGAACAACCTATATTTAAAACTGTTCTTTTTTGGCGGAAGAAATATGGGAAAAGGGAGGAGAATGACGGGGTGGGGGGCATGTTCAACATACAACTTATACTTATAAGAAAAAAATAATTCGCTGGGCAGTGGTGGCGCACGCCCTTAATCCAAGCACTCGGGAGGCAGAGGCAGGCGGATCTCTGTGAGTTCGAGACCAGCCTGGTCTACAAGAGCTAGCTCCAGGACAGGCTCTAAAGCTGCAGAGAAACCCTGTCTCGAAAAAAAAAAAAAAAGAAAAGAAAAGAAAAAGAAAAAGAAAAAAATAATTCACAGTTTTCTTTTAATTCTTTGTGTATGATTTGCCAGTGCAGGCATGTGCACGCAGGGCCCATGTGTGTAGGCCAGAGGATATCTGTGTAGTCTTTCCCCTCCTTCCAAATTTGCATGGTTTCTGGAAAACGGACTCAGGTTGTCAATCTTGCATAGCAAGTCCTGTACCAGTATAACCATCTCATCAGCCTGAGAAAAAAAATTAATTAAAAATTTAAAATATATTAAGAGAGCTGTTTGTTGGGGGTGTTTTTTTTTTTTTTTTTTTGGTTTGCCTGTCAGAAACCTGAGTCTTCTATGAAGGATTACCCTTCAAAACCTTAACCTCAAATAATCTCAGTAAACGTCCAAGGAACCTGAGCTTCCCCCAAACCAGAAAACTATAAACTGGTGTGGATAAGAAGTAAAAGAAACCATGGTAAAGTCCCACAAAGAGTCTGGGTTGTCAAATATAAAATAAGTATACATGGCTGGATGGTGGTGGCACACACCTTTAATTCTAATACTCAGGAGGCAGAAGCAGGCAGTTCTCAGTGAGTTCGAGACCAATCTGGTCTACAGAGTGAGTTCCAGGACAGCTTAGGCCACACAGAGAAACCCCATCTCAAAAGAAAGAAAAAGAAAAAAAGAAAAAAAAGGAAATAAAAAGGAGAGGTAGAGGGATTCCTGCATGTTCAAGGCTAGCCTGGACCACATACCAAGACCTTAGAAAGAAAAGGATTTGAGTGTGGGTCGGAAGACTCAGCAGTTATGGGCGCCCGTTTCTCTTACAGAGGACCATCTATAACCCCAGTTCAAGGGTGTCTGATGGCCTCCTCTGACCTCCACAGGTACGAGGGAGTTATCAGAGAGTGTCTGAACTTTGGAAATACAAATTTGGAAACTGGCAACTTATAGATGATATTTAGTACAGAAGAGAAGACAGAAGAATCGAAAACTATTACCAGTTTATTACTTCCTTAGATGACTACTTAATAGACTTTTGGCAGTTTTTTTCTAATGTGCAGCATGAAGGCAATTCCAAACACCCAGGACTTCAGTATTCTTGGATGCTGTCTTTGATAGTATTGAGCACGGTCAACGGAGGGATTCTGTATGGTAAGGATTCTTTAATAGAGATGAACTTTCTTCCCTGCTATCCTGGAACTTATTCTGTAGATCAGGCTGGCCTCGAACTCACAGATCCCCTGCTGCCTCTGCCTCTCGAGTGCTGGGATTAAAGGCATGTGCCACCGTGCCCAGGTGGAATGCTTTTTTTTTCTAAATACCTTTGTGTGCTTAAAAAATATTATCACTGTGTGAAGAGAAGGTCTCTACATTGCCATTATTTCAAGCCTATTTATTGGGTGCAGAATGAGTAAATTCAGTCTTTATTGTAGGAGTATGTCAGCTGGCCTGGCGTGATGGAGGAGGCTGCTGTAAATTTTGCGTTGAGGACATTTAGATGCAGATGAGCAGTTTTTATCCAGTCTGTGCCGTAACAAAGATGACACCGTGTGGGTGTCATTGTCTGCTGCCTAAGAGAATCCATAGTGACATCAAAGGTACGGATGTCAGGGATATAAAGACTGGACGAAAATGAGTCACACTGAGACCTTAACACCTGTGACTGATGTGGAAGGAAGGAGAGAAACGGAACATAGAATGAGCATTAATAAACTTTCCCCTTATTAATGTCAGGGTAAACTTTTCATAAAATCTGTGTGTGTGTGTGTGTGTGTGTGTGTGTGTGTGTGTGTTCATTGTGTATATGAGTGCTCAGCTCACATGTGGAGGTCAGCACAACCTTGGGGGTCAGTCCTTACCTTCCATCTTGCATGAGATAGGGTCTCTGCTGCTGTTCACTGCTACTGATGCCAGGCTGATGGGCTTCTGAGCTTCCAGATAGTCCGTCTCCACCTCTCCTCCTGTGCTACTCTGGTATCACAGACACTCGTACTAGTGTTCCAGCTTTTTATGTGGGTTCTAAGGATGCAAAAGCAAGTCATCAGGGTGCACAGCAAACATTTCACCACTGAGGCTCCTCTCCAACCCATGATAAATTCTTTTTTTATTTATTTATCTTTTTCTTTTTTTAAAAAAAAAAAAAAGTGTGTGTGGCAGGGTTTAGAGAGCTGGTGCAGCAGGTAAGAGGTCGGGCTGCTCTTGCAGAGGACCTGAATTCAGTTCTCTACACTCACATCAGGTAGCTCATAACTGCTTAGAACTCCAGCTCCAGGAGATCCAGTGACGAATTCAGACCTCCACAGGCACCTGCATGTACACACACACACATGTACCCTCACACACATACATAGGAACACACACAGTTTTGAGGCTAGGGAGATGACTCCATCAGTAAAGTGCTTTGTGTCTAGCACAAAGACTTGGGTTTGGTCCCCAAAACCCACATAGAAAAGCCAGATTTTGTAGCATATTCTTGTAATCTTAGCATTGGGGAGGTGGAACCAATCAGATTCCTGGGGCTCACTGGTTCCTTGTGAATCCTAAGCCAATGAGAAACCTTGTCTCAAAAAGAAAATGATCCAAAGTGAATAGCTCCTGAAGGTGGTTTTCTGGCTTACACATATGTGTACATCTGCACAAACACACACACACACACACAGCCTAAGTAAAACTTCCAAAATAAAAATAAGAGGAGCAACTCCTATAAACTGCAGTCTTCCCCAAGCAATATTTCCAAAGAGTAACGTGTAAACCTCAAGTCAGATTTCTACGTGAGGTAGTCAGTGGAGCAAGTCCAAGGGAAAAAGGGCTGGGGGCACCACAAGTTTACCATCTTTAAAGGGAAACACATCGTAAAACTCCTTCCTCCCTGCTCACTGCAGTGCCCTTCAGCTTCCTGTGAGTCTGTTGTGTGGAGAAATAGGGACAGTGAGGACGGTGAGCGCAGTGCTGCTGCTGGATGCACCCTGTCCTAGGCCCTGTATGCAGCAACAGCATGTGTGTATGTGTGTGTATCTGAACTCCAGCCTGGACACCAGGGCGTGGGGAGGAAGAGAGAGTTCTAACTCTGGGCATTGGTTATGTTTTGTGGTGCTAAGGATTGAATGGATATTTACACAGAAAACAAACTAGCTTCCATGAAATAAGATTTAAGTCATCCAGGTCTGTCCCTTTAGAATGTGGCTTAAGTTTTTTCATGTTCCTTGCATCTTCATGCAGCTCACTGGGTCCTGCAGAAAAGGGCAGCTGTGACATCGCTAGGAGATGCATTTCATCCACAGTTCAGTGCAGGGAGGTTCTTACCTTAAAGCTTTTGCATTGTCCAACTCATAGACAAGAGGCATCTTTCCATTTATTTAAATTGTCTTTAATTACTGTGGTATGTTTTTATAGTTTTAAGAATGCAAGTCTTACACTTAAATTTATTAAATTTATTAAATTTATTGTGGGTATATTATTATTTTAATGCTATTGCAAATGAATGTGTTTTCTAAATTTTATTTTCAGATTGTTCACTGTTAATATTTAGAAATACAATTGATGTTTTGTTCATTGATCTTGTGTCCTGCAGCTGTGCTGAACTTGGCTCTAATAGTCCTTTTGTGTAAGATCTTGACAGTTTTCTACGTGTGAGATCATGTCATCTGAAAACAGATAGTTTTACGCCTTCATAATCTGGATCTCTTATTTCTTTTTCTTATCTAATTGTATGGTGCAGCTGTATGTTTTTTGTTTGTTTTTGCTTTTTAAGAAAGGTTCTCCCTGTGTATCCCATACTGAGCTCAAACTCATGATCCTCCTGCCACAAACTCCTGAGTGCTGGAATTATAGTTGTGGAACTCTGTCTTCTGGGGGTGACACACCATTATCATCTTCTGGGGGTGACACGCCTTTATCATCTTCAGATAAGAGCAGTTGTGGCTATCCATGAGGCCCTTGATCAGGCTCACTACTTTCACTAGGGAAGGGCGGCATCAGACCGTACCTGAGATTCCAGCCAAACTCCATCTTGTTTCAAGTAATCTGGTCCCAGCTGTATTAATTTTAGGGAATGCTAGAGTACGCTGGGCTAGGGCAGTTTCCTAAAAGTCACAAATGTTTTTGTAAGCAATTCCCATAAATTCTTGTTCCCCTGGACATGTGTGGAATCCCTTCTTTGGTCGTTGATCACCTGTCTTTGATAGGTGTTTCTCCAAGAAGAGTCAGAGAACACAGGGGTGACTCCCCCCAGCCACAAGAATAGTCTAGCAGGCCTAGTTGGCCAGTTTGGTTTGGTTTATATGCAGAGTACTGTTGTTTCCAGGAGTTCAGGTATACTCTGAAAGTTTTAGTTATGAGTTTTTGCCCTCTCAAACGTCCTGTCTGACACCCTTCTTTAGTCTCCTGTCTAGACATTTGCCTCATTAAATTCAGTTCAGGCGAACCTTTCACTAGCTGGCACTTCAGGGTTTCAGCTAAGGTGTTTGAAGTTGGTTAGAATGTTAAGTAGAATCATAAAAACTCAAGATAGAAAAGAAACTTATTCATTATTTTACAGATTTTTTTTGTGGTTGCTGTTGTTGTTTGAGGCAGGTTCTCTTGTAGCCCAAGCTAGCCTTTAAACCTCTGTGCAGCCAGGATGCACTAGAATGTTTTCATCCTGCCTAGCTGAACAGATATTTCTTGAGCATCTACCATGTTCATGGTTTTAGGTTTGCAATGCGAATAAGATAAATACAGAAGTGAAACAAGTCCTGTGGGCCCTGCCCTCACAAGGTTTACAAGTTCCTGGGCCAGCAAGATGGTTCAGTGGATAAAGGTGCTAGCTTCCAAAGCTATGACCTGAATTCAATCCCTGGGGCCCACGCAGGGGAAGGGGAGAACCAACTCCTGCAAGTTATACCTTGACCTCATACGTGTTCCATGGAAGTGCAAGTGCACACACACTAAAACCACACAAATAAATATAACAAGGTTTACAAACTATTGAGTGAAAGCAGTTGATAAACAAAACACTAGTTATATGTGATTACAAACCGTAGTGAGTACTAAAGGAAACATCTGGATATTAGGAGGGAATACTGGAAGCAGGAACTTCTCTTGTAAATTTTGCAGTTTAGGAAAGTGTTGTCAGGTTTTATAGAGCAGTGGAACATGTTATCCACCTGAAGTGGAGTCGGGGTGGAGTCTCCTACTGGAATAAAAATGGAGTTAGGGACACATCCCAGAGGCACCCAGCCACTCCACACAGACCAGTTGGCCAATCCCCAAGAGAAGGTTCACTGTCCAAAGTCACTGTAGTCTCATCGTCTGCTTAGTTCCCAGATGGGAAAGAGAAGGCAGAAAGACAGGGTGGCCCTCCATCAGAAAGCACCCAAGGTGGTCAACTGGCTGACACAGGGCAGGCAGCACTCTCTGGAAGTTTAAAAAGTGGATCCAGTTCCCCAATACAACACTTTTCCGCTGCCCCTTGTTCCTTTGTGATGCACATCTGTTTTGAAGTTACACTGTTTTGTTAGTTTTTGTTTGTTTGTTTGTTTGTTTGTTTGTTTGGCTTTGTGCTGTGTGTGTGTGTGTGTGTGTGTGTGTGTGTGTGTGTGTAGAGGGTGTTTTAGGTGGCCTGGGACTCACATTATAGCTCTAGTTGGCCTGAAGCTGGTACTGATTCTCCAGCCTCTGCTTTCTGAATAGTGGGATTACAGGTAATAGTCACCATGCGAGACTACATTTTCTTAAATAGGAAAGTTGGTATTTCAGCAGATGTGGTGGGACATACTTTTAGTTCCCAGCACTTGGGATACTTAGGCAGGTAGATCTCCACGAGTTCAAGGCCAGTCTGGTTTAAATAGCAAGTTTCAAGGCAACCAGAGCTACAGAGTGAGACCCTGTCTAAAGGGGGAAAATTTAATATTTCTATAAAGTAATAATAAATTCCCTCTTAAGTTTAGTAAGGAAGGAAGGAGAGATTCATCCTGCAAAGTGAAATGGTGTGTTTCTTTGTATTTGGTGATCTGTACTGTTTCTCAGAATAAATAATATCAGATGCATTGCCCCATTCCTGTAACTCCAGACTGAGGAGGCTGACAGAAAATGACTCTTAATAGTTTAAGATCAGCATGGGAGTGAGACTCTGTCTCAAAACCAGATCCCATACACACATGAAATACTATTAAGTAGTTTATTTGCTAATTGTTTCATCTCACAATTTGGCTTTTCTAGAGCAAGAGCAATGGTTCTCAACGGATGGGTCGTGACTCCTTTAGAAATAACAGCCCTTTCACAGGGATCGAATATCAGATATCCTGCATATCAGATATTTATATTACGATTCTTAACAGTAGCAAAATTACAGTTATGAAGTTGCAACGAAAATAATTTCATGGTTGGGGTCACCACAACATGAGGAACTGCAATAAATAGTCTCAGCATTCAGAAGGTTGAGAACCACTGAGCTAGAGAAAGTCTGCTGGGTTCCTCTACATATCTCTGGATACAGTGTGTAATGGTAAACATATAAGAAATGATAAGGGGTGGCACATGCCTTAATTCCGTCACTTGTTAGGTAGAGGCAGGTAGATCTCTATGAGTTTGAGGCTAGCCTGGTGTCTACATAGTGAGGTCCAGGCCAGCCAAAGCTACATAATCTCAACACTCTCCACCACCACCCCCCAAAATTAATTAATATGGGGCTGGTGAGGTGGCTCAGCAGGTAAAGGCTCTTGCCTCCAAAAGTGGCAACTTGAGTTTAATCCCTGGGGCCTGCATAATAGAAGGAGAGAACTCTGCCATCTGATCTCTGCATATGTGCTACAGTAAATAAACACACAGAGAGTAAGTAAATGAATGCAGTTTTTTTTTTAAAAAATTAAGTATTAATTGCTAAACCTTTTCCTTCCTGAAGAAAATCTCATTAAATAAGATCTGTATCACAAATGGTTATGTTGAAGCACTAGAGGTAGCAATTGAGGCATATTAACTCATTGATTGATTAACAGATTAATTACAGTCTGTTTAGCTTAAGCGTTGATTTGGAAATTATGCATATCTTCTGTGGGTTAATCATTAGGTATGGCTGTTAAAATGCACTTCCTGCACAGCAGAGGAACCTCACCAGTGGTAAATAAGTCACACGATGTTTTTGTTACACTATAGTACTGCTAAAAATATTTCTTCAAGATTTGTTTATTCTTTTTTTTTTTTTTGTTTTGTTTTTTTTTTGTTTTTTTTTGTTTTTTTTTTTTTTGTTTTTCGAGACAGGGTTTCTCTGTGGCTTTGGAGCCTGTGCTGGAACTAGCTCTTGTAGACCAGGCTGGTCTCGAACTCACAGAGATCCGCCTGCCTCTGCCTCCCGAGTGCTGGGATTAAAGGCGTGCGCCACCACCGCCCGGCAAGATTTGTTTATTCTTAAGTGCATGGATGTTTTGCCTACATGTATGTCTGTGCGAAGGTGCCAGATCCACTGGAACTGGACTTACAGGCAGTTGTGAGCTGCCATGTGAGTAGTGGATCCTCTCATAGAACAGCCAGTGTTCTTAACAACTGAGCCATCTCTTCAGCCCCTAATATTTTTAATCTTATTATTTTCAAAGGGGTGCTTTAGTTTATTGCTGTTTTGCTTTGCTTTGACTTGGTTTTAGTTTTTTGAGATAAGGGTTCTCAAGTGTAGGCTGTCCTAGAACTTACTGTAACCCAGGCTGGCATTAGAGTCACAATATTCCTCCATCACTGCACAACATTGGGCCTCTCAGACGCTGAGATTAAAGGTATGAGCCACCATGCCTGGTTTAGTTATCGTTAAAGTTCTTTGCTTCAGCCGATCATCACAGAACCTGTTAAGAGTAATAGAGTGTAGTTTGTAACTTACGTAGAGAGAGCAAAACATCCCACTATTCAAAGAAGATAAGATGAGCCAGGCTTACTGTAATGTAACTATTGCCTACAGGCATGGCTTTCTGTGAAAAAATAATAGTCACAACAACGAATAGAGCTTTAGGCTCTACCTGTCTTAATATTTCACCAGAGCATAGAATTCTCTTTACCATAATGATAAGCAGGTCTTCTTCCTAGACGATGTATTATCTCCACTTGTGAGATAAAGGAATAGGTTTATGAATCTGCGAGGATGATGACTAAGTGGAAAGAAACAGATCTTGTGGATCTGTGAGCAAGATGACTAAGTGGAAAGAAGCAGATCTCGGTCTGAGGTTTGGACTGAGGACCCCGTGGGTACAGTGCTTGCTGTGTAGGTAAAGACCTGAGTGTGGACCCCCGTTCACACTAAGAGGAGCAAACAGACCAGAAAATTATTAAAAACGCCCAAGTGCATGGCTGACAGCCCAGGTGAAGAGTAGTGGGACTGTGTCAGCTTAATGTCTGTAACTAAAAACTGCTCGGAGGGGTGGGGCAAATTCACACACAAACAGCGCTGAAATCAAGGCAGAGTAAGGGATGGTTCAGCAGTGAAGAGTCCCTATGGCTCGGGTAGAGGACCCAGGTTTGGTTCCTAGCACTGAGGTGGCACTCACAGTCCTCTGTCACTCCAGTTCCAGGGGATCTAGGGTCCTCTTTTGGTCTCCATGGACACTGCATGCAAGAGGTGCATATATGTACATTGAAGGCAAACACACTCATATATATATATATGTATGTATATATATACATATATATATATATATAATAAAAAAATCTTATTTTTAAAAAAAGCAAGTTGTAACTCTCAGCAATGGTCATGTGCCTGCCTGTGGTTAAATTTTTGTTCATTTTTAAGTCAGAAATCTGGCAGATAATTAGCTAACCAAATTTACTTATGCTGTTATACTGAGATTAGGAACCTAGTTGAGCTTTGAAATTATGATTAGATTTTTAGGTCATTGTAAATAAATTAGAGGTACTTTTTTGAAGGAAATAAATCATTCTGCTTTCTGTAGTTTTCTTTGCGACAGACTGGAAGCTCAGCTGGGAATGGTGGCACACACTTGTAATTCCAACCCTCTGGAGGTTGAACTGCTGGGATATGGAGTTTCTGGGTTTCCTAGTAACACCTGATTCAAAAAACAGAAAAAAAAAAACAATCAAAAATATTGTTTGTAGATGGGCATTTATAATGCTGTGCTGTAATGATGTCACGGAGAGCTGTGCGCTGGGGCCATCACTGCTGGTGCTCCTTTGAAAGGTTCCAAGAACTACGAGCTAATGTTTTGTTTTGTTTTTAGTATGTCTGTGTATCTGAGTGTTCCTACATGCAGGTGCCTAAGATGGCCAGAAGAGGGCATTGGGTCCCCTGGAGATGGAGTTATAGGCAGTTGTGAGCTGCTTGATGTAGGATGCTGGGAACTGAACTCCAGTCCTTTGTAAGAGCAGCAAGTACCCTTGATTGCTAAGTCACTCTCCAGCCCCACATGATTGGTTTTAATTTAGCCGTTGAAAATCCAGCCTTAAATCAGCATTTTGCTTAAAGGCAGTAGAGGCACTAAAACCACCAGGATTGAGAATAGCAAGAGTCAAACTGCCTTCGTTCACAATCCTGATTGTCTCACAATTTGGCTCTGTAACCTCAAGAAAAATTACACCTCTAGCCAGGCATAGTGGCACATGCCTTTTACCCCAGTGTCTAGGAAGCAGAGGCAGGTAGATCTCTGTGAGTTTGTAGCCAGCCTGACCTACATAGAGTTTCAGGACACCTCAGCTACAAAGGGAGACCCTTTCTCAAAAGAGATAAATGAATGAATGAAGCATTATAGCTCTGTAAATGCAAGGTTTAAGTGTGAATCCCTAGGAAATAGCCCCACTGAGACCTGTACATGTTCAACACTCAGTAAGTATTGCTGTTGTTGTTAAAGACACACTGCACTGCTGTCTCTGTCACTGAGTCACAGATTAGTTTAAATAGAGGGGAAAACGGCAGACCAGTTAAGCAGAGCGGAAGATGCCAGTTTCCAGTGCAAGGATGGGGAAATCCTGCTCCAGCTGCAAATGTATCTACCAAATATAGCATTCACCAAGAGCTTGACTAACGCTAAATCCACAGATTCTCTGCTCTCTGCAGCGCTCTGTGTTCACAACATGGTACTGAGTCACAGCCAACAAATACTCACCAAGTACTATGCTTGGCACTCGAAAGATAATGATAAAAATGCCACGCAAATTTCTTAACACTGTAGGAGTGGAGATAATCCAGAATTAGCCATGATGTTTTCTTTACTTCCTTTTAGGGGGTAGTAGGGACATTGAGAGGATGTGAAACTTTGGAGATAGTCAAAACTTTTTCACAGGGCTTCCACCGGAAATGTCAAAGCTCTACACAGAGAGGCTCAGATCCATGCACTCAACCAAGTATAGGGCTTGGGTGTCTTACCTTAGAGAAAGATGCCCAGGTGGTTTCTGTGCATAACCCCAAAAAGAGGGGGGGAAATAGTCAGCAGGTGTTATTGTCCTTTTAAGACAGGATCCCCTGTATTCTGGGGATCTAGCCAAGGGTACCTTCTGAGTGTTGGTTGTACAAGTTTGCATCTCCATACCCGTTCTTCTTTGGTGTTTGCTCACGTGTTTAAGTCCATTGCTGGAGATCAAACCTGGGGCTCTATGTATCCTGGGTAAGCAATTCTATCAGCTAAGCTGCTCTCACAGCCCTGTTTGAGTCTTTTGTTTTGTTTTTATTTTTTGAGATAGGATTTTACTCTGTAGCCCAGGCTGGCCTTAAACTTAATGCAGTGCCTGCTAGCCTCCAACTTGAGGTTATTCTGCCTCAGCCTCCCTAGTGGCATAAACCATCCCTAACTCATCTTTTAAAACACCAGCTATATTTGGGCAACATAGCCATAATTGTAAATCACATGTATGTGTATACACCATGTGCATGGCTGTGCTAGTCAGATCCCCTAAAACAGGAGTTATGGATGGTTGTGAGCTGCCATGTGGGTGCTGAGAATTGAACTCAGGTCCTCTGATGTGGGATTCCCCTGTGTGTGCTGTGAATATGTTCTATTACCATTGGTTAATAAAGAATCTGCCTTCAGCCTATGGCAGCACAGAATAGGGCAAGGCGGGAATTCCAAGCAGAGACAGAGGAGAAAAGAAGGTGGAGTCAGGGAGATGCCATGTAGCTGCCGAAGGAGACAGGCACCTGGGAACCTTATCCCACAAGCCTTGTGGTAAAATACAAAATAATAAAAGTGGGTTAATTTAAGATGTAAGAGTTAGTTAATAAGAAGCCTGAGCTAATTGGCCAAGCAGTGTTGCAACTAATATAGTTTCTGTGTCTGGGTGGTTTGGAAACAAACAAGCAGTCTCTGACTACAGTCCTCTGCAAGAACAAGTGCTCTTACCCATCAAGCCATCTCTCCAGCCCCTGGTTACTCTGAATTTAAGGCTAACCTGGGCTACATGAGATCCTATCTCAAAAAATAAACAAGACCCAGTAAATTAAAACAACTGTGATCACATTATTTTTTGGCTTGAAAATATTTAATACAGGCTGGGTGTAGTGCTACACACCTAAAGTCCCAGCCTCAGGAGCCCCAGAAGAGAGAGGATCGTGAGTTTGAAGTCAACCTGGGTGACATAGAAGACTATCTCGAACAGAAACAAACCATTCAGGGCTTATTATATGAACTCAGAATTTCTGATGTAGTGAGAGACCAAGATTCCTTCGTGCCCTGGCCCTCACCTACCTTTTCTGTTACTCCCTTTTAAGTGCTTTTGAATCTAATCAAATGTATTGAACCCAGTGTGCCATGTGACCTTTCCCGTCTAGGGTGCCTTACTGATTTTCCTGGGGGACGCTCTTTGTGCTGTCACTTGACCTTGCTGCTTCAGGCAGGAGCACACTGCCATCTTCCTGTCACTCCCCAGTGTCTGTGTCTGCTCTGCCACACTCTTCTTGGCGTGGCGATTGCATGTCTGTCACCATAGATGTCTAGTTAACTGTTCCGATAAAGAATCTTATTTTTTATGAATATGTACTCAAGAAATGTGCCTCTTATCCTTTAATTAAGAAATAAAAAGGCGGCCCCAATGCTAAGGCAGAGCAGTAGGTCTCTGAGTTTCTGTGAGTTCAAGGCTAGCCTGATCTACACAGCAAGTTCTAGGACAACCTGTCTACATAGTGAGATCCTGTCTCAAAGCAAACAAATGACAACAAGGAGCTGGAGAGATGCTCAGCGCAGTGGTTAAGAGCACCAGTTCCTCTTCTAGGGACCTGGGTTTGGTGCCAAGCACCCACATGATGCCTCATAACCATTCATAACTCTAGTTTCAAAGGATCCAACACCCTCTTCTGACCTCCTCAGGTGCCAGGTCCATTTGCGATGCACAGACAATTATTCACATAAAAAATAAATAAAACAAATAGTGGGATGGTGGTGGTACAGGCCTTTAATCCCAGCTCTCTCAGGAGGCAGAGAAAGGTGGATCTATGAGTTCAAGGCCAGCCTGGTCTACAGGGTGAGTTCCAGAATAGCCAAGGCTGGAGAAACCCTGCCTCGAAAAACCAAAAAAAAGAAAAAGGAAAGAAAGAGAAATAGACAGGCACTGGGCACTGTGACCCACAGCTGTAATAGATGTATTTCAGTGATAGAGCACTTGCCTACTATACCCAGGGCCCTGGGTTCCACCCAAATTCCTAGCAAAAAGGAGCCTGGGTCAGGATGATTGCTAGGCCTGTGCTACATAGCAAGACTGTCTCCAAACAAACAAAAGTCAAAAAGACTCAGGGGCTGGGGAATGGCAGTAAGAATGCTTGCTGCACAAACCTGAGACCTGAGGTTGAACTCTCAGAACCTACATAAAATGCTGTACTATAGGGTGGGAGCAGGAGGATCCATCCCTGGGGCTACTGTCAGTCAGCCTAACTCTAAGTCCATTAAGGGACCCTGTCTCAAGGGAATAAGGACAGCATGGTAGAGCAGGACATGTGTGCACACTTGTACACATGTATACACATCTACCTCTGTGTTCTTCCCCACCCCCTCTCCTCCACAGAGAGAGAAAGAGGGAGAGGGAGAGACTCCAAACATTTTTTTAAAGATTTTATTTATTATGTATACAACATTCTGCCTCCATGTATGCCCACATGCCAGAAGAGGGTGCCAGATCTCATTACAGATGGTTGTGAGCCACCATGTGGTTGCTGGGAATTGAACTCAGGACCTCTGGAAGAACAGCCAGTGCTCTTAACCACTGAGCCATCTCTCCAGCCTGACTCCAAACATTTTTAAAACTTCTTTAATACTAGCAAATTATTTTCATCTTCTACCTATGTCATTGATCTGCTTCTATCTGTTCATTTGGGGGGTATCTTATTGGCAAACAGGAAACTTTATTGTTTTTTTTTTTTATGGCGTGTGTATAGCTGTTTTGTCTGTGTGTATGTCTGTGCACCACATGTATGCCTGGTGCCTGCAGATGTCAGAAGAGGGGGTCAGATCCTTGAACTGGAGTTGCAGGCAGTTGTGACCCACCTGGTGGGTGCTGGGATTGACCCCAGGTCATCTGGAAGAACAGCCAGGGCTCTGAACCACTAAGTCGTTTCTCTAGCCCCCAATAGGTATTTTCTAAGAATTCTTTGGTACTGTTGGCTTCTTCAGTGGCCTGCAGCTCTGTCAGTGATCCCATTCTAAGAACCGTCCTGAGCCTTGAAAGTGCCGATTTCATTGGTCGGTAAAGCACGTGGTCTCTTTAGTACATGGTATATGTCTAGAAAGGATGTGGTCTTGCGGGCAGGGTATGAGAAATTTCCAGAATGTGATGTAATCGTGAGTATCTGGTGTTGCCCGTTAGAGAAGAGGTTCCTCTATGTATGAAAAGTTAATAAGGAGTTTCATCCAGACGGGTGAGTGTGTGCTATCCCGGGGCAGATTGTCCGGGAAGAGAGCACATAGCTCCCCACCCCAGCTCCTGCTGCAGGGTTTCTGTGTTCCACTTAATCCTGCCCTCCCCCTACATCCAGCCTTGTGTCTGAGGTGGCCTTGGAATACCAGGTATCCCTGTTTCAGTGCTGAGGAGTTTCATCCAGACGGAACCTTCATCTGGTGATGAATGGAGATAGAGACAGAGACAGAGACAGAGACATTGGAGCATTGGACTGAGCTCCCAAGGTCCTAATGAGGAGCAGAAGGAGGGAGAACATGAGCAAGGAAGTCAGAACCGCGAGGGGTGCATTCACTCACTGAGACGGTTGGATAGATCTAATGGGAGATCACCAAGGCCAGCTGGAATGGGACTGTTGGAGCATGTGATCAAACCGGACTCTTTGAATGTGGCTGATGGTGGAGGCTGACTGAGAAGCCAAGGACAATGGCGCTGGGCTTTGATTCTACTGCATGGACAGGCTTTGTGGGAGCCTTGTCAGTTTCGATGCTCACCTTCCTGGATTGGGAGGACCTTGAACTTCCCATAGTGTAGGGAACCCTGAATGCTCTTTGGCCTGGAGAGGGAGGGAGTGGAGGTGTGGGTGGAGGGGAGGGGAGGGAAGTAGGAGGAGGGGAGGAGATGGAAATTTTTAATTTTAAAATTAAAAAAAAAGAAAAGTTAATAAGTAGTTGGCTGCCAGGAGATATGAAGACTTTTCTGGCATCAGACCAAACAAGATGCTACAGATCATGACATTTTATCACATGTACTCATGTTTGAGAAATTAATTTTTTTCTACTATATTTATTTCCTCTGAGAATGTCAACAAGAAAATGGATACAGTGGTGTCTTTGATATTGAAGTAAAGCAGGTAACTACATTGGTTCTGAAAGCAACATGAAATGTCATGATTTTGGAAGTGGGTCACTTAGTAATAATCCACCGAGAAGCAAAGCCTGCTCTGTCCCCTGACTGGCACGTGTCTGGTGCCCCTAGATGTGAACAGCTGCTCCTCTAACTTGGTTGCTCCATAGGAATTAGCTCCTTGTTTCACAGAGGACAATTGATTTAAAAGACCCAGAGGCCAAAGTATAAATTTAGGACTAAAAGTAAGCTAATCTATCCATTCTCTCCCATCGTTAGTCAACCTAAAGCAATTGATTAATTGATTATAACTCAGTGCAGCCATTAACATTAACAGGCTTGAAGGTTTAGATGTTCGTCTGGAGACAGGAAGGCAGACGAATAGCTTAGATTGAAGTCTAGCCTGGGAAGGCACGTTATCAGGCCAAGTCCAAGTCAAGCACTGTGACTCCCGGCCTTTTATCACAGCACTTGGAAGGGTGAAGCAGGAGGCTAACCTGGACTTATCTCCTGAGATCCTGCCTACACAAACAAACAAACAAACAAAAAATGCAGAGGCCTGACTCTGCCCCAAATCTACTTCTTGCATCCACTTTTCCATTTTGAATTTCCCCCATTAAATGAGAAATTATTTTTTAAAGGTTCCTTACTTGGAAATGGAATTAGTTTAAGGAAGGTGTGCAGGTGCATGGGTAGGTGGAGAGAGAAATCTCTCCTTTCCTCTGAGCCCTCTAGCTCTCTCTGAGCTAACTCCCCAGAAACTTCACATGAATGTACTGTGTGCAGCCTGCAATTCAGTAAAGCAGCAGCGCCGTTGCAGTTACCGTTAATGTAGCTTCTTTTTTTTATGTCAAATTTATTTATTTTTTTTTTTGGTGACTATTTATTTATTAAAAATTTCCACCTCCTCCCATCCTCCCATTTCCCTCCCACTCCCCCCACTGCCCCTCCCCCTCCCTCTCCAGTCCTAAGAGAAGTCAGGGTGCCATGCCCTGTGTGAAGTCCAAGACCCTCCCCTCTCCATCCAGGTCTAGGAAGGTGTGCATCCAAACAGACTAGGCTCCCAATAAGCCAGTACATGCAGTAGAATCAAAATCCGGTGTCATTATTATTAGCTTCTTAGTCAGTCCCCATTGTCAGCCATGTTCAGAGAGTCAAGGAAGTCAGGACCATGAGGGGTGCGTTCACCCATTGAAATGGTGGGACAGAACTAACGGGAGATCACCAAGTCCAGTTGGAATGGGACTGATGGAACAGGCAACCAAACCGGACTCTCTGAATGTGGCTGACGGTCGAGGAGGACTGAGAAACCAAGGACAACGGCGATGGGCTTGAACTCTTCAGCATGGACGGGCTCACTGTGAGCCTTACCCTTCATCTGGCAATGGATGAAGATAAGAGACACAGGCCCACATTGGAGCACAGGACTGAGCTCCCAAGGCACAGATGAAGAGCAGAAAGAGGGAGAACATGAGCAAGAAAGTCAGGACCACGAGGGTTGCATCCACCCATGGAGACAGTGTGACTGATCTAATGGGAGCTCACCAAGGCCAGCTGGACTGGGACTGAATGAGCATGTAATGTAGCTTCTTCAAACCATTTTGTGCAAGCTACTCTCTCCGAGACAGGGAGGACTCAGCAACTACATGAATATTTCTTCCTGGAGCTTGAATAACTTTATCAGTGGCTATGCCACTGAAGACAGTGACACCCCTCTTTCCAACAGCCACTAACTGCCACAGTGGTATCTCAGAAAGGATTGGAACCTCATGAACCTGAGCCCCTCTCCCATGCACGAGAAAATGCTGACAGGTCTAATTCTGTGCAGGTCTTGTTCAGGAGACCACAGCTGCAATGAGCTTGTGAGTGAACCAGCTGTTTCATGCCCCAAAGACAGGTCCACAGCACTCTTCCCCGTCCACTGGCTCACAGATTCATCTGCTCTCTCTTTTGCAATGGAGCCTTGGGCCTTGGGTGGAGTGATACAGATGCCAGTTCAGGAGCCAGCTCTCAGCAGTTATCCACTCTCAGTACTTTGAGTTTTTCCATTAATTGCTGGCCATTGCCAAAAGAAGCTTCTCTGACAAAGGCTGAGGGAAGCGTTGCTCTTTAGGTATAGATGTATTTAGGTATAGATGTATTTAGGTATAGATCCTATATACAGGATGTCCATTTAGCAAAGCTACAGTAATAGGTTCTCCACATGACCTATGATCTCCCCAGCCATGGGCTCTTAACCAGGACGTAATACCAGGCATGAGCAGAATATTATTTTTTATTTAGTATTTAAGAATCAGACACTTTGGAGTCTGGTATGGTGGCATACATCTATCACCCCAGCAGTTGGGAGGTAGGGGCAGGTGATCAGGATGAGTTCAGAGTCACCCTAGGCAGTCTAGCAAGTTTGATACCAGCCTGTGCTACATGACATCCTGTCTTGTAAAAAATAAAAAAGAATTAAATATTTTGATAACACACTTGCGAATTGAATATAGCCGAACAATGATTTGTCACTTACTGAATCTCAGAGAAAGTAGCATGTGGACACTGTGACCTGTTTTTAATCCAGACATGAATACTAGAAGGGTGGCCCAATGGGTAAAAGACCCTATGCACATACCCGTACTACACACATAGACACACACATGTAATTTTTTTAAAGACAGATAAAAAACAGAGTAAGTGGCATGGACTGACTTGGTGGCATATGCCAGCCACTCATTCTGCCAGGGTAGAAGGGTTTCCATTTTGAGGCCAGCCTGAGCTCCATGATGAGACTCTATCTCATAAAAACAAACAAAAAAACTAAAAACAAGTCAGAATGGGATGGCAGCTGATACAGCACTTGCCTAGGGTGTTCAAGGCATGGGATTCAATTCCCAGGGTACCACCCCAGCCAAAAGAACGGGCATAATAAGCAAGTGAAAGGATTGTTATTCTTTTGTATGAAAACTGTGAAGCAGGAGCAAGCAGTTCCGCCCCCAATAGGCCTTTTCCCTTTTGTATATGTTGGGAGGTGAGGTCGTCAGCTCGCTGTGGCTCAGGCTGGCCTGAAATCCCAGGATATGCCAATATACCCTTCTCCAAAGTAATGTCTTCATAATCTGTTACCTCTGTGGTTTGCCACAGCTCTGGCACCATGGCCTTTGAGTAAGAGCTGATCTTGTTGATTTATGTAAGCCTTAAAAATCTATTTCTGTCTACAAGAGCTAGTTCCAGGATAGGCTTCAAAGCTACAGAGAAACCCTGTCTCGAAAAACCAAAAAAAAAAAAAAGAAAAAAAAAAAAATCTATTTCTGAGCCCACAGCCATCACCCTGCATGTGTTAAGGACCATAGCCAGTCCTTTGCTTCATTCTTCTTTTGTTTCCTCCAGGCCTGGTAACTACTAATGTAATGTAAATATCTTTTCTTTCAGTCCTCCTCGTCCTCTGACTAATATGAACGACACCGTGGTTAGCCACATGTCCTCTGGAGTGCCCACTCCCACCAAGAGGTAGGTATGTCTTGTACCTTGTAACTGGAGATAGACTTTTGTCCCTGATGCCACTGCCCTCTCAGAAACAAAGCTTGGGCAGAGTGTACCACTGGGCAGGAAGGCTGGCGTTCTTAACCCCACTTACAGTCAGCCTCTTAATATCATTTTCCGTTCTTATCCTCCCCTCCCCTTCTGACTCAGTATAGCTGTTGACATTCAGCTCTGACAGGTGCACCATGGAAATGCCCTGTGACAAGCAGCAAGCAGTGTGTTGGTGCATCAGGCGTGTTTAAGGTCTTTATTAACATTAAGCACAATTTACTAGTCATAAGTTTCAACAATTTTATATTTGATTTTGTAAATATCAAAGATCATTTCTACATCTGATTACAGTCTATAAATTAAATTAATCTCTTATAAAATAGTCTAAATCATTCTGTGCATGGTTCATAAGCATTTAAGTTGAAAAGCCCAAGTCCTTCAGTCTTAGTTATATAAAGAATTTGCTTTAGGGTCCTTCAAGGAAAGAAAACTCTATAAACTCTTTTCTCCTTTTTATTTAATTGTCTCTTGTTCAAAATTCTCATAGGCAAACTTAAAAGAACTGTATTGGATGACATACTTTCTATTTGATTTAAGCTGTCCCATGACCAGAGCAAATACAGAAACTCCCTCACGGGCACAACCATTAAAGAATTCTTTCAACAGTCATCACTTGAAAAGGAGACAAAAAAAATCACACAGACAGACATCCCAATTCATCCAGCATGAGATCCCATCCTCCCTGAAAAAAACCAGAACCACTTTGTGCCATACGTGTTAAGCACTTTGGATTAATGCAGCTATAGAAATGCGATCTTCCTGGTAAAATTTAATTCAATAATAATCCCAAAGGCAGTAGTGGTTGTTCCCATTGGCTAAAACTCCCAGAGCAGCGTTTCTCAAACCTGCAGAAGAGAAGAATCCCCTGGGGCACTTGTTAAAAATACACATTTCTGGGGCCATGTCAGACTCGATGAATCAGAGTCTCCGAGAATAGGACCGGGAGAGGCTGTCTGTTTAGCAAGTTCTTCAGGTGATTTTTGCCATCAAACCAATTTGGGGAGTAGCCTTAGCAGGAAGCCGAGGAGCTAGCAGCAGGGCCACCACCCTAGAAACAGGACTCAAAGGCGAGGAAATCAGTGACCTGGTGAGACAGCTCTGCCTGTGTGGAGACTCAGGACCTGGATGGACCAGGTAAGAGCACTGCCCACTGCCTCCTCAGAGCACTTCCGGGAGAGAGACAGCCTTGCTGTGTAAGAGAGCCACGTAGAAGGTGGTATGTGGCACTGTTTTAAGTCGTTCTTCCTGCATCTGGATCCAGTCTTGCCTGACATGTTTCAATTCTTTAATCTGTGGGGTCAGTGATGACATTTGCCTTGTGGGGGTTTGCGTGAGGATTTAATAAACTGCTTTTATTATTTTAGAGGTAATTGGAGTAAGAGGCCCAGTGAGAAAGACAGAGAATAGGTTACAAATGATGGCCTCAAGGATCGAGAGCAGCTGACTGCCTGTCCTCAACTTATATATATCCATAACATTTAAACCCTGCCCTCTCCATTGGGGATGTTCTCACTTTAAAATTAGAAGACAGGGCAGGTTGTTAGAAGAATTCAGCTTGGAAATTTATGTTAACTCTAGTAGCATCGCCTACCAATCAAGGGTTTGCTTCATCTGAATTCTTCTAGTTTACTATTTTGTTCCCCTCCATCATCGTGGTACCTGAGAGCTCCAAGTGTCAGGGAGTACCAGGATAAATGCAAGAAGTGCAGTGACCCAGGCTGAGTGCGGCTGCAAGAGGTCATCAGAAAGAGAGTGTCCTTCTGACAGATTTCCAGGCTTTGGGAAGATTGACAGAAGGGACTGTGGACCCACATTAACCATGGCCACTGTCACAAACAGGCTTACCTTGCTATATTACCCCCAAGTCCCAGTCATCAGTGTCAGACCTAAAATTATGTCTTCCATTTTATTAGAGCTGGTTCAGGCAGGAGAATATATTCCAGATTAAGACTTATAAAGTCAGCATTTCAGCTGGCACCTTGGTCTGTGTGAAATTAGTCCTAGAGCAGATATCACAGTGTATCCATGGCAACCAATGGGCTATGCATCTGGGAGAAGCACAGCGCAAGAGGAACCACTTGGGCACAGGATGCCCTACCCTGACATTGTACTGTTAGGATCCTGGGGATTTTATATACATCCAACAGAACATGGTGAGATGTCCCCTGGATAACAATAGTTCATACACGTGACATTTTGTGTCTCCCGTAACCAAGCAGTCTAAATTGCAGGAATTGCAGGTAGCATCTTCACTTCCTCAAGATTCAGCACGTTTTATTCCTGCTCTGCAGTGGTGTAGTCAATCCTGTGTTTCCAATCTGTGAAAGCCAAGAACCCAGCATGTCTTCCCCAACATGGAGTCTGGTGCGACCGGGGCAGGCAGGGATTCCCAGACGGAGGGTGCAGCTCTCCAGAGATAAGCAGTTTTCTTGTGGAACTCAGCACAAAGATCAGACCAGATCAAACAAGTAATGTGTACTGTAAATAAAAATAACTTAAATAGGAAATCATTGGGGCTGGAGAGATGGCTCAGTGGTTAAGAGCACTGACTGCTTTTACAGAGGTCCTGAGTTCAATTTCCAAAAACTACATAGTGGGTTACAGCCATCTATAATGAGATCTGATGCCCTCTTCTGTAATGCAGACATACATGCGGTCAGAGCACTTGTACAGAAAAATAAATAAATAAATATATATATATATATATATATATATATATATAAGTTTTTAAAAAAATAGAACATTTTAAGCAATTTGGTTTCTTTTCTTTAATCAGTTCACTTTTTTGAGATAAAGTTTCATGTATTCTAGGCTGGCCTTGATCTACCTTTTGAGTGCCTGCACTTCCACATCTGTTGTGTGGTCCTGGAGACCAAAACCAGGGCCTCAAACATCCAAGCAGGCACGCTTTCCAACAGAACTACGGCCTCATCTTCTACCTTTTCTTATTAGGCATTGCATATGTGAATGGTTTTGGCTAGAGTTGTCAAAAATAATGCTATATTAGCCAAAAAT
Source organism: Arvicola amphibius (assembly GCF_903992535.2). NCBI lineage: Eukaryota > Metazoa > Chordata > Mammalia > Rodentia > Cricetidae > Arvicola > Arvicola amphibius. The sequence continues at coordinate 132,894,603 of NC_052048.2, forward strand.
AAAAGATGCAGATGACTTTCTGAATGGAAAAAATTATGAAGGGCTACAAATTTTATTACTGGAAGTTTCTACTCAAAGTATTTGCTCTTTGTAATATCCCTAAATCAGGGAACTGGAGAGATGACTTAGTCATTAAGCATGCTTACTGCGAAATCATGAGGACCAGAGCTTGGATCTCAGCACAGATCAGGTAGCCTGTGCACACCTGTAATTGAACACTGAGGGGTGGAGACAGAAGGCTTGCTGGAGCTTGCTGTCTTCTAGGCTAGCTCAGAAACCCAAGCTCCAGGTTAAGGGAAGAGAGTGATGGCGGAGAACTCCTTTCTTTCCTAGGCCCTTTCTGCCTCCTGTGGAAAGTGCCAGGTTGAGGAAATCCAGGTTGAAGCCATTGGCCCACATCAGGTCTTAGTGTCTTTTGTTACTTTTCAATCCTTTGAGCCATGTACCAAACAGTGCACTCCTTTTTTCCCTAAATGATGCAGTTAAATACTCGCACGGACATTAAGGTCTGCAAATAGACTGAGCGTGCTGCTACATGCCTGGGCCCTCCTCCTACACATGCCTGTTGTCCTAGCACTCAAGAGGCAAAGGCAGGAGGACTGGAAGTTCAAGGCCAGTTTCAAACAAAATAAATAAAAAACAAACAAACAAAGATCTGCAAATATGATGGCTGCAGATTAGAAACGGAAGCTGACAGACAACATGGTATATTAAGTCACACCTTCTTGTCGTTCTTTCTGAAACACCACCAAAAACTACAGAGCCAGATGTGGTGAAGCAAACCTTCCATCCTAGTGCTCGCTAGGCAGAGGCAGTTAGATCTCTTCCTAGATGATTCCAGGCCAGCCAGAGCTATACATTAGAGAGTGCCTGTCTCAAAACTGATAGATCAGAACTTAAGAGAGAAGAAAGCTATAAGAAGTAGCAATAGCAATCAGATTTTAGAAGAAGCCAAGCAAATGAATGAGTGGTTTTGAGTGAGCAGACTAGAGACAATGAGAACAGGTAGAGCTGCAGCTCAGTGGTAGCGCATTTGACCAGCATGTATGGGGCCTGGGTTTGACCTCCATGGGGCAATAGGGAGATTCTTGAACAATGTCAATACACCTACCATTTGCTAGGAATCCTGGGTAAGGACAAGGTATCACTTAGACCTTTCTTACCTCAGCATATACTTTACAGGAGATAAAAGTTTTTCAATACCAGAAAGCACCACAGTGTGAAATCTTTCCCAGACTATGGAAAGTTTAAAGGGGGCTGCACCGTGGGAGCTCCAAGATGGCTTTCTGATTGGGGAGAACTTACTGAGTCATCCACAGAGTCCAGTAGAACAGTGAAAAACACAGTCTGCTGGTGTTTTTGATGGAGAACAACAGAGATGTGGGAGAAACTGAGAACAGAGGCAAAATGAGATTGGCTAACCGAGAAAGTAGCCACATATGTGACCTCGGCCCACTGAGTGGCTTCCTATATATAAAAAGAGGAAATTGAGTCTGATTAAAAAGCAAAACTTGGTGAAGAGTTCAGGAAACAACTGGCTGGTTGCGTTCTTCATGAGAAGCCCTTCAAGTCAACACAGGAATTATGTTTTTTTTCTCCAGTCTTTTGAAAGATGGAAAAGCATAGTAATTAAAAATTAACACATTATCGGAAGAAACGGCAGGGCCCTCATTGTTGGCAGGCACCCAAAGCCGTCCTGGGCCTGGGCAGTCTGCCAGTTTTCAGCCTCTTCTGGGTTGGGATTAGATTCCATTTCCATTTAAGATTTAAGGTGGACTTTTTACCAATTCTAACTCAGACTGGCACAAACAGAAAACTTTAGTGTTTCCTGGCAGACATTGCAAACAGCATTGAAAACTTAGTAACAGGCCCTTCCCTGCTCTTGTTGGACTGAGGGTAACATCACATCTGAACAGTCATGGCAGCACAGTGGGAAAGGAATTGGGGTGGGATACTGCTCATTGTTAAATTCAAACCAAAAGGCTCCGGGATGGTGGGTGTGGATGACGGGCTCTGGAGATTTTGTGTATTGGGCGGCCAAGAAAGAGGAAAGATAAAGTCCTGGCTTCCTTCCTGGCTTTCATTAAGGTAACTGTGGTCAAACACAGCAGGGGAACTTGGGCAAAAGGCCAGTGAGTTTCTGTTGAGTTAGAGCTGCCTGTGGGACACCATAGTGTTCTTAATGCCTAATTCTCCCATCTACCAGCAAAGGACATGCGCATGCTTAGAGCTAGCAAAGACCCCTAGAAGCTGCACACACAGTGTTCTTCCTGCCCCTCCCTTTCTTACTGACTGTCATGGGATCGCTCCCTCCCTCCCCACCTCACTGTGATTTCTTTTTCATCCATTGGTTGGTTTCATTTTTTGAGATAATCTCATGTGGCCCAAGCTGGCCTCAAACTACATATCTGGGAATGATATTGAACTGCTTCCCCCACCCAAGCACTGAGAATACAGTTATGCATCTTCATGCCCAGTTTATGGGGGGCTAGGGTATGAAGCCAGCCAGGGCTTCCTATACATCCCATGTATATACTATACAGTGCTCTACACACTGACTGCATTCCCAGTGGTGTCCCCCCCACCTCACCCACACACACATTTTACATGGTTTTATATGCCCTGTAGGCTTTGTGCTCACTTTTTCCTTGTCTCCTCCTAAGGAGCGGCCTCAGGGTTGCAGCTCTTGGGCAGGCATCTGTGCTATTCCTTGGCTTTGCACACCAAAGGAGGATCCTGTGGCAGTGCTGAGCCCCTCTTTTCCCGCTCAGGCTTGCAGTGCCTACCCCGAGATGTTTAGCATTTTCTTTGGGGGGGAGGCAGTGTTTCGGAGACAGGGTTTCTCTGTGTAGCCCTAGCTGTCCTGGAACTTGCTTTGTAGACCAGGCTGATTTCGAACTCACGGAGATCCACCTGCCTCTGCCTATTGAGTATTAGGATTATTTTCAACAGTAAAGTATCAAAACATCCCAGCTTGCTTTAGCTCTATTAGTAGTGAAGCTTATTCAGAGTCAGGGCCGTGGTCCCATTTATCTTTTCATGGGACTTGTTTCCCCACCTTGGCCTCAACTTAGTCATTTCTTTGCAATCAGAGGGATTTTTTTTTTTTTTGAAACTTGAGTCTGATGGTGTTACCATTGTAAAAAAAAAAAAAAAAGCCTTGCAGTTGCAAGTTTTCTCCAGTTTATTATAATACCATCCCCATGCTAGCCATACTCCCATCCTTCATGCTAACTGTATAGCAGCCACTAGTCACATGTGGCTTTTAAGAACTTAAAATATGGCTAATATGACATAGGAGATGACTTTAATTTCATTTTAATTAATTAGTGGGTAAAAACCTGCTTATGGCTAATTCATATGGAAAAGAAAGTAGATACGTTTTTGCTTCTTTTTCTTTTGTTGTGATCTTCATTTACAACTGTTTCCGTCGTGGTCAGTGTGAGGTAAAGTTGTTTGGCAGGCTGTCTGAGATAACAGCACCTCACCATTTCATCAGTGAAGGTGAATGGTGTCGACTGGACTCTGAGAAGTCATCCTCTGTCACCTGGCTGGTGCAGACGACTTACAGAGGATCTGACAGGTCATCTGGCCCCTGTCTTTCTCCACGGGTTCTTATTGGACAGCATCTGGCCCCTGTCTTTCTCTGCGGGTTCTTATTGGACAGCATCATTTTTCCTCTTTAGCTTGTATTGCAGTAAGGACCCAGAGGCAGTGAATCAACATTTCTTTCTCTAACTCCTTTCGCCTTTCTACATGTTTGGTCCTTTAAGAAGAGATCAAGGTAGGGGAGATGGCTTGGTGTGTAGCAGCCCTTGCTATACAGCATGAGGACCCAAGTTAGGATCCTAGCAGCCACGTTTAAAATCCAGGTGTGACTGTGTGTAACTCCAGTGCTGTTGGTGACTGGGGTGAATACAGGAGGATCAATTGGGCTACCAGCTTTCAGTAGGAGACTGTCTCAAAGGAATAAGGCAGAAAATAGAGACTAGTAGGGCAAGACACCAGACAGCTTCCTGCAGCCTCCACATGCACACACGCACAGCGCAGGTATGTGTACCCCACACACACGTGTACACATGCACACACGCATACCGCAGCTATGTGTACCAACTCACACACATGTACACACACACATGCTGCAGGTATGTGTATCTACACACATGCGCATGTACCTTATACACTCTCTCTGCACAAAATAAAAATGAATCTGAAAGAAAAAGATAATCCAGATGGAGACATCAGCTCTCCCACACTGATGCAGTGACAGGAAAAAGGAAGCTTGATTTGCCCACAGGACTACTTAAAGTGTCATAGACGAGAGTGACATTTTTTGCCTTATAGAGCTTGGAGTCTCAGCATCTGGAAACGACTGTTGGCTGACGCTGATGAATGTGCTTATTATACATTTTGCCATAGAGGGTTGTCCCTTGTCCAGGGGTGATCTATAGCTACTGCCTTGTATCCCTATCCTGTCCCCATTTCTAGGGGGCTTTCCAGTTGAAGTCTTTGGGTATTCTGGATATTTGGTATGAGTTTTTCTGTTTCCTTTTTTAATTTTGCATGTATGAGTGTTTTGCCAACATGTGTGTAAACCACACATGTGCCTAATGCCTGCAGAGGAGACGATTGTGTCAAGTGTACCAGAACTGGGGTTACAGAAATGCTGTAAGCCCCTGTGTGAGTGCGAGGGACTGGACGCAGGTCCTCTGCAAAAGCAGCAGATGTTCTTAACTGCAGAGTCATCCCCCCCCAGCCCCTGGGTGTTTATGTTTTAATTAGACTCTCCCTGGATGGCTTCCAGCCCCTTTGACAGGGTCCAGGTTTCTCCTGCTGTAACAAAATGCTAACATTTCTCTGAATCTTCTGATTTGCTGTTGGAATCAGCTGGTTTCACTGACTGGTCTTATTAGATTGCACTGCTAATAGAGCTGCATGGCGCGCCTTCTTTTCAGTGCCTTGTTCCATCTGACCAGACAGTCTTTTCCCTTCCTAGACTTGTAAACAACAAGATTTCAGAAGCATTTCATTTTTTCTTATATGCTAGATATAACTATATCTAGTATATAGTATAACTAGAGTTTGGTCTATTTCTCCCTTCCTGCCCCAGGCTCTAAGTCCCTGTGGTTCTCCTGTCCCTGGTGTTCTGGGGTTCTTCGGGTCTCTGCTTTGCTCATCCTGATGCTCCCGTTAGTGAATCCACGTCTTAATTCCCAACCACATCATTATTTTTCCTGAGTTCTACTCAGAAATATCTCAAACTCCCTATGTGTGTACCCGAGCTAACCTTCCCTCTCGAACCTGTTCCTCCTCAGCACCTAGTCTCAGTGAATAGTAGCTCCAATAAGCGATTTTCTGCTCTGCTCCAGCAAGCCGTCAGAGTGATGCGGTCGGGAAGCTTCTCTTCCCTGGATTGTGTCACCATGGAAGAGTGTGACTACTGTCCTTAGTCTCTCACCCACATCATAATGTCCTAGGGCCTGGGGACTCTGGAACATATCCAGAGTGAAAGTAGGTTTAAACATGCTAGTCTAACCAGTCAGCGTGGCTCTAGGCTTCTTTGGTTGCTAATATTGACCCAAATTTGAAACAAAAACTCCCGAGCCCTGCAGAGGTGTTGGCATAATGAGTGAGATGTGTCTGGCCTCAGACTGCTTTTCAGCCGCCATATAAACTGCGAGCTGCACCCTGCAGGTAGCAGCCTGGTTTTATAAGTAAAGCTTTGTTGCCACACAGCCATGTCTGTTTGACTGCATGTTGTCTGTGGCTGCTTCCTCCTTGGCGGCAGCCAAACAGTTCTAGCAAAAATCCCATGGCCTCCAAAGCCTAAGATCCTCACTCTCTGGCATTTTGAGAAAAGCGGGCTCTTTAACTTCATGAATTTGGAGCAGGATGCTGAAGCGATAAAGTGTATTTCTGAAGACAGACTGCTCCTCCTATCAGACTCTGCAGTATCAGCCCAGAAACAGCACTGTGGAAATCAGTCTGTCGTCGTTCATTATTGAATTCAGCACAGGAGATAATGACCTCCAATTACAGCAGGTTTTGGAGGCCTTCACATCTGTTTTGTTAATAGTATCTTCTGATTATTGCAAGGGGGGAAATCAAAGGTACAAAATTTGACCCCTGTGAAATTATTTAGAATCTCAAATATAGAGATGACTCTTATTACTTCACTTCAGCACGCCCATGGGCCTGGTAATGGGACAGAGGGGTATGGCTGAGTGTTTGAGCGCCTTCAAACCGAGAGTACAATAGACATTTTCATCAGAGCAGCTGGTCCTTAGTAATTGGGAGGACGGCTTCCACTCAGGCAGACAGTATTAGAGAATAATGGTCCACCAGAGCATTAGAGGTCACTTGATGCTTTTAGCCTTCTTTGGAGGTCAGTCCCCTGAATGTCAGCACTTTGAATAGAAACTGAAGAGTTGCAAGACTGACCTCATTGTGTTAAAGTTTGTCATAATGTCGCCATCTAACCTAAAAATCTAAAACTCTGCATCCATTTCACAATCTACTTTCTGCACAGCATTTTGTTACCATTTGGTTATACTGCAAAATTATTACTCGTGGCTGCTAAGATGGCTCAGTGAGTCAAGGTGCTTGCGGCCAAGCCTGAGGACTTGAGTTCCATCCTCAGAACCCACATGGTGAGAGGAGAGAACCAATGTCACTAAGTTGACCTGTGACCTCCACACTCGCCATGGCACCCTTGTGCCTTAAGAAAAGAGAGAGAGAAGAAATTCAGGGCCAAAAAGATGGCTCAATAGGCAAAAGTACTTGCTGTGCAAGCATCCCTGGGATCCATGAAGAAGCCAGATAGAATGGTGCATATTTGTAATCCCAGCACATCTACTCCATGATCAGAGGCAGAGACAGAAGAAGACAGAAGAATCCCCTGGGGATTTATAGACCAACTAGCCCACATTGGTCAGCTAACAATTGCCTGTAACTCCAGCTCCAGGAGATTCAGTACCCTCTTTCAGCCTCCAAGGCAACACACTGATGCACACAAATTCATGCTTACACAAGTACACACTTACACATAATTAAAAATAGAAATATTTTTTAAATGCTAGAAACATTCAGGTTTGGTAGCGCACACTTGTAATTCCAGCACTCGGGAGGCAGAGGCAGGTGGATCTCTGAGTTCAAGGCCAGTTTAGTCTATGTATTGAGTTCTAGGAAAGTCAGGGCTACATAGTCAGACCTTTATACACACACACACACACACACACACACACACACAGAGAGAGAGAGAGAGAGAGAGAGAAACAAAATGAAAGGTTGATGTAGGGGGTAGGTGACAACGGAGCAGTATGGCCAATAACATCATTCATAAGTCTGTGATAGAGGTCATCTTGAATGTTGCTGAAGAACAACAAATGAATAAAAACTTAATCATCTAGATGTAATTACAGAGACTAGAAAAACAAACCCTACAGAAAACAGCCAATGAAACCAAGAATGTGGAATATTCCACAAGGTATCTTGACTTGTTCACAAACATACTAAAGAAGCAGGGGAAAGAGAAAACTATTCTGGATTCAAAACATATAAATGTCAATCAAACACAGACAAGAAAGAGACATATCAACTAAATGTAGTGCAAACCTACTTTGAATGATGTTCTTTTTTGTTTTTTGTTTTTTAACTGAAAAGGACATTTTGTAAGATCTGAAAATTTTTCAAGGGGGTTTCAGACATTAGGGCACTCTCAAAATTATTAGGTGTAGTAACATTGAGATTCTGTGAGACATCTCACTATCTCACAGGTACATAGACAGGGGTTCCCTGGGTAAAAGATTGCCTGAGATCTAATTATGATTAAACCTGGTGCTTAGTCACCTTAGTACAGAAGAAAGGTAACTAAGGAGAAAGGTAACTGGGCAGAACTGGGGAGCAGGGTTCTCCCTTCAAGACATCTTTCGGTCAGCCAAATCAGAAACAGAAAAGACTGCTGTGTAGTAGTGGGGCAGATCTCCATGACCTAACACCATATTCCATTATGCATTGTGGTTTTATTGTTTTCTTTATCGTGATTTGTTTGTTTCTTCTACTTTTAAGTTTACTGGTGTTAATCCATGTTCATTTCTCCCTCTGTACCTGCCATGCTTGCTGTCTCTGCTTCCACCGTTCCCAGGTTACAGTATAGCCAGGACATGCCCAATCTCTTGGCCGATGAGCATGCGCTGATAGCCTCCTATGTGGCCCGTCTGCAGCACTGCACACGGTTAGTTGGTAGAGCAGCAGCACCGGGAGCGCAGCCAAGGCTGCTCTGAGGGAGGGGGTGAGAGCTGGTTCCTGGGGTTGCCAGCAGGAGAAGCTCTGCATGTGTGGTGTGATTGAACAGCTGCCAGCTGTGATTGGCAGAGTTAATTGCCAAAGCATTGGCTTCCATAAGAGAAGGAGCCTGGCCAAGCCTGGCACTCACCTCAGCATGGAGTTACTTAGAAAGTCTCCTCTACAGAAAGGCACAGTCCCTGCTGGTTACACTGGGGAGTCAGTTCCAAACTGGAACATTCTCAAAGGAGACGTGGTTTTATGTCCTCTTCTTCAGCAGTTGTCACTGAGGACAGTGTTCTACGAAAGTACTGTTTGGGGCAGTGAGATGCCCCTGGCAGTGAACTTGATAACTAACGCAGGTGGTACAAGGAAAGAACCAGATCCTAAAAGTGGTCCTCCAGCCTCCACTGCCGTGCTGTGGTAGACTGCCAACACACATGCATGCACATGCATTACACAAAAGACGAATAAAGTAAAAACACACACAAGTGGAAAGGACTATTTTAACTGTCGCCTTTTATACCATACCAATTACCAGTATGATAAGCAACAGCTTTATTTAGGAGCATTCGCTCTCCTTAAAGGCTTGGGGGAGCAATCAGGTCCTACAGACTCCCAGGTGGGTTTGAGGGACTTCTCCTGTCGCGGGGAGAAAGGAGCTGATAATTGCATACTCTGTCAGAGAATCTCCCTGAGCACCAGATGGTGTCTGTGTTCTTGTCCCAGTCTCTTGATCTCTGAGAACGAAGTGTTTATCTCAGGCAGGGTAAGTAGCGTTCTGTCAGTAAAGGCAGTTGCCCCGGGTGGTTGAAAGCATCTGTGGCAGTAGCAGTATACAGTAGCAGAATACTGCAGAGACCGCCCCTGAGTTTAGGGTAGGTCTAGCTAGCATCCTCAAGTCCCTGAGCAAGGATTGGTGACCATTGGTTCAGAAAGAGCAAGAGGCTGGGTGAGTACTGCATCCTCTCTGGTCCACGGTCTAAGGAAATGAGCCCCATGCTGCTTTGAAGGAATCGTAAAGTTCTTGGCTGATTCTGAAACTGTAAGTCAATTGGATCAGACAAATAAACCAATAATTGTTTTGTTTTGTGGCACTAAGGATTGACTTGGGGGCTTCACAAATGGTAGGCAAGTACATGACCACTGAGAAATATCCCTAGGCCTCTTTTTACTTTTTATTCGGGAACAAATTACCCAGGCTGCCCTTGAACTCATTTTGGGGTCCAGGCACAACTTATATGATTCTTTTGCCTTAACATCTCACATTGCTCTGGTCAAGTCATCATCCATTTCTGTTTCACTAAAGCTTCTTAGTAGGCGTGGTGGTTCACGCCTGTAATCCCAGCACTCAGGAGGCAGAGGCAAGGAGGGTTACAGTGAGTTCAAGGACAGCCTGGGCTAAAGAATCAGAGCCTGACTCAAAAAAAAAAAAAAAAAAAGAAAAGAAAAAAGAAAAAAAGAAAAAGAAAAGAAAGAAAGAGAGAAAGAAAGAAAAGAAAACGAAGAAGCTTATACTTGTAGAGCTGATTTTCTTTTATCAGGTACCATATCTGGTACCTCACCTGCATGGGTTCTTACATTGTTACAGTAATGGATGAGGCAGGACACAATGGCACACACTTGTAATCCCTGCTCTGGGGAGACTTGGGCAGGAGAATTGGGAGCTAAGTGTGGGCAATACAGAAATAACTCACCACCTCCATAAAGAGATGAGAGGAGAGAGGTGGAAGAGGAAGATGACCGGTTCACTTCAGACTGGCCCCGTGTGTGAAATGAGCATTGTACAGCAGGAGAAAGGGTGTAAAGGGGACGTCTTTCCAACTAGACAGTCTTCCTGGCCAGCCCTGGCTGGGATTCTTTTTCCTTCAGCCAATGTTAAGTATTTTCTCAGCCCTCTGTTTTTTTATGATCACATAGTTTTCTTAAGTTTCTTTTTAGTTCAAGACCTGGATCTATAAAGTTACTTTTCCCAAACATTTGGTTAGTAATCCCTATCTCGGATTTTTGCAGGATGTCTTTTCTTAGCCCTTCATTTAGAAAGAAATTGCCCCTTTGCCGATGTGGATGCACGGGGATGGTATGTGCAGCCCCATTATTTGCCTGAATCCTTTTGTCTGGGAAGATTTAGCATCTGTGACACAGACGTCTACTAATAATTATCATTCTTAGTTATAAGCCTTTCTCCTTGAAGAACAGAACAAGAATTAGAGATGGCTAATAGACACCTGTTGGATTTTATCTCCTTGGCAGTGTCCTGGACAGTCCTAGCCGGCTGGATGAGGAGCATCGGCTTATAGCACGTTATGCTGCCCGACTGGCTGCAGAGGCAGGCAACATGGTGAGTGAGTGGAGGCTCCCAGGAGAGTGCCAGAGTGCAGCATTGTTTGAATACATTGAATATACACATTCCTTAGGAGAATAGTCATTGTGATACTCACAAGAGGGGGATGCTGGGGAATAGAAGGAGATGTGTAGTAAGAGAATGAAGGAGGCTTTAATTTTATCCATAATGTTCTTTTTGAAATACAGATCAAGAAGAAAAAAATTCAAACAGAATTCAGTGATTCCAAAGTATCGATACATTTAGTGTAAGCTCCTAACAATACTGATCAAGGGAAAAGGAGAAGCGATAAAAATTACCAATGCCAGGAATGAGAGAAGGGACATCACTACAGAGCTTACAGAAATTGAAAGTATGAGAGGAAATAGTATCTTCAATAAAATTAATAACCCAGCCAGATGTGGTAGTGAATGCCTTTAATCCCAGCACTTAGGAAGCAGTGGTGAGTAAATCTCTGTGAGTTTGAAGCCAGCCTGGACTACAAAGCAAGTTCTAGGCCAGCCAGGGCTGCACAGTAGAACCCTGTCTCAAAAAACTACAAAAAAAAAAAAAAAGGTTAATGCAGGTGCAATGTGCATATTTCTTAAAAGACACACAAGAAAATGACATGAAAATTAGCAAAGCCGGGCGGTGGTGGCGCACGCCTTTAATCCCAGCACTCGGGAGGCAGAGGCAGGCGGATCTCTGTGAGTTCAAGACCAGCCTGGTCTACAAGAGCTAGTTCCAGGACAGGCTCTAAAGCTGCAGGGAAACCCTGTCTCGAAAAAAACCAAAAAAAAAAAAAAAAAAAAAAAAAGAAAATTAGCAAAAAAATTCTGTTAAGTGTTTGTTAAAGAAATTGAATTCATAATTAATTTCCCACAAAGAAAACTCTATGCCCTGATGGTTTTACTGTTGAATATATTGTGCTTAAAGGATGCGGGGGGAATGTGCAAAGGCTAATACAGAGAGAGAGAGAGAGAGAGAGAGAGAGAGAGAGAGAGAACATGTTGTTTACAAAGGGTTGGTAATTTCTCTACAGCAACAATGCGATAAACTTTCATAAATGGTGGGGGAAAGCTTTTATTCAAAGATAAAGTACATCCTCTAAGTTGCTGATGTTTTTGACAAAACTTAAGAATATTCCTTAGAGGGAAAAACAATTGAGAGTCGTTACTGCACTGAAAATTACTACTTAAAAGGAGAAAGGAGAAACACCTAGGGGCTTGGAAAGGTCACAGTACACTGCACACAAGAGTAGTGCTAATGACTCACACTTACTGCACGACCCCGAGGTGGTGGTCATTATCCTAAGTGCTTTGCATATCTTAACTAATTGATTATTCAAAATAGTCTGTTTCCTGTGGCCTGAGAGATAAACAGCCAAAGTTGCAGTCTGTTAGTGGCTAAACTGGGTGTGTGGGGGGGGGGGGGGATGCCATTTTTTATCTCTCAAACACTGGTAATTTAACTATTGAAAGTTAGGGTTCTAGAATGAGTTGAAAGGAAAGATGAACTGGAGCCCAAACCACGGACTCTCAGACACTACCAGGTAAAAAGAACCAGGCATTCCCAGCATTATTTCAGCCTTTGTAAAGGCTGGGGGTGGAAGTGGCGGGGCTTGGAGACTGGTGCTGGAGAGAAGCGAGGAAATCAGATTTGACGGTGTGTGCTCAGGTAGACTTCCTTCTTCACGCGGGGGGTGGGGGGGGTGGGGGGTGTGTGTGGACTTGTCTGCCAGAGCTGCTAATGACGATTCTGGTGTGGCTCTTCTCCCCAAAATAATCCCTTTTTTTGTTTTGTTTTCATGAGAATCTAATGTCAGGTCATGTATCTGACTCCAATATTGCAACTCTAAAGGTTGGTGGAATGGAACAAACAGCGTAAAGGAAGAGCAATCTAGGAACAGTGCAGAACAATGTGGAAGAGGTGGGCAAACCTTACACATGCCCTGGGTCACAGCTGGTCAAGTAATTTTAAAAATTAAGATCCAAGCAGCAGTGAGTCGAGATGGGCTACGTTGTGGCTGAATTCTATCGCGTGCTTCATGCTTTCAGATAGCCCTGTTGACCTCACACAGCGCTTTAAAGCACTGCAAAAAAGAGGCAAAGCCTTTTCACCCTGAGGCCCCGTCTCCTTCACCTTGAACCCAGATAAGGATGCTTACAACCAGCGCCTGGTGTTGAATTGTCCAGAAAGCTGTCACAGCTGGGATGAGCTGGAGGTCAAGTGCTCAAAGGGTCCCTTTCATCTTAGTTTATTTCGCCAAGTATGGTTATCTGCTAAACATCAGGACTCTCAAGGATTCTTCTTCACCAGATTTCTGCCTGACACAAAACCCCTAATCCTCTAATCTCACCCTGATACAAGTGCTTTGCATAAAGTGGGTGTAATGCTCTGAAGAGTTTGTTTATGGTCTGGCAGATAGGCTTCGTATTGATTTTGCTTAAAGACCTTCTTCCACCGAGAGAGGCCGGTCAATCACTGGTGAAGGCGGCACTCACCCTGTGCAGCGCTGCCCCAGCAGCAGGCACTGGGCAGCTTCAGCGTGGGTGCCTAACAGACCCTCAGGCTGTCACCTGAAGAAAGGCACTATGGGTGTCTCAGATGTGCCAGGAGAACTCATTTGTTTTCCTAGAATGCTTAAGACTCTTAAAAAAAAAATAACCGGAAGAGCCTGTAACAGTCACAGCAGAGTCTTCATTCTGTCACTTACCCAGCCCTGGGTGCCAGCTGAGCGTTTACTTTGAGGGTTGTCTCACGAAAAAGAAATCATCAGGCCCATTACGGAAGAGGTGAAAGGGCCGGGAAAGCATCACCCATTGTCATTCTACCTGCCCACAATCCCACCTCCTAGAGGATAACTGGAGGGTTATGGGTAAACATTTCTGAGAGGCTTTCCCTACTCATTGTCACGGTTGCTCGAGGTATACACTATCTTAGGAGCATCCTTGGTCTTCTCATACTTTAGGTATCAACAGTATCTAAGCTGGATTTTGCATACGCGTAATGACTTCAACCCCCACTAACAGTCATTGTAAAACCTGGCCGCATAATGTGGTCATACGTGAAGCACTTTAAAATGTGTAGGCTTTGTCTCTGACCAACTGAAGGAGAACCTCTGGGTTTAGAGCCCATCTGTCTTTACTGAAGAAAAAAAAACGGAAGGAAGAAAATTCGCTGTCTTCTGATTTACAGCCAGCCTGGGAAACACGGTCTTAAACAGCATTATTGGATTCTGGGGAGAGGTTAATAACCCATAACCCTCCAGTTATCCTCTAGGAGGTAGGATTGTGGGCAGACTGCCCAGGGTACACAGTGTAGTGGCTTTCAGGGACCTCTCGTTGGACTCATCCTGTCAGCTTCATAAAGGTCAAAGCCACTGGTCTCTTTTTTAGGAGACTGCAGAAATGCATGCTAGGCTATATCTGGCTGACTGCCTACTTGCCTATGGGTAGTATTTGCCCAGTTCAACCAAAGGGATCTTGTTTCTTACCCTGTATCTGGCAGATGTGTCTCCACCTCCGTAAGGTGCTGTAGCCCTCTGAGACTCTTGAACCTGAGAGGATGCTCATGTATGAGAAGCACTGTCTTTCCTAGGATTAGAGGGCGTGCAACCTAAGTGGATCCCACTCCTCATTCTCCATTATTAAAGTTTGCCTCCCCCACTCCACACAGTCCAGTCTAGGCTGGAACTGGGTTATCTGTAGTTCCTGATTTGTGTCTGCGCGAGTGAGCGTGCGTAGCGTGTTTGTGTGTGTGTGTTTGTGTGTGTGTGCGCGCGCGCGCGCGCGCGCGCGCACTTAATGCAGACATCAGAATCTCCTGGAGCTTGAATTACTGGGTAGGAGCTGCCCAATTGTGGATGCTGAACTTCAGCCCTCTGGCAGAGCAGCAAGTGTTCTGAACTACTGAGCCATCTCTCCAGCCTCTGGCCTGGATGTTTTACCTAGTCCTCAAGGCAACTTTAGGAGATGAGGTTCCTGATATGATTTACAAATGAGAAGACAGGCACCTTGAGTCACCTTGGAGATCCCCACTAGACTTGAAAGTGAATATAGGTCTTCATGACCCCGTGTGTAGTAAAGATCTCCTTGTGCCTTTACAGCGTTCATTTTTTGAGACAGGGTTTCTCTGTAGCTTTGGAACCTGTCCTGGAAGTAGCTTTTGTACATCAGGCTGGCCTTGAACTCAGAGATTCACCTGCCTCTGCCTCTAGAGTGCTGGGATTAAAGGTGTGCACCACTACCACCTGGCCAGCATTGGTGTTTTAACAAACATATCACTAGTGTTTCTGGTATTCAGTGCTAAGTAAATTGTGTGTGGGGGGGGGGGGGAGGGGTGTTGTTTGTTTGGGTTGGGTTTTTTTGAGACAGTGTCTCATGTACCCCAGATTGGCCTCAGACTTGATATGGAGCCGGGACTGACCTTGAATTCATAATCCTCCTACTTTTACCTCCCAAGTGCTGGGATTTAAATTGATTTGCTTTTGAAAATTGTTTTGTTTGTTTATTTGGGTGAGGTATAGCAGCCAAAGAAGTACTTGCAAGATTCAGTTTCTTCTTTCCCCATGCGGGTCCCAGAGACTGAACACCTGTCATCAGCTTTGGCAGAGAGAGAGACAGAGACAGAGACACAGAGAGAGAAGAAAAGGTGGGAGTACTGGAGAAATGGCTCAGTGGTTAAGAGCACTGGATCACTCTTTCAGAGAACCTAGATTTGCTTCCCAGCACCCATATGGCAGGTTCCAGGGGACCTGACTCCCCCTTCTGACCTCCAACTGCCACACATGTGGTACATAGACATACATGTAGGCAAAACCTCTCATACACATAAAAAAAAATAATCTAAAAAAAAAAAAAGCCACAAGCATATAGGAAACATTGTAAGAGGCTAGAGTTCTGTCTGTTTCAGAAACTGAGTTCTGACTGCTTGAGCACTTCAAATGTTGTCTGCATAGTAAAATATCTGACAACTTGGAAATATATATTTGTGTGTGTGTTTGAGAGCCAGTATACACTCTGCGTGCAGGAACCTAAGTATGTCTTTTTTTCACCTGTTGCAGACCAACTGTAGTGGGGAGCTGTGGGCTGCATTCCTGCCGCCCTGCTTTCGGCCTCCTGACTAGCTTATGCCCCAAAATAATTACACAGAAACTGTATTCTTTTAAACACTGCCTGATCCATTAGTTTCAGCCTCTTACTCACATCTTGATTAACCCATATCTAATAATCTGTGTAGCACCACGAAGTGGTGCCTTACCAGGAAGTTTCTAGCGTATGTCCATCTTGGGCTGGAGCTTCATCGAGTCTCTCTGAGGAGAGGCACGGCAGTCTGCCTAACTTAAGAGAGGTGTGGCATCTGACTGAGCCATCTACCTCACTTCCTTCTTCCTGTTCTGTCTACTCCCACCCACCTAAGGGCTGGCCCATTAAATGAGCCAGGCAGTTTGTTTATTAGCCAGTAAGAATCCTCCATCAACCAACCAAGTTTCAGAAGTCAAAAGAGCTTCAGGGTTCAGGTTTTTATTTAAATAAACCCAGGGATTAGCTTTTATTTAGCAGTTGAGTAAATCTTGATAATTTTTTTCTACTATAAAGTAGGCTAATGAAGAGCCTATTAAAGGACAAAGCATGGTTAAAGAGTAAAAGTACTTACCCGGGGGCCAACTGTGGAGAGAAACTCAGTGGGCAACATAGAAACTGTACTGTTGCCTTTGGTGAGTTTTAAAGACGTCTAACAGGGCAGACGTTTGTGACTTACTCCACTGGGCATATCACAATCACCTGGAGAGATTCCAGCCTCCCAGTGCCCAGGCTTTGTTATCCCAGACCAGTTACAGCATCTTAGCTGGAGCTGGGGAGGTGGCCCATTGGTTAAGAGCACTGGCTGTTCTTTCAGAGGACCTGGTTCCCTGCACCCACATGGCAGCTCACAGCCGCCAGCAGTTCCGGGTGTTGGGACCAAGAGGCTCTCTTCTGACCCCTGCAGGTTCCTGTGTCTTGGACTGTCTCCTACATCTTTATGGTTTTATTTTTAGATTTATTTTAAAAACAAAACAAAATATAAACAGCTGAAAAGTTGCAAGCCTGAATTAATCAAACTCAAAGTGAGGGGCTGTTTTCCACCCATGAAGTCTGAATCCTAAGAGAGAATCAAGCTCTTTCTTCAAAGACACCAACCTCATGAGGACCACTTCCACCCACAGACTGTGACAGTGGAGACAGGATTTCTAGGACTTCAGGGTTAAAGTTCAGCCAGTTCCACTGGGGGTGGGGGTGGAGTAGGGCATTCAACTTTCAGTTTTGTGAAGGTTTTGTTAAAGTCCTGAAAAGCTATTTATTCAAAAGTGCTCAAAATTTCTGTCTTTTTATTTGTTTTGTTTTCTAATTTTTTCTTTTTTTAAATTTAAAAACATTTTTTATGTGTGAGTGTTTTTTTCTGCATTGCAGTATGTATGTATATACGTGTACCACATGCATGCCTGGTGTGCATGGAGGTCAGAAGAGGGTTTAAGATCTCTTGGAAACTGGAGTAATGATGCCTGGGAGCTGCTCTGTGGGGGTTGGGAACTAAATCCACCAGTGCTCTTAACCATTGAGCCATCTCCGTAGCCTTCGTGTTTGAGACAAGGTTGCACACTGCATCCATGGTAGCGGGGAACTCACTCTGTAGCTCAGGCTAGCTTTGCCTTGTGGTAATCATCCTGTCTCAGCCTCCCTAGTACCGAGATTGCTGGCATGAGCCACTGCACTGGGCTTAATTTTTTTTTTTTTCGGGACAGGGTTTCCCTGTAGTTTCTAGAGCCTGTCCTGGAACTAGCTCTTGTAGACCAGGCTGGCC
This sequence comes from Arvicola amphibius, assembly GCF_903992535.2. Classification (NCBI taxonomy): domain Eukaryota; kingdom Metazoa; phylum Chordata; class Mammalia; order Rodentia; family Cricetidae; genus Arvicola; species Arvicola amphibius. The sequence continues at coordinate 132,912,052 of NC_052048.2, forward strand.
TCGAACTCAGAGATCCGTCTACCTCTGCCTCCCGAGTGCTGGTATTAAAGGCGTGTACCACCACTGCCCGGCTTGGGCTTAATTTTTTGTTGTTTTGTTTTGAGCTTCCACAGCCCCAGATTTGGCCAGAGTTTCCAACCCCTGGAAGCCTGGGTAGGAGGAAGGGAAGGGAGAGGTCAGGCTCTGATTAAAGGATTTGCTGTGTAATAGAAGCTCTCTTCCATGAAGGAGAGGTTGGCCAGCTAATCAAAGGCTGGCTTTAAATATTTAAAGAGCTGTTTACTGAAGTATAAAATATAACAAGTGTTTTGCATAAAGATACTTCAGCAACAGAAAAGAAAATGTCGTTTAGAGACAGACAGTAAGTGTGGCAGAGTCCCGTAACGAATTAGTGTGAGCTTATGGAAATTTATTTTCCTACTGTCTGCGTAAAATGTTCATTTTGTTAAAGCAGGTTAGAATGGGAACCATAAACACGAGCCGAAAGTCTCAGCACTTCTTTATATACACTCACGCATATTTTCATGATGAGGTCTCCTAAACCAACTTTGCATGAAGCGATCTTTCTTTTTTTTCCAGGGTCCCTTTTCAGCTCTGTGCTGAAATGACTGCATGGGAACTGATAAACTCTTGACTGTTGATTCTTCTACCTCACTTTAAGCTGCCTCAGCAGGGTCAGCAGTCCTGGCCCCAGCCCTTCTTTTCTGCTGCACGTGCTCTTCCCCAGGTGTCTGACTTGCTGCGCATGCTCAGAAGCACTTGGCTGGTGGATCCTCAGTCCCAGTCACCACCTTACTTCCTGTGCCTGTTAATACTAGCGTGTGTTTATTTACTTTGGTTTTGTTTTTGCTTTCGAGACAGAGTTTCTCTGTGTAGCTTTGGAGCCTGCCCTGGAACTCGGTCTGTAGACCAGGCTGGCCTTGGACTCACTAAGATCTGCCAGTCTCTACTTCCGGAGTGCTGGGATTAAAGGCTGCGCTACCACTGCTGGACCTTTACTTACTTCTGTTATTTTTTGTTTGTTTCTGATCTCCGCCGATGTATTGTGAGCTCCTCAAGGTGAGGTTTTTTTCCCCATTTACCTAGGCATCTCTAGCTGTCTGGGCACTGAGGAGTCAGCAAATGAGTAAATTGATTTTGTTCTTGAAAGAAATTATTTAGGGTCTCTTCTAGGTAACATATCCAGTGTCTTTGTGAATTAATCATTCTGTTTCTGTGTTAGCCTCTTCAGAGTCCAGAAGCTATTTCAGGAAGAGAGACTTACTTGCCTTTGTTTTATTATGTCGTGACTATTATTATTAAGGAGACCCATAGTGTTTGAGATAGCAAATAAATATTAAGTGTGCCTGTTATGTAGTATATAAATATACTAGTCCATTTTTCATTGCTTGAACACCTAAAAAAAAAAAACAAAAACAAAAAACAAAAAAAAACAACGCCTTGTTTGAACTCAGTATTCTGGTGGTCTAAGGTCAAAGACCAGCATCTGGTGATGGGATGGACTTCTTAGGGGAAGGGTCCTGGGTCAGCCCAGAGCATCATATGACAGGAGACAGAGATGAATGTATGTGTGTCCTCTGTAGAGCAAGCTGACCAAGAACTCATAGAGATCTGCCTGCCTCTGCCTCTAGAGTGCTGAGGGTGAAGGCCTATGCCACCACTTACATCTCCATTTTGATCAAAGGAGACAGGCCATGCTAGACACTCACTGGGGCTGGGTTGGGGGTTCTGTGAGTTAAGGCAGGTGGAAAAGCCCAGCCCCATTCTGTATGCAGGAACTGTTGTTTGCTCACTTCTGTTTGAGAAACATACTTCTGGGAGCTAGGGAATCTTGCCCACCTAGGGATCTCTACTGATGGCTTTGGATTCCTACTTCAGCCTCCACTACAGAAGTCACCAGGTTTACAGTCAGATACCAAAAGTACCGAGGGTTATCTAGACATTCCTAGTGAATGACACCAAGCATGCGTGTTTTCATACGCAAGCCCTTCCCACATCTGTAATTTTCCCTGCTCTTAACCCTAACAGAAGCTATGACTTTTAATTCCACTTTCTTTCTTTTCGATTTGAAACTGATTATTCATAGCCAGGTTCATTCTCAGGCCATCTTTGGTGAGGCTCAACCCGAGTTCTCACATGACGCTAAATACAGTGTGGGGAGTTTGCTCAGCTGACCGCTGGTCGACACTTCTAAGGAAAGAAGAAAGTTATCTTGTTTTTATTTTTATTTTAAAGAAGAAAAATATCAGGTTAATCAGATCGGCTGTGCTGTTTTGCCCTTTTTTTTAGAAAGCACCCTATGAAAAGAGTTATTGAATCTTTAGCTCCGGGCAGGGTATTAGGTTCTTGCTTCTTGTACGTTGTGCTTGAGACAAAGCAGAGAAGGTGTAGAGTGGGCATGGCTGGCAAGGAGCCTAATTGAGAGCTTCCGTTGTAGTTGCTGAGTCAGAGGGAAACAACACCTCATTATCCCCTTCCCTTTCTGTGTTCTTTGGCTAATACACATCCTGTTGCTAGTGGGTGAGGGGCAGGGGTGGGGGATCTGGATACACTCTCACATGACCCAGGCTAGCCTTGGACTGGCTCTGTAGCTGAGGATGACCTTGAACTCCGGATCCTCCTGCCTCCACCTAAGTGTGAAGATTACATACAAGAATGTGTCACCACACCTGATTTTATGTGGTGTTGGGATGTGACGGAGATCAGACCCAGGGTTTCATATATGCAGGGCAAACACTCTCTCAGCTGAGCTAATCCCTGAGCCCTGACCCACTCTGTGCAATGTGTATATGGGTCTATTTCTAAGCAATTGATTATTGTTGTTTTCTACCATATTCTTGAAGGAGCTAGCAAGGGTACAAATCGCACGTCATGGTCTCTCCAAAGATAACACAAATAATGATTACACATATGAGAGTGTGCTCAACATTAGTTCTTAAAGAATCCACATGAGGGGCTGGAGAGATAGTTCAGTGGTTAAGAGCACTGGCTGCTCTTCCAGAGATCATGAGTTCAATTCCCAGCACCTACATGGTGGCTCACAACCATCTATAATGAGATTTGGTGCCCTCGTCTGGCCTGCAGGCATACATGCAGGCAGAACACTCTATACATAATAATTAAATAAATCCTTAAAGAAGAAAAAAGAATCCACATGAGATACCACCTCACACCCATAATGACTCCTCAGAAAGATGAACAAGTGTTGGCAAACATACAAGGGAAACTAGGGATGCCATACAGTGTTGGCTGGAATCAGTCCAACCCTTAGGAAAAGAGTCTCTCAAAAGGCAGTTAGCCTGTGGCTCAGCTGTTTTCCTTCTAGACGAGTACTCGAAAGAAAGAACATATTTCTATACAAGTGTGGAAAGAACCCAAATCAGCTGATAGAAAAATGCGGGATATTTATATTGTGGAATATTATTCATCCATAAAAAAGAAATACATATTTGTGATATAATACGAGTGAAGCTTGAATGCATCTTGCTAAGTTAAAGAAGTCAGATATAAAGGTTATAGATTGTATTTTTATATAATAAACAGAATTAGTAAAACTACAGAGATAGAAAGAATGGTGGTTCTCGGGGCAGGCAGAAATAGATCATGGTTGCTAATGGGCATGGGATTGGGGGTAGTAAAACTTTGCTGGAAATAGAGGGCGGTGATGGTTTCATAGTTCAAATACACTAAAAACTACTAAACTGTACATTTTAAAAGGTTAGGGGCTAGGGATTTGATTCAGTTAGTCAGTGCTTGCCCAGCATGAACAAAGCCCTGTGTTCAACCCCCAGCACAGCATTAACCAGGTGTGGTGCCAGATGCCAGTAAGCATTTGGGTGATAGAGGAAAGAGGACCTCAGGTCCAGGGTCATCCTTGGCTACATAACATTCTAGGCAGCATCAGATCCTGTCTGAAGCAAAGGGCATGGGGCATATTTGTGAAATGTAAGCTCACCTCTATTTAAATAAAAGAAACCTCACAGTTACAGCCTTTACAGTAAGGATGTTGAAACAAGAAAGATTTTAACAGCTTTCAATGAGACTACTATGCATTGGAGCTGTGGAGATGGCTTAGAGGTTAAGATCACTGGTTGATCTTCTAGAGGACCTGGGTTTGATTCCCAGAGCCCACGTAGTAGCTAGCAACCCTTTGCTACTCCAGTTCCAGGGGTTTTGTAGGCGCCAGGCATACAGGTAGTTTACAGACATGCATGTGTGCAAAACACCTATATACATAAATATATAAAACAAAAAGAAATAGGAATCATTAGATATCATCAAAGGGGGATAAGGTGGTTCAGCTACTTTGGGAAAACAGTGTGAGCGTGCAGCTCCATGTCAGTGTACTTATTGAAAAGAAATAAAATATATATCGGGGCTGGTGAGGTTTCAGAGTGGGTAAAGGCTCTCTCCTCACCAAGGCTGAGTGTAGCCCTGGAACCTACGTGGTAGAAGGAGAGAGAAACAGCTCATGCACATCCTCTCACCTCACACCATAACATGCACGCGCACACTCACAGTGGTGTGTGCACATACACGTGCAAAGTAAGAAAACAGTGTATATTGATATTAAACCCTGTAAGTAAAAGTTCAGCACTGCTTCCATCTGTGGTTGCCAAAAGCTGGAAGCAAGGGAATACTCCTGCTGCATGGGTACCAGAACTATGCACGGGACGATTCTGCGGGATGACGTTTCCAAGAAGGCAGAGCCAGGTAGAAACCCAGCCCATCAGTGCCCATGGTTACTCACTCCAAGCTCACTCAAGCTCATTTGCAGTAGTGGTAGCAACTGCGGAAAAACTGACCTAAGGGATTATTTTATGGTGATGGAAAATGTTCTAAAACTGGATTGTGGTGGTTGGTTATACAAATGTTTAAATATGCTAAGACTGTTGGGTTGGATGGGTTTTATGGTATGCAAACGAAACCTCAAAAAATGATTTTTTTTTTGAAAAATTAACAGTCTCAGACTCTGGATATTTAAATTTGGAAAAAAAAAAAACAAAAACAAAAAACAAATAACTTCTCTCCACCACAGACCCGTCCTCCCGCTGACGCCAGCTTCAACTTTGATGCCAACAAGCAACAGAGACAACTCATTGCAGAACTGGAAAACAAGAACAGGTGAGAATGCGGCCCTCTCACCTGTTTCCCACGGCAGGGAACATCTGTGTGGTCCTCATCATCACCTCACAGACTGCTTGGCTTGTTCACTTGCTCTTTTCCTTCTCTGGATGGTTCCTTGTAACCGAGGCTGATAGGCTGTAACACAAGCTGACTTTGCTATCTTGACCCTCCTGCCTACCCCCTCAAGAGCTAGGATTACAGACGTGTTACCATACTCAGCTCTATACGACCCCTCAGTCGACAGGAGTCACTCAGGACCAGGAGATAACACTGCATGCTGTTGGTTCAGATTGTCCTGCTCTCTGATCCACCTCTAGAGAGTCTCTGTCTGGGGACTCCTCCCGTCCACCAGTGTGTCCCCCACAGTTCCTTGCCCCAAGGGTGTCCCCCAGAGCTCCTTGCCCCACTCCTTCCCAGTAGCATTTTGCTCTGTCTTAGCAGCTTTTCGTGGCCTCTTATACTTCATGTTACCAGGTTCATTTTATTTTAAAAGGCAATTTTAAAGGTTGCTAAAAGACCTGGGGTCACACATTACACCACTGTGCAGTGAGAGGTAGAACCCAGAACGAGGAGACTGACTCTTGTGTTGCATACTCTGGGGAGGAACTGGCAGCAACCTCCAGTCAGGAGCCAGGAATCAAGCGAAGGGAGAGAATGGAGGAAGCGTTGGGAAGTCTGCATAGGACCTACTTCAGGAGGTTGCAAAGAATTCTTTCCCTGAAGTGGAACAGGGTAAATAAAATGTTGCAGTTGTCATTTCTCCTTCCTGGAGAGGGTTCAAGGTCTTGAGAAGCATGTCATCTCTGGGCAGAGCACCTGGGGAGCCGTCAGGTGAAACTGTTGAGAAGGTATCCATTTCCCACTTGGAGGATTAGTAGCCTCAGAACAGAGGGTAAAGGAGGCACTGAGGGGGTAAAAACATCTACTGGGAAGAAAGAGCCATCAGACACTAACAGTGCCTCTCGCCATCTCAGAGAGATCCTGCAGGAGATCCAGCGCCTACGGCTGGAGCATGAGCAGGCTTCCCAGCCCACTCCTGAGAAGGCCCAGCAAAACCCCACGCTGCTAGCAGAGCTGCGCTTGCTGAGGTAAGTTTGCATCCACCTGCTCCCAAACAACAGGCTGTGGTGGGAATTTCTGTACTGGGGAACCAAACGAGGGGCTAGAATCTGTTCATTAGTAGACTGCCTAAGAGTTCCATCAAGCACAGACTGCCTAAGAGTTCCATCAAGCACACTGGAGAATGACCAGACCTGTAATGAGTCATTTTCCTCTCTACCACAGAAACACGTGTATTCCCATAAGTGTAGACATAATGGAAACCAAACTCAATGTCTTAGATCTTACAAGAGCTCTAGATTCTTGAATCACCATTCTGTTCCTGTTGTAGCATTTAGAATATTTGGTTCTTGATTTGGTGGGGGGGGGGGGGTGAGATAATATCTCATTCTATAGGCTGGCCTAGAACTTTTAGCGTTATATAGTACAGGCTGGCTTTGAACTTGTGGTAGTATTCCTTCTTCAGCCTCCCCAGGGCTAGGATTATAGGCCTGAACCATAGCATCTGGGATACACATAGCTGAATAGAACGGAATTATTCAGTGCTTTCTTTATAGCCTTAACCATGATTTCTTTTAAGTAGGGAACAATGATTATTAGATTTTAATTGTATCTGTCATTTAGATTTTTAATCATCAATAAATAAAGCATAAAGAGTTGAAACCAGCTGGGCGGTTTAAAGGCGAATGCCTTTAATCCTAGCACTTGGGAGGCAGAGGCGGATCTCTGTGAGTTTGAGGCCAGCCTGGTCTACAAGAGCTAGTTCTAGGATAGGCACCAAAAACTACAGAGAAACCCTGTCTCGGAAATAAATAAAAAAAAAAAAGAGTTGAAACCATTCAAATGAACGCAATTAGCCAGCATCGAGTGTCCTTTTCCCCAAAGCTTCATTTCAGGCTGGACATACCTTTAATATGTCAGTGCATATCTTTAACCCAGCACTTGAAGCAGAAGCAGGAGGATCTCTATGAGTTCAAGGGCAGCCTAGACTACATAGTAAGTTCCAGGCCAACCATGGATGAATAGTGAGACCTTATCTCAGGAGAAAAAAAAAATCTTCATTTGAGTTTGGAATTTAGTTGGGCTGTGTTTTTGGTGGCCCATTGTTCACTGTCACACATAGGATAAGCGCTTTACTAAGAAAACTTGAGGAAACAGATGCTGACTCCAGCGGAGGGGAAGAGGCAGCCATCAGCTTAAGGCACACTTGTTTCACTTCCTCTGCTCACTCAGCTCAGTACAGGTGCTGGGCGGTGGTGGCGCACACAAAGCCCTGGGTTCAGTCCCAGCACAGCATAAACCAGGCATGGTAGTGTGTGCCTGTAACCCCAGCACTTGGGCGGCTGAGACAGGAGAATCAGAAGAAGCTCAGGGTCACCCTCAGCTGCATAACATTTAAGGTCAGTGTGTGATGAAGGAGGCAAAGCAAGGCGGGATCCGCTTGTAGCTATTTCATGCCCTTTTGGTTTTGACCTGGATGTGTGAGTTCAGGACCTGCCAATCACAAAGCTTTGTTTCTGATGGGATCCTTCCTATTTCGGACAGGCAAAGGAAAGATGAACTGGAGCAGAGGATGTCAGCACTGCAGGAGAGTAGGCGGGAGCTGATGGTACAGCTGGAGGGGCTGATGAAGCTGCTAAAGGTGAGAACCTGTGTGCTCTCCTCCCACTGGGACTGAGGCTTGACTGCGGGGCCTGCAGACAGTTTTCAAGTAAACTTGCATAAGTGTAACCTGATTGGGTATCAGTCATCGAAGTTAGCGCCTACAAAATACCTCCGCTGTAAAGGCGCTTGCTGACAAGCCTGATGACCTGGGTTCAAACCCTAGGACCCATAGGGTGGAAGGGGAGAACTAGCTCCTGCAAAGTGTCCTGACTTCTGCATGCACATACACAGTTAATAAATGTAAATAAAATAAAATAATAGCATTAGGAATAGAGTAATGTTCTTAAGTAATTGCTTTGGCTCAGTGGTTAAGAGCACTCAGTGCTCTTCCAGAAGACTCACATTCTATTTCCAGCCCCCACATGCAGCTTGCAACTATTTGTAACTCCAGTTCCAGGGGATCCAACACCCTCTTCTGGCCTCCATGGACATCAGGCCCACAAGTGGTGAACATAATAAATGCAAAGAAAACACTCACATACATAAAAGTAAAATAATTGCAAATAAGGATATTTGTCAATCAGGTATTAACTATGTATAAATGAAAATTATTTCTCAACTAAGTTTCTTTTAAGACAAGTTTTCAAATAGCCTACCTAAACATTTGACAAATGTCAATTGTCCTCTTTTTAATAAGAAGTACAGCAGCAAACTATGTTAGGATGTTTGCAGAGAAACAGCACCAACAGGGTATTTATAGCTATGTAAAGGGATTTATATGGCAAGTGGCTTGCTCCATCATGGAGGCAGAGGACTCTGCTAGGGAGACACAGGAAAGCTATGGTGTGATCCAGTGTGTCTGGAGGCCTGAGAACCTGGGGTACTGACTCTGTCTCCCCAATCAGTCCAGAAGGTGACTTGTAAGGAATGGGTGTTGGGTCGACCTTACTCCTGAAGTCTTGGTGGGACAAAGCCAGGTATAGATAAGAAACACCACTCCCCAAGGGGGAACACACTTGTTTTCTCTGCCCTCTGGTTCTGTCCAGTTCCTCTGTGGTCTGGATGGCTTCTTTCCCTGTTGGCTGGAAACAGATCTTCTGTCCTTGGTCTGCTGGTTCCAGTACCAAGCTCTTTTCAATATTCTCAGGGACAGACCTGGGAATACTGTATTTCTGTGGATATCCATTAGCCCGATCAGGTGGACACAAAGGTAAACATCACGTAAACCCGCTTACTCATCCTGATTCTGAATAGTAACTCTACTACTGGGGTGCGGGGCTCAGAATAGCCACTCTAGGCTTAGTGTATAGGGGACGTGGATAAATTCACACTTTGGGCTTTTCCACTTTTTACTGTACTGGGGTGGGGGGAATCAGAATATCCACTCTAGAGTTGTGTATAGGGGACGTGGATAAATTCACACTTTCAGCTTTTCCACTTTTTGCTGAGAAGTACATTATAGCCCCTTACTCTAGATAAGAGGAAGGCAATGGTTGGCATTACACGCCCTCTCCTGCACAGCGTGTTTGCGCTGAACACTCAGTGGATTGTCTAGCAGAGATTCGAGGATGGTTGCCTGTGCCCGTGTGGCTGGTGTTCAAGGCTGTCCCCCCACCACATCATACAGTGTGCCACACAGTTCGCTGAAGAGAGGGAGCTAAATCTGTGACAAAGAGGAGTTGTTAAAGATTTAAGAAAAAATGTTTGAAACAATACTTGGCAAGCTAGAAGAGCAAGAGACCAGATGATAATAGGAGACTCGTGTAATCACGTGACTAGGCCAGAGGTAACAAAGGTCCAACTAGGAGTGGTAACTCGAGAAAGCCGGAGCTGAGACGTCTCCTCAATGTCTGCGTTGTCAGCCAGCCCCTTAGTAGCAATAAAGTGGGTTCTGGCGACTGGCAGGAGTGTTATGTTTGTGTTGGAAACTGATGTTTTACTTCCTCAAGCAATTACTTCTTTTAGTCCTGAGCTGAGGTTTTTTCCCTAGCTTGGTCCTGGTATTTGGTTTATTTTACATGGACGGACGTGCTTCTGCACAGACCCCGTTACAGATTTCCCCTCAGAAACATTTGATGTGCAATGGAGTCTAATTTCAAGAAAATCTTATTCCAGAAACTTGGTTGGTCCAGTTCCCTGGCGATGTTGATCCTCAGCTCAGGGCCCCATCCCCAGCTCACAGCAGCAGCTGTGTACATAAACATTTGTCCCCTGTGATACCTCTCGCCTGTGAGGTGTTGAAAACCCCACCGTAGGGAGCTGACACACTTGGAGGCCAGGAGATGCTGTGAGCATGCCCCTCCCTGTGTCAACCTCTTTCAGGGAGAACATGCCCCTCCCTGTGTCAACCTCTTTCAGGGAGAAGTGCCCACACGTAGATGGGCAGGTGCCCAGCTGGTAACTTTTGGTTTGCTTTACTTTGGTCTTACTATGTATCTTAGCTGGCTTGGAATTCAGAGATCTGCCTGCCTCTACCTCTCAAGGGCTGGGGTTACCGTGTACCACTGTGCCCTCTTCTGACCCTCCGAGTGCACCTGTATGCACATGGTGCACACATAGACAAGCAGGTGCACACACATACACATGAGTAAAAAATAAATCATAGACCAGATGTGGTGGTCCACACCATTAATCCCAGTACTTAGGCGGCAAAATCTGGGAATCTCTGAGTTCAAGGGCAACCTGGCCTGCATAGTGAGATTCTGCCTCAAAATAGTGATAATAATTATTATTATGTGTGTATATTTTTTCAAGTTTCTATATGTCATGTTAAATATTTGATGAATAATGACTAGACTCAGTCCCTGTCACCAAGGAGTGTCTATAGTCTTCTCATTAGTTTTTTTCTCTTAATGATATAATGTCATTGACACTCAGGTTCCATGTTCTGTATGTTTTCTTTATATTTTTTTTGATTATCAATATGTAACTGACCTCTGTCTCAAACTACTTATTTAATCTATAAGTAATTATATGTCAGTATTTCTGTTTCTAACTCTTGTTTCCAACATTCTTACTTCATTCTAATTCTCGAATTTTGCTTTTGTGTTTGTTTTTGATACAGACTACCATAGGACTTACCTGTAGCTCTAGGCTGGTCTTGAACTCATGATCCTTCTGCCTCAGCATCTTAGAGTTCTGGGATTGCAGGCATTAACCCCTATGCTTGGGCTGGATTATCAGTCTCTTTGTAGAAGATAGCAGTTACTATGCTATTACTACTTCCACCACATGGAAGAGATAGATTCATGTGTTTTTAGGGAATATAAACTCTTCTAGATTTGTGCCCCATCACTAAGATGTTATGACCCCTTTGAATCAGGTTAGTACTATCTCTTGTCGTCAGTCCATGTTGACTGGTCCTAGCAAACTGATACAGAATGCTCCCCGACCTTATATCTGACCTTTTTACTGTGTTGACAGAGCCCTAGAGGCTTTGTGTGACTGGCTTTTTTTGAGTTTGGGTCCCACCAGCCTAGGGAACACTTTGCCAGAATCTACTCTTTTAACATTGTCCTGTTCATCAGCCCATTCTAGCCTGACCCAGGTCTCCCAGAAAGAAATGGTTTTATGGTCTGAGACAACCTACACAGCAGAGTGAGCATGGTGTGGTCTTGAAACATTGTTTCTGAAATTTCCATACTTCATTTCATTTGTTTTCTTTCAAGACTGACCTTGAGACGGTTCTTTTCCCTGAGCCTCCCAAAGTGCTGGGAATACAGGTATGAGACAACACAGCAGCTTCCCTGTTCTGTTAAGCCAAAACTGTGGTTTCTTCAATACCAGACCTGAGGTACATGGTGATACTTATTATTCTCAGTACAGCCAGGATTGCAACCTGTGAAGAGTGTCCCATCCTCCCAACTGGTCTCACTACATAAGCATGGCTATCCTGGAGCTCACTAGGAGTTCACTGTGTAGACCAGGCTGGCCTTGAACTCAGAGAGCTCCATCTGCCTCTGACTCCTCAATGCTTGGATTAATGTTGTGTGCCACCACACCCAGCCCATCTCAGTTTCTATTTCAGCAAGTAGTGTCAGCAGTTTCTAAATTATACAATACCTCTCCTAAGGCTGCTTCCTTGCCCATTGGGAGTTGGAGATGCACTTGCCTCAGAGAAGCATCCTTCCAAGCTGCATTAGTCCCTCCATGATGCGGGTATGCTGGCAAGCCTCTGACTTCTCAGGTGACTCAGGCAGTACTCAGGGCCCCTGGTCTGGCTACTAGGGTTAAGTCCCAATGCAAGCAGCTGGCTTTCATCGTAAAACTATCCTTTCCCAGCTACACTGGGCCTCAAGGGATTTCTTGGTGCTCACCAAGTTTCGAGTCCATATCTGCCTCTCCCTTGCAAGAATAAAAATATTGTCCATGTTCCCCCCTCTCCTTGTGCAGTTCCTTTGCAGTACCAAATTACTGTGCCCTCACACCCAGACCTGCAGCCCCTTCAAGAGCAGGAGCATATCCATTCCTGTGTCCCTCCACCCATGTACCTTGGGGACCACTGCACCTGTGGGCCCAGCATAGATGGAGCCATCATAGCCACATACTGATTTATTTACTGGGGCACTTTGGTGGCTCCCTGACCACAGTTGCCCATGATGAGGCAAAAAAGAAAAAGCAAAGAGACCAGAAAGACGACGACTGAGGAGCTCAGGACCAAGACAAGAGCCACTCTAAAGGTTCATCTTTTTTCTACAGTCCTTGGTACTGCATTCATCTGTCAACCATAGTTGGTATGTCCTGCTCTGCCTGCCCTTACTGTAAGATTATAAAAGAGAAGCCCATCTTAGTTTTCAGTGCCTTATGCAGGAGAATTACTAGATAAACCTGTTCTGGAATAATAAAGAACTGAGAATGAGAATTCCATTCTCCCCTCCCTCCCTCCCGACAAGCCCTTGTCATGTAGCACAAGCTGTCCTAGAATGCAGCTTCCTCTTGCTTCTGCCTTCCCAGTGCTAGGTCTAAAAGCATGCACCACAAAGCCTAATTCTAAAATTCTTTTTCCCTTTCCCTTGGGGGGGAGGGTTATGTTTTATTTTATTTGTTTTATTGTGACATGGTCTCATGTATTCCAATTTGGTCTCTAACTCACTATGTGGCCAAAGATGGCCTTGAACTCCTGATCCTTCTGTCTCCGTCTCCCTAGTGCCATAGTTACAGTCATGAGCTACCATACCTGGTTTACATAGTGCAGGAGGCCAAACCAAGGGCTTCATGCGTGCGAGGCAAGCACTCTCCCAGTCCTTAGGATTCTTTTTCTGAAAGGGCTTCCAGGTTCCTGCACCAGTTTCCTGTTCACAGGGTGGGGGATGGTCATGTATGTGCACCCCTGCAGGAAACAGCAAAGCAGCTCGAAAGCCAGCGGACTGGTACCGTTTCATCCTGGTTACTACTGAGAAGAGACCAGGAGAAATGAAAACCACTTGTGGCCAGGAGGAACCATTAGATAGGGTGCTAAAACAGTGGTTCTCATATGGAGTCCAAATCTCTTGGGGCACATTTTAAGATGTCCCACCCTCATCAGAGCTTTGACTTGGTGGATCTCAGGTGGAGCCTAAAATTTTCATCTCTGAGAAGTTCCCAGATAATTCTGATGTTGGTGGTCCACGTTCCACACCTCAAGAACAGCTGCCCTAGAAATATGAACCTAAATATATGTGAGTATTGTAAATGGTGACCCACAGTGATAACTGGGATTTTAAACTAGATTAAACTTCCTCTTTTAGTTTGCCGTAAGCAGTTGAGACTGCAGGCCCTCCAGGAAGTTGAACTAAGTGGTTCCTAAGGTTCTTTGGAACCTTAAAGTCATCATTGCATTCATTAACTGGTTGGGACCGAGAGCTATCATTTAACTGAATCCATGCTGGTGAATCGGGCCATTGCTCTCCAGATCTGTGCTTGACCACGGTTTGCCCAGTTTCTCCTGCCGTTTATTCTCAAATGTTTGTGGTGACGGGCATTAATTTCTTTCTTTTTCTCCTCTGCCTCTTTTCATCTTCAACACCTCTAGGAGGAAGAGCAAAAGCAGGCAGTAAGTGAACTTCAGAATTCTCTCCTTCCCACATCCTCCACCCCAGGCTTTCACTCCCTTTGCATGGTCCCCTGTTCTTTATATAAATATTGTACACTTTCTACTTTGCCCCCTGCATCACTTGCTCTCTGAGGAGTTGGTAGTGTGTAAAACCCTCAGACGTTTTCCTCCTTGGTGGTGTGCAATGCCCTCAGGCTGGGTCATGTTTACCTAAGGGAGCATGTTCTTACTTTAAACCCAAGCTTCTTTAATTTGTGCTTATTTAAAAATGCATGATTAGCCAGGCTACAATTGCGTTTTCATGTTCTTTTATTTTCTGCTGGTTTTATGTCCTGAGTGACCTTAATTGCTTGAAACAGCTTCCCAGGTAGTGGGAGTGACCTCAGGTCTAAATGAAACATTTTGAATGAATATGCATGAAACTGAAGTGTTCCTTGGATGCCTGTAGCTATCCTGTGGTTGCAAATAGGCCCTGGCTCCACCAGCCTTCTGGACAAAAGTAGTGCTGTGTCCTGCTCTGAGCCGTTGGGGGCTGGGGAAGCAAGTGACTCAGGGGGTTCTGAGTGGCATGGCTATTACTGATGCTTGGGGACAGTCAATGTTTGTTTTTGTTTTTCTTTAAAGCTGTTATCCTATGCAAGAAAAATTGAGAGCCTACCCATGATAATAACCTTGGTAAACTAAGTCCAAGAGAGAAATATAAAATGCTAATTCAAAAAAGGAATATAAAATATTTAATTTAAAAATTACCTATCTTTTGGGGCTGGAGAAATGGCTCAACAGTTAGGAGCACTGACTGCTCTTCTAGAGGACTCAGGTTTGGTTCCCGGCACTCATATAGTGGCTCACAACTGTCTGTAACTCCAGGCCCAGGGAGTCTGATGTCCTCTTCCAGCTGCTGGGGGTACTGCATGCACATGGTATGCATGCATGCAGGCAAAACACCTGTATACCTGAAATAAAATGAGAAACAATTCTCTATTTTTTCAGAAATATGGATTTATTAATGTGTTAGATTTTTTAGTATGTGCATTTCCAGCTTGGAGAACATTGATAGTGAGCAGCAGAAGCAAGAGAAAGTAATGAGAAGCCATCAGCAAGGGGAGAAAGCACTGGGCCCAGCTAAGGATCCAGAAATCCCATGGGCTTTAATGTAATAAGTTTGTTTGGTTTGGTTCTTGCCTGGTTTGGTTTGCCTCTTTTCCTGAGCCATATATAAGTTTTTATCCGTCTCTTTAACCTAATGACACTTCTCCATCAATAGGTACATTCACCTAAACAAAACAGGAAGATGAAAAATCAAACCCAGTTTTAAACACTTTTACCAGGAAGTGACAACTTAATCACATCTCTCCCCTTTCCTTGATGAAAGCAAGTCACATGGCCACATTTGACTAGAAGAGGATTGGGAGGTGTGACTCCAGCTTGTTTGGAAACCAAAGAGAAGATGCTGGAGATACCTCTCACATAAGTGGGAGAGTGAGTGGCTGAGCAAAGGGTCTGAGTCCTTCCCGTCCCTCCTACCCACACCGCATTCGATGTGGCCCTGCTGACACGGGTGCCATTTCATCCTTAGGCCCTGCCCTCCAGTGCACCCCTCCTTCTCTTCATTTCTGTACCCGGAATCTCACTGTAGAGCTGACAGCACCTTCTGGGAGTCTCCTTCCAATGCTCTCCCTTGCTAGCACCTCCTGATAATCTCTGTCCCTGAATGTGACAACCCAAAGGGACCCAAGAGTTGTAGGGACCCTCTTCCCTGCCCAAGATGAGGGCAGATGACAGCAGCAGAGCTTCCTGTGAATATTATATTTTCTTCAGTTTCTTATGAAATAGCATATAATCTACAAAATAGGAATTGCCTGTGCTAGGAGGCTAATTAAATGCTGTCCTTGCTGTGTATGGTGTTCATGATTGTGATCCTGCCACGTGGGAGGCAGAGGCAAAAAGATCAGGAATTCAAGGACAGCCTTGGCTATATGAGATGCTGTCTCAAAAAAGCTAACTAAATAAATAAGCAGAACTAACCTTTAGCAGCATGATTCAAGCAAACATACGTGACCAGTGACTTTTTTTTTTGTTTTGTTTTGTTTTTTGTTTTTTTTTGTTTTTTTTTTTTTTTTTTGTTTTTCGAGACAGGGTTTCTCTGTGGCTTTGGAACCTGTCCTGGAACTAGCTCTTGTAGACCAGGCTGGTCTCGAACTCACAGAGATCCGCCTGCCTCTGCCTCCCGAGTGCTGGGATTAAAGGCGTGCGCCACCACCGCCCGGCCCCAGTGATTTTTTGTTCCACATGAGATCACCATCTCTTGAGATGGAGAAAGGAATTCTCCATGTCTACCAGCTGGAGTACATATCCTGGTCCTCACAGTCTAGGAGGACGGTGTCCATCTAGATGGGGAAATCCTTCTGTCCATCCCACAGGGCTTACACTAACTCACCCAAGGTCAGTTCTGAAGCTCCAACTGTGGCTTGAAAGACTTTACATAATTCAGCCGCTTTTTATTTGTGAGATGAAAGACTGTAGGTCTTCAGACCTTCTGTAGCCCATAACATTGCTGAGTGGGACAACAGCATAGTTACTTCAGGGTAGGGGTGAGCAGAGGATCCGGGAGATCAGATCCCTGGAACTAGAGTTACAGGCAACTGTGAGCTATCCAATGTGGGTCCTCTGGAAGAACAGCCAAAGCTCTTAACCACTAAGCTACCTCTGTAAACAGAGACTGCTCATTGGTTCCTGGACACCCAGATCCAAATAACCACACAGAAACTATATTAAATACAACACTGCTTGGGCTATTAGTTCAGGCTTCTTATTAATTAACACTTAAATCTTAAAATAACCCATTTCTATTAATCTGTGTATTGGCACAAAGCTGCGGGTAACTGGTTAAGAATCCGGAGTCTGTCTCCAGCAGCTACATGGTGTCTCTCTGACTCTGCCTACTCTCTGTATATATTCTTCCATTCTGCCGTGCCATAGGCCGTAGCAGCTTCTTTATTAACCAATGGTGATATAACATATTCATAGTATATAGAGGGAATCCCACTACATCGCCCCTTTTCTGTCTATATAAGAAGGAAGGTTTTAACTTTAACATAGTAAAATTACATATAACAAAACAGATATCAAGCAAGAATTATAGTTACAATACCTATTCCATTTATGTTTGGCAAATTAAGGAAAATACTCTATCATCTATCCTATCTTTGTGAATCCAAAGTTTTACATCTAATTTATCTTTTATCAAAACTAAGGAAAACTGTAACTATCTGTCTTCAACTCCTCAAAGACCCCAGAAGGATATAATATTACCTAAGTAAACAGGAAGTACATTGTAAGCAACTTCCAAAGTTCTAGAATTGACAGAGATATCTCGCTGCCTGGACAGTTACCCGAAGTTCTTCTGTAACGTTGGGGCATCCATCTTTAGCCTATTGGTACATAGTATCTGGCAGACTTTTCCATAAAGCAGGAAATTGAAAGGCTATTTTTGTCTGTCTTGGCAGTTTGTCAGTCATTTTCTTCTGTATCCAGTTCAATATGAAGGATGGTATAAATATACAAAAGAACAGATAGATAAAGAGGTACATATAGCAAGGTCCAGACGGTCCCCAGGACCAGAGTTCCTTCTGTATATTGGGGCATGTAGATGTGTTCACTAACCCCTTGTCTCAGGGTGATGAGGTTCTGTTTCATAGGCTCAATTAATTCATTTACTGGCCATTGGTAATCAGCTTCATTTTTGTTCCCCTTCTTCAGAGGTCTCGAGAGGGCAGCAAGTTCTAACAATTATGCTCTGGGTTTTTTCTGGCACCTAGCTCCTATCCTAAAGCTGCTTTAGCTTATAGACACTCTTATCATACTGGTCATCCTAAAGACTTGTAGAAGCTCTTGTGACTGAACCTAGGGCAGAAGGCTAAATATATACTTGTTATAGCATGGTATTATAAAGTTATTTTGACTTTACAAGAACTTGAGAGTGATGGATTGAACTGTTACTTCAAAAACTTGGATGCTACCTTCTCCTCTCACACCTGGACACCTGCAGCAAATAAGGGACTAAACCCAACTCCTCACCAGCTGCAACACTGGGGAGAAGTGGCCCTGCACCTTGCCTGGGCAGCATAGTAGAGATAACTCATATAGACAGAGGCACAGGTGAGCCAGCCCTGAGGGCATGAGAGGACCATAAGTGGTACCACCTCCCTCATCCGTGGTATGTGTGGTGGTGGGGATGAGGGAAAGATGCCCTCATCCCTTGCCCCTACCACTTCCAGCCCGCAAGGAAGCTGATCCTTCCCTTTATCAGCTCTAATGCTTGGGAAAGCAGGCCCTGCACCTCATCTGAGCAGCACTGCAGAGCTCACTCTATTGGCAGGGCGCACAGGTGAGCTGCCCTGAGAATGTGAGCTTGGGAGAGCTGGCCCTGCCCCTCATCTGCCACATGGCAGCATGAGGAGGGGAGGAGATGCCCTCTCCCTCAATGCCTGAGGCAGGTGGGAGAGTTAGCCCTGAGGTCATCAGAGCAGGAAAGCTGCCCCTCACCCCCGCCAGCAACAGCCCTTGGGAAGAGTGGCTCCTGCAGCTTGCCTGGGCAGCACAGTAGAGCTGGCCCTGGAGGTATGAGTGTGGGAGAGCTGACCCTGAGGATGTGAAAGCAGGGGAACTGGCCCTACCCCCTTGCTCATCTCTGAAAGGAGTGAACTAGCCAGGGCAATGAGGGAGAGCCCACCTTGGAAGTGAGGACGGGGGAGAGCTGGTGGGCTGACTAACCCTGCAAACTACCCAGGCCCAGAACCAGGGTTATAAGTTTGCCCACCTCAACACACACCCCATCTATGATCTGGAGCACGTGAAGGGGCCGGTCCTGTGGACCCAAAGCTGCGAGATCTTCACAACACAGGGCAACAACAGGACAACCAGTAGGAATCCCAGTGAGGGCCCAGCATCGATAGTGTGACAGAAACCAGAGGCCTTAATACAGAAATATAAGCCAGGTCATTGTCATCCTGAGCCTTAAATACACTCCTGCCACCCTAAAACTGGGGGAGGGGGAATGTAACTTTTGGTGATTGGGATTGATGTTTGGTACTTCAAGACAATCTCTCAACCCTCTGCCCTGGGTCCCGTCCCTATGCACACAGACTGACCACTGGATCTAGTGCCCTGCAGATGGCTCTGTTCCTTGGTCTCATGCTTATGCTCACTATGGGGCCCCAGCAGTTCTTTGTTTTGGTTTTGGTTTCATTTTGCAAAAAGAGGAAGTATAATTATACTCCCATAGATAGAGCCCCTTGAACGTCAGCAAGGAGTTTTCAGTCAGAGCAATTGAAGGAGAAATAGTTCTTCATGTGAGGAATATAACCATGTTTTCATCACTCCTTGAAAGACAAGTTAAGAGAGAGTTCCATCCTGTACTGTATTCTCTGTCTTTTCCTTTCCTGACCATAGTGTGTATATGATA
This sequence comes from Arvicola amphibius, assembly GCF_903992535.2. Classification (NCBI taxonomy): domain Eukaryota; kingdom Metazoa; phylum Chordata; class Mammalia; order Rodentia; family Cricetidae; genus Arvicola; species Arvicola amphibius. The sequence goes on from NC_052048.2 coordinate 132,931,338, forward strand.
AGTGTCGCCCAGGGTTGCCAGGAAACTCTCCGTACACTAGACTGGAGAAACTCCCCCTCCACTGAGCGTCTAGGAAACACTCCCTCCAAGATGTTAACTACTATCTAGATCTCAGCAAAACACCCAAAGAAGAGGCATAGTGAGCACAGCTTGTGGGTTTGAAACCCCAGAATTGGGAAAAATGGAGGTCCCTCCCAACAGAAGAAGTGGAAGCTGATTTTTCCGGCCTAGGTGTGATCTTGGCTGTCATGTTCTTGGCTATGTGGCGAACCAAGTGGTCAAGAAGAACAGCCTACTAGATAGTACAGCTGTGCAGCTGAAACTCCCGTGGGGAAACCGGGCTAGCAAGCTAGGTTTGGAAGTCTCCAGCACAGTCAGTGCTGAAACCATCAACACAAGTCTTAGGGGAAATGCAGAGTAGACAAAAAGAAAAGAAAAAAGAAAGTGGGGGAAGGACTGTGGATTCTCTGAGAAGCCCAGAGAATTTCAAGGGGATGGTAACTCAGAGCAGAAAAACATAGTCTCCTCAGTGCTCTATGAGGAGTCTAGAAACCAGATTTGCCTTTGAAAGGTCACACTTGGCCTGTTCTTGCAAATGGGCATTGCTGAGGTAGGATGCTTGGGCGCCTCCTGCCCTGCTTCAGTTCAGCCCAGACAGAATGCATCCCACTGCATTTCTTACTGCCGGTGGTCCTTTCCCGTCCCTGCTACCCTGTTATGCATGAGCTGTGGCTCCCATCCCCAGCCTTGGCTCCCAGTGGTGCGGCCAGCCTAACTGCAGTGGAGACAGCCCACCCTGTCTCCACAGTCAGTGGCGCAGCTGCTGAGTGTTCCCAGCACAGCTCTGCCTCCAGCGCCAGCTCAGGGGCAGGAGCTTTTACCTGTTCTTCCAGGGGGAAAAACGTTCTGAGCCTGTTCTTTATCTGTTCCCATTCTCCTCACGGCCACGGTTGCCTTGCCTAAATTTCAGACTTACAGCTCTCTTCTCCCTTGGTTTTGCTTTTGTTTTTCTAAAGGGGCATCAGACAATCAGCAGCAAAAAGGCCAGTTTGTTTAATTTAAATATACTGCGGCAAAGTGAAGGTAATGGTCCACACAGGCCATCTGCTGCCTGGCAGGTATCCATGAGTCAGGAAGAGAGACAGAGACTAAAATGTCCTCCATCCTGTTGCCATGCTAACAGTCAGGCTGGGGGACATGGGGTGTTTGGCGGAAAGAGGGTTTGCTCTCAACGTTAACCCTTTTACCACAGGCCTCCCTGGACTTGATTGCTTGACTATAAAGTGTACCAAGGAGATTAAAATAATCTTACCTGTTCCTTACGGAAAAGAAGAAAAAAAGGACTATTTATGGAGTCCCTACTGTGTGTCAGCCACCATACTGGGGATGCCTAAAGGCAGGCCAGAGCTGCGCCCTGGTAGTTTTTACTGAAGACAATGCCCTTTTCTCTCTGCAGCTGGTCCTCTGGCAGATCTCTTTGCCTCTGTGTCTGAGTTCTCATTGCTCTGGGGAGGGAACCCTGTCCTCACCTCACCTTCTCTGGCATACTCTGTACCTGTTTTGGCTCCAGTGTTTGGTTTGTGTTCTAGATAAGGGACGAAGTCGTAATCTGTATCCTCCCTTCCTATGTTTCTTGTACGTACTGGAAATGAAATTGATTCTTCTATAGAAAATCACAGTCGTTCTGGGATTGCAGCTCAGTGGTAGAGACCCTATAGTCTACTCTTACCAAAGGGAGGTGGGAAACCATAGTTCCCTTCAGTCTTGGGAATCTTGACTGATTCATGTTCCTTCCGACCTCAGGACTGTGGTGATGTGATCCCAGCATACTCAGGCTTCTCCTAGCCACCCGAGGCCTTCTCCTGATTCGTTTGCCGCTGGTTGGCCTCTGTGGGTCTCAGTCTCTATGTGCATTAAGTCAAATAGGTCATAAGACCCTGGAATACATAAGTGTAATTTCCACACACTTTCTTGAGTTTTGCTGGTTTGAAAATGAGAAACCGCAGACTGGACTGCTGCTCAGTCTGCACCTCTAGCTCTGCATCCCTAGCAGGAGTGTGTCCACCATAAGGGGGTCTGCATTCGGGGACCCTGAGTTATAGGGTGTTTGTCATGTGTGCTTATTGGTTAGATGTGTGACTGACCATGCTGGATGCCAGCCTTAGCTATGGAATGTGTTACAAGTGGTGTCTCAGGAATCCTGAAAGTTCTGCAGTGTATCGTGGGGCTTCTCTTCTTCCCAAGGCCAATGGCCCTCCTACCTTGGGCCATCCCACTAACTCTTTTACTTTTTCTGGGGATTCCCCTGCATCCCCTGCTACCCACCCCACTGTGCTACTCATGTACTGCTCATGCTGGATTAGTGGTTTTTGGTTTTGTTTTGTTTTTCGGGGGGGGGGGAGATTCGAGACAGGGTTTTTCTGTAGCTTTGGAGCCTGTCCTGGAACTAGCTCTTGTAGATCAGGCTGGCCTCAGACTCACAGAGATCCGCCTGCCTCTGCCTCCCGAGTGCTGGGATTAAAGGCGTGCGCCACCACTGCCCACCTGGACTAGTTGTTTTTAATGGAAAGCCTGGCAGTCCCTGTGGTGAGGGCCTGCCTTGACTATGTCCTTGCTGTTGAGGCAAGGTGCTAGTCTACCTTACTGCAGTTGGGTTCTCAGTGTCTGTCTGGCCTCAGCCTGACAAGTACCCGATCACTGTAAGGGAGACACAGCAAGGTGAGAGGATCACTGTGCACCACAGGCGCTGTCTCAGTGTGCACCAGACATTCCAGTGTGTGCAGTGTCTCTCTCCCTGGGGACTTGGCATGTCCATAATTACATGATCAGAAGGCTCTTTTCTCCAGCTGTCTTTCCAAAGCTAGTCCTGTGTCCCGCAGGGCAGCCTGTTCCCTGTGCCTCTCATCAGCCTTACGTCTTCAAGACCTCTGTGTGCAACGTCTCTGGGGTCGGCTAGGAAGGTTAGTTAGTTACAAGCAGAACATGTCGTCAGGTGACCTTGAGACAGAGATGGCTGCAGAGCCAATTCTTCTCAGGAGCATGCTCTTCTCTGACAGTGGTTTCAATTCAATTCAAGCACGGGCCACTTGGCATTGGGGACATGCAGTGATGTGGTGAAGGTTGTGGATCACAGCATTTTTATCTGAAAAATGCCTCTGTGTCAGCTAGCATCCTCCCGTTCATAGATGAGAAAACTGGACCCTGGAAGTGGGAAAGTGTGTGTGTGCCATAGGGTCGAGAGAGGAAGCCAGTCTTCAACTTCTGTTCCCAATCCCTTGTCACTGACCCACTCTGCCTCCTTCTGTGCTCACCTGGGAAGAGCTGGGATTGCATCTGAGACTGCAACTTCCCTTTTATGTTGGGTACAGAGCCGTGCATGCTACAGGGCGCTGATAGTCATGGACAGAGAGCCAGAAACTGGGTATTGGGCCAGGCTACTGGTCACAGGGCCCCCCAGTACACCCTCACATTAGGAAGATGTTTTCCTGGTTACATTTCCTTGCCTCTCTTCCGTCCCATGGCCTTCTTTCTGGGGCCATCAGCCTGTCATTGGGGCCTCTAGTTCTAGTCTCTCCCCAAATCCATCTGCCTACTTTGTCAACCCAATTCCAACTTTGGTTGTCTACTAAAGTAGTTGTTTAAAAAACAAAAACACAGTTAAGTTTGGTGCATGGATTATTTATTGCTACACAATTTAATCTCAAAACTGGCTTAGAAAAGCATATCACCAGGCGTGTTGGTGCATGCTGTAATAGCAGTCATACCACAACCCCTATGGGCCAGGAACCCTACGGAGACTCCTATAAGGGTGAGGTCAAGGGTCACCCAGGTTACAGCTACCATCTTTTATAACCTAAACTCAGAAGAGGCATCTGTCCATTTTTCTGATTCATTAGAAGCAAGTCACTTGGCCCAGCCAACATTCCAGAGCAGATTATTCCAGGATGTGCGTGGCGGGTCACTTTGGGCTGTCTGAGGTCTGGCTACCACATTTAGTTAGCTAGTCTGAGAATTTCACACAAAGATTTTCCAATGATGAATAGATTTTCCGCCCACTGGGGAATCACTGCCTGCCCTGGCTACTTTCCATCACAGAAGGAAGGGTGGGAAACTCAATGCCCCTCATCCTCGCCTGACAAGTACTCACTACGCACCAACCTGTGCAGAACACATTGGTACAGGCATGGATTGTGAGAGGGCCATGCTTCCACAAAGGAGCAGAGCCCTGGTCTCAGGAAGGCTGATGCCTGGGGGTCCAGCAGGCATGCATGGGTCAGGAGGCAAGGGCAGAGGGCAGTCATGCACCTGAGAGAGAAGGCAGTAGGAGACCTGCTGGTCAGTGAGGACACAGTCTTGTCCACAGAGAGAATGCAACATCGCCAGCACTCCTGTTTTGTTGTTGTTGTGTTCCGTCTGAGCGACAGAGCAATAGCCTCTTGGCATCTCTGGACCAATGGTATCCACAGCCAAGACCAGTTCCTTCTCAGGCAGGGCTGAAGCAACTGCATAGCCATGAGCCACACATTGTGTCTTTGAGCTACTCTGGATACCAGAGTACTCTTACTCCACCAGACAAGAGTTCACTGGGCCCCTACCAGCTCTATCCTAACTTTTTTTTAATTTGCTTTTTCAATTTTATGTGTATTGAGTTTTTACCTGCATGTATGTATTGCATCATGTGCTCTAGGTTCCTGAAGAGGTCAAAATTAATTAGATCTCCTGGAATTGGAGTTACAGATGATTATGAGCCACCATGTGGGTGCTGGGACTTGAACCTGGGTCCTCTGGGAGAGCAGCCAGGGCTTATAACCACTGAGACCACTGAGCCATCTCTACAACTCCCTGTTCCAGCAGTTTTAATATGCAAATATTGGTGGCTGCTGGGAGGGAGAGTCAGTTCTCTTCAGGGATGCAGCCCCTGAGAAACTACCCGCCAACCTGCTTGACTAAGGACTTTTTTTTTTTAAGTACATGAAACTGGGAGGGAATAGTGGTAGGGTGAACTGGGGGAAGAATTGGAGGGGAGGTATTGGGGTGGATTTGATCAAAACACATTTTTTATGTATGTATGAAATACTCAATTTAAAAAAATATTAACTGACCATAAGTGGATCCACTTGTAAATGTGAAGAAATGATACATACTCTGGAAAAAGTAAGGAATAATAAAATGTTTAATAATTACTAACAAACAAAAATTAGTTATTTCACAAAATAAAAAAATACTTAGCCAAGTCACCTTTTATTAATCCAAGTTAGTGGACTTTGGAGTTTTTTGTGCTAGGATCTATTAACTCGTTGCCAGTAAACATTTGTATGCTTTGGGTGTGCTTGTGTTTTCATTTCTCTCAGGGAGCACTCAGGAGTGGGGTTGCTGGGTTACGTGGGTAGGCTTCTATTGACCGTTCTCAGAAACTGCTGAGATCCTTTCTGTCCCGGCAGAAGGAGGTTTCAGGCTCCCACACCCTTGCCAGTCTTCTCAGCTGTGTTGTTCCTCAGCAGTTCTGAGCAGAGCATTGAGTGTGCAGTGTCCCTCTCCCTGGGGACTTGGCGTGTATGTAATTACAACACTCAGACACCTTTGAGGAAATGTGTGCTCAAATTTCACCCACTTGTCACCTTACTGAGTTAGGAGAAATCTCCGCATGCTCTGCTTCAGATGGAATTTGTGGATGTTTTCTTTCAGTCTGTGCTGTCCTCTTGGTGCACATCCAACTTAAATTCATGTTTTTAACTGTAAAATTCAGTGTTGTGTTTTTAAACTATATTTACGGAGTTATACTGTCATCATTACCTTCAGTTTAAGAACTTCATCGCTTCATCAATCTCAAAAAAAAACCCGTCACATCCGTTCACAATCTTCCCTCAGCCTTCCCAGCCCCCACTCTTAACTACATAACCACTAACATACTTTGTGATTTCCCTACTCTGGGATTTTTGTGTAAATTTAGAATATGTGTTCATTTGTTAATGGCTTCCTTCACTTAGCAAAATGTTTTCACAATATGTGGATGTCATCAGTTCTTTGTTCCTTTTTATTGCCTAATACTATTCCATTGTCTGGCTATAGCTCATTTTATTTAAGGCATTCCCCAGTTGACATCTGAGTTGTTTCCACTCTTTGGCTGTGTTAGTGTTCTTGTGCACATCTGGACACTGACTTCTGTTCAGACATGTTCTCATTTCTCTTGGATGGGAATATACCTGAGAATGGAATTGCTGTGTTATGTGGTACTCAGCCCTTTGAGGAGCATCCAGGCCATTTTCCAAAGCAGCTGCATCATTTTACACTCCTGTTGGCAGTGCCTGCGGATTCCAGTCTCTCCACGTTCTTCTTGGCACTTGTTATCTTTTCTGTAGAATTCGTCCTGATGGGTGTAAAGTGGTCTCTCATCATGTCTTCATTTCTTTCCCTAGTGTTCAATGCCATCGAAGGTCCTTTTCATGCCTGTTATGCTTTTTTGTATCTTTAGAGAATTATCTTCTTTATCTTTTGCTTGTTTTGTAATTAGATCGTCTGTCCTTTTATGACGGAGTTGGGAGAGTTGTGTGTGAGAGGCAAGGCCCCTTACCAGATGCGTCCTCCTGAGACTTTCCCCTCTGTGTCTTTGTGTGTGAGAGGCAAGGCCCCTCACCAGATGCGTCATCCTGAGACTTTCCCCCTTGTGTCTTCCTTTCACTCTCTTTCCTTGTTGTTTTTCACTTAAATTATTTTATTACTTTGTGTGTGTGCGCGCGCACAGGCCCATGGAGGCCAGAAGTGGGCGCTGGTTCCCTCGGAGCCACTTGATGTAGGTGCAGGGATCCAAACGCCAGTTTTTTGACAGCAGTGATCTCTCCAGCCGTGACTGCTGGAACAGGATCTCATGACTGGAGCTCCTCGTATAGCTGAGACTGATCTCCAACCCCACACCCGGCTGCCTCTCCCTCCAAAGGTCTGGGGTTACAGGCACACCCAACACCGAGATCTCTCTTGTCTCAAGCTTTTTTTGTTTGTTTTGGTTTTGGTTTTTTGTTGTTGTTTTGTTTTGTTTTGTTTTTAGGCAAGATCTTTCTGTTTAGCTCTGGATGGCCTGGAAGTCACCATGTAGACCAGGCTGGTCTCAGACTCAGAGTTGTGCCTGCCTCTGCCTCCCCAGTGCTAGTCTAGTTTTATTTATTTAGATAGTTGAGCCATTTTTTTAATTGATCCCCTCTTTTGGAGTTTAATGACTTACTTTGAAAAGCAAAGGGGTTTTTTTTTAAATCAAAAGATGACAATTTTACATCTCTCTGCAGTATAGCCTGATCTAATTTATATATTGTATCTATTAACTAGGATAGCTATCATTATAAGCAGGTAATAATTTCCTGTGATAAGAACATTTGAAGCCTTCTCTTCTGGATATTTTGGTAAAAGTCTCTAAGTTAATTAAAAAAATGCCCATTTATTATGAGCTAAGGAGATGGCTGTTAAAAGCACTCAGCATGAAAGAACAGGGACATGGTGGCGCACACTTGTAATCCCAGCACTGGGGATGCAGAATAAGGCCACTCCTGGGAGTCGCTGGCCAGCTAGACTCACCTAATCAGTGAGAGACCTCCATCTCAGGTGGACGGTGGAGAGATAGCTCAGCGGTGGAAAGCCATGGCCATGCGGATGTGGTGAGAAATACCTACAGTCTCAGCATTGAGAGGCAGGCAGATCTCTTGTGGTCTACATAGTGAGTTCCAGGACAGCCGGAGATTCACAGAGAAACCTGTCTTAAACAAACAAACAAAGAACCTGGTTGCTCTTCCAAAGAACCTGGGTTCAATTCCAAACACTCACATGGCAGCTCACAGCCATCTGTAACTCCAATTTCAGGGGATCTGACTCATCTCTGGGCAGCAGACACACATGTGGCACACAGACCTACATACATGCAGGCACAACACCCATATACATAAAATAAAAATAAATAAGTCTTAAGAAAAACTAGGTGGGGAGTAACTGTAGAAGGTGCCTAATGTGCTCTCTGGCTTCTCTGTACAGCATAAACACACACACATTAAAAAACAAAACAATTTATTCCTCCTTTTCTTTTCTTTTTCTTTAAGTGAATTTTTAAGAAAGATTTATTTATGTGTATGAGTGCACCATCTGCACGTGTGCCTGCACATCAGAGGAGGGCATCAGATCCCATTAGAGATGGCTGTGAGCTACTATGTGGTTGCTGGGATTTGAACTCAGAACCTCTGGAAGAGCAGCCAGCGCTCCTAACTGTTGAGCCATCTCTCCAGCCCCCCCCCCCCTTTTTTCTTTTAAACATAATGATTTGGGTATTATGTCCAAGAAGCCTTTGCATAAGATTTTTCTTTGCCTTCTTTGAGAAATTATGAAATATTAGCTCTAATACTTACTATGCTTCATTTTGAGGTTCTTCTGTTGGTTTGGGGTGCTTTGGTTTGGTTTGGTTGGTTTTTCGAGACAGGGTTTCTCTGTTTATTCCTGGCTACCCTGGAACTATCTCTGTAACCAGGCTGGCTTTGAACTCAGAGAACCACCTGCCTCTGCCTCTCACATTCTGGGATTAAAGAGGTGCTTTGTCTTTTTAATATAATGTGAAGTAAGGGTCTAAATTCATATTTATTTGTATCCTGGCTCACTCTCTAAGAGTATGCTAAGTGATAAAAACAAATTTAAAAGTAATTATTGTAGTTCAATGCCATTCATACAGAATTTAAAGGCATGAAAATGTTATATTCATTTTCATCAATATAATACATGGGTTTAAAAAAAAGTTTCACACCAAAATCTCTGGTAAGAAAAACAGGAAGTGTCCAAAGGGAAAAATGAAGGTACTGACCCTGTGAAGAATTTGTGGTAAAGGAGTCTTCAAGTCTGTCTGTACTGTTTTTTTTTTCTTTAGATTTTCTTTTTTGTATTTATTTATTTATTATGTATACAATATTCTGTCTGTGTGTCTGCTTACAGGCCAGAAGAGGGCACCAGAACTCATTACAGATGGTTGTGAGCCACCATGTGGTTGCTGGGAATTGAACTCAGGACCTTTGGAAGAGCAGGCAATACTCTTAACCGCTGAGCCATCTCTCCAGCCCCCTGTCTGTACTGTTTTTAGATTAAAATAAATTGTATGTAATTATTCATTTGGGGTGGCTGATGGTATTATACTCAATCATTTTCTGAGCTTTTATATTTCTTAATTAAAGCACACAAAGCTGGTATTACGGTATTCCTGTAATCCCAGTACACAAGAGATCACAGAGAACAGGGCATTTTTTCTGTAAGAAGCACATGGCCGCAGAAGTAGCTGCTGATGCCCTGGGTGAACAACAAATAAGGTTTTCCCACGGCGGAGTGAGTGGCATTCTTGTTCCAGACCCAGGAGAACTGGAGAGGGACAGTGTGCCTCCGTGCGGAATGTTCTCAACTTGGTTATTTTTAAGAGAAGGATATTCCTGGACTGACAGACACTACTGTGCCTCGGTGGTTGGGACCCAAAAGAGCTAGCAGAATCTGAAAACTTAAAGAAAGATGATGTCCGCCAATGTTGTCAGAAAACCCTTAAACAAAGGAGGTAATAAGAAGCCAGAACCAGCGCACCCAAGATTCAGCGCCTTGTTACTCCATGTATCCTGCAGCACAAACGCTCTGAAGAAACAATATATTAAGCAAGATAAGGAGGCTCCCCGAACATGCTGAGCTTTTGGCCAAGAGAATGAAAGAGGCCAAAGAGAAATACCAGGAACAGATTGCCAAGAGCTATAGGCTGTCCTCACCAAGAGCTTTTACTTCCAAGTCTGAGTCCAGTCAAAAATAAGCCTTTAAGAGTAATGAATAACTGGGTGGTGGTGGAGCACACCTTTAATCCCAGACCTCGCGAGGCAGAGGCAGGCGGATCTCCGTGAGTTTTAAGCCAGCCTGAGCTTCATAGTTCCAAGATAACCAAGGCTGTATAGAAGAGACCCTGTCAAGACATAGGGAGGGGGAGAGGAATAAATGATCAGCTTGGGGGAAAGAATCCAGAACTATGCCAGGCTTTCCTGAGGAAGTTCCCCCTCTAATGAGCATGTGGCTGCTCTCTCCTGGTCCTTGGCTACCCAGACAGACCTCCCTGAGCAAGCCAAGGAAGCAGTCTAAAGCTGAGCCTCTGACCGGCGGCTACTGGGGTGGGATCTCGAGTGTGAGAAGGAAGGCTGCTGTACAGCCGTGGAGCGGAAGGGTTCTTCTGCCACGGCCCCTGGCAGGCTGTGCTTCCTCCCACACACGCTTGAGAAGCCTCACACATGATCTTGATTTTCATCCATAAAAGTTATATTAAAAGATGGGCAGTTTCTACCCATAGGATCTTGTGGGATCAGATGAGGATGGGTACAAAATGTTGACATGCGAACATGAGGATCTTTGTGGGGTTTTTTGTTAATTTTTTTCCTTCTTGGATCCTCCTGGATGCAGCCTTTCTCCTTGCCATATGCTTCCAACCTCTTTCAGCCTCTTCTTTTGGTTTTGATTTTCACCCCATAGTTTTGAACTTTCTGTGTGGCCCAGCCCTTTGAGTTCCCAGCCATCCTCCTGCCTCCTAAGTGCGAAGTCTCAGCCTGTTCTTAAAATGCTCTTACTCCCACACTGCCCTCTTCCCTCTTCTTTCTCTTCCTTTTGTGAGTCCTGGCATGGTCCTGGCTGGGAAGTGCTTTTCTCTTTTGTTAGAGAGATTGGCACCCAAGATGACATGTTTTCTCTCCCATCCTCCCAGGCTCAAGCCACAGGGTCACCTCACACATCACCCACTCATGGAGGTGGCCGCCCTATGCCCATGCCCGTGCGTTCCACGTCTGCAGGCTCCACCCCTACCCACGGCCCACAGGATTCACTGAGTGGAGTTGGAGGAGACGTACAGGAGGCCTTTGCACAAGGTGAGTTTCCAGGCAAGTCTGTGGAGAGCTGAGGGGCTGAAATCACATACCGGATCCCTGCCAGGGTTTTTCCAGCTTTCCTTTTGTGCTCTTGACTTTGGAGGATCAGATAACATGGCCTTAGTAATCAGATTTACAGTATAAATAAGTTATGCGCTGGGTCCTTCTCCATGATAGGCTGGTCTTCCATGGGAGGTCTGCAGACACGTGTGTGAAGACAGCTGGCGTCCTGGGTTCTGAGCTCTAGACTGAAGGAAATGCCTTGCCCTTTGGACTTTGCTCCTCACACATTTGTCCCCTACGGTCCTTAGAATAAGTAAGAACAGGAAAAGAGGTGATTTCCATAGGACCTAAGCCTGCCAAAGATCAGTAGGCGTGCACTTGCCACGGCGGCCCACTGAGGAACCAGGACCTGCAATCTTAAATAATGGGCAAGGGAGTCTGGAGGGGAGGGAATGGGGACAAGGAAATGGGAGGCCCCTCACCCTGAGACTGAGGAACTTTGTGGGGCAACACTAAGCCAGAACTCTGCTGCGGTGCCTTCGAAGCATTGGACTTGCCAGGCCGCTGCTCTCCCTGTGGAGAAGACAGATGTTCCGGGAGGGTGCAGACCTGCGGCAGTCCCACCTTCCCCAGTGGCCTCTGCGCCCGGGTTCCAGGCCCACGCTGCCTGGGGCAGCTCTCAGCGCCCTTTTCCATGCTCACCCATCTGCTCTGCCATCTGCTCTGACTCCTCAGGTACAAGGAGAAACCTCCGCAATGACCTGCTGGTGGCTGCTGACTCCATCACCAACACCATGTCGTCCCTGGTGAAGGAGCTTCATTCAGGTGAAACCCAGAGCTCCCCACCAGTCTCCACCTCCCCTGTGCCCACATCTTCCTGCTCTCTCCTACCACCAGGCAAATAGCCTTTCCTGCCACTCTGTTTTCCCTTCTAGGAGCACGCAGGATCTTCACCCAGTGCCTCCCTCCCACATGTGATCACAGTTTATATTAAGAACAGTCTGAAGGAGCAGACACAGCTCCTCAGTGCAGCCAGATCCCCGCCTCACTCTCTGTCTCCACCTACACTTTGTCCACAGTGTCTCTTTCCCTAGGGGCCGCCTCATTCTGAAGCTATCCTGGATGTGGCAGCAGCCAGCACAAGCCACCTGTCTCTATTCCAGCCGCCCTCTGGCTTCCTGCTGTTTGATTCTGTTTAGAAACACTGTCTTCTCCTTTTGTCCGTGACCAGGCTCTGATCTCACCTGAAGATCCCAGCTGCAGCTCCCTCCGTTCTTCTCGTTTGGTTCTATTTGACTTTCTCTCTCCATCTCTCCATGACTCAGCCGGTGCAGTGGTTTCCCAGGGTCCTCTGCCTCACAGCATTTTCCCACAAAACCACCGAGTAGACCACCAGGGATATAGCCACCCAGTGCTTAGGAGTTACTTTGTAGCCTTGGCGTTCCTACAAGGGCTGCCATCCCCAGTGCTGCAGCACTCACACCAAAGGCCACCGATCTCTGTCATTTCTTACCCAAGGCAGTGCTTGTAAGAACTCTGCAGTGGCCTCTAGCAGGGCTGTCAAGCTAAAGCACAGAGCAGGGTTTCCAGGAGCCATTCAGACAGTCCTGTGGAAGACACGCCCAGAGTGTTTGCAGCAGGGGAAAGCATCTCCTTTTGGGCTGTCATTTTTTCCACACCTCAGCCCTCAAGTCCTTCTGTTTTCCTTCAGAAGAGATTACACCTGTGGCCTGATTGGCTTTCCCAGCTCAGGTCCATCACCCATTCTGTTTCTCATGCCCACACCAAAGCCCAGCCCTCACTGTACATGCACAGAGCTGGGGATGGGTGACCTCAGGATGACCCCACAGCTGATTAGAAAGCCCTTTCTCCAATATAGCTCCCTGATAGGTTTCACTTGGTGTTTTAGATGGAATTTTAGGGATTTTTAGGACATGCAGAGAAAGTACAGTTAGAGTTTATGGAAAACAAGCGACTCACGAGCTCAGTACTCAAGAATGGGAATGTAACTTGATTGACAGGAACTGATCAGGCATGGCAGTGCATGCCTGCCATCCCCAATACTTGGGAGGCTTATGAATTCAAAGCCCACCTAGTCCATATGGTGGGGGGAAGGGGCAAGAACATCAGTCAATATGAAAAGCCGGTTTTAATAAAATTGTGTCATTTAGAAGGTATATTAGATGTATTAGTGATCCTGTTGTACAACCTCCTTGTTTTAGAAAAGTGGGATCTTTTAGAAAAATTACTTGCTTGCAATCACACAACATGCAGAGGCAAAGCTAGTTCTAGAGCATGGGTGTAGAGAAACATGGAGTCAGGGCTCTGAGCTGACCCAGGACAGACTACAGGGCAGTCTCTATGAGGTTCCTTTTCCCAAGCACAGGAGCCTATGTCTGACACAGACAAATGCACGCATGACCCAGCCCCCTTGTTGAATACAGAGATAAACCCTGTTCCTCAGTGGATGGGAGACGCATGGTTACTCCCTTGAAGCAGCTTCAGGGGCCTTTCTTAGGTTAGAAGTGGGTACCCAGGTCGGCTTTTCAAACACTTCCACAGCCTGCATAGGACGCACACTGTAGTCTGTCTTCCCCATCTTCCAAAAATACTTTCAAGTAATGGAACCCTAGAGTTCAAAGGGGTCTTAAAGATATTTCATTGAGCTTGCTGTCCATCTGAAAGCCTCCAGTTTGAATATTTCCAGGGAGCTCATTTATAGCCAGGTCTAATCACTGCAGATTTCTTCCTTATTAGGGAACTGAAATCTTCCTTTTTATCATGGGTTGTTTCACGCCTAAAGCCTCCCTAAGTCCAGACTTCCTCTCCAGGCCTCCTTTAGAGTGTTTAGTGGTAGGTAGTGTGGTATCTCCCAAGTTTTTTCCTTTTCTAGGAGATTCTACCCAATCCCTTTAACATGTATCAAATATGCCAGCCGATGGCATCATGCCCTCTGCTTCATGGATGTGCAGGGTTCCAATCAAACAGTGCCAGGGTGTGGAGCTGTTGGGCATGGTCAAGGGACATGTATACAGCCTAGAGGTTGCTTGCTGTATTAGGTCTCTGCCTCAGGCCTCCAGCCTCCCTCACTGGTACTAGACAAGGTACTGGCCTCCTTGGACTTGTTTCCACAGTAGAGGAAGGTGCAGAGAAAGAAGAGGAGATGCAGGATGAGAAAGACAGGACCCCTGGTCTGAATGGAAGCCCAGGCTCCTTCCTTTCCCTTTGTTCCTGCCTCTCTTCTAATACCCCCTCCCCAAGTCTGCAGCCCCCTCAGTTCCTCTTGCCTGTTCTTCCAACTGCCTCTGACCACAACTTACCACAGGTGGTAACGCCGGGTGCTACTCACACTCTGGGATGCAAACGAGTCATAGAACGTCACCCTTCTTCACAGGGTTGATGGTCTCGTTGGAGAAGCACAACTGAGACATGCAGAAGAAGTATGGGAGAAGACAGAGCAGCAGAAGAGGTGGATCAGAAAATATTAAATGTTGGCTGGGGACGGCTCACCTAGCACACCTAAAGCCCATGCTAGACTCCCGCACCACATAGACCACAGGAGCAGTGGCATGCCTGTAATCCCAGTGCTTGGCAGGTGGAGACAGGGGCATCTGAAATTCAGGCTCATTCTCTGCTGCAGAGTGAGCGTGAGGCCAGTGTGGGCTACATGAAGCCTTGCCTCAAAATACCATTAAAGCTGGGTGTGTTGGCACTCACCTTTAATCCCAGCACGCAGGAGGCAGAGGCAGGCAGATCTATGTTTTTGAGGCCAGCCTGGTCTACGGAGCAAGTTCCAGGAGAGCCAGAGCTACCCAGAGAAACTTTGTCACAAAACAAAACACACCAAGCCATTAGATGTATAGCAAATAGTACTAAGACTCCTGAAAAGGAAAGGACTTGTAGGTTGGAATAGATGGCCCTCTGGAAGAATAAAGCGAGAAAGGAAGGTGTTGGTGAAGGACAATAATGCCTTCTTAGACTCTGTGTGTAGAAACTGTGTACTTGTTATGTGGGAGGAGACCTGTGCTGAATGATTTCATGTAAAATCTCATGTGATCTTTACATTAAAATATGCAAATAATAATATCCCCATTTTAGTAATAGAAAAATAGATTCTGGGGGAGTCTGTTCATACAGCCTCTGGGTGGGAATAAGTGGGCTTGAAGTGGGCTTTCTGACCCCAACCGTCATAGGTTTTTCGGGGTGGGGCAGGTTAAGGCAGTTTTCAGTGTACCAAGCTTCATGCTCTTGTCATCTTTCAGTTTTATTTATTAAGCAGATAACAAAATCCTCTTGAGGCATTTGAGAGTCTCCAGCTCTGTCTATCATATATTAAAATGTTGTTTTTCTCCGGAACGTAAACTTCCTAAGGCAGAGATTTTGGCCTTTGCTGTTGGTGATATATTCCCAGTGTCGGGAACAGTGCCTGCCATCTCGTAATGACAGTGAATGAACCTAAGGAAAGGATCAGGGCGGCATGATAGCGTTAAGTGAGAGAGAGTGGTCTACCAGCCTCAGGAGGTGAGGAGAGACCCATAGGTAGGTCTCACACAGCCCGGGTGGGGGAGGGGGGAATTCTAGACAAGGCTCTCCGAGGCTCACTAACTGGGCAGGTTAATAAGTGGCAGGACCTGGACTCACTCCAGGAGTTTCCAACTCCAAGCCAGTGCTTTAGTCCAAGCAGATCAATTAGACCAAGTGAAGTGGAGGAGCCCCAGTGCAAGGTGTAAGGCAGTCAAGAGGGGACAGGTGGGAACCCTCTCAGGACAGTGGCTCTGTGGTGCCGTTTAGCCCCTGGGATGGTACGGATAAGAGAGAGCGTTTGCAGGCTCGGGGCAAGGAGTTTGTCAGCAAGGGCACTGATATTGCCTAGGAGACGGGAGAAAACATTGTGTAAGTACAGAAACCATTAGAAGCCAAAGCGAGGCCTGGGAGAAGTAGGCCACTGGGCATGAGTTTGTGGGAATTGCTGTCCTGGCCACACATCTCAGGCTGTCAGAGGAAAAACAGCCATTCAGAGGTACAGGTCCAGATAAGAAGGCCATGAGGCAAGAGAAACCAAGATGTGCCTCTCATGTAAAACCTACCCGCCCCAAACACATGCCTGTACCCCAACCAAACTCCAGCATTGCTATGGAAATGTTTCTACTAAAGGCATAGCAGCTGCGGCCTTGGCCCCTCCCTTCCCGTGGCACACTGCTCCAGGAGCGCCTCCAGGTCCCTCCTCAGCTTCCCTCTGCCCCCTAAAGCAAGCCTAGAGCCTGTCTTTGCCCTCCACTCTTGCCTTAGCCATGGACTCCACCCCTACCCCTCAACCCCTGTAGAAACTGGAGTGGTTTCTGTTGGCCCAACCTCAGGGCCCTCTGTCTCTGTCACTGGCTGACCACCTTTTTGTCTGACTGGATGCTTGCTCTTAGCTCTTAGTATCTCTTGATCCCTCTAGGTGCACATCCTGGGGCCTGTATGTCTGTGTGGAGACTCTGAGAATGCCTGAGCTTCTATGGCTCTCAGGTGCTGTCTCTAAGAGCAAGAGGGTAAAGAGTCGGGGTGCAAGATGAGGAAAATTTGTTTTTGCTTGCCTCTAAACGTATGAGTCCTTGCAGATATTGAAATGTGGAGACATTCAGATCAATAACTACCAATTTTACAGAGGAAGACTTCTCTTCCTTGGGGGGAAGTCAGGCTCACGTGAGAAGCACAGCTCAGTCAGCTCCCGGCTTAGCACACATGGTGTCTTTAGCACACATGAACAGCACATGGGCTCTTTTGAAGAACTCTGACCAAAGCAGGCTTCCCAGCCATATTCACCCCAACTCTCACCTCTGTCTGCCCTACCCTGACTGTCTGAATCCCAGAGAAGGATGCTGCTACTCTGTGGTACCCTTCCCTCAAGCACCCCATTATCCTGTGTGTAAAACGACCACACAGTGAGGCAGAGTACTCCACATTCATCTGAGCCACCCCAGAGCTCCTGTGTCCTTCAGAATGTCCCCCAGGGATCTAGTTTATACACTGAAGCACGCCAATGCATATCTCTGCAGCAGTAACCCTCTCTGAGGACACACATGGGCTCAGAATGTCCAAGGGGGAGCTGGCTAGCCAAGTTGTTCCAGAACATAGAGAAACAATGGTCCGCTCAAAACTGTTTCCACTTTGTTTTCCTTTCAGAACCATGCAGGCTCTGGTCTTCCCCCCTCCCCCACCCTTCATAGCCGCTCTCTAGAGTTGGTTTGATTTTTCTTCATAACATTCCCATGTCAGTTGTGGGTTGTGAGTAACTGCCCTACCTCATTATCCCTGGCAGGAAAGCTCAACAGAAAGGGAGATTTAAGGCTAGCCCCTGGGCCGGGTGGGTCAGGGAAGCCCCTTTAGAGAAGTCCAGGGGCCTGAGAAGAGCCGGAGTGTGACCTCAGTATTGTTTCTGCCTATGCTGCCACAGGTTAGCCAAGGAGCAGCCCAGATACAGGATGCCCAGGTGAGTAGTGAGTCCTCGTCTTCCTCTTTTCCTTCTTCTGTCACAGGTCCCAAGCCAGAGCAAGCCTTACAGTTAGGATTTTCTCGAAAGAACCAATTCTGCCTTTCCCTCTGCTCCCTGCACAGCTGCCTCCACTGGACCTGTTTACCAGGTTTCCAGGCAGTGGCTTGACTTCTATTGCGTGGTGGCCTGGCGTCACCAATAGCACTGACTGAAACAGGTGGCAGAGTAGCAGTTGAGAGTAGCCACCTTCCTAGGCTTCCTCTGCTTCTGTTGTCCTGTTCTCTGTAGCCACTGTCTACCCACAGCCAGAACTCCCCTGGGATCCTTTCATTCAACACTGCCTTCTTATGTGGTCCCTACCCAGTCACATGGACCACAGAGAGCCAGTCAAAGGACAGACAGACACTCTTCTGGTCTTAAGGAATGAATCTGTCGCATCTTTTTTTTTTTTTTAATCTGTAGTCTTGATGTAACTTCTGAGTTTGCTTTCTTTTTTATTTGTTTGTTTGTTTATTGGTGCTTCAAGACAGTCTCATTGTGTCAGCTTGACTGTCCCTGCTTCCCAAGTGCTGGGACTAAAGAGGTGTGCCACCATGCCTGGTCTCCACTTCTTATTTTTAAAAATCAAGCATCTTTTTCAGTTACAAATCTTCAGGGTAGAAAACCCAGGGCCATGGCACCCCCAGCCAGAAAAGGAACTGTCTCAGATAACCTTCTAAGAATGTCATCTTAGAGCTACCTCTGGGCTGAACTGGGCCCCACCCTTCTTGCAAGGCCAGCTGCACACTTGGTCTGCAAAGCTGGCTGCAGGTGGGCAAAACCAGCATACTGCAGTGTATGCAGATCAGGCCCTTCCTGTGGCAAGCCCGGACTGTCACACACTGCTGGTGAGGTCAGGAACTGACTCAGAGGCCTTCAGGTGCCCTCTGTCCGTAGAGCAAGAGAGACTGCATGGAGAAGAGATATGTGAGCCGTCCAGTCGGCTCCATCGAGGACTTGGTGCCAGGACTGGAATCACATGGTGTTGCTGCCTCACCTCCTGACCTACGCCAGGAGTTATGAGAAGCCGCAGTAGAGTTAGATGAAAAGTCCCGCTCTCTGTGGCCGAAGGCTTCCTCCCCTTCCTCTACGTTCTCTGCCCATCTCCTCTACCACACTTCCTCCCCTTCCAAACCTGCCATTGTGGCCGGGCGATGGTGGCGCACGCCTTTAATCCCAGCACTCGGGAGGCAGAGGCAGGCGGATCTCTACAAGAGCTAGTTCCAGGACAGGCTCTAGAAACTACAGGGAAACCCTGTCCCGAAAAACCAAAAAAAAAAAAAAACCAAACCTGCCATTGTGACCCAGTTTTTTATTCAGTGGGGGGCACTTCCTACCCCTGTGACATAAGCAGTGACCTCAGAAGACACACACCCTCACCCTACCCCAACCCTGTCCACCAAAAGAGAAGAACTGAGGGCCCCAACCTCCACTCTCCCTGCAGATCTGCTGCTTCACAGCTGTTGGCAGCTTTGCCCTGAGCCCCCAGTGTGCTGGTGACTAACAGTCTGTCTTGTACAGGCACAAAGGCCGAGGAGCAAGCTGGCACCCACAAGACAAGGGAAGGTCTTCCCCCAGAGGCACATTCCTCTCCGTCTTTCTGCTGCACACCTGGACCCGGCTTGCAGGCTGCCAGACTCACTCCACCACCAGAGAGAGGAGCCAAGCCTATGGGAAGTGGGGAGGGACTGCCTGAGGCCCCGGCTGGTGGGCCTCCTTGTGAGCCCTGCATGCACTAGCATCTGCATTCCTCCCTCAGGGCACGGTGTCATCTCTGCATCAGGAATTTACCAGGAGGTGGAAAAGAAAAGAAAAAGCACCGAGCCTGAGCCCGTGTGTGTTCCTGGCCTAATGGGGTTCCTCCTGGCATCTGGCCAGCACAGGGTATGCTCCCTGGTGTGGGCATACAAGTTTCTTTCCTACCTTTGACCTTTAAAAACCAACAGGTCTCCTATGCAAAGAAAGCTGCAGGCCTTGCTCAGTTCTACAGACATTCACACCCTGGCTTCAGCGCTAAAAATAGTGTCCTCCCCCACCCTCTTCCTCTCTGAACTTCCACCTGCACAGTGCTCTGCAGTACTGTTGCTCTACAGCCAGGAGGAAGGTTGAGAACTGTGTGGTCCAGTCAACGGGGAGGCAGCAGTGTGTAAGTGCCAAGCTGGAGCTGGCAGCCAGGGGGCGCACTGCCCGGATGCTGCTCTTGCAACCTCTCCCCTGGGGTCCTGTGATCACTAAGTTCAATTCACATAGGATTTTTTTCTGCCCCTTGCGCTCCAGGATGTTATTTTTAGTAGAAGAGCTACTATAAATATTTATAAGGGCAGTGACTGGAATGACGTGAGAGGGCCCACAGCTGGCATGGCTGCATCCCCTACCCACTGCTACAGACCCCTTCTCGAACTTTGAGGTGCATGCAGAGCCATGACCTGAACCTGTGACCACACATGGATGGAGTCCCATGAGAATCTCCTCAAGAAGCAGTTGGGAGAACAAAGGGTGGATGCTGTTGCATTCCGTCCCTCTATGTCTCTCTGCCTGAACCCCATTTCTAGCTGGAGTAACTCAGGCTGAAGTGGGAGAAGGGATATGAACTTGCTGAGTCAAGGTCCTCTGCGTCCTAGGTACTGTGTGAAAGGCAGGTGCACCATGGATTTCTGCCACTGTGAGGGCTAAAAGAAAAATAGGAGTTGAGAGCTGGCTTCTGCTTGGCTGTTACAAAAACACTTGGCTCCCTGACACACTTATGGTTGGTTAGTAGGCAGAGCTAAGGACCTGGAGGGCCAGCAGGGGCTTGAACACAGGTAGTGGAGAAAGGCTGCCACACTCAGGGAAAGGGGATCCCGGCTTATGGAATGCTGGGGTGTGGGGGGGAATGGGCAAAGATGAAAACCCCTGTGTAGAAAGTTCTGGGGACACAGTGCACACCCCAATGATGAAATCGACCAAGGGAGTGACAGCCTCCCAGACAGCACCATGGGTGCCTGTACTTTCCCCGGCCTCACTCTTCACACTCTGAGCCTGGGGACAGGGCAGACTCCCACCTCCTGACTCCACAGGAGCTTCATGTTTCCCCCAAGGCAGCAGGAGACAGGAATAACACAAAGTACCAGGGCTGCAGAACCAAACTGCTCTCTGCTGGTCTGGGAGGAGTGATGCTCACCACCCTACAGGAGCAGCTGGCCACTCCTGGGCAAGGCAAGGGTCAGGGGCCAAGAACGGGGCTGCATTCATGCCTCCGATACCAGCATCTGGGACACAATCCCTACCTTTGTTATACCAATTCTTGATTTCTTTTAGAGCTAGGAACCCATTATTAGCTAAGGCCCCTGATTTCTTGGCATCTGCTTTCAGATAAAAATTCTATACTATGTCTCCCTTACCTGGAACATAGGAAACCATTCTATGTTGGGAACTTCCTTGTTAATTTTCCATAGCCACTTAATTTAATTTGGGCAGATGATCCAGCCTGGGGAGTCAGGCCGCTCTGCAGTACCCTGGCCTGGATCGCTGCTATAGGTGGCATGGGAGAACCAGATGCTCCCTGGGCCATCTTTTGCGTATGTTGAGGATAAGATTGAGACTCTAGCTGACCTGGAACTTGTAATCTTCCCACCTCTACATCTTGAATGATGAGATTCCAGATGTGTGCCACCAACCTAGCCGTCCTGAGACTTGAGGAAGCAACCACCCCTCTCGCTCTGGTGCATGATCACAGCGATCCTGAACTTCTGCTCTCACCTGCTGTTCTTCATCTACTGGTAGACTGCTTTCCTGCACTGCCTGCTGCAGGTGCCCACAAGCTTTAGAGAGGAGCAGTTGCCATGGCAATGCGGAGTCTGGAAGAGAAGGGCTCACGGGGAGCAAGGAGCGGAGCGGGTTGATGGGCTCCAAGCCTGGCCACAGCCTATGCACGCTTCAACAGAGGTCAGGTGTTTGGTTACAGCGGAGTGTAGGAGGTGGGTGGCTTACCTGCCTCTGGAAGACCTCTGTAGTGGCAAACGACTCCCACCCTCACAGGCTCTCAGAAATGGAGAGCTCCCAGCGAAGGTTCTTAGGCAATTCTCTATTCTAGTAGTTCTCAAACTGAGCAGCATCCGGGTCTGCCAGAAGCCTTGTTGATGTCGCCAGTTTCTAAGCCAGTTGTTTGGGGCTGGAGCAAGAGCTTTGCAGTTCTGTGTAGTCCCAGGTGATGTTGGTGCTCTCAACCTGGAGGCTATACTGCCAGCACCACCCTGAGCTTTTATGAGGAGCAAACCAAGCGCCCCCATGCAGGGAAATGCATTTTTAGTCAGGCAGAAAAGGGCCAGAGTCTGTTTTCCGTTCTAGAGGAAGATGTGCTAGGGGGAACTTCAGAAATCCCATTTCTTTCCTGGGGACTGGAAGAGGGTACTGTGTTCCGGAACCAGCAACTCCTGTGCTGCCTCTGCCCCTCTCTCTCTCTCTCTCTCTCTCTCTCTCTCTCTCTCTCTCTCTCTCTCTCTCTCTCTCTGTCTCTCTGTCTCTGTCTCTGCCTCTGTCCCTCTCCCTCTCCCTCTCCCTCTCCCTCTCCTTCTCTCTCTCGATTTATTTTTAGTTATGTGTGTCTGTGTATGGGACTGTGTACATACATTTGAGTGTAGCTGCTCACAGAGGCCAGAAGGGGGTGCTAGCATTACAGGTGGTTATGAACCACCTTTTGTGGAAAACGGACACCAAATATGGCTCCTTTGCAAGAGCAGTCATATTCTTAACTGCAGAGCCATCTCTTCAGCCTGGTAGACTGAATTTCTCTCTCATTTTTTAATCAATAAACAGAGGGCCTGGAGAAATGGTTCATGTCTGCTAAGACATCCTTAATTAAACATAATCAGCCACCACCTAACCCTAGCTCAGTGAGAGTCCTTAACCAGGTAACAGAACCCTGCCCCGATGGTAGCTTATACCCATGGCCGCACTATCAGTTGGGTCAATAGTGTTGTGGAAGTGTGAGTAGGCTGATATATCCCATCCAAACCCATAAGGATCATGGGTGCCCATAGCCCCGAACTTCTGTTTGGTGCAATGGTTTCCCTGTGAGAAGCAGAACTTTAGATTCAGCCCCTGACTTGTAACTGGTGGGGCACCTACCTCCCTGGGCTTAAAGGCCACCTGTAGACACCGGGCTCACCACGTAGGTCCAAAGACATCATCAGTCCCTGGTGAAAAACATGTCATCGCATATCAGACACTAAACCCTAGTGAGCAAGATCGGTAAAGAATCAGTTTGTGTCCTGTGTCTGAAGCCAATAGGAGGCCTCACCGTAGCTCAAAAAAGAACCCTGGCCCAAGAATCCCATAGGACCCAGTCCTTTGCTTCCCACTGTCACCTCCCACTGGGACAATGAGACTTCCTACTCCCACGCAGCCTCTGGACCTGTGCCTAGGAGAGGACCCCCCCCCCCTTTGGCCACTGCCTTCCTAGTGTTACCTCTCTGTGACTCACTGGTGTTTGGGTGCCTGGAAGGAGTGATACACCTTGGGCTACTGTGAAGGAAGTCAAACAGTGAGTAACAAGCCACAGGTAACAGGAACAGCTCTGGGCCCAGAGATAGGAGCCAGGCACAGATAATGGCCATGAAAACGTCTCATGGGATCCTCCACCTTCTGCCCTTCCTTTCCTCTTGGCTGACAGTTGCTGTGGGTCCTGCCTTCATTGCCTAAGCATTCATCCTGTGCTGACCCATCACCACCCCCCGCCCCAGCTTACCATGGGAACCCAGACCCCTGCTCCTAAGAGGGGACAAAGGCCCAAGAACAGCAGGTAGAAGAGAAGGAAGCTGCGGATGGAGAACAGCGCTCCCTGTTCTGGAGGGTGCACTGGTGGCCTAGGGGCAACCTCACTCATCCTGTACCTAGGCTCAGGCAATGGCTTGCTTTGTCCAGAAGCAGCTCATTAGGTCTGGGTTTTGTCCTGATCACCATGCCCTAGCTTGCACTGGAGACCTAGTCCCTTCAGTAGGTTGCCAAGCACAGGTGCTGTCGTAGTCGGCCCAGAAACTCTTATCTGCCGCTCCCACCCCTTCACATCCTGCATCTTTCCCAACCTAGCTCCTACACAGGGTTTCCTGGGGGCTGCATGCTTCAAGGGGGCCGCTTATCTTTGTGCCTTCAGCCATTCCGAGAGAGTGGGAATTAGATTGGGGTCATCCAGAGGCCTCGGGCCAAACTTTGCACACTGTGGGGTTTAAAGCTAGTACAGTGGGGAGGGGCGCTGGTTTAACATTCTGTTTGCTGAGGCCCCTACCCTGAGCAGCCCAGGGCCCCACCTGGTGCTCGCTGGACTTTTCCTGCCCCCCACTTTATGACTTGGCTCTTAATCCTCTCCTGTTCTGTTGAGAGGAGACAGCTCTATGACAAGGTCACCTGGACTGTGCTATGCACACACAGCTCCCCTAAGAAAAGGCCTTCCACTTGGCACACCCAGGCACACCCTGCATAGGAACTCCACTTTCAGAGCTGCGTCCAAGCTAAGTCCTATGCCCCGAGAGTACAGACATGGCCAGATGGCTCAGACCATAGAACTGCTGAGACGTTTAGAAAGAGATGGATCTAGCTCACTTGTCCTGTGCTTGCCTAGAATATGCCAGGCCACAGGTTCAATCCCCAGTGCCTAAATTAAAGGCATCTGGGCGGGAAAGCGAGTTCAGGTGTAGTGGCTCACACATGCATTCCCAGCAGTGTAACAGAGATGGGGATTGCAGTGAGCTCACTGCCAGGCAAGGTTCTGTACAGTGACGCCTTATCCCTTATCCGTAGCAACAACGAAAAACATGAATCAGTTATTCATGGCAACTCTGGAAGAGGAATGTGTGTTGGTTGGGCTGATGGGTGTCACTTACTGACCCGAGCAGGTGGGTGTCTTCCAGAGGCTTTTCTCCGAAGGAAAGAGGAACAGTGTACACTTAGTGTCTGCTGTGTGCCAGGTGTGTTTATGTATGCAATCTTGTTTAATGCCATTTGCTCACAAAGCTGCCATGTTAGGTTTATCCATCTGCAAAGCAGCAAGGCTCAGGAAGGTCAAGTGTCTTAACTGAGATCACACAGAAAGAACAGGCCCCATCTGTGTACTTGACTGATGGCCCATGAGCTAGACAGCTGCTGCGGCAAAAATGTGTGCAAAGTTTCAAGAAAGACAGAAGTCTCAAGTTTAGTTGAAGGAGCAAGGAAGGGTTTAGGGGAAGAAGTGCTTAGCAGGAATCTGGTTTGCCCACCACAAAAGCCACAGTGAAAGCTGGTATCATTAGCCCAGTTGGTACGGTGTTTACCTAGCATGCAAGAAAGCATAGTCTGGACGTGATGGTACACACCTGTAATCACAAAACTGGGGAAATAAAGAGGGTCAGAAGTCTAATGTCATCCTTGGCTACGTAGTGACTTTTGAGGCTAGCCTGGGCTACCAGAGACCCTGATTTTTTTTTTTTTAATCACAATGAAAGCTGGGTTTTATGCTATACGCTTGGCATCCCAACACTCTGGAAACTGAGGTAGGAGGGTTACAAGTTCAAGGCTGGCCTGAGCTATCTATATAAGTACAAGACCAACCTGGGCCACATAGTAAGACTCTGCCCACCCCCATAAAAAGACAGATGAGGATGGAGAGGTGACTCAGCCATTAAGAGCAATAACTGCTCTTGCAGAGGATCTGGGCTGGATTCTTGTCACCCTTGTTGTGGCTCACATCTGTAACTCCAGTTCCAGGGAATCTAATGGCTTCTTCTGGCCTCCTTGGACATCAGGTAGACAAAATGCCTGTGTGCATAAAATAAAAAACTGGGGGAAGGGAGGGCTGCAGTGTAGGAATAGCTACTCAGAATTGTTAACTGTTTAAATATTAAAATGGAAAATGTCTTGCCAGGCAGTGATGGCACGTGCCTTTAATCCCAGTACTCGGGAAGCAGAGGCAGGCAGATCTCTGTGAGTTTCAGGTTATCCAAGGCTACACAGAGAAACTCTATATTAAGGGGAAAAATGTGGATAATGTCTCAATTCCTAATGCCACCCCCAGACATACCCTTCAGTGCTTTCCAGTCTACTTAAACTCAACACGGACCTGCCACAGACGACATATGGACCCACTGATGCTAACCCCAGCAAGAAGGGAAGGGAAAAACAGCAGCCTTTCTGCACCCATTCAGCATACTTGCTGGCAGTGTTTAGACTGAGTCCTGCTACTGTCCCAATAGGCACTGTGAATACCATCATCCCCAGGGACCAATGAAGCAACTTCAATAGGGATGCTGTCTGGGGACCAAGGGGTGACAATGCGAACCTCAAAACTGTCTCCAGAGGCAGATCTAGCCCCAGGAGGCACTGCCTTCTCTTAGTCTGTCATAACAACAGTCCTAGTAGACTGGGTGACTACGAAGGATGGTTTGTCCAGCTCACCACTCTCAAGGCTAAAAGTCCAAGATCAGGCAGCAGCTGTCCAGGGCCTCCTGTTACTTCATATGTTGGTGGAATAGCTGGAGGGCATGTGTTAACAAACCACAAGGGGCAGCCCTTGCTTTCTAACAATGAACTAATCTTGCAATAACTAATCCAGTCCCCCTAGAGAGCCCATTAATCCCGTTTAGCAATCCAGATCACCTCTTAAAGGTCCACAGCCTCTCTGTGCTGTTCCCCTGGGAACCAAGTTTAAATATGTGTTTCAGAGGAGGCAAGGCATGTTCAAACCATAAAGTGCCTCGATGCCCAAGGGACATGGATACACAGGACCTTGAGTCCTTCCCTATACCATTCCCCTAAAACAGGAAGATTTTCAGACCCTGCTTAACCCAGGTACTTTCTCTGGGGCCACTGCATCAGGAAACCAGCAGGTCGGTGTTAACATCTCAAGGCCTCGTTCCTCACTCCAGTTTCTCAGGGCAGAATGGGAAAGTCTTAGGGTCCTCTGAGAGGTTACCCTGCCTGACTGTAAGGGGATCTCCAGATTTAACCAGCCTGAGCAGTTCCCACTGCCACGTGAGAAGCAGGCCAGAGCATCATAGAACTTGACAGCTCAGGAAACCGAAGCCAAGGCCACACATGGGCTGGGGCCACCCAGAGGGGTTGGAGGAGCTCCCAAAAGGGCCAATGATGCCTTCCAAACTCCTGCCAGCATGCATCATGGCAACTGGTCCTGATGCAGGAGAGAACCCTGGATAGGGGATGGGGTGGCAAGGGCACCCCTCCAGAACACTATACCCAGCCCGAGGCTGTGAGCATCTGCCCTCAGTCCTTGCCTCCTCAGCGTCATGAAAAGCCCCCATGACTGACTTCCAGAGAGCAAGTACCAGGCTTTCCTACTACCAGAGACTGACATTCCCGTCACAGGTCCCCCAAAGATGACATTTATCCTAGAATTGTCCTGACCGGTGATAAGTCTGAACTTAGCTGATGAAAGGAGGAGGATCCCCCTGCCCCGTGCTTACTTACGGTCCCCTGCAAGAGTGGGTAAACGAGCAGGGCCTCTTACACTGCCTCCTGCAGTGATGATGCCAAGCCCTGTGGGAAGGAGGCAAAACGACACCTGCTCATGACCAAACCAGGACATAGAAAAATGCCAAGGGAAGAGGAGTCAACTTGGAGTAACTAAACAGTGGCACCATCTGAGTGAGTACAGCCATATGACCTCATTCCGTTATGTGCTGCTCAGATCTTCTAGCATCTTTATTTAAAAACAAACAAACAAACCAAAGAAATCAGCTTTTGAAGTAAAACATTTCCTCCTGGAGGAGAACTTGGTTTCCCTGGCTCCTGCCTTTGAAGCTTTGCTGTCACTACCCTCGCTGGCAAGGCTCTGAGGTCCCTTTCAGTCTGCAGGCCTGTGGTGATGTCAGCGTCCCCCAGCTGCTTTCAATTAAACCCCTTGAGCTGAAGAGCAAATGGCTTTAGCGAGTTGATTTTCCAAAGGGTCAATCTTATTTTGAACCAACGTGTCAAAACAAAATCAACTCAACCACAACACATACTAAGCAAATAAATACATCTCTCCTCGGATTCCCTTTACAAACTACACATGTGCAGCAAGAGGCAGTGTGCGGCTCAGCCCTTGGAGAGAAAGGATGGGGTTCTGTTTCAGCTCCTCTGAAGCAGGGGGCCAAGAGCTGACAACACAACCGAGCCTGGCTTTGGGGTCACCTGTGACGATGCTGGCACAGCACTGGAGGCTGCCTAAAGCGAAGGCTGGGCCCCACCTGTGTGAGCCTTTACCCTGGTCACTGGTTGTGCCAACTGGGAAGGATACATAACCTACAGAAGTGGGTGGCAGAGGCTAGGAAGGGCACAAGCGAACCTTCAGAAAGTAGGGTACTCGTGTCTGCACTGTTGGTATCTTCTTGCTGCTGTCTGCTGCTGGGAAGAATGCTTGGACACCGCATGGCAAGTCATGTGGTTTCCCATCAGGCTAAGGAAGAAGATACTGCTTTGTAGCTGGGGTCTACAATCACAAGGTAGTATGAGGGGGCCCAAAGTTGTTTATTTCTGTCTGCCCAGGAGGGTCTTTTCAAAAACAACAGATTGCAAATGGTGAGCTGTCAGGGATTTTACAAGACCCAGACTTCAAGTTTCCTTCGGGAACGTCACACTCTCTAGCTCTGCTGCTCCTTCAGTTCTACATGGCAACCAGCCTGCTGCTCTTGGATGTCCCCCCACACACCTCCATAAACACACCTTGTTGGCATGAATCCCGGGGCAGCTGCTCAGGGTGCTCCATCAGCATCCTGCATCCTTCAAGACCCTCCGACACAGAAAACCTCCCTCACCAGGCAGCAGCCCAGAGATGGCCACCCACTGAGAACCCCACTGGCCACATCAACTCACCAGAAACATCCATACCCACAGGCATCCCGCCCTGGTCCTGAGGTCACCTCTGCAGTCAGGCGGCCTGCTGCTGAGTCAGACAGCACTCTGCCCCAGTCAGCTGCTCCTGGTGCCTCCTGCCATCACCATGCTTTCTGCTGCCATTGCTGAGGCTGGGGAACTCCAGTGGCAAAAGTCCCGTACCCTTAATATACATGCAGATCATGTGATTCTGCTCAGTATAAAATTTGCATAGGTCATTGTCAAGAGGGTGGTGTTCCTGGAAGTTGTGACCTCAGACTCCCCCTATGGTGATGGCAGGCCTGGAATGACCCGCTGGGGTGGCCCCACCAGAACAGAAATAAATAAATGTATAGGCAGGCAAATAAACAAAGAGATGACTTAGAATTGAAGAAGCTTGTAATGCCCATACTAGGAAGGATGAGGCAGAAGGATCACACAGTTGGCTGCCAGCTTGAGCTACAGAGTGAATTTCGGGACAGCCTGGACTATAGTGTTGAGACCATCTCAAACAAAAAAAAGCCAAGGAAGGGGTGTAGGTGAAGAGGTCATGGTCATGAAGTTACCAGCCAGCCTGGCCTGTAACTCTTGAACAGTTCGTGTGTCTTTCTTCTCAGCTCACACTTGCAGACAGACCCTCTGGGCCCTGCAGCTTTGTACCATGAGTTCTATTGTCTTCCAGAACCCAACAAGCTTCCCAGGGCATGCTGGGGTTTCCTCAGATACATATATTTATAATGTCTATAACATATATATATTAAAAAGTAGATTAAATTTCTACCTGTTAGCACTCATGAAATGATATACTAGTGTCTGACGAAGTTTGCAAATAACAATACTATTTTATTGCTTAAAAAAAAGGATCCAGAACTAGAGAGGTGGCTCATGGGACACAGCCCTTGCTGAATAAGCGTGAAAGTCTGGACCACGGAGCCTACAAAAAGAGCTGAGTGTAGCCGTACACTGGCTTGTAACCCCAGTGCTGTGGAGGACAGAGACAGGAATATGGCTGCCAATTTAGCTCCAGATTCAGTGATCAAGAAAGACACCTGACATCCTCTGGCCTCCATGAACACACAGGCATATCATATGTACTTCTTATACCATATGTATGTACACCATATATTCATACAGACACACACAAAGAACTTTTAAATCCACCTGCCATCAGCTGTCTTCCAGAACACTGTCCCAGACAGTGCAAACTTGCTCCACTGCCCACACAAAGAGACAATCACTGAAGGATACTATAGCACCAACTCCTGCCTAGTAGCTCCTACAGTGGGTGACAGAAAGGTCCATCACCAAGTCACCCAAATGCAATTTTTTTCTTTTGTGATTGTGACTCCTGTATCCAAGGCTAGCCCTTCTAGAACCTCCTCATACCTGACCTGTATCTGCTACTGGACTCGGTTTTCCTCCTAAACTTACCGTTCCTCCTCCTGTACGTGGCACCCTATAGACCCTATGTTAGTCTCCTGGCCCTGCTTCTGTCTTTGCTCACAGGGGACTTCACCAGTGACAGCAACCACCCCTCTCCTGACCTGGCTGGGATCAGCTCCTGGGGCTCTTCCCTAGCTTCTCCACTTTGGCCCCTGACTTCCAGGCAAGACATGGGGGGAGGGTCTGTGGAAAACATGGACTCTGAGGGTAAACATAACTCCTGGGCTTTGTTTTGTTTTTATTCTTTGAGATAGTGTCTCATGTAGCCCAGACCTGCCTTGAACTATCCAGGCTGCCTTGATCCTGATCCAACCGCCTCTACCTACAAGTGCCACGATTACTACGGGCATATGCTACCATACCTGGGTTTTGTTTTTGTTCTGTTGCTGTTTAAAACGAGATAATTGTTTTTATGTGTTTGTGTGTGTGTGTGTGTGTGTGTGTGTATCTATCACAATACATATGTACCACATGCATGCAGTATCTGTGGAAGCCAGAAGAGGGAATGGCATCTCTTGGAGCTAGAGCTAAAGGCAGGTGTAAACCCCTGACATGGGTGCAAGGACCCAAACATGAATCCAACAAAAGCAGGAAGTGCTCTTAACCACTGAGCCATTCCTCCAGTCCCTTGTTTTTGTCTTTTGAGACAGTCTAATGTAGTCCAGGCTGGCCTTGAGCTCTTGATCCTCTACTTCCCAAGTGCTGGCATCACAGGCTGGGGCTGCCACACTGGCTGCACACCTGCTTTTGAATCCCAGTGCTTTCCAGAGTGCTTTACCTCTACATAGACAATGAAAGCAGTTCCAACCTGGACCGTTCGGTTAGCGCTGTGTTGATCGCCCAAGACCTGGAGTGGCGCTGGGAAGTATGGCAAATTACTATACAGTCCTTCCTGTCTGCTACTGTTTATACCACCCAGATGGTTCCAAAAGTCAAGGACACTGAGCCCTGGCCAGGCCCTCCTGGCTCAGTCAGGAGGTTGCATTGGTGTCATATGGACACCTGGCACTGCGGGAGCCATGCCAGTGCCAAATGGCTGAGAGTCACCAGGCTGGCAAGCATAGTCAGGCTTGGAGAGCTGGTTCATGTCCCCAATAACACACACATGAGGACTAGCTTCAGAGGCTAGAGGGTGGGGTCCCCAAGTGCCAAGCCAAACCTCTGTTTACTGCATCTTCACCCAGCAGGAAAGCCCATGTCTGGGGAGAAAGGCTGGCGCTGGTCCAAGAGTGCCAGGTCAGGTGTCCCACGGAACTCAGCCATCACTTGCTATATGCACACACTCCTCAGGGCCTAGCAGCTCCCTCAATATATGGGTTTTTTCTTTACCCCAAGTCTCTGAAGAACCAAGGTCTTGTCTCAGAGGACAAAGGGCCATTTGCCAGGCTGGAGACGACCTGCTGTGAAGTTTGTCCTTCGCCAAGGATGCTGGATCCTGCCTACCCTGGGCACAGATGAGGGTGGGGACATTCTCATCCATTTAACACTGAACAGATACTTCATGAATGTGTCGGGGGTAGGGGGGGCGCTGAGCTCACCACTCGGGACCAGTGCGTTCTCCACCTTATTTCCTGAGAAGGTCTCTCACTGAAGCTGGCACTCACCCTTTCGGTTCAGCTAGCTAACCAGCAAGCTCTTGGGATCTACCTGTCTTCACTGAACCCTGTGGTGATGTTATAAACGTGCTGCCATGCTGG
The DNA here is from genome assembly GCF_903992535.2 of Arvicola amphibius. Taxonomy (NCBI): domain Eukaryota; kingdom Metazoa; phylum Chordata; class Mammalia; order Rodentia; family Cricetidae; genus Arvicola; species Arvicola amphibius. The sequence continues at coordinate 132,962,711 of NC_052048.2, forward strand.
CTTTTTCTTTAGGTTTTGGGGATCTGAACTTAGGCCATCAGTCTTGTGCCACAAGCGCTTACCAAGTCTCCCCAGCCCTGAACAGATATGCCTCTGCCTTCTCTCTCCCTCTCTCCCCCTTCCCTTCTCCTTCTCCATCTCTTTCCATCTCCCTCCTCCTCCTCTCTCCTCTTACCCCCTTTCCTTCCCCCTGCTCCTCTCACCCTCTCCTTCTCTCCTACCTTTCCTCTCTCTCCCTCTTCCTCTTCTCCTTCTCTTCTTTGCTTCCTCTCTCTCCCCCTTTCCTGCTCCCCTCTCCCCTCCTGCTCCTTATCCCCCTTTCCCTCTCCCTATCCTGTTTCCTCTCTCTCTCTCCTCTCTCCTTTATCTTTCTCCTCCTCCCCTCTCCTCTCAGAAAGGGTTCCATGTAGCTCTGGCTGGCCTAGAACACACTGCATAGACCAAGCTTGCCACAGACTTGCTCAAAGCAATCTTCCTGCCTCAGTTTCCTGAGTGCTGAGATTACAGACATGTACTACTGTGGCACCCTGCTTTAACAGTTTTGAGTACCTACTATGTGCCAGGAATAATCTAGGCCCTGGGAAACAACAAAAGTAAGCACACCTTTAGGAAGCATTTGACTTCTGTGTGGGATATGGACAGTAAAGCAACTGTATGCTGGCAAGAGGTGAAAAGCATTTGGGCGAAGAGCAGCAGAGGGAACTCCTATTTGTGGTCTCTACACTGGTGTATAGTAACCGGCTACTTTTTCAGATGAACAAAGGAAACACACTTGCCAGGTGGTGGCAGCACACACCTTTGATCCTAGCACTTGGGAGGCAGAGGTAGGCAGATCTCAGAGTTCGAGCCTGGTCTACCCAGTGAGTTCCAGGATAGCTAGGGCCACACAGAGAAACCCGGTCTTGAAAAACAAAAAAGAAAGCACACACTCTTCCTTGGCAGGAATGTCTGCTACCTCTAAGTTCAGGACAATGTATGACAACCCCAGCATGCCCCTCCCAGGTGGCACACTGGGAAAGCTCTCTGGGCAACATCCCTTCCTTCCTGTTGCTTCTTTGCCTTACGTGACCCTCCCCTGGGTATGGACACCAGGCCTTTGCTGAGTGCATTGGAGGCTTCTCTGCCTTCGGTGGTGACCCTCCCCTGGGTCTGGACACCAGGCCTTTGCTGAGTGCATTGGAGGCTTCTCTGCCTTCGGTGGTGACCCTCCCCTGGGTCTGGACACCAGGCTGAATGCACTGGAGCTTCGGTGGTCAGTAGTTTGGATTTCTCCATCCTTCACAGACACCTTCTCCAGTGACAAATGTTTTCAGTTCCCCGTCACTTCTAATTCAGAGCTGACTTTCTATCTGGAACAAGAAAAAGATGTCCTGGAAAGTTATACCTTCGGGACTTACCTCCACAACAACCAAACACAGGCAAGTAATAGTCCCCAGCTATCCAGATTACCCCAAGGGACTCTCCATCTGTGCTGCTGAGCCCACTGCCCCCTGCCCAGACCCCTGGATCATCTGCATTGGCCTGGGTAAAGCCTCGGTCTAGTGCTCCAGAGCGGAACCCTGCACACACCTCCAGGCACCAAGCACATCCTCTCTCCCCCACAGTTAGGTCTCAGCTCTGCCTCTGGCCTACCACTCTCTCTGAGCTCCTGGGGGGGGGGGGGGAGGCAGGTCCAGATCTGCACCAACCAAGGTGCTCCAGTGTCTATACTATCCCCAGAGAGTAGACACTTAGCCGTCAGCTGTCAGAAAGCCCCGTTGAATACACCTGCCCTGGCTCAGCACACAGGGGCAGAGGTGAAAGACGGAAAGGGGAGGGTGTGGGACCTACCCCAAACCTGAGCTGCCGTATAAATAAGCCAGCAGTCAGGCTTGATGGCTCCCACATGTCATGTCAGCACTGGTGATGCTGAGGCAGGAGGATTGTCTCCAAAATAAATAAATAACATGAAAATAAACATCTCTTTTAAATAGGTCCCACCAGGGATTGTCCTCATATGTCAGTTCGTGAGGTTTTTATAAATGCATGACAGACAAATGGGAAACTTGGTTAATTATAGCCTTAACAAATTGCCTTTATTAAAAAGAAAAAAAATCATAAAATTAGGATTGTCCCCAAGGAGTGAACACAACCACAAATGCTCTCTTCATGGCAGGCAGGCAAGCTAAGCTCCTCCCTCTCTGTCTGACCACGTCTCCCACCACAGGTCCTGTGGGCCTGTCACCTCGCTGGCCTGAGCCCAGCCAATCAGAAGTCAGCATTTCTGATGTCCCGCCTCCTCCGAGACTGACAAATGCATGCTCCGCCCCCACCCGCGCCACCTAGAGGGTGAGGAGCGCAGGTGCGGCGTCTGCGCAGAAGGTGCAGGGTCAGGTCCTAGGTGGATCTCTGCTGGTTGGCTGTGTGGGGTGATGCGGGGATTTTTCTGGAGGGGACCTGTTACCTGCAGTCAGCCTCGGTACTCGGCTAGCTGTGTTGTAAATTATATCCCCACTTTTTTTCTTTTTTAAAAAAGATTTGCTAAGGGAAAATTGGCTCAGAAAAGTGACCAGAGAGCGTTGTCTATTTTTTTTTTTTTTTTTGGCCTGTTAATCACTGTGTAAAACAGACTGGCCTTTAACTTGCAATAATCCTCCTGCCTCTGCTTCCCAAATGCTAGGACAGCAAGCATGTGCCACCACACCTATCCTCAGGAGCTATTTTAAATGCTCCATCACTTCTGTTGACACTGTGGACGCCTGGAATGTGGATAGGGTGGCAAACACCCCCACACTCCCAACCCCCATCTTCACTCACCTCCTACCTCCTTCCACCTTGCCTTACTAGAGGCACGCAGGAGTGTGCTCAGACCTCCGGATGGGACAGCCAAGGCATCTTCAGCTCCTTTGACTGGAGGCCCTCGGGCTATACCAGGCATAGAACTCAAGCCAGGATTCGCTCTGCTACCAGTTCCTATTCTAAACAGAAGGCCCAAGGATACAGATGTTTCCCTTGATTAACTCGATGATCCCCAGGAGGGCAAGCTGTCACCCACACCGTGCCACCCTGGCTTTGGGCAGCCCAGATGTGAGGGGGTGCGCCTCAATATGATGGAAGAGTGTCAGGAGAGCTCTTTATATTTTTATTTTTTGGTTTTTTGGGACAGGGTTTCTCTGTGTAACATCCCTGGTTGTCCTGGGACTCCCACTGTCCACCAGCCTGGCCTCAAACTCATAGAAATCCTTCTGCCTCTGTCTCCCGAGTACTGGAATTAAAGGTGGGCGTTACCACTGTCTGGCTGAGGAGGTATTCTTTATTGAGCATCTACAAGGAGCAACAAGTCTTAGGATTCTGGATGGGACAGCAGCTGCCCCACAACCCCAAGAGATTTGTTTTAGCCGTGAAATATTGTACATCAGTTTTACACAAAGGAAAATACCCCATTAGAATCTTCCAGTCATGCAGCTCAGCTTTTCTTGTCAGAGAGAGACAGAAAGAAAGACAGAGAGAGATAGCAAGAGTGTTCATGGTGGAGGAGAGAAAGGCAGAGGAATGCCACCTGAGAAGTGGGAGGAAGTCTGCCATGTTAGCTAGGATTTAAAGAGCTCTTAAATCATGCCTCTCCCTGTGGATGTGACACCTGCTTTGGAAACTCCAGGGGGCCTGCTTGGCCAAGGGAGGAAGTCAGAGGGAGTCATAGTCCCTGCTTAGGGTTGCCTGAGAAAAGAGATCGTATCAGTCATGGCCCCAAGAGATCCACTCAGCAGGGGCTCAGTAGACTGAAGTAAGCCACACCCAAAGGCTACTGGAAGTAGTCCTGGGATCCAGAGGCCTCACCCCTGAAGTATCCAAGTTAGTCCTGGTAGAACCAGCAGAAATCCCAAGATCCAAGACCCCCCACCCACCCTCCACACCTTCACTTCTTGGGCCAGAGGGCTCCAAGCCTCCAGACTCTGAGTCCCCAAGGCCTGTTTTATGGAACCCACGGGGGCAGGCAACGGGAAGTACAGGAGGCTACGAATTCCTGGTCTGATGTCCAGCTCTGGTGTTACCTAGCAACCAGCCTGGGTTTTCCTCCAGATCTGGTGTCACCTCTCACCTCTCCCTGGCGGCCTCTCTCCCCAGGGCTCCAGGCACCTTAGCTCCTGCTTCCTCCTCCTGTGGAATGAAGACTTAGCTTCCAGTGAGGCCCAGGTGCCTGAGACAGTCAGCATTCCCAGGTGCTGCTGGGATTCATGGTGCCTGGAACACCAGGACGGAGGAGGAGCAGCAAGGAGAGGCTGGCTTAGACCTGCCAGAGAGGGACAGGGGCCTTCTGGAACCCTTTGGTTATCCCCTGTAGGAATAGGATACGGCAGCAAGCTCAGGTTTGGTCCTGGCTCTGTAACTGCCCCGCAACCAAGAACTCCCTGGGCCGTAGTAGCCTCTTCCCCAGAATGAACGTTTGCTGTTTGATGTTTTACTCTTTAGGCTTTTTGTGGGGCCCACCACCCAACTCCCAGATAAACCACACACAGAGGCTTATTAGTTATGAATGCCCAGCCTTAGCTTGGCTTGCTTCTTCCCAGTTTTTCTTAATTTAAATTATCCCAACTACCTTTCGCCTCTGGGCTTTTATCTTTCTCTATTTATACCTTTCTTTCCTTCTTACTCCTTGGCTGGCTGTGGAGCTGGGTGGCTGACCCCTGATGTCCTCCTCTCCTTGTTCTCTCATTGCTTCTTTTTTCTTAGTTCTCCTTTTATTTATACTCTCTGTCTGCCAACCCTGCCTTTCCTTGCTCCTGCCTTGCTATTGGCCATTCATCGCTTTATTAGACAGGCAAAGAATCACGGCTTCACAGAGTTAAACAAATACAGCATAAATAAAAGTCACACACCTAAAAATCCTATTCCCCAATAGACATACAGTTGCTAGCCCACCTGCCTGCCCGCCTGCCTGCCTGCCTGCCTGCTCACCTTCTCTCCTGCCTGCCTACCCGCCTGCCTGCCTGCCTGCCTGCCTGCCTGCCTATCTGCCCGCCTGCCTGCCACTGTGACAAGGCTGTAACTAGAGCTCCTCATCCTTCTGACCCTTAGGAGATGGGACAGAAAGAACATGGGTTGCCATGAATCATGGTGGTGTTGGTAGCATATGTGGAGAGCTGACTACATGTCAAGCACAATCCCTGGCATTAGACACTCTCATTTAGTCCTAAAAGCCCTAAATAGTCAACTATTAGCACCATCACTGCCCATAGCAACATTAAGATCACTAAAGCTAGTGAAGTCCTTTGGAGAGTGTGTGTCCGCCCAAAGCAGTGGTTCTCAACCTGTGGGTCGTGACCCCGTTGTGGGTCATATATTGGGTATTTATTATGATTCATAACAGTAGCAAAATTACAATTATGAGCTAGGCAGTGGTGGTGCCCATCTTTAATCCCAGCACTCAGGAGGCAGAGACGGATCTCTGTGAGTTCAATGCCAGCCTGGTGTACAGAGTGAGTTCTAAGACAGCTAGGGCTACACAAAGTAACCCTGTCTCAAAAAAAAAAATTAGTTATGAATTAGAAAGGAAAACAATTTTGTAGTTGGGGCTCACCACAACATGAGGAGTTGTATTAAAGGGTCACAGCATTAGGAAGGTTGAGAACCACTGACCTAAGGTAAGGTACACCCTTGGACAAAATTCCCCTGAAGAACTTTCAGGTGGAGAAAAGGACCTTGCTAGAAATCTAGCCTGAGTTTATTATTCTCTCCAGCTTCTGTGTGGCTTGGGAAAAATTCTGGGCTTTCATGCCCACATTACTTGACTTCCATGGCTCAGGTTCCTTCTTTCAAAGCCAACTGCTGAGGGTCTCAGCACTCTATTCTCTCCTCCTCTGGGCTGAGGACCCCATGACGGCAGATATCTCCGGCTCTCCTCCCCACCCCAAGGTCTGTTGATGAATAGTCTGTGTCCTCAACCCAAAGTAAAGCATGGTTTATGCCTGTAGTCCCAGCACTTGGAAGGCATTTATGGCCACAAGTTCAAGGTTAACTTGGGAAATCTAGTGAGTTCCAAGGCCAAGCAGGCCTATAGAATGGGACTCTGTCTCAAAACAAAACAGTGCCCCTCAGCATCAATCCCCCTGCAGGTGACCTGACATCTTCAGTTTTCAGCAATTAGGGGCACCATTCTGCCTGCTCTGTGCCCCTTGTCCCAAAGGGAACTTCTCAAACTGCCGCATTTCTTGCACCCAGTATGTGAGTAAAGCTTTTGTGATTACTATCCCCTGCTGCATGCCGTCCCCAAGGTCTGTCCAGGCCCTCTGAATGTTCAGTGGGGGTTCCTCTGGGGTGCCAAGTCCTGATGGGAAGCCCTCTGTGCCATCCTCTCAGCCCCCCTATCTCTGTCTCTCCCATCCATGACCCAGGAGCTGGACAGGCTTGGCAAGCACTCTGTCACTGAGCCCCGCCCTCAACCCCCCCAGTGTTTATTATTGCTTTTATTCCTGGCTCTACGGGTTGGGAGTGGGGTAGGAAAAGAACTTGGATGATGAAACTGGGGTTCTCTGGAGACCCTGAGTGTGCCTGTGTCTCTCTGAGGTGACCCTTGTCCCCTCTACTCTGTCTTTTGTCCCCCATACTCTTCAGATGCCGTCTCGTCCTCAGCAGATGGCTCTGGGTAGCCTGAGATCACATGCAGACACCGGTCTCTTCTTCCAGCAGTGGGCAGCTCCCAAGATGGCTCTCTGGTCTTCAGATCCTGCATCATGCTCCCCTTCCACTGCCTTTTGTTTAGTTTTTTGAGATAGGGTTTCTCTGCGTATGTAGCCTTGGCTGTCCTGGAACTTGCTAGTAGACCAGGCTGGCCTTGAACTCACAGAGATACGTCTGTCTCTGCCTCCTGAGTGCTGGGATCAAAGAGATGTGTCACCACTGCCCGGTGGTGCCCTCCCTTTTGAGTGATGTGCCCTTGCCACTCCCTTCTCCATTGCCAGTCGGCCATCTCTTCCTGCCCCTAAACTGAGATCTCCCCGGTGTCCCTGGTCTCCACACTCTCCTGAGCGTTGCCCACCCATAGCCGTGGATGCTCCCCAAGAAGATCCCTCCACCTCACCGCCAGACTCAGCTCCACTCCTCTGGCTCCTGGATGGATATTTTATCTGGATGTTACTCTAGCAACCCAAGTCAGTCTCATCGCTGCCCTACATCATCTGGGTAGCTGCTTTCCATCAGTAGAGCTCTCCTAGGAATGGGGTCTACAGCCTCCCGCCATTCTCCAGGGCTCCCTTTACTTCCCGTTTAAGTCTCAAGCCCTGGCTTTTGAGACATCTTATACTGATGAATCCAAAGACGCCATATTTCCTATGGAGTCTCCTTGGTCTCTTTCCTGCCTTCAGCCCCATTCAGCTCTAGCAGACGGATCAGGATTTGAAAGCCAACTCCACGTGTTCTCCCTCAAAGTTCTCATGAGCCTGCCTGCTTCCCTGACCTCAGATCTCTACCCTGAAGAACTGTTAACACTAGGGAGCAGTTAAAAGCTGCCAGCGCTCCAGATGTTTGCCTATAGGCAAATGTTGGAGATGACACATCTGCCTATGGCCTACTACTCATCAGCAGAAAAAGATGAGTTAGTGACATACCTCAGTCCAGTGAACACCCAGGAAATTTGACAGCCAGGAAAAAGCCAATCTTACAAACTTGCTTACTGCCCAACTCCAGAGACCTCGACAGCAGCACTAAAGTGACAAACTTCAGGAGGTATGGAATGGATTGGCAGCTGTCCAGGTCAAGAGGGACAGGAGGGGGCTCTAAGGGGCAGCCTTAGTGACAGAGATGTTTGTTTCAGCATCACGGTCTTGGCTGAGATCGCCACTAGATGCTCTGAGGCGTCATCAGTGAGAGAATTTAGGCTGTGAGGACATGGGACCTATGTGTAGCACTTTTTACAATGGCATGTCAATCTAAAATTATCTCAAGCCCCCAAAAAGGTTAGGAATTTTTTTTTTAGCGGGAGGCAGTTTATATGTAGCAAGTTCCAGGACAGCCAAGCAGCCAGGGCTACATGGTAAAGTGAGAAAGAGGCAGGTGGATCTCTGTGAGTTCAAGGTCAGCCTGGTGTACGTATCAAGTTCCAGGACAGCCAAGGCTACATAGTGGGATCCTGCCTGAAAAAAAAATGGCTTGGGTTACATAGAATTCAATTTACAACTTAGGGGCACATGGAATCCTAAAACAATGTGGAAAAAAGATGAAAGAATCCAGTGTGGTGTGGTGCTGTAGTACCAGCTCGTGGGAGGTTGTGGCAATAAGATCATAGGTCAAGGGTACCCAAGGTTACATGTGGAGAGTCTGTTTGAAAATACAAAATACACAATAAAAACAAATGTGAATTGAATGAGAAAACGCAACGCTGCTCCTTACCCACTCTATGGTTCGTATCTAAAAGCCGATGCTACCCCTTTACCCCATCAGGAAGGTGGGTACCTGCAGAAAGCAAGCAGACAGAGGACTACTTGCCTTGCTCGCTGACTCAGCTTCTGGGCCCATGTGGAATGAGGTTGAGTCCAGAGGGTCGTAGGTCCTTCCTTCTGCCCTCAGAGGAGCTCTGAGAAGGAGCAGGGAACTCAAAAAGAGGAAGGGGACGAATGGAGCTAGGGAAGGTCTTCAAGACAGGGTGTCCAAGCTCAGGGACTGAGTGACCACAAAGAGGAAGTCAAGGAGAGTGACCTCTGTCCTGTGGCCATGTCCTGCTCTATCTCCTCCTTGATAGTCTCTGTACTCCCAAGCCTTTGGTGTGTGTTGTACTCATACGTTGTATGTGTGTTTTATGTGCTGTGTATGTGTGTTTTGTGGTGTGTGCGTGCGTGCACACGTGTGTACTGACGCCCAACACATCAGTCCCCACCAGAGACACCTTCATCCCTCAAAGGTCCCATCTTGTCTCAGCACCACATTCCAGTTCTCAGGGAAACGACTGCTCTGAATGGTGTTCCATCTTCCCAGGTCCTCTGGCAAGGTGTCAGACAAGACACAAAGGTGCAGGGGTCACTGTCAGGGACTGGGGTGTGCTTCAGGGTAGAGGCTTGCCAACCTGTGTGAGAACTTGAGGTCATCCCTAATTTTAAAGACATTTTGTTGTTCTGTATCAAAATCAAGGAACAGCAGCCAGGCAGGGTGGCAGTATCCGGGTACTCGGGGAGCAAAGTAGGGGTGTCCGGAGGTCAAAGTTATCCTCGGTTACACAGTGAGCTTGAGGCCAGCCTGTGCTGTAGGAGACCCTGTACCCAAACCTCATCAGCTGTGTGTGGTGGCGCATGCCTTTAATCTCAGGAGGCAGAGACAGATGGATCTCTATGAGTTTGAGGCCAGCCTGATCTATATAATGAGTTCTAGACTAGCCAAAGCTGCATAGTGAGACCCTGTGTCAAACAAAAACAAAACAAAACAAAAATCCACAAAATATCAAAAAGAAAGAATGAAAAAAGAGCTTCCTCAGTTACAGAGACCATTCAAAGCAAGGAAAAAGAAAGGAAAAAATGGCCCAAAGACACTACCCCAGTGGTTCTCAATCTTCCTAATGCCACATGTTTTTAATATAGTTCCTTCTGTTGTGGTGACCCCCAACCATAAAATTATCTCGTTGCTACTTCATAACTGTAACTTTGCTACTATTATGAATCATAATGTACATATCTGATAAGCAGGGTATTTGATTGCAAGCCCCGTGAAAGGGTCGGTCAACCCCAAAGGGGTCACGAATCACACGTTGAGAACCACTGACATCTCTAGTTAGTGACTAACTGATTATTCTTGGTTTCTGAATGTCAGTGGACTCTGAACATATGAAAAGTCCAGCTTTCTTGTAATGTAAGAAATTCAAAATAAAATGAGCAGTAAGAGCCCCTGCCGCCTACTCCAAGGGGGAAATGCCCCCAGTTATGAATATTTTAGCATATTCAGTCCTCAGTCCAGGAGCCTTGAGGCCCATATGTCCCTGGGGGAGAGGCAAAGTGCTGTAATCTCCCGAATTTTGTTGACCTGTGCAGCAGAACAATTGCAGACTCATAAAGGAAGCTGCAGTACGGCAGAAAGCCCTCTCCTTGACCACTGTGAGATGGGCTCAGCCCTCTGACATTTTAGTGGATATTGCTCACAGATTGTACATTTTCTCTCATGGCTTTGGTACAACCAGCAAAGTTAGGAAAGTAGCATTGACTAATTCCTACACCTAATCCTTAGACCTCATTCAGACTCACCCAAGTGTTCTTACAGTGTTTATTTATATTTATTTAGTTATATTTTTATTTTGAAGACAGGATAGCTTTACATACCCCTGGTTGGACTGAAACTCATTGTGTAGACCAGGTTGGCTCCAAACTCACAGAGATCTTCCTGCCCTTACATTTTGAGTGCTGGGATTAAAGGCATGCACCACATTTATTTATTGACTTAACTATTTCTTTATCTTTGTGCCGGTGTGCAGGGGGGAGTATACACACACCACAGTGCACACAAAGGAAGAGGACAACTCTTGGGAGTTGGTTCTCTCTTTCTGCCACAGGCTCTGTCTGGGAATCAAACTCGGGTCATCAAGCTTGTGTGACAAATGACTTTGAACCTGCTAACCCATCCTGTGGGCCCTTCTTTATTTTGAGACAGGATGTCTCACTCTGAAGCCAGGCTGGCTTCAAGTTTGTGAAGTCACTCCTGCCTCAGCCTTTCCAGGGCTGGGATCACAGGTGTAAGCCACTATTACATAGCACAAAGATGCAAACAAGGCCTTTTGCTTTCATGTGTCTAGTCTCCTTCAATATCGTAGAATTATTTTTTTTTCCTTTTTGTATTGCTGGCAATCAGATCAAAGGCCTCCTACATGCTAGGCAAGCCCTCGATCACCAAGCTATGCTCTCAGCTCTTCAGTCTTTCTTTGGCTTCCATGGCCTTGACTTTCATGAAAAACGCAGTTAGTTAATGTGTAGGAAGGCCCTCATTTAGAACTTGTCTGATGTCATCTGAAGGTCTGATTCGGGACCTGAAATGGTGGCTCAAACCTATCTCTCAGTGCTGTGAGATAGAGGCCAAAGAACCAGGAATTCAAGGCTAGTCTAGCTATGTAGTAAGTTCAAGGACAGCCTGGGCTACAAGAAACAATGTCTGTCCTCTCCATAGCTTGTTTGGTATAGAGCCATTGGGTTGGAATGGTTCTGCTTGGATGGCCTCACAGAGAGGGTGACAGTAGAAAGAAAAAGAAAAATGCGACTCAGAGTTTGAGGCTCGGGGTGGGTGACAGTTACTAAAGACCTGGAGTTTTGTGTCCTGAAGACAGTGGGAGATTTTCAGGAAGTTCTCCTGGGATCCAGAACTGGGAGAATTCAAAGAATTCAGGATGGGTGTGTTTTTCAAAGCTAGGTGGCGTTTGCTTCAAGTGGGACCTGATCGTGCATGCTTGCAATCCCAGGACTGAGGAAATAGAGGCATGAGGACCAGCCTCAGTCATAGAGTGGCCCCGTTTCAAATCCTCTCCCCAATAAAAAAGTGTAGGAGGGAAAGATGGGTGGCCAACCAGTGCAAAGAAGCTGGCGTGATGGCGGAGTCAGGGTGAGCTCCCACATGGGAGCTGCATTTCAACCCTGCATTTACCTGTCCCTGAGTCCCCATCCTTGGGCTTCCCAGGTCCCTGTGTTAAATTTGGCTGGGATGTCATCTCTTGCAGTGGAGAGTTGGGGCCAGCATAGAACTCTCCCTGTAAGGCAGATGAGGAGCCGGCATCCATAATGATCCAAGATGGCCATCTGGTTGGTGGGACTTGAACATAATTGGAATGGTGAGTCCCTGGGGGGTGGGGTGGGGTGGGGTTGGCATCACCGAGCATGGAGGCTAGTGAACACAGTCTGTAGGTCAGGGAGTTGAGTGGGAAGGCATGGGCTATTGGAAGAGATGAAGGAGAAGACAGACACAGTTGATAGGGTGGGTAGGCTGGGGTAGCCCTACAATTGTGTCTCCTCTCCCAGTCAGCAGAAGAAGACTGAGTTTTCAGTTACAGTCCCCGTGTAGAGAATGTCAGGGGATGATGTTACCAGTGAGAGGGTCCAAAAAGCCCCCCATGATGATCTCTGACTATCTAAAACAAACAAACAAACAAGCAAACAGGGATTCATATAGCTCAGGCTGGTCTCAAACTTCTGATGACTTTGAATTTATCACCCTTCTGCTTCCTCCTCTGCTAGAGTTAGAGGTGTGTGCCACCACACTGGTTTCTGTGGCACTGGGAATGGAAGTCACTCTACTGATCGAGTTATGTCCTCAGCCTAATGTGTCTGGTCTTTGAGGCCCTCAGTAGCTTTTGATGCCCAGATCTCTAGTTAAAGGGAACTGTATGTCTGGTTTTACCCATCAAATGACATGCCCATTGAGAGGGTGACATCCCCTGGGTGCTTCCCCCTTAGACGGTGGCTCTTTTTGTCAGTCAGAACCCCTGGATATTCCATAGGCACTTCCCCCAACACACCCTGCCTACCCACTAATGACACATGACACTTGCAATGACTTTACACTGGTTTTATTGCAGTCGAATACACATAACACAAACACCACCATTTTTTGGTGTATTAGCACATCCCACACCGCCGATCTCTGGAAGGCTTTCATATTTAAGATTGAGGCTCTAGCAGCTGAACACTTGTTGCCATTCTCCCCATCCAGGCCAAGGTAGCCAGGATTCTATTTTGCCTGCACAGATTTAACTATTTTAGGTACCTCGGATAAATAGAACCACACGACATTTATGTCTGTGACTAGCTTATCTCACTCAGTGTGATGCCTTCAAGGGTCATTCATGTGGCAGCACATGCCAGAACTTCCTCTTCAAGCCTCAAAACTATCCCATTGTCTATACATTATGATTATCCATTCATCTATTTGTGGGTGGACATTCAGGTTGCTCCCATTGTGTGGCTACTGCAAATAGTTATGAACACTGGTACACAAATACTACCAGCCTCTACTTTCAATCCTTTTTGAGCTGGGTCTCCCTATGTAGCTCTGGCTACCCTGGAATTCACTATGTAGATCGGGCTGATTTCTAATTGCCGGCCAATCTCCTGCCTCTGTCTCTGGAGTGTTGGGATTAAGGACATGCACTAGCACGCCAGGGTTGCTTTCAATTCCTTTGGCTACACACCTAATGGTGGGATTTCGGAGTCACATGGAAATGCTGAATTCAACTTTTTGAGAAGTCACCAAATTGTCACAAAACTTGTGGTTTTATGCCACTGAAATTTGGGGGTTTGTGGTATTATAGGGATAGTCTTTGCTCTTGGAACCAATGCTGCATTTCAGCCTAGAATGCCTATGACCAAAGCGACAGGGTGTAGAAGCCTGAATTCACTGCCAATACCTGACAGAATTAGCCTAAGTGAGGAAATGTGTACCTCAGCTCACTGTTTCTGGGGGTTTAGTCCATGCACACGGACCAACTGTGGGGTTGAACACATGGTAGCAGGTGCAGGTGGTAGAGGAGGCTGCCTGCCTCATAGCAGCCCAGAAACAGGACAAGGACCATATAGCAGCCAGGGCAAGATAGAGCTTCTCAGCAAATATCCTCAGTGGCATGCTTCCTCCAGCTAGGCCCTACCTCCTGCAGGTTACCTCCAAAAAGGCAGAGGCAGGTGGATCTCCTTGTGTTTGAAGTCAGCCTGGTCTACATAGTGACCAGTCAGAGCTACATGTCTCAAACATAACCAAAACAAAAAACAAAAACAAACAAAAACAAAAACCCAACACCACCTGAAAAGGACCAACCCTTTAATGTACAAGCCTTTATGAGGGACACTTCATATTCAAACTATAATAGAGCCTATTTGAGCTGAACCCAAATTTTCATTGTTCCCAGAACAATGGGAAGAGGGTCATCCAGCATTGATGTGCTACCTCTTTGTACCAAAGACATCCATGGGTGTCTAGAATCAACAGTGGAGCCCCATGACTTCTCACTGGTCAGCAACACCCTAACGTCATGTGGGCCTCATGAAGCTAGCAACACAGACATCCAAGGTCACGTGCTTTTATGACTCCCAGTGACATCACCATCAGTACTGAATAGAGACTTCCTTTTGGCCCTCTTGGTCAATTTTGGCGTCTTGGGGGCAACTGTGATGTGCCAACCTGAATCAAATGAACCTTGCCTTAACTCTTGCTCTGCCACTTCCCAAATTTGACAGGCTTTAAAAAAAGATTATGTTTATGGATGTTTTCCCTGCATCTACGTCTGAGCACCATGTGGCACACAGTGCCATCAGAAGCAAGGCATTGGGTCCCCTGGAACTGGAACTGGGGTGACAGACAGTTGTGAGCTGCAGTCTGGGTGCTGAGAATTAAACCCAGGTCCTCTGGAAGAGCAACCAGTGCTCTTGACTGCTGAGCCATCTCTCCAGCCTCAGGATGGGCTTTTCATTTGTGGTACTGAAGACTGAACCTAGGACCTGGTGATTACCAGGCAAATTCTCTACCGGCAAGTTTCACCCTGAATCTTCACTGGAAAATTAGGACAATACAAATCACTTGACGAGGTGGCATGGACAAGGGGAAAGTGTCGTGTCTGGTGGCTGCTCCTTGGCGGTAGTGCCATAAAACTCTTGATGAAGTTGAGGCCTTTCTCTTAAATAGCCTGTTGTTAGTCAAGCTGGGAGCACCGTTTGGAGGGGCTGTGGATTTGGACGCAGGGTGTGTTGTTTGGGGACCTGCTCCAGCACTGAAATAAGTGTGACAATGGGTGTGGGAGGCGCAGCCCAGGACACTGGGGCACAGCAGAAGGTCCGGACTGATGAGGCTGTCCAGTGGCGGGAGGGAGGAGCTAGACGAGGAGGCTGGGAGTCAGGAGATCCAGCGCCAAGCTCCAGTGATGGTAGCTAGAGATGTGAGCACTACAGAGCCGGAACCCTGAGAGCACCCCCTCCTTGAGGGATCCAGGTCTAGTGCAGGTCTGCAGAGAATCTGGAAGCTGGAAGGGGCCTCCAAAGTCATTTAGTTCAGCCTCCCACCTCTTCAGATCTTTCCAGAGCCCACCTGAGGGCACCCAACTCTTCTTGGACACACCAAGGTACGGGAAGCTCACTCCCTTCTAGGCAGCCCACCCCACGACGGTGCTCGAGCCCCTAAGGTGGCCTCGAGGCGCCAGGCTCTCCGACCTTGGCCGTGTGCAGCCGTCTGGCCACCGCGGCACCTGGCTGGGGGTGGCGACGCGGCTGGGCAGGCGCTGCTGTCCCCAGCCCCAGTGCTGAGGCGCGCAGAGCGCAGTGGGCTCTGGTGGAGGTCTGGAGAACTGCAGGGCGAAGGCCGCCGGGGGCTCCGCGGGCGGCGGGGGGAGGCACTTGACACCGGCCCGGGAGAGGAGGGGCCGCTGTCCCTGCGGCCAGTGCTGGATGCGGGGACCCAGCGCAGAAGCTGCGCCAGGTAGAGGGGCGCCGCGCGGTGGGGAGGCTGAGGCTAAGGGGCGACCCGAGGGGCACCGGGCGGCCGGGAGCTCAGCCCCGGCGGGGTGCCCGACCCGGAGCGATGCGGCCGGGGCGCGGCGGGGTCCCGAACCCGCTCCTCCCGCCGGGGGCGCTAGGACCGCCCGCCGCCCACGCCGCGGCGCCCCGGGGCCCCCGGTGATGTCTCCCGGGCGGCTCCGCAGCGCCGGGGCCGTAGCCAGCGCGGCCACGGGGGGCGAGCGGCGGGCGGAGGCCTGGGCGGCAGGCGGCCGGAGGGAGGGAAGGAGGAAGGCGGAGAGAAGGGGCGGGCGGGGGGGACCCGGCGGAGGAGGCGGAGAGAGGGAGCGCGACAGCGACGGAGGGAGGGAGCGCGGCAGGCAGCGGGCGGGCCGGGAGGCGGCGCGGGCGGCGGCGCGAGCAGAGGACGAGCCGGGACGCGGCGCCGCGGCAGCAGGGCGAGCCGGGCCGCCCGACCCGCCGGGCCATACGGTAACCAGCGCGGCCCGCGGCCCCCGAGCTGGGAGGGTGGGCGGGCGGGAGGGCGCAGCGGGGCGGTGGGGAGCGCGGCTCGGACCCCGCAACTCGGTGCGCGGGGCGGGCGCTGCGGGCGCGGACGGCCCGGGCCGAGGGTTTGTTTATGTCCCCGCGGCTCGCCCGCCGCCCCTCTCCTGCGCGCCGCCTCCCCCGCGGACGCCCCTCGGCGCCCCCGCCCGGCCCGGGCTCAAGTTCAAGTCCGTACAATGCCGCGGGGGGCCTCCGCCGGCCTGCGCGCTACCCGACGCGCGCTGCCGCAGGGCCCCGCCGCCTCCGCCTTCCGGGCTCTGCCCCCGCCCCGGGGCCCTGCCAGGGCCTGCAGCCGTGCGCTGCGGGGCGCGGACCCGACCCGGAATCGGGCGGCGGGAGGGGGGCTGAGGGGGCGCGGGCGGGCGGCCGGGGAGCGCCGTGGCCACGGCAGAAAATGGCAGCCTGGCACGACCCGGGCCCCGCGCCCCGCCCCGCCCCTCCCCCGGGCCTGGAGGCCCCGCGCGGCGGGGGGACCCTGGAGGCCCCCGGCAGGGCCGAGGGGCGGCCAGGGCCCGCGCCGGGGAGCGCGGCTTCGCGATCTTCCCGCGGCCACCTGTGGCTTGGGGGTGCGGGGCGCCGGCGGGCCTGGGAGGGGTGCGCGCTTGGGGAGCGTGCCCGTTCGGGGGGCGCACGCTCCCGCGGAGGCCAGGCGGAACGGCGTGGAGGGGGGGCGTCGAGCCCGGCTCCTCCCTGCCCCCGCTGCGGGCCGTGGGAGCGGGGCGGCGGTGGTGGCGGCGGCGGCGGCGCCGCAGTGTGGGGGCGGGGCGGGAGTGGGCGAGGATCCCCGGGCCCGGCCGTGGAGGGTTGGAAGGGGCGGGGGCGGGAGCGGCGAGGCTGGAAACGACTCCGGTGGGGATGCCGGGGTCGCCCCCTGCGGCAGACTCCCCCTGCACACACTCACACGCACCCCCGCCGGGCCGCTGTAGACGTGTCCTTGAAAGCTTCGCATCTGCACAGTGAAGGACGAGGCCTCGCGGAGGCTGCGGATCGGGGGTCTCGGTCCCCACGTTGCCCACACCTCAGGAGACCCCGAGCCTCAGAGCGGCGCCGGCCACGGTCCGTGTCCCGCCCTCACCCGGGCTCCCCATTCCAGGCCGTCAAGCCCTCCCTCCTCGTTGGCGCGGACCGAGCTGGCATGTGTCCAGGGCCCGCCCCCGGCCTCCCCCAGCCCCTCTTCGCGGGGCCCGCGGCCCTATGGCTGCCAAACTTCATTTTGCTTTTCTGGAGCCTGCCTTCTTGGGGGCACCCTCTCCCTTCGCTCCCCCCTCAGTTGCTTCCCCCGTCTCTGCATCCCCTCCTCTCCTCTTCTCCTGCAAAGCCAGCTGAGTAGGTGTGAGCACCCTGGGTGGGAATAGGTTCCCACTTTGGTCTCAGGGCTCCCTTCTCGGGCTCCCAAGGGGAGCCCTCCGTGGCTGCACCTTGACCCAAGATGGCGTCTTGCACCCAGCTGGGCAGTTCTGGCCTGCTTAGGACTGGGGAGGAAGGGCGGGCTGGGGACCGCACAACTGGACTCTCTCAAACTAGAGGGGACAGGAGCCTTCGGGGAGGAGTATTCTCAGCCGGGTGACCCAGCTTGCCCCTCGATGCTGTGCCCAGAGACTGCCATCAGCATCCCCTGGGGACAGTTCGGTCTTCATGTTTCACCCAGGGCTGCCAGCGGCTGAACCTCCTCCTGGGCAAGCAGGCGGGCAAGCTGCGCAGGGATTCAGGGATCAGGTGCTGCTCCGCTGTGCCTCCTCCCTTCCTGGCAGATGTGACAGCTGCAGCCTGGGGAGCTATTCTTGCGTTGCTGGGGTGTTAGGACTGGCCTGTGGGATTTGGGAAGCCCAGCTGCCAGGCGGACCCTCTTTGGACTATCCCCTATGTTGGCAGGGGCCATTTACAGGTAGTTAGGGCAGTCACTTGCCTTTGGATAGTTGGGTTGTAGAAGTTCCTGTGGGCTTTTAGGCAAGCTGACTAGTCTCCTCTGCTTCTGGGACCCATTAAAGCCCTGGTGGAGCTGTTGACAGGTAATAATGTCAGAGTGTTCATTTGTGTCTGGGGGCAGGGGTTGGTAGGGGCCCCAGGCCGAATTGTGTCATAGGTCTGGCACCTGCCTGCTTCACTTTCGTGAAGCCCCTTCTCCTGCAGGCCCTGTTGCCTCTTGGTGCTTTATCTTCACCTCCCCTCCCCCATCCAGTCTTCAGCTCCTGATTCTGGGCTCATGGTGGCCCAGGCTTTCTTGTGCTTGCCTGGAGCCTCACCTGAGGAAAGGTGAATCCCCTTTAGACTCAAGGAATGAACACCCCACATGCTAGGGCTTCCTTCCACGCCAGAGGAGCCTAGAGAGGCGCCAGGGGCCATCTGTCGGTGTGTCTGCAGGCGGGATTCCTCTGTGGCGGGGGTTGATGACGCTTGAAGGCCCCATTCCAACTTTAAAATTCTATGGCTCCAGGTTTCCTGGTGGAATTTCAGACCCAGAATAGGGATAGGCTGTTCTGGCGTTGTCCCCCGCCCCCTTCACAGTAGTGGTGATGGAGAAGGCTTCTTAGTTAGAGAAGGTGGGAGAGAGTAAGGGCCTGCCAGGGGTTGGGCTTTGGCAGAGAGGGCCGGGATGGTATGTTGGTCTGACTGCTGAGTGTGTAAAACACAGCTTCCACGCAGCCTTCACACGTGGTGTGCGTAGAGATCTCTGTGCGGGTAATTTGCAAGGGTCTCTCCCAGTCTGATCTCTCACAAGTCCCTCAGTCCTTAAGGACATTTTGTGACCATTTTCATGCCCCTTTCTGCCATTCCTCTTCTCAACACGCCAGCGAGGGACAAGATGAGCTGAAGGTGATCTGCCCTCTGGGGTGTTCTGGGTCTTCTTTTGGATATTTAGTGGGGCTCCCATGAGGGTAGTGCCCCACTCTCTCCCAGGTTGTTGCTCTCTTATCCCTTCTGTGTTTGGCGGTAAGTCCAGTGGTCATTATCTACTTATAGACCACCTGGAGAGCGCAAGTCTCCCAGAGACCCAAGTTCTTTCCCAGATTCCCTCAAGACTCCTGTTTGAGGGAGCCATATAGAAAGGGGAGACTCAGCACAGCCTCGACTTTCAGAATGGTTGACCCCTTCTAAGATGTTACCAGTGATGATCCAGTCCTTAGGTTCGTGGGTGGGAGGAGAGCCCTGAGGACACTTAGGAGCTGGGTTGGGGGCTATCTGGGTGAGGTCATGCCCAGTTCCTCTCATGGCTGCCTCTTGTACCCAGGGCCTGAGGCAGAAGGGCCCCTTAACCACTTGCCACCTCCTCCAGTTTGCTGGCCTAGGGTCTCCATCACCACCTCTTTCCCACTGATGGTTGGGTGTGTTTGGCTTGTAGAAGTTAGAGCTAGGATGTGGGCCTTGGGGGAGTTGTTTCTCCCTCCATTTTAGTATCTGGTGCATACCAGAAGCCATCAGCTGTCTCAGCAAGGCTGGGTTTCTGAAAGGACTTTGCTGCTCTGGACCAGGGCTTTAATAGTAAATTAAAGGTACCAGGTGCTTATCCATCAAGGTACCAGGTGCCTTTTCATTGCCCCCCCCCCAAGATAGGGTCTTGCTGTGTAGTCAAGGCTGGCCTGAATTGATCTTCAAGCCTTTGCCTTCCAAGTGCTGGTATTATAAGGAGGCTACTTTGAGAACTTTAAGGACTCATTTTGGGTCATTTGTCTTAAGTTTCTTTTATTTTTGAAATCACTCTTAATCCACTCTGGTCTCAAACTCCTGTGCTCAAGTCGCCATCCTCCCTCAGCCTCTCTCGTACCTGGGCTGTGTATCTGGCTTTATTTGTCTTGGTGATGATAGTATTTTCCCCTAAGCAATGAAATTGAGTTCCCCACATGCAAGTCTCTTCCCCAGAGATCCGTGCCGTGTTTGAGCTGCCTCCATCTCACTAATTGTGTGGGTCGGATGGGTGCACATGTGTCTGTGGATTTGTGCCGGTGTGTTTGCTCAGACAGCCTGCTTTATGTGTGCCGACTTCGGTGCTGTGTAAGCGAGGGTCCTGGAATGAGGAGGAGGTAGCTGCTGGCTCCCAGGATGTGTGTCAGAGTCACCATCTTAGCCAAGGGTCAGTGAATATGTGGGCTGCTGTCTCTGCTCTCTGCATGTGGGTCTGCGTGGGAGGGGGGTGTTTTGAGAAACCCCACCCACTTTCCTGCTTCTTTCCCCAAACCTGGGTGAGCGCTGCTGACGCTGCTTAGAAATCTTGGCAGGCTGTCACCAGTCTCACAAATGGCTTTGTCAACAGGTTGGCCGAGCACCTCCAGTCCCTCGAGTTAGCTCCAGCATTTTGTTCATTCTCTGCCTTGGGTCTGTAGCATTTTCCCTCTGTGTTTGCTTCCTCTTGCCTGAGATTTTATTTGCTGGGCATTTCCTGTGAGTCCGGCCCTGTGCCCACTTTGAGGAGATGCTGTATTGTGGAGTACCCAACTAATTTACAGCTGCAATGTGCTGGGGAGGGAGGTCACTGCCAACTGAGGGGTGAAGATGGGCTTTTAGGAGGAAGGGGCAGTACCTAGTGGCAGCCCAGGAGTGACATGTGCAGTGGGCGGGGGAGTGGGGAGGAGGGGTATCATTTGGGGGCAGTTGCAATGGGGTGGATGCCTGGGGAGGTGGACCGGGACCTGGGAGGCGCTGGAATCTTGGCTAAGGCTTCCCAGTAGTTTGGGGAGAGGGTCCCTGCAATTGGTAACTCTTGTGTGTGCCCCTGGAGAAATGCCCTAACTCTCCCTGCAGGGGGTGGGGTGGGGGGGGGAGCAGGCTGGGCCAGCTGAGCCCAGGCGTTGCAGGATCTCAATTCTTCATTCCGTAGACTGGGGCTTAAGAGCTCAGACTTCAGGACAGGAAGGCCAGAGTCCAGTTGCATAGCCCCAGGGGGTCTTGGCAACAAAGGGAAGGGCAGGCCAAGGTCCCCCAGTGCTGCCACTGATAGCTACAGCCCTGTGGATTTTAGGCAGAAGTCCCTGTTCTGGTGTCCCAGAGGTCTCTACATCCCCTGCTGCCCATGCTCCAGGCAGAGACCCCCCCCAGCAGGTGTTTTGCCTCTACAGTTCTGCCTCGCCTTCCCCTCCTTCCCCTATACCAGGGGATACCTAGTCAGCTAGCCCAGCGCCAGCAGGTGTGGGTGTTGCTCCACAGTCAGTGCGGGCACAGGGCCCTCTAACTGAACCCGACCATAGTATGATTGTTTTTCAGCAGTGACTGTTGCTTTGTCCTGCTGTGATCCTCTGACCCCTAAGGTTTCCTGACCTTATTCAGATACCACACCAGCTTCCCATTTTCTCTTTCCTGTGGTCATCCCTATTGATCCTGCCTCTCTGTTCCAAACACCAAGGTCTTTTTTTAATTCTGAGCCTGTTAACTGACCTGTCTGGGTGCCTAGATGGATGGGCAGGTGGTGGGACTGGGGTTGGGATCTCGTGAATGTTAACCTAGTGTTCCTGTTTGGTTTGGTTTTTATTTTTGAGGCAGCGTCTTGCTCTGTCCTAGGCTGGCTCCATACCTTTAGCCTGTGGAGTGCTGGGATTGCAGGTGTGAACCCCTGCACCGGGCCCCAGTGCTGGTATTGTCCTGCATGGTGGAGGCTGGTGCAGAGGACAGTTTGGACCTGACAGGTCAGTGAGTTCCAGGAACCATTCTGAAAGGTGGCCTGAGTTGCTTAGGGTAGTGCCGATGGGATTGAGGGTCAGGCTTGTGGGCCGAGCTGTTGCCTGGATGAGGACTGCATTGAGATTCTATGCATGGCCATGACCTTGAAGCATGACTTCTCTGTTTCCCAAAGGACTCTGGGAGGTGCCAGGCAGTGTGCCCTCCCCATGCCAAATGGAGGCATCCTCTAACATTCCAGCTGGCAGACGCCTTGGAGAGGAGGCTTGCTGGTGGAATGGACATGTGTATTAATACAGAGTCTGGAAGGATAAACTTACAAATAAAAGGAGATCTACATAGATTCCCTCGAAGCATGTGAGCTGGTGAGGATATCTATCCTTATTGGTTGAGTGTTCATGAGGTGCTCTTGGGTTACCCAGAACTGCAGTGTGCTTGATGCACTCTTGTCCTTTGTAGACCAGGCTAGCCTTGAACTCTTCATCCATCCTTCTCTGCTTTCTAAGTGCTAGAGGTATAATTCACTTTTTAAAACTCTTTAAAATTTTATTTTATTGTTTGTTGTGTGTGTTATACACATGCATGACAAGCATGCAGAGGTCAAAGGACAGCTGTGGGTGTCTTCCTTCCACCGTGTGGGTCAAGTTTAATTAAAGAAAAGAAAAGAAAATCCAGGTGTGGTTGTACACACTTTTGATCCCTGCATTCAAGAGACAGGCAGGCAAATCTTTTGTGATTTCAAGGCCAGTCTAGTCCACACTGTAAGTTCCAGGCCAGCCAGGACTACACAGCAACACCTTGTCTCAAAGAAAAAAGTTAATTATTCACATTTATAGGTTAGTGGATGCATAGAGAAGATTTCCCTCTTAGGGAGACACCAGCCTATTGTCAAGAATATGACTTTCTTTTGTCATATGTTTTTGTATTCTTTGAAAAAATGTAAATGAATTTGCTTATAATGACAACAACAAATAAACTCACACCTGACTCATAAAAGGGGTTGGGGTAGAGCCATATTTTATCCAGAACTCTTGTAATGAAGGGAAAGAGTCTGCAGTGTAGAAGGCTTCATCCTCAGTAGCTGGGCCAATGGGAAGCCAGGCCTGGGAGCATGGCTGGGGATCAGGAGTGAAAACTAACAGAAGCCAAGCCCGTGAGGTTGGAGCAAGAAAAAGGCTAAGAGTCTAAGGCCTACTTGGACTCCAGAGTGAGACCCCCCCATCTCAAAACAGAACCTAAAGCTGGACTTGGTAGTACACACATTTGGGCAGGAGGAGCAAGAGTCCGAGGGCATTCTCTGTCTACACAGTGAATCTGAGGGCAGCCTGGGCTTTGTGAAATTGTTGAAAGGCAGGTCCCTAAAAGGAACCATCAGGCACGGGGCTTTTGCAGAGCCGGTTTAATAGGAGTCCTGATAAAGGCAAGTTGGGATTGAGAGGTCTGCTAACAAAGGAAAATCATACTTGAAAGCTTGTGGGTAGACCATGGAGCAAGGTGGTGGTGGCAATGGTGCACAACTTTAATCCCAGCACTCGGGGTACAGAGGCAGGCGGATCTCTTGAGTTAGAGCCTAGTCTGGTCTACAGAGTGAGTTCTAGGACAGCCAAGGCTACACAGAGAAACCCTGTCTCGAAAAACAATAAATAATAATAATAATATGGGAACAACAACAAAGTAAAAAAGAGAGAGAAGCCAGGCAATTGTGGCGCATGCCTTTAATCCCAGCATTCGGGAGGCAGAGACAGGTGGATCTCTGTGAGTTCAAGGCCAGCCTGGTCTACAAGAGCTAGTTCCAGGACAGGCTCCAAAACTACAGAGAAACCCTGTCTCGAAAACAACAACAAAAGAACCATAAATCAATGCTTTAAAAAAATAAAAAAAAAATTTAAAAAGGGTCTGGAGAGATGGCTCAGAAGTTAAGAGCACCGACTGCTCTTCCAGAGGTCCTGAGTTCAATTCCCAGCAACCATATGGTGGCTCACAGCCATCTATAATGAGATCTGGTGCCCTCTTCTGGCATGCAAGAATACATGGAAGGAATGTTGTATACATAATAAATAAATAAATCTTTAAAAAAGAGAGAGTTCGGTAGGGAAACATGCATGCAAGACAAGCCTGGTGATCAGGATTTAATCCCCAGGAACCCACATAAACAACTGTTTGTGTGGTGTGTGTGTGTGTGTGTGTGTGTGTGTGAGAGAGAGAGAGAGAGAGAGAGAGAGAGAGAGAGAGAGAGAGAGGTGCATGTGCTTATGCATGCCTTTAATCCTAGCACTGGGTAACAGGCAGGAAGATCTCTGTGAGTTTGAGGCCAGCCAGGTGTACATAGACTATTTCAAACAAAACAAAATTACAAATAAATGGTAAGAAATTTAAAGACTCGGGGCCAGGTGACTCTGTGTGCAGGAAGAAGCCCAGATCAAGAAGAGCTGGGTGCAGAGGAGCCGCTTGTACTCGACTTCCAGGGACAATGGACAGTCTAGCTTTGTAGGATTATGGCTGGACCAGGATGGGGGAAAGTCTTTGAAAATCCCTCTAAAAAGCATCACTGCAGTGAACTACTATCCCCCAAATTGTTCCCTGGGAATTGAAGACGTAACCAAAGATTGAGCCAGGGTGGAGACCACTCTCAAGCAGGACAAAGTGAGCCTTCCTCTATAGGAAGGAGTATCTGTAGAACTCTCCTGGTATATGGGCTCAAGCTGTGTCCAGCTCTGATCCAGGAGCTCCTGAGGAGGTGGGTAACAGCATAAAAAAAGAGAGGTAAGGAAGGGAGCATAAAAATTCCTTTTCCTGGTAACGTTGCTACCCTAGGAAGCCAGGGCCTGTTGTTTGGCAATAGTATCATACCCACCTTGCCTACCTCAGCACCTTCCCCAGCACTGGCCAGGGGTGCCTCTTGGATCTAGCTGTCCTTGTTGGAGACAAGGCTAGAAGGGATAAGATAGGAAGAGATAAAGAACCCAGTATGGAGGTAAACCAGGGCTCATCCCTCTGAATCAGACCCTTACTTAGTTTCAGGCTCCTGGAGACAGGTGTGCAGGATAAAAAGGAAGCTGGGGGTTAGCATCTCAGATGCTGAGACTCATTGGCTGCCTGGCTGCCGACAGCTTTGAGATGCAGGTTTTCTCTGTGAACTGGGCAAGGACAGCTGCACACAGTGGGTACCCAGGAAGGATGTGCCCCTTTTCTTTAAGTGGGGGTCATTGTACAGTGCTCTATGAATAAGGAGAGCTCTCATGAAGGCCTTGTGGTGTGAGAGCCTACAAAATGCTTATCCTTAGGATGCAGGGGAGAGGGTCCCCATGGTCACCATATATATTTGTAGATAGATGGTGGCAGGCACATGTATGGAAGTCAGGACAGCCCTTGAGGTGTCTGTTCTCTTCTTCCACCATGTGGGTCCTGGACATCAAACCCCAGTTGTCAGGTTTGGCAGCAGACACCTTCATTTCCTGAGCTACCTTGATGGTCTCTGTAACTCCCACTGCAAAGCCAGGAATTGACTGTAGAGGCTCCCGCCCAAGTGGTATGGCCCAAGCCCTGCCCCTGATGACCTGCCCTGCCCCCTGGTCTACGGGTTCTGATCTTGCTGACGCTACTGGCTTTGCCCATAGCCTAGAGCATGGGAGGGTCCAGACCTTAACCAGCTTGGCAACTGGCATTGCAATGGCTTCTAACGGTTTTATTGCCAGCAACAGTGTGGCGCCTGTTGCTGTCCTCTCAGAGGCCTGTGGTTCCCAGCCTGGCCAGTGGTGATGGTCTGAGGCCCTCCCTGGTTCTGGAAGCTCATCTAAAAAGCCCAATGGGGCTGGGCAGTGCCTCTGTATTTTCTGCTGTCAACACCCTCCCAATAGCCTGGCATCTGAAGCCTGGGCCCCAAGGTGGCAAGTCTAGCAGCCTTTCAGCTTTCTCTCTGGAGGTCCCTTGCTCCAGATGCATAGTGTCCCTATTCACCTCTGAAAAACCCCCAGGGTGCCATGCATTCGTTACACAGATGAGACCCAAGGGCCGTGCAGCTTCAGGTGGGAGATGGGTAACAAATTGTCAGCTGTGGGCAGCTGTAAAACAACAACAAAATACAGGAAGGGGCTCTCGTCTTTACTGGCCTAGACAAGGGAGGCCTAGTCACAAAGAGGGAGAGTCCTGAAGGATTCTGCCGGATGTGACGCCTAAGCTGAGTGGAAGGGCAGGAGCAGTTAGCTAGGTGGTCAAGGGCATTTTCAACCCAATGAAGCTAGAGGGCTGGGCTCAGTCAGGCTGTGGTAAGCTGTGATATTATCCCCAGAGGAGGCTGAGTGTTAGTCTTGGAGCCCTAGGTCACCAGTGACATCCAAGAAAGGTCATTTGGGGGCACCAAAGAAGAGAAATGCAGGTAGAAAATCAGTGTAGAAATAATTGTAAGGGACAACAGTGCAGAGGAGGAGGGGGTGAGGTGGGGGGCAGTGGTGACCCCTTTTTTGCTTGCGCAGGAGAGCCCATGAGGCCTGTGGGGTGTTGCTTCCTGGGGGATACTGGAGCTGTGGTTTGAGTTGATTTCCTTAGGAGAGCCTGGGCCTGGGCCAGGCTTGCAGGAGGTGAGAGCCTGCGTCAGCAGGCCCTGAAGGGGCGTCCGTGGGATGGGTTGCTTTCATCAGAGCTAGGCGGCCCTGCAGATGTGTCAGGGAGTCAGTGACTTCACCAGGCTTGTGCCATAGGCGGCAGTGATGCTGGCGTTTGGGGATTTGAACTAGGATGTCTGCTTCTTGGTAATCCCTCACCCCCTATCCCCAGAGATGAGCTGCCAGGCCTAGCCCTCCACTCCCAGACTGCTCCATTTGGGTAAGTATCGCTGAGCATGTCCTTGGGCCTGAGTAAAGCTGCCCCTCTCCAGCAGGGCCAGGTCTGCCAAAGTAGGAGGGGACAAGCTGAGACCAGCCTTTTTGGTAAGGGAACAGGATACAGGCAAAAACTGTCGGAGAGAAAGGTGTCTTTAGTGTTTCACGAGGTAGAATCAAAGGATTTGGGGATAAAGACATGAACCTTGTTGGTATTGCTGAACTCAGGCAGAGGCGGTGTGGCAGTGGGCCAAGGCCATCAGACTTGGTCCCGGGCAGGCGGATGGGGTTTGACCTTGACTCTGCTACTTCCTTGGCGTGTGTCCTTGAGCAGATCACCCAGCCTCTGCCCACCTTGGCGTTGCCACCTGCCGAGTGGGCATACTCTCTCTCGTTTGTTTGTTTGTTTGCCTTGTACGCGCTCCTTGCTCTAAGCCTGGCTATTTTCTTTCGCTTGTCTTTTAAAAGACTCCTTAGGCAGTTGGCTTCCCAGGTGTTTGAGGATTTAAATTCAGCCATGTGTGTTCTTGGTTTGGCACAGAGAAAGCGCGTCTGCACATGCCTGCTTCCCCTTCCGTCTTGTGAGCTGAGCAAGAGCCGACTCGGCACCTCCTGCTCTTTGTAGCCGTGACGGTCTCTATCAGGTGCCCGTGACTTCCTCGTGTTTAGTTCATTGCCACCAACCTGTGTCTCCCCAGCACACTTGAGAGGCTACTGAGTGTGGGAACTGAGGGGATCAGAGAGAGTGAGCGCAGAGGTGGCAGTCGTGGGGCTACAGATGAACTTGAGAGTGGGCAGGTCTGTAGTTGGGTGGGCTGCCCTTGCAGGGCGGGACCCCTGGAGACAGTGGGGCCAGGTTCCCAAGGGGCCATTTGACCCTGTTGTGACCCTTAGACGTTTGAAGATTCTCCACTCCTTTGGCTTTGGCCAAAGATGGCTTCTCGTCAGGGGTGTGTATGTTGATGGTATCGGCCAGAAGGGCCCAGCAAAACCTCACTCAGGCTGTCTGTGGCCAGCAGCCGTGAGGCTGGGCGTGGCTTGCTATGGATCTGCTGCAGAACTTGGCAAGGGTCTCAACCCTGGCCTGACCCTGGGGAGGCTGGGTCTCTGTGAACTCAGGGTGTGGAGGTGTAATCACATGAAACATACAGTGTAATTAATCCTGTGTACTCTTAATGATATGCATAATTGTGCTGCATGGTAATTAGGTGTAAATGGTAAGCAGTTCACATAAATGTTTTTGTAATTGGTATTAATTTTACAGAGGCAAACCAAGTTTATGCGGTTTTCCCCCCTTCTTGCACTGTTAGTTTTCTGGTACAGGCAATTCCCAGCTTTTGGAAGGTTCGATTGCAAACGTTTGTTTCTAGGGCAGTGTTTTATATTCTCTTGCAGAACAATGTTGTGAACGGTTATGGTCTTCCCAAGCTGGTTTCCAAATGCCTCTTTGGCCCACATAGTAGATGAAATGTGCAAACGCTCATCTGTGTTGGGGTGGCTTCAGGCCCCCTGTTCCAGGCATCCCCCAGGGTCTGCAGCTCCTGGAGGGCCAGTGTGCGTGGGTCACCATGGGAGCCTTCCAGTGTGTGTTCCTGTGTCTGTTTCTGTGTGCTCATCTGTGATTGTGTTTGTGTGACTCTGTGCACCCATCTGGGTGTCTGTGTGCATGTGTCTTGTGTTTGTGTCACACTATCTCTATGTCTGTGTGCCTCTGTATGTATATCTGTGTTGGTAGGTATGTGTTTGTGTTTCTGTGTGTGAATCCGCTGTATACATCTGTGGCTTTGTGCATGCTTGTGATGGTGTCTGTGTATCTGTGTTTTGTGTTTGTATGCCTCTCTCTCTGTATTATGCATGTATATATATATGTGTGTGTGTGTTTGTGTGCGTGCGCGTCTGAGTTTTGTGTGTGCTTGGTCTGTGTGCATTTGTTGATGTGTATACACCTGAGCCTGTGTGAATAACAGACATTTCTAAGGTCTCCCTGGAAGGAAGAAAGTTGTGGACCTGAATTGGGCTGCAGCAGACACCTAGGAGTGTGAGCTAGCTGCTCTGCGTGGAACATAGCGCACAGTCGAGGTCACTTGGCCCTTTATCCTGAGTCACAGAGTAGTTTTTAAGTGACCGTTTGTTGAGATCTGCCCATACGCCAGGCACGATGCTAAACACGTCATTCAGACGTTCTCATAGCTCGAGGTAGATGTACAAGCTGGGAATTCTCATTCACCCTACTTCACAGATAGGAAGCTACGCCCCACACCTCTAAACGTCAGAGATGGGGGTCTGAGGAGTGGTCTGGTGAACCACTGAAGTGGGGCTTCTGTGGAGGGGCTGAGGGGTCTGGGATGTGGATTTCCTCCTGCTCTCCTCAACTCTTTCCACTGGAGCAGAGGGAGGATAGGCAGACAGAGCAAGGTGCACAGAGAGGTTGTAAGAACTGCTCCTTCTCTGAGGAGGAGTTGACTCCACCCATCCCTCCCAGGTCCTGAAGACCCTAGGGGACTTACCAGTTCTGACCTAGGAGTGTTCAGCTCCATAGTTATTGGCATGCTGTGTGGAGAAAGGGAAATAGAGTGGGCCTGAGGAAGCTTGGCTGTGGACCTTGTGCTAAAGAGTGGTTGCAGGCAAGCCAGTTTCCAAGGGTTGCCAGGGGTGGGAGGCCAGCCCCTTTCTGGGTTCCTTGTGATTCCTTCACCTGGACATCTGGGAGCAGGAAGACCTGCAAAACCCATGGCAGGCGTCAGTTTTGGCCTGGGGATGGTGGATAGCGCCTCAGCTCCATGTGGCCTTTCCATGCCTTGGGGCTCTGCTAAGCGACCCCTAGAGCAAGGATTGGGGGTTCACTCTAGGCACTGCTGCGCTGTGCTGGGGATGTTGCAGCTGCCTGGGAGTGACTTCCCACAGTCATCTCTACTCAAGGGTCACCTAGAACAGGCAGAGGCCAGCCCCAACTGTGGGCTGTGCTGCTTGCCTGGAAAAGAACAAGACATGAACCTTGACCTCATATGTTTGGGAAACTAGACACATCTATATACATGTGCAGAGTTGCATGACCACCCACAGACACTGTTAGAGCCCTTAGGTGGTCAGGCAGGGATGAAGGAAGGAGATAAGTCAGCCTGAAGGATGGGGTGAGGGGATCTCGGGGGGTTGGGAGGGGCTCCCCTTTCAGAGGAGAATGGTGTGAACAGACTGTGGAAACAGGATATCAAATGAGGACATGATCAGGCGTGGAGCGATGGGGGTCAGCTGGGAGAGGCGAGGTGATGTCAGAGCAAGCATCAAAGCTGCATGTAGCCAGCTGTCAGGGTAAGAGCACCTCACAGCTGGGGGGGAGTCGGCTTTAGCAAGATAGGGTTTGCGTTCTGCACCACCCGCCCTTGTCAGTGTGCTGTGGGATTGTCTTAAATACCTCCGGGATTGTTCCTCCACCACAGTCAGTCATAAACTTCTCATGGGCCTCAGGTTTGGGTTGAGGGAAGCCTGCGTGGACATTCTGCTGAGACACTAGGAAACAGGACCCGCTCTAGGGACCTGGTTCTCAAGAGCAGAATTTCATCTGTGTATCCAGATGGGCAGGCAGAGAAAGTTCAGACAGACAGAGCCTTGCAGGTGGAGGACTGTGTGCGGTAAGCCTAGGGGCTGCAGGGAAGAACTGCAATAGTGCAGCTATAGTAGTGCAGCCACAATAGTGCAGCAGTGAAGGCAGGCCTGGCCCCTCACTAGCCCTGGACACAGTGCAAAGGTCGGGGGGGGGGGCAGTCCCGGAGCACAGATAGTCCTTGAGTTTGTGAACTTCCAGAAGCAGGGGCTCTCGTTCACCCTGGAACTCAACTCAACAATGGCGTTCCATACATGATTGCTGAGGAAGAGTGCTTGAATCACAGAGTGGCTAGCTGGCAGGGTTGTTAATAAACTCAAAGACCTTAAGGAAGGCCGGGTGGTGGTGGCACACACCTTTAATCCCAGCACTTGGGAGGCAGAGGCAGGCTGATGTCTTTGAGTTGGAGGCCAGCCCGGTCTACAAGAGCAAGCTCAAGGACAGGCTCCAAAGCTACAGAGAAACCCTGTCTCAAAAAACCAAAAAAAAAAAAAAAAAAAAAAAAAGTTCTTAAGGAAGGACAAAGATGAGTGACTGTGTCAGACCAGGTCCATCAGGAGACAGAAACCTCATGGTGTTTTGAACAAGGAAAGTTTAATATGAAGAACTATTAGCTATAACAGGGGTCTGGGATAATAGGGTTGGTCAGGCAGAGAAAAGAACTTCAGTGAATACAGAAGTAGCGGCTATGAGAACAGCTCCTGCCCCTTTAGTTGCCAGAGTACCAGGGAAGAGGCTGCCCCGGGGCTGAGAGCCAGTCCTTGATGGCGAGGGTGTGGTCACGGCTCCCCGGACGGCAGAGAAGTCACTAGTGCTGCTTGGATGAATCTTAGAAGTCTAGGTTCTGGACTGTTTGGGTCTGAAGGAGGCATCTTCCTCATCTTCCTCGAGGTATGCTGCTCAGCTCTCCAAGGGCATGCTGGGAACTGCTGGCTGCTCTCATACCGGATTGGAGCCAGCGTCTGGAGACGTTGCAACAGGCAAAGAGCTGAGTGCTGGGAGTTTTGGGTTCCTCTTAGAGCTTGATGCCTGAAAGCATCCAGGCTGTGAGATCTGGATGCTGAAGTTCTGTACGATAAAGGAAACTTCAGGACAGCACTCTGGGTCCAGGAAGGTCCGCTTCCTCCTCGAGTGTCTCTCCAGTGCTGCTGTCACCTCCTCCTATGATTTTTTTTTTTTTGAGACAGAGTTTCTTGGTGTAGTGCTGGCTGTTGTAGAATCCACTCTGTAGCCCAGGCTGGCCTCGAACTCAGATCCCCCATCTCTGCCTCCCTGAGTGCTGGGATTAAAGGCTGCCAGGCTTGCCGGTGCCTTCTCCTAAGTTTTACGTTGTGCCAGCCAGCAAAGGAGAAATATTTAAAGGGCTCGTACATATTTTCACAGAGAAGGCAATGAAGGGCGCTGGCACCTGGCAGTGCTTAGTTAGTCCTTTGGTTACATAGCTGTCATGTGCTCCTTTCCTACCCCTCTGTGCTCCTGCACAGCAGCGGAGGGACTGAGCATCTCTACTTGTCCAGACTTCCCCTTCCAAAGTTCTAATGCTGGCTAGTCATGGTGGCACAGACCTGTGATCTCAACATTTGAGAAGTAGGAGCTGAAGATTATATTCAAGGTCAGGGGCTGGAGAGATGGCTCAGCAGTTGTTGCTCTTCCAGAAGACCTGAGTTTGGGTCTTAGCACCCACATCAGGTGGCTCACAATTGCCTGTAGCTCACGGTCCTGGTTCCTGTGTTTGTTCACAGACCACATTTACGATCTGGTTTCCTCCTGTTAAACAGTAGCCTGGAGAGCCGCAGCTGGTCCTGCTTCATTAGTGACCCAAGCCTTCTTTGTTCATGAAGGAGCAGAATCCTCTTCTACCCTTACTTGGGAGCATGGAAATTTTAGGCTCCACTGGAGGGATCTCCCTAATTCTAGTCTGGTCTTCCTGGGGTCCTGCACACCAGCAGTGCTTATTAATAGGACCGGTCACCCTGACATCGTAACGGCTCTTTACAGACAGTTGAGTCAATGGCCCCAGAGGCCCCCAAGTGCCAGGCAGATGTCTCACCTTCTTACAGACCCATTTTGAGGCCTCCTGGTGAAAGCCTTCTTTTGGAGGTTGTGTCTCCTGTGAGATGGAAGGTATGGGGAGGGGAGCAGGAACGAGCCAGATGAAGGGGGCTGGAGAAGAGAGGCTAGAGGCTCTGTAGTTGGCAACGGTGAGAGCAATACACAGCTGTGGTTCAGGAGCCAGCTCGAAGAGGGTGGGAGCTGCCACAGAACTCGTCAGGGACCACAAGCTGGATCTCCCATGGATCTTCAAGCTTGGTCACCCATAGTCCTTACTTAGTCCATGGGAAGCCCATGTGGTTGCTACCAACATAGCCTAAGGAGAGGGTCTTTTGTGCCCCACACTCTGCAACAGGAGCTCCTTTATGGAAGTCTGTGGTGGCTCCTGTTGACTCCTGAGAACAGTTCCAGCTCTTTCACAGCATCTATTTTGGGCATAAACCTTTTATTCTCTCTGCTTCAGGGGCTGTGTCATGGTAACCATTAGCGCAAGCAAAGGAGTCTATGATTCAGATCCATCCCTCCCCTGTGGCTGCCATAGTGGCGGGAGGTGTAGCATGCTCGTGAATGCTTCTTCCGATGGTGGAGCTCTGGTTTCTGGGGGGTGTGAGATGATGACTCTTGAGTCAGCCGGGCTCTGCAGTGAGGACAGGCTGGCAGGACTGTCGGCCCATCACCAGAGGCTCTCGGTATTCTGTGGGCAGCTGGTGGGCTGTGCCGATGACACTTGTGAAGGTGGAAGCAAATGGGACGGTGATGTCATCTCACCCAAAAGTAGAACCAAGACCTCCTCCTGTCCCTTCTACCCACAGCCTCAGCCTTGTGACCCAGAGAGGCTTTGGTCGGAGGTGGGGAAAACCCTGCTGCCCCTCTCACTTTCTGCTTGGACCACCTTTGTGGATGATGGGGCGATGAGGGTGGGGAACAAGCCCACCACCTGCAGGAGTCATCTCGACCTCTTTCCCAATTGTGCAGGAGCTGGGGTCTTTCAGGGTCACCAGCGGTACCTTTGACACTGGGGTCTATGCTTAGTGTGCCTTGCTGGGTGCTGCCCTGTTTCAAGGGCTGTGGAGTTGGCTGGACCTGGATCCATGATCCTGGATGGTCACAGCTGCGGTCCTTAGGATTCTCCGTTCTTTCTTAAAAACATAGATAACAACAGAACTCGCTTCTTAGACTCCTTATAAGGACCGAATGGAACAATTAACACACACTCGAGCACAGTGCTTGTTGTGGGGCAGGCAAAGAGCTGAATGAATAAATGAGCTCCTGCAGGGCAGAGCGCTACATTTGGTTACAGTTGCGCCCCACCCCCGCCAGCCTGCAAACTGAACCAGGAGTAAGGTGGGCTGGAAACTGCTTCCTGCCCTAGCTGTGCCCAAAGTGAATATGGCTGCAAATGTCCTGAGCGCATTACGAGAGACGGCGATGGACAGAGTGGCCTTTGAGCCTTGGTCCTCTTCCTGTGACCTTGGGGCAGATTAAGAGCCTTCCCAGACCTCATTTTCCCCATCTGGGAAATGGGGATAAAAATAGTTCCCACTCCAGATGGTGGGGTGCTGTGCGAGCATTAATGAAATGTTGACATAGTAAAGCTCTCGTCGCGAGCGTGGTGTGGCGTGGCGTAGGAGCTTATTAGTAAGCACAGCTTCTGGTTGAGCGACGTCCACTTGTGGGCACTCCAGGGATTTTGAGAAAGGAGAGAAATCTGTGGGTGGATGAGTCAGACTCTAATAATTGTGAAGATTTATCGATGTTTCCTCAGTGCCAGGCTCTCGAGGAAGCCGTTTCGGTTCATCACTTTTTCAGTCTTTCCTCAGTTTTGTGAGGCGACTCCCGTTGTTCCCTCCATTTGCAATTGAGGAACCTGAGGTCAACCCGATTCAAAGAAAAAAAGTCAAGGATTGGACCAGCCTGGCATCCTGGAGGGCTTCCCAGAGCTTGAGACCAGCTCCTGAGTCAGGCAGCTGGCTCACACAGTGCAGGAAGTTCCCTTACCTCAGGTGCCCACACTGCTGTTACTTTTGGTTCTGTCTCCATTCATTGACTCTTTGTTCTAGGTCCTGCTCATCTCTTATGACCTCAGACTGACTGGCAACCCCCTGACTCACTTTTGGCTCCGCTCATCTTTCTGTAGCATCAGTTTAAAAAAAGTTCAGGTAAAGCCTCTGATTGGCTCTGTCAGGTCACATGTTCACTCGCACCACAGGGAGTCTGGAGGTGGGGGGAATGCAAGCACAATCAAAACCTTCAGAAATCTTCAGAAGACTGGAGGTGGGGAAGGAGGGACTTTGGGGCTCTGACTTGGGGCTGTTTGGGTAGAACAAGGATTCAGGTCTGTGGGTGCTGACGGGTTATTTTGGTTGAGTGATACACAGGCCCTCGCTGAATGAAGGGGGAGCTGGGACCTAAGGCACCATCCGTTCTGAGCTGTTGAGGAGGTTGAGCCTGGAGAGGAAGGTGGAGATGGTGTTGGGGACAGTGGGTGGGACCAACTTGAGGCCCCAGAAGGAGACTGGGTTGTGGGGCTTTGATCTGAAGTGTGACTGGATGTATTCAGCATGACTGGACACCCCCAGTTTTGGAGTGACGAAAGTGAGGTGATATCATGGGCTGGACTGGGAGTTTGTCCATGTGGAGGATTGGATACTTCATGAAGGACAGGGTGCGTGCCGGGAGGAAGGTAGCTGGTGGTGGAGCTGTGAGGTGGTTGCTCTGTGGGCTGTGCTGATTTCACAGAACAACAGAACGGGAATGACTGTAGCTCTGCTCCTATTTCTGGAGGACAGATAGCGGCCACGCACCGCCATTGGCTGCGGTGGAGAGATAGCGGCCACGCACCGCCATTGGCTGTGGTGAAGTTTGCCTTTTCCCCTAGTTCTGGTCTCTCCTGGTAAGTCATCTTTCCTATCAGTAGTACATACAGAGGGTCTAGGGAGCAGGAGATGACCAAAGATGACGCAGGCGGCCCTTGTCTACTCCTCTGCCTTCTCAGAGGCAGCCACTATGGGTCCTTTTAGATGTGCCCAGCAATCTTACTTTATGTTCTTGTAGCTCCTACTTCTGCACATATGAACAGTTTTTGATCCCTCTATATAGATATTTTTCATTGATTTTCTCCTTAATAGATTCTCTTTTGAAACATTATTACATTTATGTGTGTGTGGGAGGGGATTCATACACCCTGGCATGTGTGTATAGGTCATCTCGCAGAGGTCAGTGCTCTCCCTCCCCCATGGTGTTAGACTCAGGTCACCAGGGTTGGTGGCAAGCACCTTTATCCCCTGAACCACCTGAAGCAGTTTCTGTAGTAGGCTTATATTATATTATTATATTATATAACACCCTTCCAGCACCCATTTAGAGATGTCTATCGTGCTTACGTTCACATATGTAGATGTCTGCTTCTAACAGGCATAATAAAAAAGGCCATGTTCTGATTCCCTGAACCTATGGATATGTTACCTCACATGATCAAAGGGACTTGGCAGATGTGATTAAAGACCTCGAAATGGAGAGATTATCCTGGATTATCGGAATCCATCATTGTAATCACGAGGGTTCTTAGAAATGAAAGATGAAGGCAGGAGTGGAGTGTCAGTAACAGGGTACGAGGGACCCATGGCCAGGATAGCTTTGGAGAGGGAAGGGACTGTGAGCCGAGGGAAGGAGTCAACCTCTAGAAGTTGGCACAGTGGGAAAGTGGATTCTCCGTCCTAGAGTCTGTAGGAAGGAAAGCGGAACTGCCGGCACCTTGGCCTTAGCCTTAGGAGAACCACTGTGACTTCTAATGCTCAGGCTAACAGATAAGAAATCTGCTCTTTTAAGTAACTAATTTTGTGTTACCTAAAGTGTTGTGCAATATGTGTGTGTTTGTAAGCACCTTTGTTAGACAAACAAATATCTGTGTTACTATGTCAGTGTGACTTATTCACAGCTGAGCCTAGTTAGTTTCTTTCTCATTTTTCCCTGTAGTTAGTCGTTGCCTTGTTTTTCACTTGCCTTGTTTTCTTTTCCTTCCTTTTTTTGCTTCCTCCCTCCTTCCCTCCCTCCCTCCCTCCCTCCCTCCCTCCCTCCCTCCCTCCCTCCCTCCCTCCCTCCTTCCTTCCTTTCTTCCAGTCAGGGTTTCTCTGTGTAGCTGTAGCTATTGGAACTCACTCAGTAGCCCAGGCTGGCCTCAGACTCAGAGTTCCACTTGCCTCTGCCTCCCTGTGCTGGGATTAAAGGCGGGCTTTGTTTCCTTTGTGCCCGTTGCTGACTTCTTCTACTACTCACCTGATAACATCAGCTTGATTTTGCAGAGAGACAGTAGCCGTGGATTGTCTTCTTTTGAGATCTGTACTCATTCACCCTGGGTTGGGTCCACTGTTCTCTAGGCATGTGGCTGTGATGGCTGACATGTGATGCCCCTTTGCGGTGACCCTTGGCACTCTCCCCACCTGTTGGTGGTGGATGTTTTTGTGCTTTCCTCCTGCTCGG
Organism: Arvicola amphibius; assembly: GCF_903992535.2. Lineage (NCBI taxonomy): Eukaryota > Metazoa > Chordata > Mammalia > Rodentia > Cricetidae > Arvicola > Arvicola amphibius. The sequence goes on from NC_052048.2 coordinate 132,999,244, forward strand.
CTCGTCCGCCTGGTTGGAGTGTGTTCTCTAGGACCGGGGACTCCGTACCTCAATCCAGACAGCACCTGGGTCCGGCTGTAGACTAGGACTAGAGGGTGTCTCTACCACTGGTCGGGTCCAGCGGCAGGTGGCAGGGCCTGGCAGGCCTGCGTCTTGAGTCAGGGTGTTTCTGTGTAGTTCCTTTAGCTTCACAAAGAGCCCTTCCCCTTGTCTCATGTGCTGGTTCCCTGCATTCTAGACATTTTCCCAGCTTCCTTCCAATAGAGTGTGAGACCTGGTGTGGCCGAAAGTGTCTTTACTCTAGTCTCACACTTAAATGATGAGATGACAGAGTGAAGTGCCCTACCGGGAGAGGTGAGCTTTGTTTCTTTTCCTTTGTTCCCCCCAGGCCGTATCTTACCATGTAGACTTGACAGACCTGAAATTTGCTATATTGATCAGGCTGTCCTTAAACTCATAGCAAACCTCCTGTCTCAGCCCCCCCACACACACAAATAGCTGGGATGACAGTTATACACAACATGTCCACCTTTTTATTTCTTTTTAATGAACCACTTCTATTAAATGATGAATATTTTTCTACACACAGGTTTGGGTGCATATTGTCAGATATTTTGGCAAGTGGGTGCATGTCTGTGTGTGTGTGTTCCATGTTCCTAGGTGCATGTATGTGTGTTCAGGTGTGCACATGTGTGTGAATGTGGAACACTGCCTGACCAGCAAAGCTTCTGGTAGTTCTCTCCACCTCCAACTTCTGGGACAGGCGTGTGCTGGGATTACAGACAAGTGTGTTTCTGCACCTGCCCAGCTTTTACTTGGACTCCTGGGATCTGAACTCCCTGATATGCCTCTCCAACCAGCACCCCACCTAAAGAGCCCCTCTGCTGCCTGCATTGTGGTGGTTCAGTACTCTGGGTAACGTGCTCATCAGGTCAGGGATTGGCATAGCCGTCACCTCAGGCATCACCCACGCTTTGTGTTAGGAACAGTCAGACTCCTCGTCGCTCTTCCATGCCGCAGAGCCTGGAAGTTCCTCCTCGTGAAGCTGGGAGATGGCTCAGCAGCTAGGAGTGCTTGCTGCTCTTGCAGAGGCCCTGAGTTCTGTTTCTGGTACCTACCCATAGTTGCCCTGTTCCTGGGGATACAGCACCCTCCTTTGGCCTCTGAGGGAGCCCACACATGTGACATACATAATCACATGTATACAATACACATTAAAAAAAACTTTTTAAAAAAGTTATTACTTGTATCTAGCTGTACCCCGGTACCCACTAACCATCTTTCTCATCCTCTCACACGCCTCCTCCCTCCTCTGGTAACTGCTACTCTGTCCTTTATTCTGTGAGACTAACACATAAAACAGCTTTCTCCTTTTCCCTGAGGCAGGGTCTCACAGTAGCTCCGGTAGGCTCAGAACTTGCTAGGTAGTCCAGACTGTCTCTGCCTCCCAAATGCTGGGATTAAAGGCTTGTGCCACCCTGACTAGGCAAGCTTTTACATGTAAATAATGCCCTGTGGCATGCCTGGTTCCTTTTTCTTTCTGTCTGTCTTCCTCCCTTCTTTTTTTCCCCAAAACAGATATCTCTGTGTGACAGTTTTGGCTGTCCTGGAACTCTCTTTGTAGACCAAGCTGACCTTGAACGCATAGAGATCCACCTGCTTCTTCCTCCCAAGTGCTGGGATTAAAGGTGCTCCTAACCCTCCCACGTGGCTGCAAATGGAAGTTCCATTGTTTTGTAACTGAACAATACTGATCAGCCATACATCCCATCTTCTTTTTATTTTGTCACCCGTTGGTTGATTCCCTATTACAAACAGCACCTTGGTAAATATGGGAGTACAGATGTCTCTTTGACATCTTTCATCTCTTTTGGATATGTGAGGTTATGATAGTGGGCTAGTGAGATCCTGGATCATATGATAAATCATTTCATTTCTAGTCAGCCACTGAGTTTTATATTTCTACTACCATGATTTTGTATTTCTAGAAGTTTTTTTTAAAAGATGCATATATATTTTTTTAGCAGTGTGTAAGTATGTGTGTCTCTGTGTGTGGATATACAAGGAACCCAGAGGTGTCACATTCCCAGAAACTAGGGTTACAGGTGGTTGCTAGCCAGTTGATGTGAATGCTGTGTAGGTGGTGTTTTATGTCCCACCAGCCTGCTCACAAATAATCACACAGAGACCTATTATTAATTATAAATACTTTGCCGATAGCTTAGGCTTGTTACTAGCTAGCTCTTTTAACTTAAATTAACCGTATCTCTTATCTACGCTCTAACACATGAAAGTACGGCATGCTCATCTCCTGCTTCCTCTGCATCTGTCTAGCAACTCCACCCTTCTTCCCAGCCTCTCTTTTCGTCTGCAGGTCTTGCCTAGCTTCTGCCTGTCTAGTTATTGGCCCTTTGGTCCTTTATTAAACCAAGAGAGCAACAGATAGCCACAGTGTAAAAAGCTTGTTCCACGGCGTGCCATGCGGGGGGCTGACCCCTGTCCTAGTTAAGAGCGGTGGACTCTCTTGAGCCGTGCATCTCTCCAGCCCCTAGAAGTGCTTTCTGTTCTCTAACTTTTCTTTTTCAGTAGCATCACCTTTTTGTTTCGTGGCTACAGGACATCTTTTCTGTTTTGCCATGTTCATGTTGCCGACTTTGTGTTTTGTTCCACACAGTTTGATGTTGTTTATTCTGGTCCCTATCTTCCGAGTCAAACGCTTTCCTGAAGCATCTATTGGCCTTTGGTTGACCTTTCTAGATTAAGAACAGGGATTGCAGGAGGCAGAAGCAGGGAGAGCTCTGTGAGTTATAAGTTAGTCTCGTCTATAAAGCCAGTTCCAATCCAGCCAGGGCTACACAGTGAGACCTTTTCTCTAAATAAATAAGCGATGAACAGGGGATTGGCCAGGTGTCATGGTTCATGCCTGAAATCACCGCTCACATGGTAGAAGCAAAAAAATCTTTAGTCTGAGGATATCCTAGGCCGCACAGAAAGGTCCAGGCCAGCTTGGGCATTATAATAAGATCCTGTCTCAAAAATAAAACAAACAAAAAACTACAACAGACAACCGCAACCAACTAACCTAGAGGAGTTGTTTGGAAGCTTGGCCTGAAGGCTTGTCAGCTCTCAGATCCACACTGGTGGACGCCCACTGTGGTGCTCACACTGGTGGACAGACAGGCAGTCCTGGCCCCATTATGGTGCTGGTGTAAGTGCTGCATCCTTAGGCCTTTTGCCCTAGAGGAGATCTGGGCCTGGCTGCCACTGTTTTCCAGCCCAGTGGAGGACGAGCCTAAGAATCTCATCAGCATTTCCCAGTCTTGAAGTTTTGTTTGTAATGTCTTTTCTCCTGTTCGGCCTGTTCTTGTCACTTCACACCTTCCTTTAGAAGAGAAGATCTGTCTGGAGGTTGAGGAAGATGTGGAGGCCATTGGAATTACAGCTCTCCCTAGGCATGGTGGCACACACCTGCAATCTCGGCACCTGGTGGTGGAGGCAGGAGGGTCAGAAGCTCAAATTCTCAGCTGTGTAGAAAGCTTGTGGGCAGAAAACAAAATGGCAACAACGAAAGCTTCTGTCAGGGCAGTTCAGTTAGTGGGGTCCTTGGCATGTACCACAGAGACCAGCCAGCCGTGGTAGACAGACTGATAAATCCCAGCACGTGGAAGGTGGAGGCAGGAGGATTTCCCTGCTAAAGACTGACTTATTTGTGTGTGCGTGTGTGCACACCAATGCCTGCAGAGGCCAGAAGAGGATGGCAGAGCTGAGAGTTACAGGCTGTTTTGAGGCACCTGGTGTGGGTACTGGGAACCAGGGTCCTCTGGAAGAGCAGCGAGTACACTAACTGATCCGTCTCTCCAGCCCTAAGGATGAACACTTTTATGGTGTTGTTACACACACTTTCTTCAGGGTCTCTATGGACATGAAGAATTATTGAGGAGAAGAGAAAAGTTGCTGGTGGTGATGGCTGAGCTCATGGTGAGGATTCCTGTTGGGCAGCTGTGGTCTGAATGAGGAGGACGGTGTAGGTGCTGGGGACTGCCAGAGACTGAGGTAGGCTCTGTGCCTGCTACTGGCTCGGGACAGTGGTCCAGGAGCTCACTGCCCCTGTAGCCAGGGTAACTTGAGAAGAATGTGGCTCTCGGGAGCAGGTGGGCAGTGCTGTGTGCAGGCTTGGGACCTTGGCCACTAAATGGGGCCTTGCCTGGTCCCATGCTGACGATTTCAGAAGTTCAGATCATGCTGAGGGATTTTGAGATCTCCAGAGAAACACAAAGGTTTGACCCAGGACCACCGTTTTCTGTGATGACCTTTCTTGAAGCTTGCTTGTCAGGGATGTGGGTGGCCCAAGAGACATTTCCTTCCTTTCCCTTTCCTGCGTGACTGCCCTTGTGGTTGGTGCCCTCTGCTGTTCTGCCTTTCCTGCCCACTCCCTCCCTTCCCCCTCCGGGTCAGGGACTCCCCTCCCAGAACCCGAGTTCAGGTTCTCCTGTGTCTCTCTGGACCATGGCTCAGACTAATTCCCATTGCTTACTTTGTGCCTGGTCTGTGTCCTTTGTGGGACACTTGAAGGTACCTCTCTAGTCTGCTGGCAGCTCTCCTGTTGCCAGTGAGGCCCCAACAGCCGGGCAGGTGGGAGCCAGATGACATCCTGAGACTCAGCTAACCCAGTCAGGACCTTATCTGCTGGCTCTGGGGCCAACATTCTTTCCCACTGACCTCCTCGGTGCTATCAAACCACTTTTCAAGGCTTTGATGTGTGTGAATGGAATGGACTGTGATCACAAGGGAAGCTGGGATTTGGGAGGACTCATTGGCCAATGGCAGCAGGAAAACCTATTGGAGTACAGGGTTGGATCTGTTTTCCTTTTATGCTGTGGAGAGCATTTTCTGTAGGCTTGGGGATAAGGGGGACTTAGCTTCCAAGAGCTCTCAGTCCCTCAGGGTTCAATCATGAGATCTGGCTCGCACCTCAGACATATTCCAACTGTTTGAGCCTTAGCCTTAACAGTAAACTAAGAAAGTGTTTGGAGTTTTCCAAGTGAGTTATGGTGTCACGGTGTGGAGCCACTCTCTTCACTGCCAGCCACTCTCTCAGGTATTTGGGCAGCCAACCTTCACAGAACCCAGTACCTAGCCAAGCTTAGTGCTGTAGGGATAAGATGCCGCCTCCCTGGAGCCTGCCTAGTTAGGGTGCCGTTGTTGGGCATAGCCTCTTCTTGGTTTTTAACCTCTGAGGCCTTTTCCCTTCTGGATCTGAAATGGCCCCTTCCCGCTCCAGCTTCCTCCCACCACTGCCAGTGCAGAGCCCAAACTGGGGCACCCGCCTCCCAAGCGGTCACATCCGTAGGGAAGAAACAAGTCCCTTGGGAGACCCAAGCCTGGGTAGTCTCCCACTCCTGGTTTTCCAGGGAGCCCTAGCAGAGGGGGCTGGGAGGAAAGGCCCAACAGGGAGGGGAGCTGGGAAGCAGAACAGGGAACTGGAAGGGGAAGGGTGTGGGTGGGCTCCGATCCAGCCTACCTCCTACTCTCCCACTGCTGCCAATCCCCTCCCGGGCAGGCACACACTCAAGGCAGGGGCTTGGCGCTGTCTCTTGGGTGGGGGGAGCAGGAACTGCTGCGTGTGTCTGGAGTGAAGGGGGTTGATTTGTCGCAGTAACACACCCACCCTGAGCTGTGGCCTAAGACTCAGGCTTTGTTATTTCACTGGCTTGCGGCCCACACCTGGAGGAGGAAGAAAAGCCCCTAAAATACAGCTGAGTGTGTATTTGGAAGGGCTCAGGCCCACCAGTTCTGAGGCAAATGGGGCCACAAGAGGGGCTTGCAGAGAGTGCTCGCATGCCTTTCAGTGAGGCTATGGCCTTGGCCTCACCCCTCACACCCAGAGTCCAGCAAACCTGTATCCCAGCACAGCCTGGGTTAGGACCTCAGCTTTGTTAGTGGGGTACTGGTCCCAGGCAGGCTGAGCAAAGTGACATTCATTTCACTACATCCTGTGGCTGTTGCTCACTTCCTCCTCCACTTGAGGAGCGGTGTGGGGGTGGGGGGGTCGGGTGAGGACAGATTAGAAGGAAAATGTAGCTGGGCTAGGGGCCTCTGGTGACTGGGATTTCCCAGAGACTGGCTGGGGTGAGGGAGGGTTGCGGAAATGTTCAGAGGGAAGAAAAGTAGAGAAGGGGGGAGCAGGAGGCTTCTGGAAGTCCCAGAAGTGGCACACACTACACCTTTGAGTTTCTGAAAGGGATTGTCATAGTCTCCAGGACCTCCGAAGAGGTGGAGTCTGCCTCAGTTTCTCACGCTCTGGCGTGCTGCCGAGACTGAGAGAAGAGAGGTCAGAGGCCCCGCTGGCCCTGGACTGGAGTCCTGGGAGGGACCTGACTGTGCCCTGCTGATGAGCTTCTCTTCTCCACAGGCAGAGCCACCTGAAGGCCAGCGCAGAGGCAGCAACTCTCCTCGGGGGCTTGACATCAGGATCTATGTTTAAGTTTTAGCTCTTGCTTACAAAGACCACAACAACTCCATCTCTGAAGCCCAGCAGCTCCACAGAACCCTCGAAGCCCCAGCCTGCCTCCCACTGCCTAGCTGCCAGCAATGCCCTCCAGCGGCCCCGGGGACACCAGCAGCTCCACTCTGGAGCGGGAGGATGACAGAAAGGTGAGCAGCCCACTGGGCTCTTGAGGGACCCTGTGGCTGGTGCCCCCACATAATGAGAGGTTAAATTCTGAGGTGAGATGGGGCTCTGAACCAAGGTAGTCCTGGTTCTAGGTTCTAGACCACTGTGGTCTTTGAGCACAGACTTAAGCTCTTGGTGGTGCCTCATTGAGGGGTCATCTGGGTAGGGGAGTCCCAAAAACCTGGATTTCTTTTTGGATCTGCCCTATACTGTATAATGTCAGGTAAGCCATTGTACCTCTGTGTTGGATTTGCCTGTTTCCCCATTGTATTCAGTAGCTTTCTGGGGCACTGTAGACATGAGGTGATCAGCCCACACAGACATTCATTCACACACGTGGCTGTGTTCAGATGTTCAGGACCAAGTGACATCATCAACCTTTGGAGATAATGATGTCACCACCTACCCAGGCTCCAAAGCGAGTATCACTGGGTAGTCTTTGATGTGGCTCTAGGCCATGGAACCAGTGACTTCTGTGTTTTCAGAGTCCCGTGAGAGGTGACATTTTACTAAGCTCTAGGTCGGGTCAGTAAAGGGATTTCATCAAATGGGTGGGAACCCCTGAAGGGACCACAAAAGTTAACTTGGACCTGGGGCCGGAAGTTCCAACCCTGGAGTCTGTGCCTCTTTGGTCAGTATCTGCGCTTCACCGTCCTGCCGTTCTGAGCCTCTGGGAGAAGTGTGAAGTTTGTTCTTCTGACAAGGGCTGGCCACGGCTCAGGTGTGGGGCCCCTGAGCCCCCAAGCAAGGGCAGCAGCTGGGAGTCCTCTTCACCCTTACTTGGCTCCTTCCTGCTCCATTCATCCTTAATGTGCATGTGTGTTTCTGTGTGTTTCTGTGTTCTTGGTGTCTTCCATCATTGTTCCTTTGTCCTGGTGACAACCCTTGAGACATGTGAGGTAAGGCAGGTGGCCCTGATTTACAGAAGGGGTTGCTGAGCTTCTGCTAAGCCCAAATGGGGGTCTGGTCTCATAACTCCTGGATCTTACCTTACCATAGCCACCCATAGTCTTGATATACACAAGGGTCCCACCCCCAATATATACACATACAGATAGGTGTGCACACAAAAAGTCCAGGGCCCCAGCTTGCAACCCTGCACATTGCGCTCTCTCTCTCTCTCTCTCTCTCTCTCTCTCTCTCTCTCTCTCTCTCTCTCTCTCTCTCTCTCTCTGTGTGTGTGTGTGTAGACATATAGACATATGTACTGACAAGGCAGGAATCATCTGTGCCTCTGAACTGGGTTCTTGGGAGCTCTCAGTTCACTCCCCCCTCTCTTTTGTACACAGTCTCACGCAGTTCAAGCTGGCCTTAAATGCCCTTATTGTAGCAAAGAATGACCTTGAACTCTGATCCTCCCATCTCTACCTCCTGAGTGCTAGATTAGGCTTGTGCTACTTCAGCTGGCTTATGCAGTGTTCAAACCCAGCCTAGTGTGTGCCTGGCAAGCACTCTGCTTACTGGGCGACATCCCCAGCCCTCCAGCCTCTCCCTTCTGATCCCATGGGAAATGACTAGATAGTCTAAGTTCCCTGCAGGCTTCCTCAGTTCCTTTTGCTCTGAACTCAATCAGTGCACAGATACTTACAGTCTCCTGTATTCTGCAATGGCAGCTGTGCTATAGCTATTTCCCCCCTTTCCTTGGGCCTGGCTTTGTGTCTCTGCTAGACTGGGTGACACTGAGCCTCCTCTGCCCTGGCTCCACACTCTGATGGATGCTGACACCCCTTCACATATTCTTCAGACACCCCCCGCAGATGGGGCAGACTCCTGCTGTTGGACTGTGCACCCCATCCTGCAAGGCAGGTGGTCTCTGTATTGTGATAATTCTGTATGGAGCAGAGGAAGAACACTAAAAGGAGTCAGAAGTCCCAGGCGCCAGCCCTGGGGCTGCCACTTGTGGGAGATGTGACTTCAGGCTCTCTGGGCTTGTGTTTGCTCAGCTGGGAAATGGGAATAGTGACTTCAGCCTTGTCTGTCTTACAGGGTGCCTGTGGAAGTCAGATGAGGTCACGGGCAGGGAAGTGCCCTGCAGACAGCAAAGTCTGGTCCAATTATGAGGGATTACGATTGCTATTATTATCTACCCATAGTAACTACTCTGGCTCGGGTGGCAACAAGCACACACCCAGCCCTAGATCCCGGGACTGATAGAGTGAGCATACTCACATACTGGCAGGGGCCATTATAACAAAAGATGACAGCAGTCTGGACAGACAAAGGCTGGGGCTTGGCTGGGCCTCCTTTCTAACCACCTACACCCACAGCACATACACTGGCTCACCTGGCACCCCTCCCTAGCACCTATGGACTGGCTCCAGCTGCAGCACACAGACACCTGGTAAAGGCAGGTAGAGACACTGACAGTTGCCATAATGGTCCTTGAAAGCCAGCCTAGGGCAGGGGCATTGTGTAGCTGCATATGGGGGACATGGACTTTGCTCTATAGCCAAAGAACCTCCAGAGGTGCCACAGACACCTGGCACAATGGAGCCATCTGCTGAGCCTGAGGGTAGGGATGAGGCTCCTGCTGGCCCTTTCATTCACCAGCCCCACCTGCTTGTCTAGCCTTATCCTTGCTGCCTCCAGATACCATGTGTACCCTTCCTGGGCCTTGCTTTTGCCTCCTCTCTCCTGCTGGCTGCTTCCTCGATCACCCTCGTCTCTGGGAAAGCCCTGACTGTATTCTCATGGGTTACAGTTTCCAGGAGACCAGCGTGACTCAGATGTGACTCCCAAACCAACCACTCAGCGTCCCCTGCCAACATGGGAACTGCATGGTGCAAGCCCCTGCCTGACCTGCAGAGTTGAGAGCTCTGGGGAAGGGACCCTAGGGGTCTGTCGCCCTCAGCCCAGGAGGGTGGGGTCTACAGCTCCTCTCTTGCACATGATTGCCCAGGGTCTGCACCGGCATGAAGTAGGAAGAATGCCGTGGATGGGAGCCAAGAGACATCAGACTCCACCAGAGAGCCCAGGGCCAGACAGGTGGGGTGCAATTGTGGTGAAAGACAGAAGGGGCTGTGCTCGTCTCAGAGGACACAGAGGGGACTATAGAAGTTACCCCATTCTTGCATCCTGCCATCCGTGAGCTGGGCAGGGGTTGCTGCTTGGGGAGGCTGAGAGCAGAGGGGCTCATGTGGGGATTAGGAGCAGTGCCTTGGTAAATGAGTCTATAGCACAGGGTTGGGGCTCTAAGAGGCAAGTAGGGAGTCAAGGAACTCAGAGGGGAAATGGAAGTACATGTCATCACTATGGAGGGGAAGGAACAAGAACATTCCCCCACATATGAACTGGAGCAGGCAGTGTCTAGGCCCTAGGCTCTTTCTATTACCTGCCTGCTTCTTTGCTCTGGCTTCAGACACTTTGTGGCCAAGATGCATTGAGCATTGATCGTTTGCTAGAAACGCCACATGCATTATTTTATTTCTTATAGTTACCCCAAAGGCACTGATATTCTTATGATAGTCTTATTAAGGATGAAATTAAAGCTTAGAAATGCTAAGCCACTGGTCTGAAGTCTCCCAGGGTGCTATTCAGGGTCCTCCCGGGTGAAGGGGGATGGAGTGAGCAGCGGCTTCCAGCTGTGCTGCCCAGAAGTGTTGCATGGGTTTCTCCTGCCGCAGGTTGAAGGGTGTTCATTTACAATGAAAGTTGAGGGTTTGTGTAGCTCTTCCCTTGTGGATGTCAAAGGCACTTCTGCTCCAGTAGGAATGTGGACACATACACGTGCACGCACACACACACACACACACACACACACACACAGTCTTCCTCATTGCAGACACTACTATGGGCATCTCACTTCTCTACGTCCCTTACTCTTTGGATGTATTGTTCTTTTTCTTCCTCCTTCCAACCCTGTCTTCAGACTTCCTTACCTTTCCAGGAGCTTCTAACTCAGCTCAGTTCCACAAGTCTGCAAGTTAGACCAGATGTTCCTGGAGGACTAGTGAAGGACAGGGATAGGAGGGAACAAAGATGGTAAGGCCATGCCATGTCAGTCGGGCTGGTCCTCGGGCAGCTTACCCCCCTGCCCTTCCTTTTGTGGGGTGGAGGAGACTGCAATAGTGCAGATTTGTGCTGGAGAGTTCAAAAGTACGTGTGTGTGTGTGTGTGTGTGTGTGTGTGTGTGTGTGTGTAGGTGTGCATGGGGCTAAGACTAGGACTCTTTTCTTACCTCCCTCCTCCAGCCCAGAGGCCTGGCAAGTACAGGGTTCCCTTGGCACTGAGCTCTTCCTCAGTGTGGCACAGAGCTCAAGGGCATCCTTGGGTGAGGTCCTTGCCAGCCTCAAATCCTGGCTTTGCTTGCCGGTCCACAGTCTGCAGGAACATGGAGCGTTCTGGGGGCTCCTCTGCCTGTGTTTGCTTAGATTTCCCTCCATGATCACTCAGGGCTCACTTAGAGGCTCCTCTGAAGAGCATCTCCAGAGGACTTTTATATTTTTATTTTAAAAAAAAATTTTGGTGTTTTTCTTGCATGTATGTCTCTGTGAGAGTGTCAGATCCCCTACGACTAGGGTGACAGACAGTTGTGAGCTGCCATGTGGGTGCTGAGAATTAAACCTGGGTCCTCTGGAAGAGCAGCCAGTGCTCTTAACCACTGAGCCCTCTCTCCTGCCTCCTTTATTTATTGTTTTTTCAATCATTTATTTTACCGGGCAGCGGTGGCACATGACTTTAATCCCAGCACTTGAGAGGCAGAGGCAAATGGATTGCTGTGAGTTCAAGGCCAACCTGGTCTACAAAGAGAGTTCCAGGACAGGCTCCAAAGCTACACAGAGAAATCCTGTCTCCAGAAAGAAAAACAAAAACAAACAAAAAAATAATTTATTTTAAATTGCATGTGTGTGCATATCATGTATGTGTGTACATGCCATATGTGTGTACGCATGCCACATGTGTGTGCACATGCCACATATAAGTAGAGGTCTGGCGTCTAGAGGTGCCACATCCTCGGAGCTGGAATTACAGCTCGTTGTGAGTTGCCTAATGTGAGTGCCAGGAATAGAACTCAGGTCCTCTGAAAAAGCAATGCATACTTTTAGCCACTGAGCCATCTCCCAGCCCCTTGCCCCCATCCCTAGAGTATTTTTAAATAGAGAAAAGTTGATTTTTTTTTCCTTCTCACATGATAATGACTTGTACATTTCTACTTAGTGGAGTAATTGACTGCTTGGCACTTGCGGCAGGCTTCTGATGTACATGGCCTGCTAGAGCCAACCAGGACCCAGGCTTTGGCTTATATTGTCTAAAATTCTTTAAAGTTAGATGCTATGAGCCATCCAGTGTAGCCATGCTGTCAGAAAGGCCTTGGGCGGGGTCAGCCAGGCCCTGGAGACCAGCCTGGATTCGCATCAGGGGTCTCATGTGTGACTCAGCTGCAGAGCCAGCTCCACGTCTGCCTGGGGTACTTCAGGGAAATGGCGCATGTGAGTGATTGACTGACTTAGGGACATGCTACATAGTAAGCTAGCCTCATTAATCTAGATTTTAGATAACTATCACTCGTCCCTCTGCTCGGGGCCTGCCTGCTTGCCTCCACCCCTACCTGTCTGCCTGCCCCCTTTTGGAGGTAGCCCCCTCGGGGCTTTGGGGGAAGGGAGCCAGGTGGGGTGTGTTGAGTGTGGCCTGGAGCCCTCTCCGAGTCAGAATTGTGAGGAGAAGCTCTTCTCCAGGTCTGCAGGCACAAAAGGCCTGAGGTCCCTGTATGCATGGGACAGAAGGGAAACCAAGGCAAGCAGCAGTGAGGTCTACAGCCTGCTGTGCATAGCTCCAGGAGCCTGCACAGGGCCTCCAGCCAGGACTGTCATCACTTGGGTCCTTCCTGCTGTAAATGATAAGGTGAGGATCAGAGCTCAGGCCTGTTAGGAAAGCAGGTTCCCTAGGGTAAGTGTAGGGAAGACTGGACTCAGTGATGTAGAGGGAGCATGGAGAGCTGACCTTAACTAGTGAGTGTCCTAGGACAGGAAATGACCCCTCTGCCCTGGCACCTGGCCTGGGCCCAGGAGGGCTGGTTTACCCGTGGCTACCTTTGCAGTGCCGCAGGACAGGTAAGGTGTCAGCCATAGGTATCTTCACTGTATGATGTGGCGAGTTATTTAGGCATATCCTTTAAACACAGTTGTTCATAGTAGCCTGGGAGATGTCTGCTGCCTTTATCCCCACTCCACAGGTTGGGATCCAAAGGATGCTAGGGAACTTGACAGAGGTCAGGTGGCCATCAGGGAAAGTCCAGAGCCATAGTGGGCTGCTGAAGGAGCGGGCATGAGTGGGTGTAGTGCCCACAGGGTTGGTTGCCAGCTGTTCCACTGTAGACCGCAGCATTGCCTCGGCCACGGGCTCGTTTCTATGTCATCTCCTGCTCGAGACTGAGTCCATTCATATCCAGTACCTAGGAGGTACTCAGTGGATATTTTCATCACATCCCTATTGCCTTGCCTGCTGGTGGAGGGTGAGATCCAGCCCACTGTGTTTGTGTTTGTTCCAGAAGTAAGTGAGGCAGGCAGGGTTATGGAGGCAGGATGGATGCCCTGGCAGGCAAAACTATTGCTAATTCTTTAACATGAATGAAGCACCTGCTATGTACAAATACCCATAATTTATAGGGGATCGCAAAGGAAAACTAAGACAGGTCTCCTGTCTCCAGGGATGTGGCCTTTGGCTAGAAGGGACAATTTCCATCAGTATTTATCCTATGCAGCCACCGAATGTTTGCGGACTACTGTCGAATTATTGAAACAAAGGGCTAATGAGCTTTCAGAGGTGACTATAGAAGGATCTCGAGCAATTCTTGGGATTCCAGGGGCTCAGCCTTTGCCCCTTGCTGTGTAGCGAGAACCACGTGTTGTCGGGGGACAAGGCATGTCTGCATGTGAATGTGTGCATGTGAGAGCTGTGCATGTTTTGTACAGGTCTGCCGTGCCCTGCTAGGGCTCCCACCATAGGATGCTCTGGCGGCCGGGGCAGGGCTTCGCCTCCTGCAGAGGACAATTCTTTTCATCAAATTCCACAGCCACTGACAGCCCCTGGGAGACCAGCCAGCTGGCAAAGACAGTACAAGCTTATTGTCCGGGGAGGCCCGGGCAGGTAGTTGGCTAGATCTGGCACGTTCATCTCCTTGACTCAAACACCAACTTGAGGCATCCGATCAGCAGATTCTGGGTCAGTGGCTTCTGGTCTAATCATTGACGGGAGCATGGATGTCTTTCTGTTTTGAGAAAGGGGTTCTGGCAAAATATCTCTTTGTGGGGCAAGGGTACCTGTGTCTAGGCATGAAGAGGCAAGCATGAATAAGTGTGTGTGTGTGCCAGTGAATATCAGGTGTGCGGTCGGTGTGCATCACTCATGTTTTTGCTGTATGTGCTTGCACATGTGTGTGTAGAACATGGCATAGGGGGATATAATGACAGCTACATTGGAAAGACACACAGGCTGGGAATGAGAAGGTGGAGCCGTTTGTTTTGAAGGCCTTCACGCCTGCCTCTCCACCTTCCAAGAATCTCATAGTCTCTCTTGTTTACTACCTGTGTCATGGGAAAACATGACACCCAGTCTGGTTCCTGTAAATCAGAAGAATAAAATGAAACCGCCTGACATGGTAGTGCAGACCTATAATCCCAGTGTCAGGAGGTAGAGGAAGGAGGATCAGAAGTTCAAGACCAGCCTCCGATGCTTGAGAGCCTGTTTCAAAACCCAACAACAAAAAAGAGTATGTGGATTCTGCTGTACTATACACATGTGAGCGATTATTGTTGGCACAGCCAAGCTTGTCAGGCAAAGTTATGCGTGACTTAAAATAATCCATCCTGTAAGCTGCACTAACATGTAGGTCAAACCATAGCCTCCGAAGTTTAGACGGAAACCACTTGCTCTAGCAGGACAGACACCCTTGTGAAGGTGCCCTCACGCTGTAAAGACTCCAGAACTGGGAAGTGACCATTGTGTTAAGGTATGGAAGATACATTTGGGGTTGTGGCATATGCCTGTAATCCTGACACTTGGGACACTCCGAGTCACACCCTGAGGGCCTCCCCAACAAACAGTAACATATAGAAAAGAACACAGGTGTGGGACTGAAAAGCTGACTCAGAGGTTAAGAGCACTGGCTGCTCTTCCAGAGGTCCTGAGTTCAATTCCCAGCAACTACATGGTGGCTCACAACCATCTGAACTGAGATCTGGCGCCCTCCTCTGGCGTGCGGGGCATACATCGAGGCAGAATGTTGTATACATAATAAATAAATAAACTTAAAAAATATTAAAAAAAGAACACAGGTGTGGTGGCTCATGCCTGTTATCAGCCCTTGAGAGGGTAAGGCAGGAGGATTGGTGTTAAGTTTTGAGGCAAGCCTGGGCTACATAATGAGTTTTAGACCAGGCTGGGCTAAAACCGTAATAATCCTGTTTGTGACTGTGGAAACAAAGATCTCTGTGTCTCTGGAGCCCTGTGTACTGTGTATTTGCCCAGGTTTGTAGGTTTGTGTGTTCATCTCATTTGTGTATGTGGACTCTATTCTTTCCTGAGTATCCGCTATGTGATAGTCACTCATCCAAGGGCTTCCAGTGTCTGTCTTGTGTAGACGCATCAGCCTAGGCCTTTCTTCATTTTGTTTTGGGGTTTTGAAGCAGGCTCTCAAGTACTCTAGGCTAGCCTAGAACTTCTGATCCTCCTGCCTCCACCTCCCAAGAAGTCCCGACTGGCCTAGCACAGTAGTGTACGCTTATAATCCTAGCATTAGGAGGCCGAGGCAGGAGGATTGCAAGTTTGAGACCAGCCTGAAATTCATAGTGAGACTCTACCTCCAAAACCAAAAATAAACAACCGCTCTGGTTGCTTCCTTTAAGAAGCTCGTAGTCAGCATGATGCTCAGGTTGAACTCCTATGCAGTAGGCATTACAGGCATAGACACCCTTTTATCAGGATCTACCCATTCAGTCTAGGTAGGGGACAAGAGGAAGACCAGGGAACACAAGCCCAGGAAGTGAGACTGGGAAGCCTTCAGGAAAGGTGGTTCAGACAGAAGAAATAACTATGCCTAGATGCCTGGGGAAGCAGCCACTTTTGCAGCTGCTGCCTGTGTTGGGGCCCTGGGATGGAAAGGAGACACAGGCATTCAAGCAAGAGCCCAGGGGACCTTTGCAAGAACTAGGAGCTGGATTTGATCCTGCAGGCCCTTGGGGTTCCCCTCAGAGGAGGCTTAAGCTCTGTAGAATGACATAATCCACCTTCCAATTTGGAAAAGTCGGGGAGCCCCAGCATCCGCATAGCTCACCATAGCAACGGCAGCAGCCAGATGTTGGGATCTGTCTGCTCGAGAGTGACGGCTGCACATGGAGGAGAGCGCTGGGATTTGCTGGAGACCAAGAGGGGTGGGGGTGAGGTGCTGGGGATGCTGGCCTGTGAAACATGGTCAGGCTGTATGGAGGCAGGAGGAAGTGAACAGTTCCCCAGTGACTGTCAGGTGCCAGTGTTCATCTGTCCCCTTGCTTATTGCTCATGCAATGTGAAGTAAGTATGATCCCCATTTTATGGATGAGGAAAGCAAGCTGTGGAGAAGATGGTAAGTTGGAGGTGGCTAGTAAGCACAGAGCACAGGAAGACCCTGCTCACCCAGCCCTGCTCTTTCCAAACCCCCATTTATAGTTTCTGTCCGTCCCCCCCAGCTCTTAAAAGTGACTAACTGAATCTCCTAACCTGACAGATGAGGAGGCCAACCTGGACTCTAATCTGTTCCCACTAAATGTGTTGCTGTTTCCACGTGCTCAGGTTACTGCCGCTCAGATTCTTGCATTTCAATATTAGAGACGCCCTTCACTCAGTGCTGCTTACAGATTTGAGAAGCATAGCTCACATTCCTTTGCGTAACCCATCAGCACAGACACTGTAAAACAGGCCCCCGACAGATGCGAGAATAAACCACTTGATACACCTCCCTGGAGTCACTGAGGGCATGGCCCGGGCCATCTGTTCACCCACTCAGTGTATCAGCCCCCTGCCCAGCAGCACGAACCACAGGCAAGCCCAGAACAGAGCTCGCCCTCCATTTTAGAATGGTATGCTGATAACTTGCTTCCCACTTCTGAGCCATGAGGGAAGGTGGGAGCCAAGCCTGGATGTAGATTCTGAAGACTGGGAGGTCTGTGCACAGCTTGCTTCATGCTGGGCATAGGGTTCGGGCCTGGCACTGGCACATAGCCCCTGCCTGGTACTCTCCAGGTTCTGGAGAGGCAGAGGCGGGCCCCTTCTTCCCGGGCTGGGTTACCTTGAATTGAATCGGCAGTGGCAAGAGTATACTGAGTGTGTGAAGCGTGCCTGAACAGCTTGTCTGGGGTGAAGCTGTGGGCCACAGCCGTATGGCATAATGTTTGCTGGGAGTTGTGAGAACAGGGGCGGGGCTGTACCGAAAGGCCAAGAGTCTCTGGTTTGGTTCAATTTCCATTTTTGTTTTGGACAAGGTCTCCGATGGTTTTGAATATTCCTTTTAACCAAGGATAACCTCCCATGTGCTGGGGTTGTGGGCATGTCCTGCCACACCTGGTTTGTGCAGTGCTAGGGATCCAGCCACAGTTTCAAGCACACTAGGCAAGTCTACCAATCTAGCCCACTTTGTGGTGGCCACCTTTCTTTCTTTTCTTTCTTTCTTTTTTTTTTCCTGATTAAAGACAAGATTGGCTCTCACTCTTTGATTTTCCTAACGAAATCTAGATGGTCACATCCCAAACCAGTAACTAATATATGTAATTTACTAAAGAAATAGGTCAAATCTCAGGTAGTGTAGGTCCTACAGGATCCATCCTAGGCTCTGAGGAAGAAACAACGAACACAATAGACAGCAGAGCTGCCATTGTTTACTGTGGTACCCGAGAGGCAGGCGGAATGGCCACATACTCACCTCATCCTGTGAATGAAGGAACTGAGGCTCAGAGAGCAGGGTCCCATGATGAGGAAACGGGAGCCCTGGGCCTGCTGTAGTCTGCTGCAGGTCCTGTGCATGTCCACCACCGCCTCCTAGTTCTAGGAAGGTGGAAACAAGCTGTGGTAGAGTCAAACCACAAGCAATACCTCACTCCCAAAGTTGCTGTCCCACAGTGACCCCACACTCTGAGCTGCGCGGATCAGATTTGGTCTGTGTATCTCAGCAACCCTTTCTTGCAGGGATATCCTTAGAACCTTGGGAGACAGCTCTGAGTCAACAACCTGGCTTCTCTTGGGCATATGACCTTGGGCTACCCATGGCAGGTCCTTTGAGATCCCTCTGAGTCCCCCTTCTGTTGCCTGTCTCTCCAGAGCCTTCTAGCACCTCTTATCAGCCTCTCCTAAAAGGAACCCCCAGAGACAGTGGTCTTGGCACCATTCCCTCTCTCCACACTGGACCCTCCTCTGCTTGCTGACTCCTCACGGAGAACCTTTATGGCTGGACTCCTTACATGGTCCTTTCCAGCCCTTCTCCAACCCCCTGTCCTCATGCCATTGTGTAGTGCCCAGTGGCAGTGCCCTCTGAAGCCAGCTCTGATGACCCCTCGCCAGATGTCTCTTGCCTAGTAACAGACCTTCCTTGACCCTATAATGCCCTGAGACGGCATCTGTGCCTCTGTCTACTCCGTCTCCTCTGCAAGCTGGACTGTCCCCACCAGCGGGTGCTGAGGTATGCCTGTCTGTCACCTCCACTCACATTCTTCAGGGGATTGTTAGAACCTGAGCTGTGATTGTCTTCTTCCCAGACATGCCTTGAGTAGATGATGGATGGATGGATGGATGGATGGATGGATGGATAGATGGATGGGTGGGCAGACGGGCATAAAGGTCAAGGATGCTCTTTGCTGTCTGTCGGATGCCTGAGATTGGTCACAGTAGGTCTTCATTGCATGCCCTACTAATACCTGAAAATTAATGTGGTGAACCACAGACAATTTTGAAATCACAGAAAATGAAAGTTGAGTGGGATGTGGAGGACCATCTCAAATCTCCAGGAAACCTGGGCGCCCTCACCTTCTCTGTCCATGGTACCTCTGTTTCTGCGGCTTGGCTCCTCCAGTGAGATCTGCAAAGCCATTTTCAGCTACTAAAACCATGTGGGGCTTGGGGAGCAGCTTACTATCCTTCAGCTGGGTCCAGGGCGCTTTCCCCTTCCCCAACATTGTTTCTGCCAGTGGTTAGTCATGCTGGAGTCTGCTGAGTCAAAAGGGACTTGTAGGTGGTTTGTGGCCAGGTTGGAGCAGTGAAGCAGGACTTTCTAGGCATGCAACTCTGCCCCAGGAGGCAAAGCCCAGAGGTCTCGGCCCTGAGTAGGTTTTGACAAATGGGAACAAAGCAAACAGAACTTTATGAGTGAGAAGGATCAAGGGTACCGTGGTCTCCAGGACGCTTCTGTGGAGTGATGACATCAGGACTAGGCCACATGGACTAAGAGGTGTTTACAGCCTGAACGAATTCCTCCATTTTGCACAGAGGCCTGTATTTCGAGTACTGCATGCATTATAAACAACATCACTAAATCGACCGTTTCTTCTCATGTTGTCTTGTTTTCGATAAAGATTCATTAAATAGCTTGCTCCTTAAATGTTTGTACCTATGTAGATTTTTTTTTCTTCATCTAAATAAAACCTACTGTGGTCTGGGAATATGACTCAGTGGTAGAGCACTTACCTAGCAGATAGGAAGTCCTGGGTTCAGCACCTAACACCCAAACCAAAGAGACTCAGAAATAAATCCATTACCAGAGCCTTGTGTTACGGTCTAGTGATTAGGAAAATGTGGGGGCTAGGGAGATGGCTCAGTGGGTAAAGTTCTTGCAATTCAACACGAGGACCTGAGGTCAGATTTCCCAGCATGCACATAAATGCTGGGTGAGGAGTGTGTAGCTGTAACACCAGTGTTGGGGAGACATAGTCAGGAAGTGCTTGACAGCCATTTTAGCTGTGTCATTGAGTTCATTGAGAAGACCTGATCTCAAAAGGTAAGGTTTAGGATTGACGATAGGGTTCAGTGGATGAAAATCACTTGACCCAAAGCCTGGCCACCCGAGTTCAACAACCGGCATGGTGGAGACAGTCAGCTGAAAGGCCTCTGACCTTCTCATGTACACTGTGGTGCATGTGTGTACAGGCACATACACACAAATAATATGTGTAGTAACTTTTTGTTTTGATTTTTCGAGACAGGGTTTCTCTTTGTAGCCCTGGCTGTCCTGGAACTCACTCTGTGGACCAGGCTGACCTCGAACTCACAGAGATCCACCTGCCTCTGCCTCCTGAGTGCTAGGAATTGAATGTGTTAGTCACCACCACCTGACCCTATATGTAATGACTCTTACTATTTTTTAAAAGGTAGAGAGCAAGCTGGGCGGTGGTGGTGCACACCTTTAATCCCAGCCTCAAAGGCAGAGGCAGAAAGATCTCTGTGAGTTTGAGACCAGCGGGTCTAAAGAGTGACTTCCAAGTCTATACAGAGAAACCCTGTCTCGGGGAAAAAAATAAAAGATGAGCATTTGAAGAAAACACCTAAAGTCTCCATACACGTGCACACACATACACACATGCGCCTACACATAAAGAAAGAAAATGAGTATGGTTAAAGCCAAGTATGAAGGCTCATGCCCAGCACCCAGAGATGGAGGTAGTAGTTCAGGGTCATCCTTGGCTACACGGGGAGTTTGAGCCTAATCTGAGCTAAATGAGATCCTGTCTTAAAAATCAAGAAGGAAGCAGAGTGGTGGCAGCACACACACTTTTTTTTTTTTTTTTTTAAGATTTATTTATCACAGCTGGGCGGTGGTGGCGCACTCCTTTAATCCCAGCACTCGTGAGGCAGAGGGAATGGATCTCTGAGTTTGAGGTCAGCCTGGTCTACAGACCAGCCAGGACTACACAGAGAAACCCTTTTGAAGAAAAACAAAAAAACAAAAAGGGAGCTGAGCATGGGGCAAACATCTTTAATCCTGACATTCAAGAGGCAAAAGCAGATGGTTTCTTTTGAGGCCTTGTCTAAGTAGCAAATTCAAGAGACTCTGTCTTTTTTGTTTTGTTTTGTTTTTTGAGACAGGGTTTCTCTGTGTAACATTCCAGGCTGTCCTGGAACTTTTTTTATAAACTAGACTGGCCTTTAACTCACTGAGATCCCCCTGTCTCTGCCTCCCAAATGCTGGGATTAAAGGTGTGTGCCACCACTGCCCAGCTGAGACCCTATCTTAAACAAAACAAAACAAAAAATCAAAACACACACACAGAGTGGGGTTCCTGGAGGCCCTGTAGATCTTACCCAACTTTTTTATTTGGTCAATGCTTGGGGTTGAACATAGGGTCTTGTGCCTGCTAGGAACATCTGCCCCAGAAGCTGTATGCAGATGGAGCTCAGCTTTACCATCCAAGAAGGGTGGGGACAGCATGGCACAGCCCTGGATGTGTGACTTGTGGAATTAGGATAGGAGGAGGCCAATGCCAGTCCAGCTAGCCTGGAACACAGTGCCTCTTGGGTCAGCTCTGACTTACGGGGTGTGTCTGTGCCCACAGGAAGGAGAGGAACAGGAGGAGAATCGTGGCAAAGAAGAGCGCCAGGAACCCAGCACCACGGCCCGGAAGGTGGGGAGGCCTGGCCGGAAGCGCAAGCACCCACCGGTGAGTGTCCTCTTTCACGCGACCCGTTCCTGTGCCGTGGACAGCGGCGATGTGTGTCTAAGGCTTCGGGATATTAAGGCCAGCTGTGGGGCTTTGCTAGATTCTCCATTCTTTGAGCCTCCTGAACACCTTGTCTTTGTCTGTTTTCCTCCAGTTTTGAACTAGAAGCCAGAGAACTTGGCTGGTGGGTATGGCAGCTGAGATTTCAGCCAGGCTCTGGCTTCCCTCCAGAAGGGTCCCTCTGCAGGCCCCTCTGCTCCCAGGAAGGGAACTTCGAGGAAAGGACTCGAGGTCAGAGCCTGGTTCCAGAGAAAGGAAGGGATGCTGCGCTTTTGCAGGAAGGGTGCAGGTCCTCCTGACGCCCACAAGCTCCTCCGTCAGGGAGCCATGCTGCTGAGGTCTTGGGGAGCTCAGGGTCTACTCAAGATGGAGAAAGCTGGGGGTGTGGCGAAGCTGTGGGCTGGAAGAGCCGGCCTCCCTCATGCCTAACTTCGGTAGATAATTATTTCCCAGCAGAAGGCCAGCTGGTTCCTTTCTCTTAGCCCTTCCAGCAGAGACCGGTAAACTCTGAGCAGGAGGATGGGGGGGGGGGGGAGGGAAGGCAGGGAGCAGCAGTTTTTGCACAGCTCTGTAGGAAAGTAGGTCCGGGGAGGCTGAGGCCTGGGAACCAGGCGGGAGCTGATGGGAACCAAGTCCAGCTTGCTTGCTGTAGAGAGAAGAGCGGGAGTTAGGGGACTAGCTGGTAAGTCATTTAGGACATTTTCATAATAAAGCACACATGGATATTTTATGGCCTGTAATGAAAAATTCACTTGACAATGCAAGGATGAAATGAGAGTTCAGAAGAATTTCCGGCTTGCTGCAGGCGGCACTGGCAAATTTCCCGGGTACTTCTGCACCACGCTCTCACCTGAGAGCACCTTGGGGGGTGAAGGTGTGTGAAGGGGCAGCTGGCCCCCTGTGACTGTAGGCACACCCTTGTCCCCCCTGAGGCGCCTCAGCCTGTAATCTGCAGAACAAATTTCTCCACTCTAGTTAGTTGCTGAAGACCCAGAGCCACCACCTGTAACAAATAAAGAGGCAGTGACCCCTTGACTCCAATTTGTCGGTCTAAAATCAAAAGGAAGGCACCACACCGAGAGAGGGGGAAAGTCTGGGTCAGAGGGTCTAAGGAAATAACTTGCAGAATGGGGACTGGAAGGGAGTCATTCAGCCATGCCTGGGTCCGGCTTCAGTGCAGAAAGAAAAATACTGTCTTTGGAATCCAGAAGACCTGGGTTCAAATGCCAGCTTCACAGCTCACCACCTTCATGAGCTTGTGCTTGCCACTGAGAAGGGCAGGCAGGATGCTTTCCTTCTAGAGTGCCGTGGCAGCGAGGTGCGCGACCCAGTCTCTGCCAGCTGCTGCTGAGCAAGGGTACCATGGCAGTCACAGAGTGTCAGGAGAAAGAAGTCCTCAGTTTGAAGCTATGTGACCTCGTACGGTCATGTACCCTCTCTGACCAATTCCTCATTGGAACAGGGCTGCCGTGAATGCCTGTACCCTCCTGGGGTACTTGCAAACAGCAAAGTGGAGCCCAAACAGGCAGTGCTGGCCAGATAATTAAACTTGCATAATTTTAGCGGCCAGTGTCCGCAGGCCAGGCTGCAGACCTTAGGGGTGGGCTCCAATACTGACGTCTGAGCAGCCCTCCTGGGGAGGCGGTGCACATCACGCAAAGGTGGATACGGTCCAGCCTGTGTCCTAGGTAACACTACAGCCACCTAGATGCAGAGGAGAGGCCCCTGGACAGAAAGCTCCTTGGAGAGCTAGTGCTCACTGAGGAATCCGGGACATGAGATGAACGTTAGAAGGAAGCCTTGTGGTCTGGGAATGTGGCTTGGTTGGTAGAGTGCTTGCCTAGCGTGCATGAATCTGTAGCACGAATAATAAAAACCCGGAGACAGACATTGAGATTCAAGCTGAAGATCAGAAAAACAAAGCAGCCAATCACCAGAGAGATCTTTTACCTCTGCCAAATCTTCAGACCTAAAGGGTGAGATCCTGTTTCCACGAATCCTCAGACTCCACACTCCAGAGAGTTCCTGTCTCTTTTGCATTCCCAGCCCTATCGCTCCTAGCTCCTGTCTCCCTAGTACTGGGATAAAAGGTGTGTGACTCCCAAACACTGGAATTAAGGGTGTGAGCCACCTTTACCTGGATCTGTTTCTGGATAGATCTTGTGTAGCCCAGGGTAGCCTTGAACTCACAGAGGTTCGGCTGCCTCAGTCTCTGGAATCCTGGGATTAAAAGTGTATGCCACCGCTCCCCAGCCTCTAATGGCTTAGCTTTGCATTCTGATCTTTGGGCAAGCTTTATTTATTAAAATACAAATAAAATATCACTACATGAATCCCTGGGTTTGATCCCAGTACCATATAATACTGAGCATGGCAGAATGTGTCTGTGAGTGTGGAGGCAGGAGGATTAGAAGTTCAAGGTCGTCCTCAGCTAAATTTGAAGCCGGCCTTGGCCATGTGAGACCCTGTCTAAAAAATTAAATTAAATTTTAAAAAGTGTTGTTATGAGGGACTGGAGAGTTGGCCTAACAGTTTGGAACATTTGTTGCTTCTGCAGAGGACCCTGGTTTGACTCCCAGTACCCATATGGTGGCTCACAACCGTACACAACTCCAGTTCCAGGAGATTTGATGCACTCTTTCCGACCTCCAAGGGCACCTGGCATGGATGTGGAACACAGACACACAAGCTGGCAAAACACTCATACATTTAAAAAAGAAATTGGGCTGGAGAGATGGCTCAGTGGTTAAGAGCACTGCCTGCTCTTCTGAAGGTCCTGAGTTCAGTTCCCAGCAACCACATGGTGGCTCACAACCATTTGTAATGAGATCTGGTGCCCTCTTCTGGCCTGCAGGGATACATGCAGGCAGAATACCTAGAATACTGTAAACATAATAAATAAATAGATTTTTTAAAAATGGACAAAAATTACATGAAAATAAACTCAACAGTTGCTTTAAAAATTTTTAAGGGACATCTTATACTTTGGAGGGAACAGAGAAAGTCAACTCAGAAAATGCGGGGGTTTTTACTGGACCACCTGGGGATGCTTCCGGTTATTGCTGGCTGCTGATGGCCTGGGGCTGGGTTCTTTGCTCTTGTGGGGCAAGTGTTTGGTCCTGGCTTCTTCCTCTCTCCTGGGGTCCCTATCTCCTTCTCAGCAGGAGCTTTGCAGGCTTCTCTGTGTTCTGCTGCAGGTGGCCCTAGGACCAGATTCCCAAGGAGCATTAGAGACCCAGTTTGTCTCCCAGGAAGCCTGTAGAGGGCAGGGAGAGAGAGGAGGGGGAGTCCGAGAGACCCAGGGGAATGCAGACACAGGACTTCCTTTATGCTGGCTTTACTCCGCAGCACTGCACAGAGCTTCAAGTGTTCCTCCTGGGCCCCAGGATTGAGCACCCTTGACTTCCTCCTCAGTTTGTCCCAGGCCTGTCTTATGTTGCCATCCTCAGATATCCGCCCTTGGGTGTTGTTGTGTTAGCACCCTGAACCAGGGATGTCCAGCCTACTTCACTTCGCCCTTTAGATAGGAAGAAGAAATGTATCTTCCAGTCTCATGTACTAAAGAAGAGAGCCGTGGTCACAGTAATGTCCTGCTTGGCAGGTCTCTGTTCTTGAGACTCTAGGGCAGCCGTTCCTACCCTTCTAATGCTGCGACCCTTTTATACAGTTCCTTATGCTGTGGTGACCCTCAACCATAAAATTATTTTTGTTGCTACTTCATAATTGCATTTTTGATACTGTTGTGAATCTTAATGTAAATATCTGTGTTTTCCAGTGGCCTTAGGAAATCCCTGTGAAAGGGTTGTTTGAACCCCAAAGGGACCACAGACCCACAGAGGAGACCCTCTGCTGTAGGGACTCCATCTCTCCCCCCCCCCTTTTCTTTCACTGGGCCTCACTGTGTAGCCCTGGCTGAAGACCAGGTTGGCCTTCTGGAGTACTGGGGCTAAAGGTGTGTGGTGTGTGCCACTGAGCCCAGCAGGGTGTGAGCTGCCATGTGGGTTCTGGGACCTGGATCCTCTGGAAGAGCAGCAAGTGCTCTTAATGGTGGGCCATCTCTCAAGCCCTAGGACTCCCAGTTTCTTATAGGACAAGCTCCAGAGCATTGTACCCAACTTCCCAGCACCCTACCATGTCACTCTCCTTGCCCCCCCCCCCACTAGTGCCCAGCACTTTCCCCCTTGGGCAGAAGAACCTTGTTTTCTTGCTTCCCCCCAGGCTCATCTCCCCACCTTTGCTCTTTCATAGAGTCCAGTGAGCCAAGGGACTTGTACTCACTGCTCGTAGCCGGCAGCCTGAGTTCAGTCCCCGAACCTGAAAAGGAAGGGAGAAAACTGGCTCCGCGGAGTTGTCCTGGGATCTCCATACCCATGCTGTGGCGTGCGCACCTCCTCTCCCCCTTCCAATAATACACGCATACCCACACCCACACGCACACACACGATTAAATTTTAACTAAAAATTAAAATAAGTAAAATAAAATTAAAAAAAAAAAACCCCTAAGCTGATTTGGCCCCCTTAGATGGAAAGACCCCGCTTGACCGGCTGTAAAATCATACTGGTGAAGAACTAAGAGACCAGATGAACTGGAAGGCACACATTTGGATGGCAGTGGTCTGCAGGCCTCACTTCCAGAAACATGGTTGCTGCTTGTCTTGACGGTTCTGAGCTGCAATTTAATTATTTACTTCTTTACATGCTCTCTCAGTGCCACTCAGACCTGGTTTACACACCTCAGCAAAAGCGCAGCCTGAGCCAGGCCCCTACCCTGGAAATTTCTTCCCCCCTTCTCCCTACCTCCCCTCCCATCCCTTCTATAATCGAGGTACGTCATCACGTCCATGAGTCCTTGCGCCTGTATTTGTTTCCAATCTATTGCTCCACCATCTCTCAGGCACTGAGTTGGCAGGTGGGAATGACCACCACACCTAGCTGGTTTGGGGTGTGCACTGGCTGTTTTTTGAGACAATCTCACTTTGTAGCCCTAGCTGTCGTTGAACTTGCCACAATCCTCCTGCCTCTTGACCCTTGGTACCATCTCTTTTGCATGACTTCCAAGTGGAGCTCACTTCGTTACACCACCTCCAAGGACCAAGACCAAGAATAAAGGCCAATAGCGTCCTGCTTTGTTGCCTGCAAGGCCATTTGAAAGGCTTCCCTCAGGCTGTCGAGATGACTTAGTAGGTAAAAGACTGAAAAATCCATGGGGAGTGGAAACAACTGGCTGCCAACAGTTGTCCTCTGACCTTCAAAGAGTACCATGGCATGAACACACACACACACACACACACACACACACACACACACTAACAATTAATGAGAAGTTTCACCACTTGGATCCCCACCCCGTACTGTGAAGCCCTGTGTTTTCCTTCTCACTAATGTATACACGGCTTGTGAGCCTGGGTCCCCAAAGGCTCTTATTTAAATTAATATATGAATGCAGGGCTGTTTGAAAATGTGTGTAAACTGTTCCAGAAAACATACAAAGAAAACTGAGATCTGGGGTGTAGTTTAGCCGGTAGAGTGCTTGTCGTGCAAGCGCAAGGCGCAGGGTTTGATGCTCAGCACTGAGTAAACACACCTGCCATGCCACCACTTGGGATCTGGAGGATCAGAGGTTCAAGGTCATCCTTAGCTAGAATCAAATTCAAGGCTAGCGTGGGCCACATGGAACCCTGTCTCAAAAAATATTTTTTTTTTAAAAAAAGGAAATATAACTGAGGGAGGAGTTTGACACGAATCTCGGGAGTCCGAGAATAATTGGGGGAGCTGGAGTGGCCCAAGGACTGGGAAGCCAGCCTGCTTGAGAGTAGGCATTGGCCTGCTTAGCTGGCAGCTTTGCATTGGTGAAAGCCAAGATAGTGCCGGCAACAGGAAACAGGAAGCCAGCTGCCGTGCTAGGAGGGGCTTAGGAAGGGAGCTGGTACCTGGGCCAGGGCCTGTGGGCTGGCCAGTGCCCATGCAAGAGAGGAGACGTGTGTGTGTGTGTGTGTGTGTGTGTGTGTGTGTGTGTGTGTGTGTGTGTCTCCCGGCGGGAAGAAAGGGCCATTTCCCTGCTCACCAGCTCCTGCAGACATTGCAGTCTGACAAGTGAGACTGTGTACGGCTGTTTCCTGCCTGGTCACAAGCCCAGACAGCTCTGCAGAGGTCTTTGTTCTTTGTGGATGGTTCCAACTGGGGCATCAGGGGGACAGTTTCTGCCTTGGCCCACCAGACTATGGGGTTAGGGTAGGAGGTAGGTGTGTGTGTGTGATAGAGAGACCAGTCCTGCAAACTTCTACACTGTTTGCTAGCTGCATGCGTATCAGTGGGGATTTATACCCACCAACTTCCTCCAGGGTTATTTTTGCTTGGAGGGAGCATTCTGAGGTCACTCTTGCTAAGAATAACCCAGCAAGGGCGGGAGGAGGAGTGGGTGGGAGCTGGCACTGAGCTCAGCTGAGCTAGGCTGGTCTCCTTACTCCATAGCAGCCTCCTGAACAGCTAGGAGGGAGTTGGTTCCAGAGAGCAGCACTGTAGGGCAGAAGGGCAGAAGCCAGGGGAAGCCAGGGAGCTGTGGGGCTGAGCCTCAGCTGGCTGGGCAGGCTTACTCAGCTTTGATGGCTTCACGGAGTAGTTTGCTTCTCCAGTCTCAGAACCATTTGATTTTCCCCAACAGAATGCCCTCCTTGTCTCCAGACCAGAACTGCTCTTTGAACTGACACTTAGTGGCTGATACCCCCTTGATTTTAGGCTCTCTTAGTCTGGGCTGCTGCTCCCGGGCGGTGATACCCCCTTGATTTTAGGCTCTCTTAGTCTGGGCTGCTGCTCCCGGGCGGTCGGTCGTATCCCAGCAGTGGCCTTCCAGGAGGCATGAGGAAAGCAGTGTGTGTGTGTGTGTGTGTGTGTGCAGCTCCAGACATTAAGTCTTCCCTGAAGATTTGCCCTCCCGAACACTCAAGTGAACTGTGAGGGAGTCCAGCGTGGAGGGGCCTGGTCAGTGGTGGGAACCTTGAGGTCATAGAGCCAGGGAAGACTTGCTGGGACATGTGAAGCTTGCTTGGCCCTTAAAGGAAGGAAGGGAGCATCCAAGGAAAAGTGGCAGGCCCTCCTGAGACCCTGTGATCAGGGCAGCGGGTGAGTTGTATAGATTGAGAGGCAGGCCCTGAGCTACCAGTCTATCCGTAGACTATAAGGTTCCATTATAATGGTCTTAATTGGGCTGGAGAGATAGTGTGCAGGTGGCCTGAGGGATTTTACTCATTTTATTTTTGAGACATGGTGTCCTGAAATTCACTGTGTGGACCAGGCTAGCCTCAAACTTACAAAGATCTGCCTGTCTCTGCCTCCCAAGTGTAGGGATTGAAGGTGTGTGCCACTATACCCAGCTTTTTTATTTTTATTTTTGAGACAGGATCATATTGTGTATTTCAGACTTGTCTCCAACCGGCAATCCTCCTGCCTCAGCCTCTAAAGTGCTGGGTTTATAGGCATACACAATCACACCTGGTGTTTTTACTCTGTATTCTTTGAGAAATGGGGAGGGAACATGGGGGCAAGAAGCAAGTCCAGGACCTGGTGAGAGTGTAGAAAACCATAGTACTGGCCCCTGATCGGATAGACGGAGGAACAAAGGAGATGCCGTAGGCTCCAGCAATGGCCCATTGAGGACAATGTCAGGGCTGTTGTCAAAGACCAAGGCTTCTGAAATAATCAGTAGAAATTACTATACATAGCTGGTCCTAACTTTGGGGGTGTAGCTTAGTGGGAAAGCACTAACAAGCTGGTTCCACACTGGCATTGGAGGAAATAACAAACCCAGTGGGAGGATAGCTTGTATTATTATATATTCATTGTTATTCCAGTGAACTTGGAATAACAAATAACAAGGCGCACCTCTCTTTGTGCCTCATCTTGACTCCTTCCTGGCGTCACGTCTTAGGGTCACTTCCAATAAGCCTCTCCCATGCATTGGTTTCCGTTGCTGTGTCCTCCCAGTGGTCCAGTCACGCCAGCCTCTCTCCATCCATGCCACAGTGGCCGGCACATGGACCCTAGGGAAGCCTTTGACACGTTTCCTTCCTCACCTGGACTGTAGTATGCATGTGATGTTTAACACTGACTGCCAAGTGACCAGATCAAGACTCCCTGAAGAGACAAACCCCTGGGCATGTCTGGGGGAGGCGCTAGTTCGGGTTCACTGAAGTTGGAAGACCCAACCAGAATGTGGGAGGCGGCATTCCTTGGGTTGAGATCCTGAACTGCATGAAAAGGAGAAAGGCAGCTGGGTACCAGCATCCCCTCCACTTCCTGACGCTGATGCAGTGTGGCCAGCTGCCGCCCCCTCCCATGCCGTGAGGGACAGCATCCTGGGATGAGCCTTTCCTTCCTTAAGTTGCTTTTGTCAGGTGTTTTTCAGCAAGAAAAGCAACAGATGCAGCACATGGCGGTTCTTTCCATCTCCCGAAAGACATCACCAAGCTGGGACGCCTGGGAATGGCAGTGAATGACCTAGGGGAGGTGATTATGGCTCTCCAGAGAGTGACAAAGGCTCTGTGGGCTCTGAAGTCATGTCAGATGGGGGTAGGATGACCATAGCACTGGGGAGACACTACTTCCGAGGGTTCCTTCCCAGACTCACCACCTATGGGACAGCAGAGGTGGGAAGGACCGTGTTTTTACCTTTCAGTTATTTATCTTGTGCATATGGGCGTTTTGCCTACATTTGGGTACCAGGAGAGAGTGCCAGAGCTCCATGGATTGGAGCTAAGATGCTTGTGAACCATGTGAGTCCCGGGAATTGAACCGGTCCTGTGGAAGAACAACCAGTGTTCCTAACTGCTGAGCCATCCTCCCATCCCTCAGAAGTGGCTGTAAAGGGACTTCCTTTGCTACATGGCTGCCCTACATACAATGCTTCTTTCACAGGACCTTCCAGTTCCCCTGGAACCTTTTTAAAAATTTGCCTATAGCCAGGTGCCAGTGACATGCACCTTTAGTCCCAGCACTTGGGAGGCAGAGGCAGGCGGATCTCTGTGAGTTCTAGGACAGCCTGGTCTACAGAGTGAGTTCTGGACAGCCAGGACTATTACACAGAGAAACACTATCTCAAAAAAAAGAAAGAAAGAAAGAAAAGAAAAAGAAAAGAAAGAGAAAAAGTTTTGCTTTATGTTTATTTTTATGTATATGAGCATATGTGTCTGGTGCCCCAGAGGTACCAGAAAAGGGCATTGGATCCCTGGGACTGAAGTTATAGATGGTTGTGACCCACAATATGTGTTGGGGGAGGCTGCTCGTTCGTTCCAGCGGCTCAGACCCAAAATAATCACACAGAAACTATATTATTTGCAATACTGTTTGGCCTATAGCTTAAGCATATTGTTAGCTAGTTCTTATATCTTAAATTAACCCATTTCTATTAATCTGTTTATCGCCATGTGTCTGTGACTTAACAGCAAGGTTCTGGCATGTCTGTCTCTGGTGCCGGCTACATGACTTCTCTCTGACTCTGCCTACTCTTTCTATATCTCTTTCAGCCTGCCTTTAACTCTGTTAAGCTATTGGCCCAAAATAGCTTTTTTATTAACCAATGGCAATAAACCATATTTACAGCATACATCACTTCCCACATCACATGTGGGTCTTGGGAACTAAACCCATGTGCTCTGCAATAAGCTCTTAACTACTTTGCCATGTCTCCAGCCCCACCCCACCCTTTGCAGTTGTCTTCAAAGAGCTCAGCTAGGCCCTCATGTAGGTGGACTGGTATCCTGCTAGAACTCTGTCATTGGGTTGGCCACTCACTGGACATGCCTGTCTTCATAGCCCATTGCCATGGCTTGTGATAGCCTGGTAGGTTTTTCTTGGCTGAGTTTACACTAGGAAAGGTCTCTGGGGAAGAGGCAGAGCCAGGCAGAAGTCATAAGAACCTAGAGGGACTTGAGAGGTGGGCAGTAAATAGGCCTGGACCAGGGATTCTAGAATAACCCTCTTCGTTCACCAGCCCTGCTGGCCCTGTCCACACTGCTGTTCCTTTTAACTATTCCACTGGATAGAAGACAGTTGGAGTTGGACACCTAGTTCTAAAGCCATGGCATGTGACTCTATTCCCAAGCAAGGGAAGCTTGGGAACCTCTTAGGGAAGAGCATAGGGTAGGTCTCCCTGGCCCTCCTGCTACCGTAGCTTCTTAGGAACTGTCGACAGGAAAGGGCCGCAGAAAGGGTTGGGGTGGCAGTCATAGCCCAGTGCCAGCGCTTCCCCAGGTAGAGCAGCCCCTTTACCCAGACATTCAACTGATTCCCGAACCTGGAATCAACCGGGCTAGGTCTGTGCTGATGGGCCTGAAGATACAGTTTTGTTTCCATCTCTCCTTGCATCCATGGGACTCAGCCACCACTGAGGAGCTGGCCAGTGGCTGCTCTGTGTTGTTGGGGTGGACCTGTGTCTGTGCATATGGAACTGTCAAGGGCCTATGACTGGCAGGGTTCCTGGATGGGCCAGCACTGCCAAGGCCTTAAAAACACAACAGCAGGCCCTAAGAGTGCAGAAAGGGGTCTTGGTGGATCGAAGAGAAAGGGGCTAGGGAGGAAAGGGAGGAAACTGCCTCCCCTCCCCCTCCCTACTTGGGTGAGCCTCCCCTCCCCCTTCCCTTCCCTACCTGGGTGAGCACCATAGGCGCTTGGCCTCCATTCCTCCGATATCTTTGCCTTCTCCTCTTGTAAGCCTGGTTTGGGGGCTTTTATATGTAAACACAGTTATAAAAAATAATTTTTATAAACTGTATCCCCCATGGGGAGTGTGACATTTCACTCCTCACCTGGGACAGGCAAGTCAGAGTTACCCTGTAGCAGAGTTAGCTAGAGAGTAAAGGTGGGTGGCACAGGGCTCCAAACTGGTTGGAGTCTGGCCAGGCCCCAGCAGGCGGCACCTTGATTGACCCTGGGCTCCTCCTTGAGCTGGAGGCTGCCATTCTCTTGGCTGTAAGGGAGGCTCGGCCAGGGAGGCAGCTGCCCTTCAGATGCCCCCTCCTTGATTCATCCCAGGAGCTTTGCTGAGGGGCATGAGGGGTGCCTGTGAGCCGAGGCCAGCCTTGGAGTCGTCTTCCTCAGACAAGCTAGGACTCCATATATTGCCTCAGGATCCATGGGATAATTAAGTTTATTGATTTTTATAGGTGACTGGATGCCAAGCCCTGTGCTGGGTGCTAGGAAGCGGGGTAGAGAGAAAGGAAAAGAGAAATAAAGCACCGTCCAGAAGGGAGACATTCAGTAAACAAGCCATTAGGCCAGCATGGTGAGCTCTGTAATGAGAGAGTGGGATCTCTGTAAACAGCGTGGCCTGCCATGGGTGGAGGAGGGAAAGGCAGAGTGGACTCCTGGTCCCCAGGGCGAGGCTGGGCCCACAGCTGTGCACATCTGTCACCTGCATGGTGAGGGCTATGGGAGCTGCATGTAGCCTAAGGGCTTCAAGATCATAGATCTATCCCAAGACCTCCTGCAGCATCTGAGCTCTTCCTTAGGACAACGGGCAAAGGGAGTTACTGCTTCAGGGGTGCAGAATTTCTGTGTGGGATGATGGTGATGGTCCAGCACATGAATGTAGCTGACGTATACGCAAAAATGGCTAAAACGACAAATTTCATATATACCTTATCATAGATTTGGGGGGTTATTTCATTTATTTTTATTTTTGAGACAGTGTCTCCCTACATAGTCCAGATCTGGCCTTAAACTTGTAGCAATCTTCTAGTGTCCATTTCCCAAGAGCTGGGATTACACATACGGATCGGATCACCACAGCCCCAGCTACCACAGAATTTTTTTGTCAGTTTTTTTTTTAAATGTATTCTTGCGACCAGATGTAGTTGATAGTAGGGTGTGTAGCAGCATCCTTGACCTGCATCCACTAGCTGCCAGCATATGAAATGTGACACCAGTAGATCTCCAGCCACATTGCAGATGCCCTGAGGGGTAGCAGTGGTGTCTCCCTAGCCGGGAACTACTGGTGAACTCTGCCCTGAATGGGTTGCCCGAAGCAGAGGCCGGGGGTGGGGGTGGGGGTGGGTGCTGGATAGCGAGGAAGGGTGGGGGGATTGTCTCGAGACAGGGATAGGGTCTTGTCTGGCAGGAGGACAAGGGCCAGCAAACTCAGAACTTCTAGAGGTGAATGCCACAATGGACTCTACCTGTCTCCAGGGCGAGGTTGGGCCCCCGCAGTTGTCCATGTCTGCCACCTATGTGGTGAGGGCTATGCATAGGCTGTGGGCAGGACTTACGGACCCAGAATGGGGCATGCTGGGTGGAGGAGGCAGACAATGGCCAAGGGGCTGAGTTTGACTGAACTCTGGGATCTTAGTGTCACAGTTTCCAGAGTTTCAGAGCACCCCGCCTCCACTTCTTCAGAGGAGATTTTGCCTTTCAGATGCTGCCCCACAGCTACGGTCAGTGCCTCCTAAGATGGCCAGCAGTGTTCAGTGGAGTGCCTGTTTCAGGGCTGTGCTGTCTTCTTCAGAGGCACTGTCAGAACTAAAGCAAACAGAAACAGCTAGTGTGACACTTGGATCTGACATGGCCGCGGGGGTACAAAGCTCCCTCTGGGCTCATGAGCAATGTGTTTGCCCTTTTAACATAGTCTTTGCCATTAATGAAGCAATCAGGAATATTTATGGAGCACTGTTGGGGTCTTGCTCTGTGTCCAGCTGGCTCAAACCAAGTACCTGTGTCCAACTGGCTCAAAGTCCCGGTGTCCCAAGAGTCCAGGATCTGATCGGGACAGGGGAGGGAACTTAGGCCAGACAAGCAGGCCCTTTTTGTGAGCACCTGGCTCCTCCCCAGAAACTGGAAAAATACTTCTGCCCATTGACTATAGACCTGACTTCTTTCTCAGGGCAGTTCCTATAGGTGTATTTCCCTTGGGAGGGGCCCTGCCTAGCCCTGGGTGCTGGAGGGTAAGGAGAAGCAGGGATTTGCTATGGTGTAGGAGTCATGAGTTCACTTGAACCCAGGTCAGTGGCTGACTCATCGCTTATCAGAACCAGAAAAGGGATGTAGTTCAGTGAGTAGAGGGGGTGCCTAGCATGCCCGCAACCCTGGGTCCCACCCTGAGCATTGTATAAACTGAGCATGGGGCCGGGCTGTTGTGGCATGCCTTTAATCCCAGCACCCGGGAGGCAGAGGCAGGTGGATCTCTGTGAGTTCGAGGCCAGCCTGGTCTACAAGAGCTAGCTCCAGGATAGGCTCCAAAGCTACAGAGAAACCCTGTCTCAAAAACAAAACAAGAAACAAACAAACAAAAACTGAACATGGTAATGCATACTAGTAATCCCAGCACTCAGTAGGGTGGGTGACGGGGAGGTGAGGACAGAAGTTTAAAACTAGCCTGGACTAGGTGAGAGCAATCTCCAAAAACAAAACAAAATAGGAACCAAAGAGTCAAACCTTAGAGGGCAGGGTGGTTAGGAAGAGAGCTTGGGGTTGGTAGTGAGGCTGGAGATACAGGTCATTGGCAGTATTTGCCTAGTACATGCAAGGAAGCCCCAACAGTGTGTGGGAGGGTATGGACCAATGGGAAGGGGTAGGCGCTTCAGCCCCCAAGCTGGTCCTAGGCTTACAGCTGTGTGGTAGGTTTCCATTCCTTTATTCCCCCGTGTACTGGCTCCCCCTTCTGGGTGTATCTGAGGCTACTGCATGGGGCGTTGGGGGGGGGGGGTTTGAGGGGCTCATGGCAGGACCGGTAGAGAAGCACCTATGCAGTGTGATTGAAAGACTGGGTGACCAGGCAGAGAACCCCTGGGCTAGGCTGGGTCCCAGAGCTAGCAATCCTAGATTCCTGGACTGTGGAGCTGGCAACAACAGGAAGTGAGTCCTTGGGTGAGGAGGCCACGTGGTCCCCAGGCAGGAAGTAAGCCTCTATGGGGTGCTCTGTGGAGCAGCTAGTGGCTAAAGAGAGAGAGCAACCATGAGAGATTGGCTCTGTCCAAGTGTGACCTGTGCCTATCTCCCTGAAGAGCATGTTGGCCTTGTGGGACTTGGCACCTCTGGTTCCTAGAAAGTGTCTACCAGAGCAGTGAGGCATGTCCTTCTGTCATGTGTGACTCAGCCTTGCAGAGTGACAGACCGACACGAGGAAGGTCAGGGTGCAGTCGGACACATGGCACGGTGGCTAAAGCAAGCGGATGATCACGTTTGCTCCCTCCTCTTTTCCTCATGTAGCTGCCCAGCAGCAGCGGCCTGGCAAGGTCGGAGGAGTCCTTCTTCCCATCATGCACTTCTCTTCCGTGCTGCAGCCTACCAAAACCCCCAGCTGCTGAGGCACGCACTAATGCAGCTCCTCGCCACTTTCTCTTTCCCCGATGAAGAGCCCACGGTAGTCTGGGAAAGCGACAAGGACAGCTGCTGGGCTCCTCAGGAGGTGGCGCAATCGGAGGACACTGGATTTGCTGTTCTTTCCCAAGGCCTTGTTTGGTCCCTGTTTTTGGCACCTCTCAGGGCTCCTCATCAGATAGCCATGGACTCACAGTTCCCATCCTAGTCCTGAAACGGAGGCTGTGAGGTAAAGGGCTGGCGGTCTGTGCCTCTCAGGCTATGTGCTGGTGCTGTAGCCTTTTTGAAGGGAGTTTGTCATTTTCCTCTACACGTAGCCCAGCCAGTCCTCCTGGGACTGCCCTGTAGATCTGCATGGCTATAGAGACCTGGAAGTAATAGAGCTCACCCCAGTAGGAAGCAGAACAGCCCCAGTACCGACGGCTGGCGAGAGTCATGGAGCATCCACCAAGCAGGAGGCAGAGCCATATGCGGGCCTAGAGATGCCACTGTACTTACCAGGGAAGAAGTGAGCGGTAGAACATGGGTAGCATGATAGAACATGATCTTGGATTGCGTTGTGTGTGTGAATATGTGAATAAATGCGTAACTTGCATGTGACTGCAAAAAGCCTAAAAAGGAAGTCCAGCCTTTGGCATGTGCCTGTAATCCCAGCACTTGGCATGCAAAAGGAGGAGAATCAGGAGTTCAAGGCCAGCCTCAGATGCATAGCTTGTATATAGCCTAGGCTACATGAAACCTTATTTCACTTTTTAAAAATTATCTTATGTCTATGAGTGCTTTGCAAGCCTATATGTATGATCACCATGTACATGGTTGTTGCTTGTGGAGGCCAGAAGAGAGACTGGAGTCCCTAGGATTGGAGTTGCAGTAAACCACTATGTGGTTGCTAGGAATAGAACCTAGGTCCTCCGCAAGAGCCATTAGCCACTGAGCCACGTCTCCAGTCTGCGAATGAAACAGTCTGAAAAGGCCGAGCAGGGTCCCAGCACTTGGGTAGTGAAGGTGCGTGGATCTCTGAGTTCCTGGTCTTCCAGAGCTACATGTTGAGACCCAGTTAGGAGGATGGGAACAGGGACTGAAAAGGATATTTGTCAAGCTGCTAATGATGATTAATGAGGAAGAACTTGGGGTGTTAACATAGGAGTTTTAACATTTTGTTTGTTTTTGTTTTTTGAGACCGAGTTTCTCTGTGTAGCTCTGGCTATCCTGGAACTTGATTTGTAGACCAGGCTAGCCTCAAACTCACAGGGATCCACCTGCCTCTGCCTGCCAAGTGCTGGGATTAAAGGCGTGCACTCCCACCTTCCAACTGGAGTTCTAACCTTAAAAAACTATTTCTTTAAAATTTTTTGTTTACATATATCTATTTGGTGTGGTGTGTGTGTGTGTGTGTGTGAGAGAGAGAGAGAGAGAGAGAGAGAGAGAGAGAGAGAGAGAGAGAGAGAGAGAGAGAGAGAGAGAGAGAGAGGGAGGAGGAGAGGGAGAGAAACTGACTTGTGGAGGTCAGAGGACAACTTGCAGGAGCTGGTTCCCTCCTTCCACCTTGCGGGTCCTGGTCATCAAAGCTAGGCACTGGACTTGGCAGCTGAGCCATCTTGCCAGCTCAGTTTTACTCTAACATTTTGGTTTGTGCAATTGAAATTTTTTAAGGGGCTGGGATTTTGGCTTAGTGGGTACAGCACTTGTCAAGAAGTACAAGGCCCTGGGTTCACTTTCCAAAGCCACATAAACTGGGTGTTTGGTCTACGCACTCCCCATTCCTCAGGTGGAGGCAGGAGGATCTGGAGGTCAAGGTGATCCTTACCTACATAGCAAGTTTGTGGCCAGCTGGGGTAATTGTGATCCTGTCACACAGAAAAATGTATGATGTGTGTCTGATTTTTATTACCAGTTATACATTTCTTTTGGTTTGGTTTGTTAAGACTCTCACTGTGTAGTCCTGCCTGGCCTAGCACTGCCTCTGCCTCTGCGCCACCACGCCTGGCCCATTACTATATATATTTATAACAGAAAAAAATCCACGCAAGGTGATAAATGCCTGTCAAGCACAACACACAGGAGGCAAAGATGGGAGGAGGATCAAGAGTTCAGGATCATCCTTACCTATTTAATAAATAAGTTCAAGGCCAGCCTGGACCCTGTGAAGCAAAGAACAACAAAGACTCAAGTAAAATATCCTGTAGCTCGAATCAAATTGGTTTGAATAATTAAAAACCTCCCAGAGTCAGATATTAGGGGGTAAAAGCCGAAAGACAGAAGCAGAGCAGCAGCCACTAGAGTTCTTACCTCTACAAAATCCTCAGACCGAATAGGGCTGAGCCCCTGTCTCCTCCTGCCTTATATTCCTCTCTCAGCCCAGACATATCACTTCCTGTCTCCACCTCCCTAGTGTTGGGATTAAAGGCAGGAGAACCTAGGCCAAATGTGTGAGCTCTGTTTCTCTTTTAGACTGTTTTAGACAGATTAAATCTCAAGTAGCCCAATGTGGCCTTGAACTTCTGATCTTCCTGTTTCTACCTCCCAAGTGCTGGGATTAAAGTGTATGCCACCACTGCCTGACCTCATTGGTTAAGTAGTGACTAGCTCTGCCCTTTGATCTTCAGGCAAGTGTAGAAGGAAGTGGCGGGCTGTGTCCCGCCACCCGGCTAGCTTTACCCAAAATAATTACACGGAAACTGTATTCTTTTAAATACTGCCTGGCCCATAGTTTCAGCCTCTTATTGGCTAATTCTCATATCTTGCTTTAACCCATATTTAGTAATCTGGGTAGCACCACGAGGTGTGGCTTACCAGGAGAGATCTTAACCTGCGTCCATCTCAGAGAGGAGCAGCATGGAGACTCCCCATGGCGAATGCCTGAAGCGTCTCCCCAACTCTGCTTCCTTGTTCCCACAATTCTGTTCTGTCTACTCCGCCTACCTAATTTTCTGTTCTCTTAAAGGGCCAAGGCAGTTTTCTTTATTAGTAATGAAAGTAACACATAGACACTCCTCCATCATTTCCCCTTTTTCTGTTTAAACAGAAAAGAAAGGCTTTAACATAGTAAAATTACATGTAACAAAACAGTTATCAAGCAAGAATTACAGTTACAATATTTAGATCTATTTTATCTTTTATCATAACTAAGGAAAGCTATAACTATTTATTCTTCAACTCCATCAAAGACTCCAGAAGGATATAATATTACCTAAGTAAACAAGTCATATGCAACTTTCAAACTCTAGAAATGACAGAGACAACTCGCTGCCCGGACAGTCACCCAAAGTTCCTCTGTACCGTTGGGGCATCCATCTTCAGCCTACAGGCCCATAAGTATCCAGCAGACATTTTCATGAAGCAGGAAATTCCAAAGACAGTTCAGTCACTTTCTGCTGTGTCCTGCAGAATGTCTCGCAGACTCTTTAATGAATCAGGAACCCCAAAAGACCATCTCACCTTTAGGCAAGTTCAGCAGTCCTCTTTCTGTGGGTTCCTTGTGTCCAGTTTATGCAACAGTCCAGGCAAGAGCAGTTTCTTGCCCAAATGGCTAACAAACTCCATAAGTAGCCTCTTTGATGCCCATCTTCCTCTTGAAGTAGCTGGTGCTGCCAAAGGCAGACGTGTCTCATTGTCATGAAAAACCCTAAGTTATTAAAACATTAAATGCCATATTCTGCAGTCTTTGAAAGATATGAAGAATGTCTATTTAACTGAAATATATCTCTACATATCTAGAAAATCTAATAACATGACTACAAGCTTAACTATTATCAATGATTATCCATTAACAACCTATATTTCCTAATTATACATTACAGTTTTTAAAATGAACTACAATCACAATAGCTTAATCAAGATCAGAAATACATATACATATAACAAAATTGACCTTAAAATCTATACCAATGCAAATTCATATCTATATCATCTCCCCCTTTAAATGTAAAAGAACATTTATAAGCAATATTTGGGAAAATGGGCGCAGTTTTTTCTCTCCAAACTGCTTCCTGCTGAATGGGGGCGCTGTTATTTAGGTCTTTCATGGTGTAACCTGTGTGCTAGGTTCCTCTCAGTTGGCAGTTGAGTGAAGTAATTTTTTGAAGATGTTCATAGCAACCTTTCAGGAGGGCGTGGTCTATCATACCATATTGGGATAGAAGCAATCCACAGAGTCTCGTCCTCTGTGAAAACAAAAGAAGAAACTCTTTTCCAAAGCATCATGTTCTTAGATCCAAATCCTGAAGTCATACCGTTAAGATGTCCATTCTGGTCTAGACTGGCAGCCCATATAATGAAATGTCTCTCTGTACTTAGCTCCTTTACAGTCAAAAAAATCAAAGAAAACACAACAAAATACATAATCCAGACTCTCTGTGAATTTTCCATTTTTACGTGGCTTATTTTTACTCTATCACTTTACTTCTTTTAATCTATAACTATCTGTACTCTGTCTCTTTAAAGACTTTAACCTTTTTTTTAAGGCATTAACTTTATTTTTTATATTTTTTTCTTCTCTCAAGCCTACGTACATTTATATGTCTGAATCTGTCCTATTGTGGATCTGTAATTTTTTAATATCCAGGAGCACTTCTTAAAAGGTTAACCACTTTTTAAAAACTTAAGTTGCGCCAGGTAGAGGTAATACGGTACCGCCTGTTTACAGCCAAGTCTAAACCTTAACTGCGCTGTTATTATGGTAATTACGATAGACCTGCCTGAGGTCAGCACAGTTTAGCATGGCGGAGCAGAGCCAGAGCTGCTACTGCCTCAGTCATTTGGTGTCCCTGAGCTGCACAAAGTTCCAGGTACACAGCAGTCCACATTGGAGCTGCACTCAGCAGTTTAATTCTGATACTGAGCGTGCAGCACAGAAACTCTTTATCCAAGTTACAGTCAAATCTGACGCGCAGAGCACCGAGCAGTCTGAAAACATCTCTCTCTATGGCGGCAGGAATCCGCAAATGCTGTCCCGCTCGCCTAAGCCTGATTCCGCCATCTGCCCAGGTGCAGGCAGGGAGCAGGGAGCCATTGGCATGGTCTCAGAGTACTTTCTTTCTGATCCCAAGCGGGCAAGGTTTTTAAGTGGATTTAGCACCACGTTGGAGCGCCAATCTGTAGTGTGAAGCGGTGGGGCTGGGTCCCGCCACCCGGCCATCGGCTAGCTTTACACCCGAAATAATTACACGGAAACTGTATTCTTTTAAATACTGCCTGGCCCATAGTTTCAGCCTCTTATTGGCTAATTCTCATATCTTGCTTTAACCCATATTTAGTAATCTGGGTAGCACCACGAGGTGTGGCTTACCAGGAGAGATCTTAACCTGCGTCCATCTCGGAGAGGAGCAGCATGGAGACTCCCCATGGCGAATGCCTGAAGTGTCTCCCCAACTCTGCTTCCTTGTTCCCACAATTCTGTTCTGTCTACTCCGCCTACCTAATTTTCTGTTCTCTTAAAGGGCCAAGGCAGTTTTCTTTATTAGTAATGAAAGTAACACATAGACACTCCTCCATCAGGCAAGCTTTATTTGTTAGAGCACAAACAAAATATCACCACAGTATTCACTGATTAAGTGTAATCACCTTCCCTGATAAGAGGGAGGGGGCCTTCTTTTTTTTTTTTTTTTTTTTTTTTTTTTGATTTGGGTTTTTGAGACAGCCAGGTTGGCTTCAAACTCACTACATAGCTAAGGGTGACCTTGAACTCCTGATCCTTTTGTCTCTACATTCTAGATGCTAGGATTCCTGGCATGTGCCACCATGCTTGGCTCTTGTCTCGCCTGGGGCTTGCTGAGCCAGTTCTGCCCCTGGTCTGCACTTCCTGCCCCTGAGCATTTTCTACTGGCAGGGTTGCTAAGCACATTATAGTGCCTCCAAAGGTAGCAGAGTGTCGACCTAAGGCAGGGACCCTGAGCCACACACCTCATTCTGCCAAGATGGGTGCTGGTGGCACACACCTTTAATCCCAGCACTTGGAAAGCAGAGGCAGGTGGATCTCTGTGAGTTCGAGGCCAGCCTGGTCTACAAGAGCTAGCTCCAGGACAGGCTCCAAAGCTACAGAGAAACCCTGTCTCATAAAACCAAAACAACAACAAAAACAAAAAAGATGTTCTGACCACTTGCCACAAGATGAGCAAAAACAGAGCACATGTGAGCATGTGCACGCATGCGTGCATGCACACACATGCACGCACACGCACACACAAACGAAAGAGAGAGAGAGAGTGCAAACTCCCTGGCACACCTTGTCTTTGAAAGCAGACAACACTGAGCAAATGACTAAATTCTCCAGGAGCATCAGGTTCCTTCTTTGCTTCCCAGGGAAGCTGAGAGATAACTGAAAAGTAGACACACACACACACACACACACACACACACACACACAAGAGGACATGTGAGGACAGCCTGAGTGAATCCTGATTTGATTTTCTACCAGCTGGAGCTTTAGCAGACTTTGACCTCAGGTCCCAGGGGATAAAGCCGTCTGTTGTATTTCCAGACAGGCATGGAGGGCTCTATCTATACCCAGGGCAGTTGATGCTCAAGCTGGACACCGCTTGGGGCCTTGGTGAGCCTGGGTCAGAGTACCTATGGGGGCCTGGTTTGGGGACAGAGACCTGTGAGGCTAGCTCAGATCTAGAGAATGCTTCTTAGTGAGGACGTCTTTGACACCCCTGCCTCCCAGCCCCATGAGCACATAGGAGGAAGCCTAGGAGAGCTGTCGTCAGGCCAGCCTCGGTGCCTCTGGGATTGATCTGGTGGCACTGGAATTTCCTGAGGAAGGGTCCAATTTCAATGATGGAGCACAAGGAAAATTT
Source organism: Arvicola amphibius (assembly GCF_903992535.2). NCBI lineage: Eukaryota > Metazoa > Chordata > Mammalia > Rodentia > Cricetidae > Arvicola > Arvicola amphibius. Next base: position 133,041,690 of record NC_052048.2, read on the forward strand.
TTGTTTTGTTTTTTGTTCTTATGTTTTGATTTATTATGTTCATCTGTGTAGGGGCATGCAGTGTTTGTGGGAGGCAAAGGACAGCTTTCCAGAGTGGGTTCTCTCTACAAAGGGAGTTGAACTCAGGTAACCAGGCTTGCATAGCAAGCACCTTTACCTATGGAGCCAACTTGCCAGCTTTTAGTTTTAAGGCAGAATCTCATGTAACCCTGGCTGCTCTCAAACTCAGTCTGTAGCTGAGGATGACCTTAAACTCCCGATGCCCCTGCCATTACCTGCTGAGTGATAGATTACAGGTGTGCATCACCATGTCTAGTTTACACGGTACTGGGCACTGAGCCCAGGACTTCATGCACTCTGTCAAATGGGCTGCACCCCCAACTGCAGGATCATTGGTTTAGAAGTGGGAGTCTTAGTGAGTTGGGGTGCAGTGGGGTATCCCTGGGGTGGTGGGAACAGGTCTGCCTGACATCCACAGTCCCCTTAAGCCTCTAATGTTGTCAGCAAACCTGTGACTGCATCTGCTTGTGTGAAGACAGGCATAAACGCACAGTGCACACGACTTTCATTACAAACTCAGAGGGTCTGCAACTCGGGTCTAATCCTGACATTCCTCTGTTTTCATCCTTTCCAGGTGGAGAGCAGTGACCCACCCAAGGACCCTGCAGTGACCAGCAAGTCTCAGCCCATGGCCCAGGACTCTGGCTCCTCAGATCTGTTACCCAATGGAGACTTGGAAAAGCGAAGTGAGCCCCAACCTGAGGAGGGGAGCCCAGCTGCAGGGCAGAAGGGTGGGACCCCAGCTGAAGGAGAGGGAACTGAGACCCCACCAGAATCCTCCCGAGCTGTGGAGAATGGCTGCTGCACAACCAAGGAGGGCCGTGGAGCCTCTGCAGAAGAGGGTGAGTCCCAGCCTGAGGAACCCTCTTCTGGGCCCTCTGAGCCCCTAAGAGTCACAGACTTGGGTCTCTGGCAGGTTTCAGGAGGCTAGGCAAAGGTGGGAGCTGACCATCCCTTTGCCAAGGCCATAGTCTAGAAGCTACTGGATGAAAACAGCCTGTATACATGTTTACTTGGCCCACCTACTGTGCTAAACAGTTAAAAACATTAGTTGCCAGTATTTTGAAAAAATCAAGAAATTCCACATGAAAATCTGGAGTTTTGGCTCTTTGTGAGGAAGAAAAAAAAGCTGGCTTTGGCAACAGGCAACAGTGGGTTTGCATAATGCCAAGGGATGCTAACTGGGGTAATAAGTGCCCCCCTTCTTTCTAGGCTGGTTGTGTGCCTCAGTTTCCCTCCACTGCCAGCTGGCCTGCTTACTCTTATACATGACCTGCCTAGGCTCATGAGGACACAAATGCCATGCTCACCTGTCCCAGTGCAGAGATTCTGCCTGGCACACTGTAGTTTGGCTGACTCCATGGTAAACTTCCACCATGTAAATTGTGACAGTGGACACTAAGGGGAGGGCTGATGGAGGCCGGCTGTGCACTGCCCTGCTCAGACCTCACCATCTGGGGACTCTGTGGCCTAGCTCCGAATTTTGGAAAGTTGCCCACTTTTCACTTTTAGGTTAAGCCAGAGATTTCAGGGCCAAGCGAGCTGTAAACAAGTGAGTAATGAGGACAGCTAGCATTTGTACCGGGCTTCACAGTTTACACAGCACCTCCTCCTCCATTATCACATTTGATCCTCCCGGGCTCTGCCAGGTTGTTTTGCATATGTGCATTTTAATTTCAAAAAGTCTTCCTTCCAAGTGTGTATGATGGAATGAGTAAATTGATTAATTGGCATAACTTATTTTTGCATGAATCCAAACCTAATATTTATGCAGAAGAGGGAATATTTCCAGAAAAGAAGTTTCCAAACTTACTTTGAAATATCTTTCATTCACTATTCAGCAAATATTTGTGATGTTCCACCATGTGCAGAGTGTGCTCTGAGGCACTCTGCATTGTTCTTCCGTTTACTCTTCCAAATGATTCTGTTCAGGAGGTGTTCTTAGCGCCGCCCCCTACCCCCACCCCCCAGTCCAGGATGAAGGTACAGTTTAGGAAGTGACTTGTTCATGCCTCCATACCTGGCCTCTGGCCACAGAATTCTTTTTTTTTTTTTTTTTTTTTTTTTTTTTTTTTTTTTTTCCAAAAAAGGTCTCACTATGTAGCCCTGGCTGGCCTGGAACAACTCACTATGTAGCCCTGGCTGGCCTCAAACTCAAATGTTGCCTGCCTCTGCTTCCTGAGTACTGGGGTTAAAGGCATGAGCCACCACTACCTGGCCCTAATCTTGAACTTTTTGATCCTTCTTCCTCCATCTCCTGAGTTCCACAATCACACAACCATATACCCAATGCCTGTTTTATTATTTGTGTGTATGGGTGTGGTACTTGAGCATGTCATGGCATACATATTGAGGTCAGAGGGCAACTTGATTCTGTTCTCTCCTTCCAGCATGTAAACCCTTGGGATAGAGATCAAACTTGTTGTTAGATTTGGTCACAGGCACCTTTATCTGCTGAGCCATCTTGGCTGCCCATACCTGTTTTGATGTAGTTCTGGGGATTGGTCCCAGAGCATTGGACTTTATGTCTGCTGGACAAGCAGTGTACCAACTGATCTAACACTCCAACCCAGGATCGGTAAACGTTTTCTCCTGCTCTTCTGCTCTGTTCTGCTGCGCTGTCCTGTGTGGCTCTCAGCTCTCCCGGCCTCAGAGGAGTGTTGGGAGAGCTCGAGGAGAGATACCTCCTTGCAGTTCACAGTGGCAGGCATGCAGGAGAGCTCAGCGCCCTTACTAGCCAGACGCTGTGCTCCTGTGACTCACCTCCGGAGTGCTGGGATCACACAAGGCAGGTGCCCAGAGCCAGAGCCAGGGCCAGGGCAGTCCCTTCTGCCAGGCAGGATGGAGCCAGAGCTCCAAGGCTGCTCCTTGACCTTGAGGGTTTGTATAAGGGTTTTCCTGTCTGCATTCCAGTTCTTAGGCACTCGGTCAGCCAACAAGTGTTCATTAAACATGTTTGGTGTGTGCCAGGTCCTGTGCCAGCCTGTGGAAGCCATCCTGAACAGAAACCTGGCTCTTCCTCAAGGACTTCACAGTTGGTTAAAGACTCTGCCCTTTCAGATGTTCCATTAGGGTTAGACATGTAGCTTGGGTTTAACCCTCAACACTGTGTTAACTGGCATAGTGTCCAAATCTCAGGATTTGGGAAAAGGACTGAAAGTCAGGAGTTCAAGGTCGTCCTCTGCCCAACAACTTTTAGTCCAGCTTCCTCTCTCAAAAGCAATATGATAAAATCACATGTGTGGTTGTGCGCAGACAGTGCTCCTCGAGTAAGAACAGTGCCGTGAGGAGCTAGGACATCAGGACCTGAGCTATTCTCTCATAATTGGGTGTGCTAGAGCCCATCACGGGAGGGCTGGGGAGAGAAGACAGTGAGAACAGACTGGTTCCAAGGTGGAGAGAGCAGGGTATAGAGGCCGAACAAAAGCCACCAGACTGGATGGGAGAGAGCCAGGGGGACGGATGTGGCAGGGAGTGGGTGGCAAGTGGCCACGCCAGGTTTTCCTAGCTGTCTTCTTAGGGCTGGACCTGCCAGGCTGCTTGGAAAAGATGACTTTCCATGTAGACTCCCCAGCAGTTTGAAAGGTCTGTGAAGTGGGGTGAGAAGTTAGGGGCTGCTGCAGGCGTGGGGAGGAAGCAGTCAGTTCTGATAAGCAAAATGAATCCACAGAGATGGAAGGAGATGACCGCAGAGAGGGAGGGAGGTAGCAAATGCCTCTGTCTAAGAGGTAAAAAAAAAAGTCAAAGGGTTGATAGGCTGGATTGGGAAGTTACAGGCAAGTCCAAGCATGGTAGGCACAGACATCCAAGGTCTCAACTTCCATTTGACTTGGGAGCACTCACTCCTGACTCTAGAATTCCAAGAGAGGTGTGCAGTAGCCTCCTAGAGACTCTGGCCAGTGTGCTGGTGTCTGGAGGCTGGTCTCTGCCCAGCAGTCAGCTGTTAGTGTATGCCCAGCTGAAGACCTCAGATGAAGAACAAAGAGACTCAGACATAGTTCCCCTCCTTCCAAGACTCTTCAGGGAGTTGTAGGTGGATTTTTTGGGGGGGGGCCACCAACTCACAAAACAATGACATGGAGACTTATTAATTATGAAAGCTCAGCCTTTAGCTTAGGCTTGTTTCTAACCAGCTCTTATAACTTAAGTAAACCCATTTCTATTCATCTATATGCTGGCTCGTGGCTTTTTACCTCTCCTTCTGCATGTCTTGCTTCCTCTGTGCCTGGCTGGCGACTCTGCCTTTCTTCTTCCCAGAGCTGTCTCTGTCCAGAAGTCCCTGCTATACCTCCTGCCTAGCTATTGACCATTTAGCTTTTTACTAAACCAGTCACAGTGACTATCTTTACACAGTGTAATCAAACATCTGGCAACAGAGATTTCCATCTTTCCTTCATGGAAAGCCATGGTGCCTGCCTATACTGCAGTGTGCTCTGCCCTCAGCTGCTCGGTGGTCCACAGGCTAGCTGTGTCTATAGTACCTGGGAAGCCAAGATACCGACTCTGTAGCTCCACCTTAGACATCCTCATGCTGTCTAATGTCAGCCTGTGCCAGGAAGACTGTATCGTCTCTGCTTTTCTTATGGGGAAGAAAGTAGGGAAGCCAGGTGTACAAGCATGTGCTTGTAGTCTCAGAACTTGGTGTGTGGAAGCAAAAGGATCAGAAGTTCAAGGTCATCCTCAGCTACTGAGCACAGGAGGCCCGACTGGGATACAGGAAGCCTGTCACAGAGGAGTGGGTGAGGGTCGGCATAAGACCGCTCTGCTGAGAGAAATATGGGCTAGTGACCATGCTTATAATAAGTGTGGCATCTGCCCTTTTACCGGGATATTGTCTCATTGTAAAGAGAATTTGGTGGTCGTTGCTGGGTAGTACTTGAAGCTCCTGACCTCCCCTGTCCCCAGGACCTGGGGTTTTTGGGGGCCATGTTCCTCTCCTCCAGGGCCACTCTGGAAGGCACGCAGCCACCTGGCTCTGGGACTCTGGGTCTGTGCCAGGAGCAGACAGGCTGCAGAGGGAGCCCTCAGAGAGTAGGACCGCCCAGCATTCTATGACAGCCAATCTGCCGGCCAGGCTGGAGAGAGGAAGAGAGTGCGCGCCTGCGTGTGACTGAGAGGACGCTCCCTCACGTGGTCATGCGCAGTCTGTCGGGGAGAAAATTCCAGAAAGAAGCCATTTAGAAACTTTCAGGAAGTCTCCATTCGGAAGATTTTGGGGGCTGGAGGCCTGGCAAAGGAAACAAGGAATAACGGTGGTAGCTCACCTGGGAGTCAGGAGCCCAGAAATTAGATTATAGATCTGCTCACCAGGCCTCAGTTTCCGTGTGAAACATTCAGCAAACTCAACCACATCTTTTCAGCTCAGATTTTCTTGTATTCTAATAAACAAATCACTCCTGGTAAACGTAACCAAAAGCCACTGGGTGTGGGGTGGTGGTGGTGGATATTCAGAAAACTCAGGGTCAGTAGATACTCCAACAGCGTGGGTCAGCTTGGGGGCCTCACTCACCACCCTCAGCCGCTTGTTGCATGGCTGCTGCAGCTGTTGCAGCCTCAGCAGGAGTGTGGAATGCGATTCAGAGCAGGCGCCCCCTCCTGGCAGCTTGGGTCCTGGGCCGAGCAGCGAGGTCTGAGGGAGGGGCTGGCCCCAGAGGTGGGAGGCCCAGGGCAGGCCTGAGGGCGAGCACCATGGAAAGTGGGGAGCTGGGCGGTGGGAGAGAGACCGTGGAGAAAGAGACGGAGTCGTGACTTAGAAGGACAACCACGTACCCTGTGCTGGGAGGGTGCACGCCCCCAACCACACGTGGGTGACGGCCACCACGCTCCTCCCACTTAGCGCCTCCACGAGGCCCAGCGCCACACCTACCTCCCACGGGGTCCACACCCACGGGGTGTCCCGCAGGGGCTCTGCCCTCCCTCCCTCCCTCCCTCCCACCACCGTAGATGGAAGCCAGGCACACGTGGCTGTCGGGGTGTTCAGGGCAGGTGCAGAGAGGAACCCCAGGTCATGTCTGGTAACAAGAGGGAAACGTCCAGGCTAAAAATTCAGAACCGTAAATGCTGCTGCGGGTGGTTTCCGCTCCTGTGCTAGGCGATGAGCAGGGCTGTTTTTTCCGTTTGGGGCTCTTTGTCTCCTTACCCCCCTCCCCTTACACACCACGCTACATGAGCCAGCCGTAGTGACCTTCCTGCTCTGGGCCTAAGTCCTGTATTTTCTCAGCCTCAGAAAAAAGCATTCAGGCACCTAGGTGAAAGGCAGCTGAATTCTCCCCGTTTGCGAGAGGAGCGGCCGGGCGGGCTGAAGCGGAAAGGAAGATGTAGCAGCCCTCATGTCGGGCCTAGAGAAGCCCAGAGTCCCTCCTAAAGATGGCGCTGTAGGGACTGCTGCTCCCAACCCAGATGTCCCTCCTTGGAACTGGAATCGGTGCCCAGGCCAGAACTTTGAGAAAAGCCAGAAGAACAGAGAAATGTGTGCTACAGGGAAGGAGTTCCTTGGGGCTGGGACATGCTGACATGACACGTATTGAGCACCTACTGTATGCCAAACCCTGCTCCACACCAGTGCTCACTCCAACCTTTAGAACACTGGCAAGGAATCAGCAGAAATTAGGGGGTCACACTGGGGCAGTTAGAATCCAGACTGCTCTTGATGACCTGAGAGTGGGCCAGGAACAGAGGACAGTTTACATGTTAATAATACTATTTGGAACTGTTTACAGTTTATCTTACGAAAGATAGGGCTGCGCCACCGGGGTCCAGTCCAGCTGGCCCACTGGCCACATCTAAGCACCTTTTCCTACCTCACACAAAGAAGTGAACAGCCTGGCTTCTTCAGCTCAAGCCCTCCTCTGCCTCTTCACCCTCCTGCTCCTTGCTTCGAAGGGGGGCTGGAGGCCAGCAGCGGATGGTGGCTGCTTCGAAGCCCGTTTTGTGTGCCTCCTCTGAGCCACCCCTGTGACAGTCTCCTTGTTCTTCCCTTTCCACAGGCAAAGAGCAGAAGCAGACCAACATCGAATCCATGAAAATGGAGGCAAGTGTTTTCCTCACCCCCAGGGGCTCTGGATCCTGTTTCTAGAAGAAAGCCACCTCTCTGACGGACTGTGGCGAGTGTGTGTGAGGGGGCCCGAGGGTGGGTCCCTGCCCCTTCTTTGGTGTCCCTTTGTGAGAAGGAGAGGAAGTGGGGGTGGAGGTTGGAAGTCCCCTAGCTAGGCAGCCAGCTCATCCCCCTCCGGAGATCAAGCACTTCCCCCATTGTCTTGTTCTTGTGTCCCTACCAACTTTGAGTCCCTCCTCAGTACTCTGGGGTCAACAACCCCTCTGGCCAGCCAGGATCTCTATATTCTGTTTGGGATGTGTGACCCGTCTCAGTTTCCCCTCCACGAGGGGCAAACCCTCAGGGGTGTCTGTGCCCACCTTATAATGCCTGTTTATCTTCTGTCCTAGGGCTCCCGGGGCCGACTGCGGGGTGGTTTGGGCTGGGAGTCCAGCCTCCGTCAGCGACCCATGCCAAGACTCACCTTCCAGGCAGGGGACCCCTACTACATCAGCAAACGGAAACGGGACGAGTGGCTGGCACGATGGAAAAGGGAGGTGAGATGCCTTCTTTCCTCGGTGCCAGGTGCTAGAGCAGCAAACCGGAATTCAGTTCTAGCCGCCCTCTGGAACTCTTGTCAGGCTATGGCCGAGACTTTCCCGCTAGGGTTAACTACGAGAATTCCCAGACTCCTACTGCTAGGCTAGGTGGTTCATTTGTCCTCTCACCATCCTTTTGGGGTGCTAGTTGTGGGGGAGGCAGCGCATGCCTATGGCGCTGCTGCCCACGTGGAGCTGGTGCTCTGATGAGTGAGAAGAACAAAACAGATTGAAGGCTCAGTGAGGCCTAGGTGGCATTTCCTGCTCAGACTGTCTAGATGTGGACAGTGTTCATGGAGAGAAAAGACTCAGGTGCAGGTGGCAGCAGTGGAGACAGGACAGTGGGATCAAGGGCGTGTGGATGGACAGACCAGAGAGCTGCTACAGCCCTGACAAGGACACTGTCAGGTCTGGCCTGGCCACGAGGTGATGACTGTACCGTTTGCTCTGGTAGGAGGACTAGTTGTTGGGATCAAGAGTTCAGAGTTGAACTGGGCGGTGGTGGTACACACCTTTAATCCCAGCACTTGGAAAGCAGAGACCGGCAGATCTCAGTGAGTTCAAAGCCAGCTTGGTCTACAAAGCAAGTTCCAGGACAGCTAGGACTGTTACCCAGAGAAATCCTGTCTCGAAAAACCAACCAAACAAAAAACTTCAGAGTTCAGTGCCAAGGAGCTGGAAGCTGGACTTTGGGCTGCAGATTCCAAGGTGAAAGCAAGGCAAGGTCTGTGGAGTCTACTCAATAGATGGCAAGCTGGGCGGTGGTGGCGCACGCCTTTAATCCCAGCACTCGGGAGGCAGAGGCAGGCGGATCTCTGTGAGTTCGAGGCCAGCCTGGTCTACAAGAGCTAGTTCCAGGACAGGCTCTAAAAAAGCTGCAGAGAAACCCTGTCTCGAAAAACCAAAAAAAAAAAAAAAAAAAGATGGCAGAGTCTTAGCATTCCGTGCGCAGAAATTACCAAAGTTGTGGTCCAATGAGAAAAGAGCTGCAGCTGTGGGCCTGAGAGGGGCCACAGGAGACCAGGAGAGAAAGTGTGTCAGGGAGAGCTGGTTTCTCTAGAGGTGGGAGCATGCCCCACACTGGTCAAGCCTGAGGGAGCTGGTGGGATCTAGGAGGAAGCTGGAAGCAGCCCAGGACTGCAAAGGGAAGGAGGTGGGAAGGCAGATAAAGACCTAAGCAGCCATCAATTCCAAAGATCAGCTGTGGGAAGGGTGGGTTGTGGGGACCACTCCCACGGGGAGGGAGAGGAAACAGGGTCTTGACCTCAGGCTATCTGACCATGTGTGCTGGCTTGCCCTGGAGAAAGTTCCAAACAAGGGGGAGGGGATGTAGTTGGTTCTGGCTGCTTTGTTTTTCGTTCCTTTGGGATCCAGGAAGGCAGAAGTCATCCTTCTGAGGAGTGGAGAAAGGGCAGCCTGGCCAAGGTCTGAGAGGGGCACCCATAGCCCTGAGCACTGAGCCTGGGGTGCACTGTCAAGAAGCGACTGTTGTCTCTCTTCTCCTGCGACCTTGGCACTCTGGCTGTGTGTGCACGTTGCTTCTGTTCCTGAGCCCCCAGTCAGAGGTGCTGAGGTGGTGACTTGGGGTCTCCTCGTCTATCAGCACATGGAGGGCAGCCTGAGGCACAATTAGAGGGGATTTCTTACTCCTAGGAAATGAAGATCCATTTTTAACAATTTTAAGTTTCTGTTAAAATTTTAAAAGATTTGCGTGGTCAAGTTGGCCCCAGTCAGTAAGGGAACTTGTCACTGAGGCTGACAACTTGAGTTTAGTCCCCAGAACTTCCACAGAGAAGAACCAACTCCTCCATCCTCCACACAGGTGTATACACACACACACACACACACCAAACAAACAAACGGAAGTAACAGTTTTGAAATTTAAACTCAGAACATGTACGGTAGGTATGATGGCACCCACCTATAATCTCAGTATTTGAGAGATTGAAGAAGGAAGATACAAGTTTGAAGCCAGCCTGGACTGTATGTCACCACATAGTTCAAGCTCTGCCCACCTACACATACTCAGCAAGCCCCAGTCACCCAAAAAAACCAAAGTAATAAGTTAGGAGCCAGGTGGGGGCAGCGCATGCCCGGAACTCAGGAGGCAGAGGCAGGTGGATCTCTGTGAGTTTGAGGCCAGCCTGGGCTACAGAGTGAGCTCCCCAGTGGCAGCCAGGAGTGTTACGCAGCGAAACCTTTGTAGTTCTTGGTATTTTACTCTTCTGGCTCTTTATTCTTTGCTCTTTTGGGGAGCGTGCCACCCAGCTCCCAAATAAATCATAAACCAAGGCTTATTCTTAATTATAAATGCCTGGTTTTAGCTTGGCTTGTTTTTTGCCGACTTCTTAATTTCTAATGTCTGCCTTTTGCCTCTGGGCGTTTATCTTTATCCTATATACCTTTCTTTACTTCACTCAGCGGCTTGCGATATAGCTGGGTGACTGGCTCCTGGAGTCCTCTCCTTCTCTGCTCCTCTATCTTCTCTCCCCAGATTTCTCCTCCTATTTATTCTCTCTGCCTTACAGTTCCACCTATCCTTTCTCCTGCCTAGCTATTGGCTATTCAGCTCTTCATTAGATCAATCAGGTGTTTTAGACAGGCAGAATAACACAGCTTCACAGAGTTAAACAAATGCAGCATAAAAGAATGCAACACATCTTTGTAGCATTAAACAGATGTTCCATAGCATAAACAAATGTGAAACATCCCAAACTAATACTCCACCAAAAAAAAAAAAAAAAAAAAAAAACCTGTCTTGAAACAGAATAGACTAATAAAAAAAGTTAGGAACACTGGCCAAGTGTGGTGGCGCATGTCTTTAATCCCAGCACTCAAGAGGCAAAGGACAATGGGTTTCTCTGAGTTCAAGGCCAGCTCTGTCTACCTAGGCTGTTCCAGGCCAGCCAGGGCTACATAGAAAGACCCTGTCTCAGAAAATTAAAAATTAGGAACATTTGTTAATATGCACAAAAGTGGAATGAGAAATCTATTATATAATACATGCAGTATGTATAACACATACGTATCGCTATATCTATGTCGGTATCTGTATATGCATGTATCTGTCACCTACTTCAGCAATTATCAGTTACCAAAAGCTTTTCTAGTCTTGTCTGCTAGATCTGGGCATTTGCTTTCTCACCCCACCCAACACAGATGCCATTGGTCTTTAAGCGTTAACAGAAAAGTAGAAAACACTGATTGAGTTTGAAATATTGGAGGTGCCTGTGACTTGCAGTGTGGAGACCTCAGAACAAAATGTACTTCTAGTGTAACTAGGTCTACAGATCTTTTTGAGTTGTAACTACACATGCCTTGATCCTTGACTGGCCACAAGCCTCCAGGACAGGAGAGGAGTGGGGCCAGAATGCAATTAAAGTTTAGGTTTCTCAATCTTAAAGAGTTTAGCTCGAAATGCCACACCCTGCTAGCTAGAGGACAAGGAAGGACTAACTGCTGGTAAACCACAGGTAGCTTTCCAAACTACAGAGCAGAAACTATCAGGCACACTTTCTTTATAAATAAATAAGTGTGTGTGTGTGTGTGTGTGTGTGTGTGTGTGTGTGTGTGTGTATGGCTGCTTTGCCTACATATGTGTCTGTGCATCATATGTGTGCTTGGTGCCCACAGAGGTCAGAGGAGAGTGTGGGATCGCCTGGAACTGGAGTTATGGATAGCTATAGCTATAAGAATTGTAAGGCACCATGTGGGTGTTGGGAACCGGACCTGTGCCTTCTTCAAGAACAAGTGATCATGACTGTTGACTAGCTCTCCACCCTCCCCACCTCCTTCTAAGGCTAACCTTAGCTCCTCAGCCTTTGACCTTTTCTTCTGATACTGCTTCCCTGGGCCTTCCCAATGCCCTGAAGTTTACACTTCCTGCATTTCTCAGCAGCATATTTTGTCCCCCTTTGCTCAGGTATTCTCAGGTCTCCCCTTTTTGACCCACCTAACACTTACCTGCATTTCTTTGGTTTGGGGTGGGGGTTGTTTTTGTTTTTGTTGCTATGTAGCTAAGACAGACCTTGAATTCCTGATCTTCCAAAGTACTAGGATCACTCGTGTGTGCCTCAGAACCCATCTTCATTTCCTTAACATAAGATTCACTAGAAAAGCTTTCATGGATTGAATTCCCTGCCCTTCCCACTCCTGATCACACCCACACCCTCCATGCATCTACCGCCACAACTGCATCTGCTTCCCAGGCACTGCCACCATCAAACATTTTCTACATGGATGGGATGTCATTATCATCCGTGCTTTAAAACTTCTCAGACACAGTTTGAGTCCTGTGATCTCAGTGACCAGCCGGGCAATGGTGGCGCACACCTTCAATCCTAGCGCTCAGGAGGCAGAGATAGGCGGATCTCTGTGAGTTCGAGGCCAACCTGACCTACAGAATGAGTGAGTTCCAGGACAGGCTCAAAAGCTGCAGAGAAACCCTGTTTTGAAAAAACAAAACAAAACAAAAAGGAAGTACAGGGCTCTGAGCAGGCTTCAGACCGATTCATCAGCAGGAGGCAGCTTTGGACTTTTAGAGGATGAACTGGACTTTCAGGGAAGAGGGCAGGAAGCATTTTGAAAGCCATTACTTCATCTCTGAGATTCCCAGGGTTTTTCAGGAATGGAAATGTGTGGTCAAGCCTGAAGGGCTGGCCTGCGCTGCTGGAAGTCTCTGCTAGCTCCCACCTGCATCTGCACCACCTCGGAGGCTTTTTTCACCCTAAAAGCCCCCTTCCTAGGCCTAGGGATGTAGCCCAATGGGAGAGCACTTGCCTAGCAAGCTAGAGGCCTTCGCTTCAGTCTCAGTGCGCACACAAATAAGAAGCTCCTTTCGCCGCCTGTTTCCCCTTTCTCCACCTTTGTCAGTCACAGCTCAGCCACTGGGGAAGATCGTGCTTTTCACCTGCCCAAGATAAAGTCCCGAAGATGGGAAGATGGCATGTGCCTTTAATCCCAGCATTCAGGAGGTCAAGGCTGCTGGATCTCTGAATTCAAAAGCTAGCCCTGGTCTACATAGCAAGTGAGATCTTTCTTTTAAAAAATAAATACATAACTTAAATTGCACAAATGAAATAAACTTGAAATAGGTGATGAGGAAAACTGGCCGTTTCCTTCATCTCTGAATGGGACTTCCTGCCAGAGAGCGGAAGGCTGCTGTCTTCTGTCTGCTGGCCCTGCTGTAATAAATGACTGAGCCCTGTTACAGGGCTTGTGGCAGCTCCCCAATGCCCCATCACATATACAGGTTCTGGCTGTTTCCCATTGTTTCAACCCTGTGACCTCCAAAAATCAGCCCAGTGTTAGGACTCCATGGTGGATGTTAGGACTCACTAACATTTTCACCCTGGCGATCCTAACTCACTTCAAGGCAGGCCTCCCATATTCCAGGTGCTAGGGTATCTGGTATATCCCAGAATTCCAGCTTGAAGGTAGGGCTCTGGCTCAGGCATCCTCAGGTTTATCAGATGATATTGCATTGTGATAGTAACAATCTGTGGTCTCCCCACCCCCTCCTGCCCTTAGGTGCACCCTGCCCCCACCCTAGGCTGTCCAGCCAGGAGTAAAACCATCACATTCCGGAAGGGGAGGGAGGGCTTTGTTCCTAGGCCTTAGGAGGCTTTGTGCAAATGCTGGCTTTAGTGGTTCCCTCCTGTGGTTTTTCAGACTTCAGCACCAAGCTGTCCCAATGCACAGACTTGCCTGAAGTGGGCTGCATGAAGAAAGAATACTAAACATAGAAGTATATGAATTAATAAAGAACATACAACCTTTAAGGCTCTTTTAGGAGCTTAGTTACTGTTGTTATTTTGAGACACCGTCTTTCTATGTAGACCAAGCTAGCCTCGAACTCACAGAGATGCTCCTGCTTCTGCCTCCTAAGTGCTCAGATTAAAGGCAGGTACCACCTCACCAGGCAAATTATTATATATGTACTTGTGTATGCTATATGTATTATAAATGTACCTATGAAGTACATGTGGAGGTTGAGCACCTTTGTGGAGTCTGTGCTCCCACCCTTTCACACGCCCCAGGTTCAGCTCATTGGGTTTAACTGGCAGATGTTCCAGCTGAGCCATCTTGCTGATACCTACTTTTATTAGTTTCTAAGATAGGACTTTGTAAAAAAAAAAAAAAATCAACAACAACAACAACAAACACATTCTTATTTTACAAGACTTTCCCACACACAATTTTAATTCTTTTAATATGTTCTAGAGCTGGGCATAATAGCGCACACTGAGATCAGAGTGGTACTCAGTAGGCAGAGGCAGGAGGATGACCACAGGTTCAGTCAGAATGCCTTGTCTAGTGAACCCCAGGCTAGCTGTGCTGCAGTGTAAGATGCTGTCTCCAAAACCACACACATATAGATAACAAACTACTTTTAGAGGTCTTTGATGCTGTTTGGTGGATGCGTGCCATAGCTGTTCTGTGTGTGTGTGTGTGTGTGTGTCTAAGAATCTAGCACTCATAGGTCTGTGTTTATGAGTGGAACCATTCTGCGGTTTCCCTTTACACTTTGGGTTTTCACATCCAATAAGGTGGCCAGTTTAGCCACATAATTACTATTATATTTTCTCTGTGTGAATTGCCATCGTTTTTTTCTTTTTTTTCTTGTTTTGTTTTGTTTGGTTGGTTGGTTTTTCGAGGTAATTTCTCTGTAGCTTTGAAGCCTGTTCTGGAACTAGCTCTAGTAGACCAGGCTGGCCTCAAAACTCACAGAGATCCACTTGCCTCTGCCTCCTAAGTGCTGCTGGGATTAAAGGCGTGTGCCACCACCAGCCGGCACTATGATTTTCTTTTTTTTTTAACCAGGCTTCCATTTGTGTGGCAGTATTTTGCTGTCCAGGCATGCTGTAGCAGTAAAAGGTCCTTGATGTGTGTGAGGAAGGTCTCGGGTCACTCAGGCTGGCCTCAGACCTGGTATGCAGTTGAAGATGAGTTAAGCTTCAGCCCTGTCTGCCTTCACTTTGTAGGTGCCTGGATTATAGTTGTGTACCCAGATCAGTGTGTGCGCTGGGGATTGAAGCAGGATCTGCATGCATGCTAGGGTTAGCCTGCTTCTGTGTTTCCTTAACACCACATCCTAGAAAGAGAATCCTGAGTGGAAGGAGTGGTGTGCATTTTGTATTTTATAAAATCTGTGATTGCTAGGAAGGGGCCACACTGATTCTGACTCACACCCCAGCTAGCTCCCCGCCGCGCTCTGAAATGGGTAGGAAAGCGGTCTCTTGTTATGATTCTAATTGTCATTTCCCAATTAACAAGTGAGGCTAAGTTATCTTTTCATATGTTTATTAACCATTTGTGTTGCTGTTGCTGTTTCTGGGAGTTTTAACAAATGTGGCTTCCCCTTTGCTTTACAACCTGAGGTTGTGACAGACTGCTTCCTGTGTGTCCCCGGAAGAACAGCCTGTGAGTGTCTAGAGGGTCACCTCCTGCTGGGCCGTATGTCATTTAATAAGTAATCACCCTGCACGCCCTGAGCAGGGGCCTCCTGTGAGGGTCTGTGGACGCTGAGGTGAACGAAGTGTGATCTCCTGAGCAGTTTGCCGTGGAAACCAAGAAAGCTGAGCACAAAGCAGCAGCACCATGGAGTGGGTGTCACTTGACCGGATGTTCCTCGCTCTTGCCATGCTCAGCTTTTGCCCTTGGGAGTGCCTGGCCACCCTGGATAGAATAGGAACATTTGCAGCTGCCACAGCTTTACTGAAACATTACCAAATGGCTGAGAGCATTTTAAAGGGGCTCCCATATGAAGGCCATAATCAGAAAAAGCCTCCTAGGTTGACCTTTGCACATCTGGGCTTTGGAAAATGTCAGAAAGGGACTGCCGCTGTGATAAGTGGATGGGCTGGGGCGGTTTCTGGTGTTTGTCTTGAGAGGGGGTTTCAGTTAACGCAGGGCGGCCTTGAAACTTGACTCTTGGAGCTGTGAACTCTTGATCCTCCTATTGCCATCTCTTAAATGCTGGGATTACAGGTGCAAAAGGCTTACCTTTGGGCCCGTTTGTTTGTTTTGAAACGGGTCTCCCATTGTAGCCCAGACTGTCCTGGAACTCAGTAGGTAGCCAAGCTGGTCTCCAGCTCAAGGTAGAAGATGACACACTGGAGAGAATTCACTTCTGGGCACAGAAAGAGCAGCTTTCTGAACAGTCCCCATGTTTAGTCATGAGAAAACAAGTGAGGGGTAGTAATGTCCCCAGGGTGCAGCTGCTGGCTATGGCTAAGAATGACCTCGGGGAAGGGGTGCGCTTCACTGACCTCAGCCTGTGCCAGGAGCGTTACCTTCTCCACAGACCTGATGCGTAGCCTGACATTGGTTATGTTTGGTTTGATGCTTGGGGCAGAACCTAGTGTCCCCTACATGTGCACATTAAGCACATGCTCTACCACTGAACCGAACCCCCAGTTCTGTAATAAGTTTCTTTATCAGGACAGCAAGATGGTTCGGGGTAAAGGACTTGCCACCAAGCCTGATAACCCGAGTTTGGTCCCTAGAACACACCTGGTGAAGGAAGAGAGCTGACTCCTTTGGTCTGTCCTTTGACCTCCACAGTGGCCTAGGTTAGTTAGAACAGAGCCATAAAGCCGGGCGGTGGTGGCGCACGCCTTTAATCCCAGCACTCGGGAGGCAGAGGCAGGCGGATCTCTGTGAGTTCGAGACCAGCCTGGTCTACAAGAGCTAGTTCCAGGACAGGCTCCAAAGCCACAGAGAAACCCTGTCTCGAAAAACAAAAACAAAACAAAAAAAAAAAACAGAGCCATAAATGGCCTTAGGAAGGTCCCCTGGCCAAAACCAACTCCCTTTCTCAGGTTACTTCTGTCTGGCACCCAGACCTGTTTCTTTGGTGCTTTGAATTCAGAAGGGAGGCCCTTAGCTTGCTGACCTCCCAGATCTTACCATCTGGGCAGACCCTCAGACTCATTCCTCTCAGCACTGCTCCGGGTGCCCTTGCCCTGCCCTGCCCTTGACTTGCTGTTTTCTCAGGGCTACGTCTGAAGTTGTAAAATTGGATTAAGATAATGCCGGAGTGGAATTCTGTAGGCCTGGTTTTAGCAGAGTCTTAGCTTCTGCTCCAGATTAGTTGATCAATTCACTGTCCTGATTTATAATGTGATAGACATAGATTGCCCACCTCCAGGAATTCTAGACATTTATTATTCAGGGGTGGGAAGAGCTGGAATCATAATCTGTAGCCCTCCGTCACCTGTACTGCTGCAAACATCAGTTCTAAATTAATTGTCCTAAGTGATGGCTCGGAGCTCACAATCTACAGAGCACCCTTAGGAAAATGCTTATAAAATAATCTGTAGATCATTTGGGCTTGGAGCTAGAGTCCTGCTTTCCGGTCATCATCACTGTGCCCCTCCCTTCTCTCTTGTTTTAGACACAGATTCTAAAGGCCCAGAGCTGGATAGGAGGGACTCATGAATATAATCCCAGTACTCGGAAGGCAGAGGCAGATGGAACTCTGTTCAAGGCTAACCTGGTCTATATAGTGAGTTCCAGGCCGATCAGAACTACATAGTCATATCAAGACCAACTCTCAGAAAACAAAATAAAACAGATAAGGTAGATGCCTAGCATGCCTAAGACCACCCCACCCCCTGCACTGTTCATAAGAGAGTTGGGGTGTGGTCCAGCAAGATGGCTCAGCAGGTAAAGGCACTTGTTGCCAAGCCTGACAACCTGAATTCAATTCCTGGGACCCATATGGTAGGAGAGAACCAGTTTCCCCAAATTATCTTCTGACCACACATCCACAAATGCAATTTAGGGGCTGGAGAGAAGGTTGGGAGCTTAAGAGTGTTGACTGCCCTTGCAGAGGACCCTTTTGTCCCCGTTTCCACATCTGTGGGCTCCCAAGTGCCTGTAACTCCAGTTCTAAGGCATCTGTCTAATGGCCTCTTCAGGCCCAGGCCATTGTGGGTCCCTGTACTCACCTGCACACTCACACATATAATTGAAACACAAAAAAACTAAAATCCTAGAAGATCAAGGGATTGGAGAGATGGTCAGCGGCTAAAGGGACTGGCTGCTCTTCACGACAGCTCACAACTGTCTACAACTCCAGTCCTAGGGGATCTGACACCCACTCTGGCTTCCGGCACTGCATGCATATGGTGCACATATATATGCACAGTAAAACACCCAGAAATGGAAGTGGACCGGGGGTGTGGCTTAGTGGGTAGAATGCTTACCTATTATGCAGGAAGTCCTGGGATCCATCCCCAGCAATGCACAAACCAAGTGTGATGGTGCTCACTTTTAAATCTATCACTTGGGAGGTAAAGGCAGGAAGACCAAAAGTTCAAGGCTAGCCTGAGCTACTGGAGACTGTCTCAAACACCTGGGCATGGCGATACACACTTCCCTGCAATCCCAGCACCTGGGGGGGGGGGGGGCAGAGGAAGGAGGAAGATGGCAGGTTCTAGGCCAGCCTGGTCTACCTTGAGTTCTGGTCCAACTGAGACTGTTTCAGAAAAACAAAAACAAAATAAGCAACCAGGAAACACACACACACACACACACACACACACACACACACACGTACGCACACACGCACTCGTATGCTTTTGCCCATTGATCAGGGAGGTCCCCATGAGGTCCTGCTCCTAGGGAGAAAGGGCCCTCATGCTGTAGCTCCACATGGGCTCAGAGTCTATTAAAGGGAATTAAGAAGCCTTAACTCAGCATTGACTAAAGGCCCAGCTTATTGTGCTGGTGACACAGGCTCTGTCTCAGAGACACACTACATGGTGGAGGAGGCAGGAAGACTGAGTGAGCAAGGCTGTGTTAGGCAGACCAGATCTGACCAGTGCTTTCAGAGCTTAGAGGAGGATCACGACCCCCTGGGGGATGATAGGGAAGCTCACGGAGACTGTCACCAAGCCTAATTAAGGCAATTCGGAAAAAGAATTGGCAAGGAGGGGAAGATTCAAAGCTGCTGGTCCGTCTGAGACAAGAAATACGCAGTACAGGGTTGGGAGGGTATGTGAGAAGAGGAAGCTGCTGGTTCGACCATCGGGGACCTTCCTGCCATGGTGAGGAATTAGGCTGTCTGCAGCTGGAAGCAGAGAGAACCTGGCTTGCATTTTAACATGCCAACTCTTGGTGTGGTGTAAGGGGGCTCAAAGAGAAAGTTTTCAGGAACAGGGTCAGTAGGAGGCTGTGTTTGACTTTTACTGAGGGTCAGGTAGAACAGGCAGAATTGAGAGAACTTACTGTCCCGGACTAAGAGTGAGTTCCAGGCCAGCCTGGGGAGAGTCTAGCTTGTTTTTTTTTCCCATTGGTTCCTGTGGTGGGGGGTTACCTCTAAGCTTTCTGTGTACCCCACTGTGGGGAAGAGCATTTTGCAGAAAGGGATACTTTTTGCTTAGTCTGGGGCAAGCTGTTCTTGAGCAGCTAGCATTAAACCATGACCATAGGGGAATAATAGAAATAGACAGACAGGACCTACAGCAAGACCAAGACAAGGAGAAACAGGAGCGTTCAGCTTCCTGAAGAACTTCCTGGGCCAGCCAGAGAGCATTCCTTTTGTTTTTGTTTTATCTTGAGGCATGGTATCTTGTCGGTTCAGGCTGGCCTTGAACTCATTATATAGACGCAGATGAAGTTATATAGATGCGGGTGATTTCGAACTCTTGATCTTCCAGCCTCTACCTCCAATGTGCTAGGATTACAGGCGTGAGCCTGAGAATCAGCTAGCTCTCCCTAACTTCAGCCCCTCACCCTGACCTTCTAGGTTTCACCTCTCCAGTCAGCTACCAGGAGTAGAGTTTTGTTGCTTACAGTGCCACGGCAGGGGGCTCCCACGTTGCCCTGGCACTGCACTCTTCCCAGCCTGTACCAGCTGACAGGCAGCACCTGTCTTTGTGTTCCAGCTCAGGTGGGCTGAACAAAAGGAACAACTCAGTCCTCTTTCTGTATATTAAAATCTCAATGCTATTTGCAAGGAAATTGGGGGTGGGGGAGTTCAGACAGCAAAGGTGTAGTTAAACTTACTTTATTATCCTGAGGGTGCTTAGCTAGGTGTGCTGTCCATCCCACAGGCCCAGTGCCAGCCTGAGGTGGGAAGATGACCTGGGCCCAGAAGGTGAGGCCAGCTTGAGTGGGAGTGTTATTCTAATAACAACAAACCAGCATCACCACCAGTGTGTTCGAGTGTGTGTTGCCCTCAGTCACTCAGCAGGCTGGATATCAGCCTCTACCCCCGCAGGATGTTTAAAAACACTCTCTGATAGGAACCGACCTAAACTTAGCTCAGAGCCCCCCATGCTGCATCCCTGGCACGGGAAGACCTCACTGAGCACTAGGGTCACGTGGAGCTGTTTGTTTAGACATCACTGCCTGGGGCGGATTAATCACGTTGGGGGAAATTGAGTGACAGTTCAGGTGATTGGAAGGTTCCACTGGGGTTGCCGCTCTCACTTTCCAAACCCTGGGGGTAGGAAGACCGGAAAGGACTGAAGGCTTTGATTTAAATGTTCTCTTTCGGATGGAGATGGAGGCCATCCTATTGTTTTCAGCAATAGCCGAGCTAGTCTGCTTGGGCTCCTCCCATCGTCTCTGGACCCTGAAACTCTGGTCTGCATGCCTGAATCAGAATGGTGGTCCTCTGAGTCTTTCTCTGACCCCTGGATCCTGAAGGAAGGGTGGGGGAAGGGTGGTGTACGTGTTCCTCTTGGCCCACTCTCCCTGCTGAATGTGATTAGCACCTCTGCGGATTCAGGTTTCTCCTGGGCGACAACATCCATCACTTGAGCAAACTTGCCCTTAGAGTCTTTCTGCCTAAGTGCCAGCCCCTTGGGCTTCCTTTGATCCCATCTACGTCGAGCAGATGATGTCCCGCAGTCCCATTAGACTGGCTAGAGAAGCTAGGTGGTCACTTAGGATCCTGTCATCGCTGTCAACACCCTGCCCAGTCTCAGACCCCACACACCTCCCGTTGATTTTCTCTGGCTAGGGAAAGGGAGGTCTGAATCTGCAACACAGCCTCCTCTCCAGCGCGTGCCTCTTGCCCTGGTCCTCAGATGTAGACAGAAGTGGAACTGCAGACCTAGCAGCCTTGGGATATCGGGAAAGGAGGCTGGTTTGGGGGCTGGCTCCGGAGCTACAGAGGAAGTAGGCGGATGTCTGGCCAGGGTGGCATGAGGAAGATGGTAGCAGGAGCCCACAGGCAGGCCTGGTGGATTGGGGCTTTCAAGGGTAGGAATGATTGAGAAGATTGGAAGCTAGGGGCGGCTCAGGAATGGGGGTGCCTGGGCTAGACCAGGATGTGCAGAGATAGGGAGTGAGCGAGAAGAAAGGACTGGGTTCCTAGCTGATCCTCTAGCCTCTGTGTTAGACACCGCTAGTGAGAATTCCCTCACATACGGCAGCTCCAGGCCACTTCTTCTCGAAGGAGAAACGTATACGGCTGACCCTGTGCATCTCACATCTGCCCTCGCCACGCTCCCAGGAAGACAGTGCCATTGCAGGTGACTTCCAGATCTGCTCACCCTGCCCACCCTGCCCTAATGCGTAGAGGTTATGTCTATTCCTGGGACACAGCCCCAGAATCTTCCTGCCCTTGAGGTTCTGGCAGCCGCTCATTTCCCTCAGCACATGTAGGAAGCATCACTACCACATAATTTACCGTCTAATTGCATGCTGTCCTGAGTGGTGGCTGTGGTTTGTGTGGTGGGTCCTGGGCACACAATTAGGCTGTGAGTAACAGAAGCATGGCAGTTCATCTCTTCCACCTTCTTGCCCCTCCTCAGAGCTCCTCCCCCTGCCGGGCTATTGCAGGTGCTCCAGGCTCAACAATCCCAGTGTAGGTGTGTTTCTGGGAGGCTCACAGTTGACTCCAGGAAATGGATCTGGTCAATGGGGGTAGGGTGTGTGGCGTTAGGCCAAATACTGTTCTGAGCTGGGGACAAGGTTCTGTTGCAGGGCCCCGGGTTTGGGCTAGCAATGTAAAATCAATCAGACTGGCACTCATGGTTGCCATGGTGACCCTTTTGCCTTACTTTTGAGGATGGATTTCTCTTTTAGTCTGAATCATCTGCCTGAGCTGTGGGAAGCAGGCTTCCCAGCCCCCACCCTCTGCTGTCTGCCCCAGGGAACAGCTTGCCCATTGCTTTGATTTCAACTCAGGACTTAGCCAGACAGTGGCTGAAGGGAGAGGCCCAGGAGGTGTGGTGGCCCTCCTGGGACACCTGCATTGAGGTGTGGGAGTGCCCCTCCTTTCTAGGTCATGTCCATCTCACCTGGTGGCTCTGACCCTTCTGGTGGACTCAATTCTCTTACGGACCCAGTTCCTCACTTGTATCCCACAGTCTGAGCTTTCTGAGGTCTCCCCACTTGTCTGATGTTGGAATTGCCTACGGTGGTTTTAAGAGTCCTGGTCCCCATCCATGTCTGCCGATCCACATCAGCATCTGTGTTTTTAAATCTCCCTCTGGGCCTCTCTGGCAGGGTCACCTGTGAAGGACCAAGAGAGAGGATGCACTGCCTCTTGCTGTGACTCACTGACCTTCCTGGGCTCCCAGGATCCTCGAGCTGCTGGCTGCTTAGTCTTGTTGGGAAGCTTGTGTTTCCTGGTCCTGGTGGTTAAGCTAAGTCTTGACCCCCACCTCATCCCTCAGGAGAAGCCAGGAGGGAGAGAATGACAGGAAAGGGGGGAGATGTTGCCATAACAACCAGCTCCAGGCGGAGGCCTCCCTTCCAGGGGCTGGTACTTTAACCCAGTCCTGGTGGTTGCCATGGAGATGAGGTACTGAGGGACAGGGGGGAATATTTACCCCCACTTGAACACTAGTTAGGAGTTGCCAGAAGGCAGACCATCTCTAGGTGGGAGCATTGGACCCCTGTCAACTCTGAGTCCACCAGTCCAGCCTTTGCTCTCCTGGAGAATGTCTGACACCGTCTCCTGCTTGGTTGCTCGCTCTGTGGCTGTCTCCTTAGCAACAAGTCCTGCTAACTCCACGCTGTTGGCTCTGAGGCTATTTTTAGCTTCACTGCCAGCAGCCAGGTCCTGGTCATTGGCTTGCAGCCTCCATATGGGTTGCAGGGGGATAGGAAACGAACATTTCCTGGCAGCTTTGGAGAGCCCTAAAGCAGGACCCTCCTGGCAATCATTAGGATGTCTGCTATGGACAGGATCTGCCTGCAGCCTGGAATGTGGAGAAGGGTGTAGATGAGGCTCCTGTGTAGTGTTGCATTCAGTGCGGCCGACACAAGTTATTCCGCCATTGTTAGCAAGGTGCTCTGTCCATAGTTTCCACTGGAAGCCCAAGGAAGATCCCATGCCTACCCTCTAGGGAGCTGTAATCTCATGGAGATGAGTCCAGTCCTCTTTAAGAGGCAAGGCTGATAGGAGATTTTACAGTGGAATGGCAGGGTGCAGGAAAGGAGGGGAGATAAGGAACAGTAGGGGAAGTAAGGAGGAGGGGCTCAGGGCAGCCCTATCCAGAACTTTCTGTGATAATGGGATTGTTTGCATTCTGTTCCCACGCACCCCAAATAGTGGCTCTTGGACGTGTAGTATAATGTGGCTACTGCAGCTGAGGACCTGTGGTTTAATTTTCACGTAATTGTGATTAATTTAACCTGCTACATACAGCTAGAGCTGCTTCCCTGGACAGCCCAGAGTTAGAGGAGCTTTGTTGCTAGGGGGAGAGAACTGGCTTAGAAGGCAAGGCTAGTAGGGTTCACCTGGTGGAAGTTGAAAGGGAGGGGCTCTGTGGGAAGAAAGAGCAGAGTGTGGAGCTATGTGTTGTTATTAGGGGGACCTTTGGAGTTGTGGGGGCGTTTAATGTTGTTTGGAGTGTTGGTTGCTTCACACTGAGGCTTCTGTGCACCGAAGGGCAAGTTCACAACTGACATCCATCCTGACCTCATAGCCTTTGCTCTAGGAAGGTCTCCCTGTCTGTGCAGCTAGCTGTACAGAAGAAAAGATGTAGTGACTTCCTCTATGTGGCTTTATAGGAGCCGTAGGTGGCTCCTGTCCTATACATGAAGGCAGCAACAATCCCTCCTTCCCTGGGGCATTGGGGCATTGCATGCTGCAGGCACAGTACTGGGGCCACGGCTTTTCAAACAGGTGTGACTGTTACTACTGAAACCCCCCCCCCCCCACACACACACACAGTACTGCTATCCACTTGGTGATCTGGCCTGGAGGCTCATCTTGTTTCTGTTTGTTTTTCGAGACAGAGTTTCTCAGTATAGCCCGAGCTGTCCTGGAACTCATTATGTAGACCAAACTGGCCTCGAACTCACAGAGATCCCCATGTCTCTGCCTCCCGAGTGCTGGGATTAATGGTGTGCACCACCACCGCCTGGCTTCATCTTATTTCTGTATAGCTAGGAAACCAAGTTTACACAGTTCTTACCTTGTGCTCCAGTGACCTGGGACAGCCATGCACAGTGGGACATGCTTCACTCGGAGCATGACACCTGTCCCGATGTTTGCTGGTGGTTTATTGGAATGAGTACCACTAGAAAATGTAATTAAAATGAAGTTCGCCCGATGAATACAGGATGAGGGTTGAGAGTCAGATGTCTTTTAAGAGGTGCCTTATCAGCTCTGGTGGCTTGAGTCAAGACAAAACATTCACTGTTTTGAGGCCACCTTCTCTGTTGGACTGTGGCAGACCCCCCTCCCTCCATGGCATCTTCCAGGCTCTTGACATCCATCACATCTATCTAGGAGCATAGTCTCATATGTGTGTGTGTGTGTGTGTGTGTGTGTATAAAATGTATACAATATTCTGTCTGTGTGTATGTCTGCAGGCTAGAAGAGGGCACCAGACCTCATTACAGATGGTTGTGAGCCACCATGTGGTTGCTGGGAATTGAACTCAGGATCTTTGGAAGAGCTGGCAGTGCTGTTAACCTCTGAGCCATCTCTCCAGCCCTAGGAGCATAGTCTTAAAGCAATTTCAAGAACATAGCTTGTCTTGCCTGATGCTGCTATTTTAAGTTGATTAGCTTCATCTTAGTCAAAAGACCTCACAAGGAACTCCCTTACTTTGAGAAGTCAAAGAAAATCTGCTTTGTATGTGGACCAAGAATGGTTCAGTTCAGTTCTGAGGCCTGGCATCCTGGCTGCACGGAAAGGTATCTGTCTGAAGAAATTGCAGAACTCCATAGGGTAGTATTTAAGGTTTTCAGCCACGCTCTGTAGACAGGTGAGACGTGAAGAATATCTGAAAGCCAGGTGTGTGCTGCACACCTGGAGGGAGATGAGCTCAAGGCTAGCCTTGGCTACAAAAGGAGTTAGAAGCCAGAATGGTTTGCATCTGAAAAGAGCAGCCAAGCCGGAAAGCAAGAACTTTTTGAGAGGTCTGCGGTGTTATTGTGCCTGAAGAGGTTGCAGCAAGCAAGTCTTTCATGTCTTAAAGGTCAGAGGGCAGCAAGAGGAGTCAATTCAGGACTTCCTTCCGGGGGGGGGGGGGAGGGTGGGGTGGTGGTGAGGGGGTGTGCTTGGGATGAAACCATGGTTTGAGCGTGTGGTCTAACGTGGAGCTAGACCCCAACCCCAAACTCATGGCTTGTCTTAAAAGCTTGGGCGGCCTGGAGAGCTGGCCCAATACCTAATCCTTGGCAGCAGAGGACCTTGAGAGTTTTCTGAGGCAGGAGGATTGCTCCTTTTTTTCTTGTTGGGGAAGTTTGTTGTACTCCTAAGGTTTTTGTTCTTTTTTCTTTTTCTTTCTTTCTTTTTTTTTTTTTTTTGAGACAGAGTCTCACTCTGTAGCCCAAGCTGGCCTCAAACTTGAAGTGATCTTCCAATCTCTCTGCTTCCTAAATGCTGGGATTACAGTGTGCACTGCAGGCTTGGCCCTCCCCCCACAAAGTTGCACATGGAGAAAGCCCATTTAGTTGCTCACTTGCTCTGGTGGTCTCCGGAAGGGTGAGTAGAGCCCCGGGTGAGATGCAGGGGGTCTCCCCTCGCCTCATTATACCCATCCCTGTTCCAGCTGGTATGTACCAGCTTGCTGGCTGTGAACAGGCACCTAGGGAGTTAGCTCATTGTCTTCAGGGTGTTGGTTTTCCACGGCTTCAGAGGGCTGGTGTCATCATGAGAAACACAGACTTCTTGGGGCTAAGTGGTTTGTGTCGAGGTTATGGTTGTGGGATCAGAACTTAAGTCCGGACCTTTGCACAAGTGTACCGGCCACACAGCAGTCTCCTGCTGGGAGCATTCCCCTTGCAGTCTGAATCCTGGCTAATCTTTGTATTTCTAGAGCATTTGCCATGGTACAGAATACATCTGTTTACATGTTTGACCTGTTCCCACCGTGCAACCTCGTCCTTTCCTATTGTCAGAACAGAGAGGGTGGCAGAGCTGCTTTCTTGCCATCTAATAACTGACTTATCTTATCCTTCTTGCTGCTCCCCCTCCAATTCCTGGTCTACTTCTGATCTTGTTTGCCTCATCTGTCACCCACACCCTTCATCTGATGCCATCTTCTGCCACCTGCTTGGTGGTTTTGGTAGTTATTGACACAGGGGTTTGCTTTCGGTGACACCCTCCATCTCCCCAAGTCTAGTGGAATCTATCAACTTCCTGAGAGCAGGAACAAGTGTCCATCCCTGTACCTGATGCTTCAGTGCTAATGGGGGCTGGGAATGTCTGCCTTAGGGTTCTGTGCCTTTGCTTCGAGTAACTTGAAATGGCCTAGACTGCACCTGGTGGTTCCTGAAGCTATCACACGCGCGTGCGTGCTTGTGTAATCTCCATCCCATAATTGTTGAGACAGGGTTTCATAGCGTTCAGGCTGGTCTTGAACTTGTGTTTGTCAATGATGACCTTGAACTCCTGATCTTCCTGTATCCCAAGTGGTATGATTACAGGCGTACTTCACACACACAGGTTTTTTAAATGACCTCTTGGGAGTGAAGGCCGTGTTCCCCTGTAGCGTAAACCGAGAGGGGGGGCTGTGTCCCACAGCAGTTCTTGTTCCGGAGCGCCCCAACCTGTGTGTGATACCTTCTGCTCACCAGCGTCTATATCCTGACTTTCCCTAAACTGCGTTCGTTAAACTCCAGGCTTCATCTCTAATCTGTAAACTTGTTCGTGCGCTCGCTCTCTCTCTTTTTTTTTTTTTTTTTAACTTTGCTCGTGCTTCTGTGAAACTCACTTTCTACAACTTTCTCGCGGCACTCTCAAGTTGTCTGAAGTCAGTGCTTCTTGTCCCACCGCGGCTGCTCTGGGCTCCTCGCAGCCGGCACACTGCCCGCCTCCCCCAGGGCCCCCATCCTTCTCTATACCCCCCATCCCCAGAGTTGGGGGGAGGGGGCAGGGCAGGCAGCCCGCAGGAGCTGGCAGGCGGGGCGGGGCCCTGGGAACGGACTGGCCAGCCTCGCCCCCAGGCCCCCTGCGCCCCTCGGGCCGGGGTGAGGGGCTGGCTCAGCGCCAGCGTAGGAGGCCGGCCCCCTCCCCCGGTCCGCGCGTAACCAACCAGGAACTCCAGCGGGGCCCACGTGACCTGGAGTTCTAGACAAAGAAAATGTTCCCTCCCTCCCCCCCAGCGCCCCCTCCCCCTCCCTCTGGCCCCCTCCGCCCCCAGCCCCAGCGCCCCCTGCCCCTCCCCCCAGACGGGCAGCTATTTACAGAGCTTCGGGCCGCGGCTCACACCTGAGCCGGACCGCTGAGGGGCTGCACCTGGCCTTATGGGTAGGTTCCTGGACGGAGCCCTGGGGATACCGGGGGCGGGGAGGTGGCAGGGCCGGTGGGAGGGTCCCCGCAGCTCTCAGTATGGCAAAGAAGTCAAGTCAGCCTCCCTGGCCCACCTGAGCTCCGGGGGGTGCTCACTTAGGTCGTCCCACTCACTTTTGTGTTTTGGAGCTTCAAGGCCCCACTCTTCACTGGCTTCATGTGTCACCGGGCACGCTCAGGGGACTGGAAGATCAGTCCTGGTAGTGGTAACTGCAAGCTGGGAGCAGACGGCCCTACTGAAAGCTGTAAAGAGTTGGGTTGGAAGCATCCTGGGCTGTAGCTGTTGGCAGATGGGTGTCTGGCAGTTCTTGATGACCTGTGTGCCTTCTTGCGGTACCATGTTGGCCTCAAGGCCCTACCAACTCTAGGACTATGGAGAGGGACAGTTTCCTCCCACGGTACACCCCAATATTCCTGTATCACTACGGCCGGCATCCAGAAAGCAGTGGCGGGTGATGGCAGGGAGTAGTGCTAACCCTCAGGTTCGAGAAGGGTAGCCTGGTGTCTTATGATACTGAGATAGCCCAAAGCCGCATGGGCTTGGGGCAAGAGGCAGTTAGACCTCTGACCTTTGGAATGGGAGTCGCCGAGGGAGGTGGAGCCGGTACAGCTGCCTGAGGAGGCGGGACTGG
This sequence comes from Arvicola amphibius, assembly GCF_903992535.2. Lineage (NCBI taxonomy): Eukaryota > Metazoa > Chordata > Mammalia > Rodentia > Cricetidae > Arvicola > Arvicola amphibius. The sequence continues at coordinate 133,069,731 of NC_052048.2, forward strand.
ACAGGGAAGCTGTAGGCAGCAGGGTTACCAGCGACTTTCCTGGGCCCGAGGATCCCTAGGCCTAGCAGCTTTCTTGAGTCATAGGTATTGGGGGATGGTGTTGTGTCCCGCTTGGACCCTGCTCAGTCTCGGGGCTTAGAGACCAAATGCTAGAGCCCCAAGTTAACCCTTCCCTTTCCTATTGTCTGCTTGGGGGGTAGGGGTAGTGAACGTGGGAAGGAGGGTGGTTCTACTGCCAGGCTCCCTATTCTAATGAGCCCCTCCCCCACTGGCCGTGCTGCCCCTTCTTCCCCTTTCCTCTGGCCTCCTGCTGCTAACCCCCTCTGCTGTGCTGGTCCTGGTGGAGGCAGGCCCCCTTCCTCTGCCAGCCCAAGCTGTGCTGGGCACATGTTCAGCACTGGTGGATTGGGGGTGCTATGCAGCTATCAGCAGCAGCATCTGACTAACCGGGGGGAAGTTGTGGGAGAATTTTCACCAACTGTGGTGAAGGGGGTGAGGAGAAAGACAAAGGAGCTGTGGGGGAATAATAAGGGTGGTGGCAGGCAGTACTGTCTTAGAGACTTGGCAGCCTGGAGAGGAGCCTTCGCCTCCCAGCTACTCCTTGCTATGGAAATGGTATCAGACCCTTTCCCTCTGCATGCCCCATGCCTCGTGCTGGCTGAGGAGCCTCGTGGGGCATGCACACCAGGTCTTTGGGTCATTGGAGGCAGCCGCCTAAGGCAGGGTCTGTCTTGGCTGTCAGAAGTTCTAGAAAGCACGGTGGGAAGAAAGACAACGTCTGGGCAGGGGTGTTGTATCTTTGTGTGTAATTTGCAGATAATGATTCCAGACGAGGAGATAGCTTCCGAGAGAAAGGACTTGCCTGAGGGCCCAAATTGTTGCGCCTTTGGGGGAGGTGATGGCTAATTGGTGGCGGGAAGGGGAAAGCAGCTGGCCAGGTGAGGTTGGGGAAAGTTGAGCAATTGCCCTGCATTCTTCCCTTCCCTGGCTAAGAGCAGGTCTTCCCAGCTGTATCGGTCCACCTGGGATTTGTTGAACCAAGAGAAAACACTCAGAATTGCCACCCTCTGTTTTAGGGATCAGCGAAAGAAAAGGGTTGTTGCCCTGAGGCAAAAGCATGAAGATTGGAATAAAATGTTACTGGATTGCTCACCTCAAAGGTGACCCTGCGAGCAGCTTTGCTTTTGTACTTGTGCGGTGACAGGCCTTCGGAGCATCCTTGGAATCGTTGATACTGATTTAGGCTCTTAATGGGTCAAGAAAAGTGACCAGAAACCTTGAGTTTGAGTGTTAGGTTGGAACAACTCCTAAGAAAAGGCTGGGCCAGTCAGCTGCTAATGAGTTGCCATGCCGACGGGATGGCGGGGGCACATAGACACTCACTAGCTCCTGATTTTTTTTTTTAAGACCAATTTCAAAGTAGTCCAGGCTGGCCTCCCAATGAGCAGTTCTCCCGCTTGTGCTCAGACTATAGCTGTGCATGCTACACCTGATATGGTTCTAAGTTTTCCGATCTTTTTTAAATACATTTTTTCTTTTTTTTTAAAGATTTATTTATTTATGTATACAACATTCCTTCCATGTGTGCCTGCAGGCCAGAAGAGGGCACCAGATCTCATTATAGATGGCTGTGAGCCACCATGTGGTTGCTGGGAATTGAACTCAGGACCTCTGGAAGAGCAGCCAGTGCTCTTAACCGCTGAACCATCTCTCCAGCCCCAGTTTTCCAATCTTTTAAAAAATTAATTTACTCAAGTGTGCTTCTTCCCAGCCTCATGGTATGACAGTGGGGATGAGGGGGCAGCTGGCTGGAGTTGGTCCTCCTGCCAAGTGAGGCCTGAGGCCCAAGTTCACTTCAAGCACCTTTACCTGTTTAGCTAGTCCCTCCCCCTTTTAGTCTTGAGAGTTAGCTGCATGGCTCCACCTTTTGTGGGGAAAGCTGTGTGCAGAAAATGGGGGTGGGGCTTTGGTAGAGCACACATGTAAGAGCACACAAGGCTTCAGGTTCAGTTCTTGGCACAGATTTTGAAAAGGTTGGGCAGGGCATGGTGGTGCACACTTGAGACGAGACCAGCCTGGTCTACAGAGTGAGTTCCAGAACAGCTAAGGCTACACAGAGGAACTCTGTCTCAAAAACAACAGCAACAAACAAAAACAAGAAAGGCCATGGTTCCTTCTCCCTGCTCTCTCCGTTCCCAGCTGCTATGGTGAAAATGGGTTTAGAGCCTTGAATTTTGAGGATGGGTTCTCAAGGTTTACTGATGGAGGTGAGCTGATTGGTTCCCGGAACTTGGCATCGAGCCTGCACTTCATAGAGGTCTTGAGCAGTGGTTTGTTTGTTGTTGTTTGGTTATTTATTTGAGACAAGTCTGTCTATTATGTTTAGCTCTGGCCATCCTGGAGTATAGACCAGGCTGGCCTCAAATTTATAGAGATCCACCTGCCTCTACCTTCTTAAGTGCTGGGTGTGTATTAAAGGTACATACCCAGCGTGCCTGGTTTTGAACAGGTTATGAGAAGGAATTGGGCTCCAGGGCCTTCGTGTCGAACTCACAGAGATCCACCTGCCTCTGCCTCCTGAGTGCTGGGATTAAAGGCATGCGCCACCACCGTCCAGTGGATATACTCTAAGAGATGACACAGTTGTGTTCTGGAAGCTAGGCAGGAATGATTTGATGGCCAAAAAGACTGAGAGGAAGAATGCAAAGCTTACATTCTCAGTTGGGAAGCTAAGATCCTTCCCTGAACTGTGATGCTCAAATACCATTTGAGATGCTAGCCCTTCTGGTGTAAACCTGTAACCCTAGAATTTAAGAGGTAGGGCAGGAGGATGAAGAGTTCAGGATCATCCTCAGCTACAACAAGCATGTTTGAGGCCAGCCTGGGCTACGTGAGATCCTGTGTCAAAAAAGGCCAAAGGGTATACACGTGGTGATGGTGCACTTTCCTGGAGGCAGGAGGGAGTTGAGTAGGCCTTCCAACTTCAGCTGTTCTTACTTTAGCTGCTTTTGCTGATGGGGAAGAGCTGCTATCTTCAGAACACTGATAGAGGGTTGAAGAGTCTCTGAGTGTCACAGAGCCTTGCTCATTCCTGGAGAGGTCAAGGTGACTTCCTGTCCCCATTTCCCCAGGCTGAGAAGAAAGCCAAGGTGATTGCAGTGATGAATGCTGTAGAAGAAACCCAGGCCTCTGGGGAGCCTCAGAAGGTGGAGGAGGCCAGCCCTCCTGCCGTGCAGCAGCCCACTGACCCTGCGTCTCCTACTGTGGCCACCACCCCTGAGCCAGTGGGGGCTGATGCTGGGGACAAGAATGCCACCAAAGCAGCTGACGATGAGCCTGAGTATGAGGTGAGCAGGTGGCCTCTCGGTGGCCTCGATGCTCATTCCTGGGGTCTTGTCACTGACAGCTGCTCCTCCCTCTTTCCTCATGTCCCGTCTCCTCCTGGCTGCTTGCAGGGCTTCCTGGGGATACTGACTGACTTGGCCTTGCCCTCTGCATTCTCACTGGGCTTTCTTCTCCTTCCCTCATGCCCAGGGCTGTGGGAGGTTTCAGGGTGACTGGGACTTGTGACTGCTATTTAAATGACTTCTGCTCCTTGGTGCTCCAGGATGGCCGGGGTTTTGGCATTGGAGAGCTGGTGTGGGGGAAACTTCGGGGCTTCTCGTGGTGGCCAGGCCGGATTGTGTCTTGGTGGATGACAGGCCGGAGCCGAGCCGCTGAAGGCACTCGCTGGGTCATGTGGTTTGGAGACGGCAAGTTCTCAGTGGTGAGTTGGGCTCTTGGTGGTCAGGAGGTGGGGAGAGAATAAGAGGCCTTGGTTCTGTGGCCTAGATTTTGCTTGGTGCAGAATATTCTAGAATAAGGGCATTAAAAATACACTGTGTTTGCCCTCCTGTATGGGTTCAGTGGAAGAAGCCATAGTGATCATTGAACTGAGCAGAAAGGTTGCAGGCTTGTCCCTTGCCAGGGGCCCTTCAGTATTTTCCCACTCCTGCTCTAAGCTCCTGTTCCTGTTTGTCACTTTTGTCAATGTCTCTGGTCTCCCAAGGGCCCAGTGACTCTCTAGTGTTCTCTTGGTTAGCAGTTACTAGGTACATGGCTTAACTGTATAGGGAACAACTGGATATGGTAATTCTACTGAAGCTGGAGGAGCACAAGTTCAAGATCACCCTGACCTACACAGGGAGTGCCAGGTTGTGCAGTTGTAGGATAAAACCATGTCTCATGGGAGGAACAAACTGAGGGTGGCTTTGTCCTCTAGGTGTGCGTGGAGAAGCTCATGCCACTGAGCTCCTTCTGCAGTGCGTTCCACCAGGCCACCTACAATAAGCAGCCCATGTACCGCAAAGCCATCTACGAAGTCCTCCAGGTGAGCATGTCCCCAGCAGCTCCGGGCAGCTTAGCTGGTGGGGCTCCCAGGACTCTTGGAAGTTGGAGCCTGCTTCGCCGGAACTGAGACCGTTGGGCGGGGATCTCCGCTCTCCCTCCTGGCAGTTCTCCTGCTCACTGCCTGTCTGTCTTTGCTGCTCTGACTTGGGTTTTACTTGTCATCTAACCTGTCCCTACTTTTCCCTGCTAGGTGGCCAGCAGCCGTGCTGGGAAGCTGTTTCCAGCTTGCCATGACAGTGACGAAAATGACTCTGGCAAGGCTGTGGAGGTGCAGAACAAGCAGATGATTGAGTGGGCCCTTGGGGGCTTCCAGCCCTCTGGTCCCAAGGGCCTAGAGCCACCAGAAGGTAAGCGGTCTGTTCCAGTGCATCCTGGACCTGGAGAGCTACAGAGACCCCACAGTGAGGCAGATAGAAATTACATCCTAGGCTCCTGTCATCCCAAGGGTGTGCTCTTCTGCCTTTCCAGAGTACCCTGTCATCCTTTGACTCACCAGAACCCCAGAACTGGGGAGTGGGAAGGAAGCATCTGGGGCAGTGTGGTGTCCCGCTGTGGGTACTGTGCTAGGATCAGCCTATAACTAGTGTGGTCACCTGTCTTCTTGGTGCAGAGGAGAAGAATCCATACAAGGAAGTTTACACAGACATGTGGGTTGAGCCTGAGGCAGCTGCGTATGCACCACCCCCACCAGCCAAGAAGCCCAGAAAGAGCACCACAGAGAAGCCTAAGGTCAAGGAGATCATTGATGAACGCACAAGAGGTAGGGGCCAGGCTCTGGAGAGGGAATTGAGAGCCCTGAGGGTCAGGCATCACCTGGGTGGGTGTCCGTCCTGAGCCGTCTGGGCATCCTCCTAAGGTAGGCTTTCATCCTCTGCAGAGCGGCTAGTGTATGAGGTGCGGCAGAAGTGCAGAAACATCGAGGGTAAGTGTGGCCTGGCCTGGAAGGGTGGGTGGTTTGCTCCTCACAGTCAGTGTGGCCGTAGTTGTGGAGTGGCATTGGCATGGGTTCTTGGGAAGGTTGGAGTATTGTGGGAACAGGGACCTTATCTGCACAACCCTCCATCTCCATCTGGTACCCCCAATGGAATCAGAGAAGGGTGGTCCTTGTGGCCTTGGTTGAACTTGACTGAAGTCGACCTTGCCATTTTCATTCTTTACCTTCTCAGCCAGTATCCACCTCCCCTAATCCAGTGGTAATGAGTTGTTGATAGGGTTTCATGTCATTAGGAACAGGACAGGACAGGAGGACTGCCCGAGGAAGCCCCGCAGGGCGACTTGGATCCACACCATGTTCTCATGAACGGGTTTTGTCACTGTGTCGTCCTATTCCTGGTGTGGTGCTTTAGCTGAAAGAGATGAGCGAGCTTCTGAGATTACAGACCAGCTGCTACCATTCGGTGAAAGTATGCAGGATATTTTGTGAATGAGCACACACATGTGTGTATGCGTGTGTTTGTGGACGGCCCAGGCTGACGTCAGGTGTCCTCCTCAACTGCACTCTATCTCATGAGACAGGGTCTCAGAGAACCAGGAGCTGCGACATTTCACCTGAGCTGGATGGCCAGTGTCCCCACCTTTTCCCCTCCCCACAGTGGTATTACACATACACTGCTATGCCTGGCTTTTTTCCTTTTTTTAAATTTGAAAATTTTGTGTGCATATACAGTTATGTTTACCCCCAACTTGCCCCATGACTCCCATTGGACTTGACACAACATGTTCCTTTCTTTGTCTGCCCCATTACTCAGAGTCCAGTTGGTGCACTGTGCGTGACGTTTTAATATGGGTGCAGAGGGTCTGAACTTGGACCCTCATATTTCCTTGAACCAGCTGTCTCCGCAGACCTTTGCTGGTTTTGCCTTTGTCTTGGGACGGAATCTCCTGTCACTCAGACTTGTCTTGAACTCACTTTGAAGTCCAGGCTGATAGTAGATTTTTCTCAGCCTCTCAAGCGCTAAGGTTATGGCTGTGAGCTACCAGTGTTGGCTGCTGTCATGGCAGCGCTTTGGTGGATGTTGTATCAGGTGGACTCCAGCCCCCGGTGGACAGGAACTCAGGGATGGCTGGATGGCTGCTCATGGCATCCTGTTATCTTACAGACATTTGTATCTCATGTGGAAGCCTCAACGTTACTCTGGAGCACCCACTCTTCATTGGTGGCATGTGCCAGAACTGTAAGGTAGGGACACAAAGGGACACAACCCTCCTAAAGAGGTGACCTCCTTGCTGTCACTTGGCGTTGGGACCCAGCACCCAACTGAATGTGATGCAGAACCCACAGTGCACTCAGGCTCCAAAGACAAAGGCTTGTTCTGGTTTACATCAGGAAAGATCCTTGCATGCTGGAGTGTTGCCCCACGTGGGCGGGAGTGGGATTTACAGTGGTGGGTGAAGGGTGGGTGGCAGAGAGGCAGGCTGACTGAGAGGTGAGTTGCCATGCCCTTGGGAGCCCCTGTAGCAGGCTGTGGTGTGGAACTATGGGTGGGCGGCTCCCTTCTCCACCTTGCTGTCAGGGTCAGAGCCTGTCTCCCCTTGGCTCTGCTGCCCCACCCCTGCACTGGTGCTTCTGACCCTTCACATTCGCCCTAGAACTGCTTCTTGGAGTGCGCGTACCAGTACGACGATGACGGGTACCAGTCCTATTGCACCATCTGCTGTGGGGGGCGTGAGGTGCTCATGTGCGGGAACAACAACTGCTGCAGGTGAGCGCTTGGCCCGCCCACAGCCCCAGGCTGGGTCCTCACTCTCACCTGCCACCCCCTGTTTGCACCACTCCCACTGCTCCAGCCAGCACTCCCGCCTACCACTATACTCTAGGCTGGGTCCAAGACTCTGCCCTCTTCACTGGGCTTTCTTCCAGGTGTTTTTGTGTCGAGTGTGTGGATCTCTTGGTGGGGCCAGGAGCTGCCCAAGCAGCCATTAAGGAAGACCCCTGGAACTGCTATATGTGTGGGCACAAGGGCACCTATGGCCTGCTGCGGAGACGGGAAGACTGGCCATCAAGGCTCCAGATGTTCTTTGCCAATAACCATGACCAGGAATTTGTGAGTACTGTCCAGGCTGTGGTGACACCTTCCTGAGGCTGGACTCTGAGAGCAATTCAGTGGGCTATGGGGCCTGGACGGGTTGCAGAAGGGAGCGAGAGGTACATGAAGTTGTGCAGATCAATCTAGGAGGCCTATAGTTCTCCACTGAGGGGAGTACAGGATGGGAAGCTGGGGCAGACCCAGGCATGGACCTGACTAATGGTGTTCACCACTTAGGACCCTCCAAAGGTTTACCCACCTGTCCCAGCTGAAAAGAGGAAGCCCATCCGGGTGCTATCTCTGTTCGATGGAATTGCTACAGGTGAGTGGCATGGGTTCTGAGGGACTGGCCTGTGGAGAGTGGAGTACTATGTTTGTGTATCTGATAAAACTAAATGATTTAAGAACAGGGCATGATAGTGTGTACATCAGTCCAGTGTTTGACAGAGGCAAGAGGATCAGGATTTCATTCATAGGCTACACCGCTAGTTCAAGGCCGCCCTGGTTATATTTCAAAAATAAAACAGCAGGATGATTATTGCTTGTTAAGGCTGGGCATGGTGTGCACACCTTTAATCTCAGCACTCAGGAGGCAGAGGCAAATAGATCTCTGAGTTTGAGGCTAGTTTGGTCTATATAGCAAGTTCTAGCCAGCTGAGGCTACATAGTAAGGCCCTGTCTAAAAAATTAAAACGGGGCTGGAGAGATGGCTCAGTGGTTAAGAGCATTGCCTGCTCTTCCAAAGGTCCTGAGTTCAATTCCCAGCAACCACATGGTGGCTCACAACCATCTGTAATGAGGTCTGGTGCCCTCTTCTAGCCTTCAGGCACACATGCAGTCAGAATATTGTATACATAATAAATAAATAAATATTTAAAAAAAGTTAAAACAATAAATCATGTTACACCTAAGACTGTAGAAGCTCCCTGAGAAGACCTATTGGGAGCATAGAAATGGTGCCACTGTCCCTCATTTTTTGTGCCCGTCCCTGGGTAGGCAGCACTGATGGGGAGTCTGGTAAAGAAGTCACCTTAGCTAGTTAAGAAAAAACTAGGGCTGGAGAGAAGACTCAGAGGTTAAGAGGTCTGCTCTTCCGGAGGTCCCGAGTTCAATTCCCAGCACCCATATTGTGCCTCAATACCATCTGTAGTGAGATCTGGTGCCCTCTTCTGGCCTGCAGGTGTACATGTAGGCAGAACACTGTATATATGATAAATGAAGGGACTCTGACATTTACAATCCAAGATGGGGAAAACCAGCTGAGGTTGAGAAGTGGTCCTAGGGGGCTGCTGGGGAACTGGGCCAATGGCGAAACAGCAAGTGCTGTTCTGTTCCCTCGTGTCATGTGACGGCAGAATTTCAACAGGAAGTGATAGGTAATGTCAGCACCGCAGTCATGGAAACTGAGAGCTGTGAGAAGGCCTCTGGATCTAAAACCACCTGCTGTGTTGGCTAGTCTCCTGCCTTTAGCCACCTTCCTCATAGGCAGAACTGAAGCACAGCCATATTGCTTGTCTGTGCTTATCTGCTTTGATTGGGAAAAGATATCAGGGAGCTTTGTGGGCAAGGTGAAACTCACGCCTACACGTGGCCCCGGGTGCAGTTGGCAAGACAAGTCTTTAAGACCAGGTATCGGGTTGAGGGCTCTGATAGTCCTTGCTCTATGCTGACTGGTACAGGGCTCCTGGTGCTAAAGGACCTGGGCATCCAAGTGGACCGCTACATTGCCTCAGAGGTGTGTGAGGACTCCATCACGGTGGGCATGGTGCGGCACCAGGGAAAGATCATGTACGTCGGGGACGTCCGCAGCGTCACACAGAAGCATGTATGTCTGTTTGCGGGATGTCTCTTCCCTCAGTGCCTCAGCTGGGAATGTCACCACCCTCACCTCAGTCTCTCCATGTTGTCCTTCTCACTCTCCTCTCCTCCTGCCCTTCCATTTTACTTCTGTGGCTTGGGAGGGCGATGAGCAGATTAGAAGTGGGAATATGGGGGCCAGAGGTAGAATTACAGAACCCTTGTCCAGAGGCCCTGAAGCCCTGGTTCAGCCCCAGCCTGTCTAAAATGGAGTTTGCTGTTCTCTGGTGGCTTCAGGGCTCTTTGGGGTAATGTGTTCTGGACTGGAAAGAGGAGAGGCTGTCATCTAGGTGCTTCTGGCAAATTCTTTTACCAGTCTTTTCAGGGGGTTAAGGGAGTGCTGGCAGTCTTCCCTTTAGAGCCTGGTGCCCTTGTATAGATCTCTGCAACTCCAGGGGGCCATTCACAGGACCCTGGCAATTCCTCCCCCACCTTGGGAAAGGCTGAGGGTTTTTGTTGTTTTTTTTCTGCTTGACACCTCCTGGGCTCCTTGCTGGGTCTGTTTGCTCACCAAGAAATCAAGCCTCAATGACTGTTAGACTCAACAGAACTTTTCAGCAGCTGGGCCCATCACATTACCTTTGTCCTTCTAGATCCAGGAGTGGGGCCCATTTGATCTCGTGATTGGTGGCAGTCCCTGCAATGACCTTTCCATCGTCAACCCTGCCCGGAAGGGACTTTACGGTAGGTATCCGCCTGGCTCCTGCTTTTTGCGCTGGTATTTCTCAGCTTAGGTCTTAGGTGTCCTCTTTGGACATTTCTGCCTTGGCACCTCCTCCAGTGACCCCTTTCCCTCACCCTCCCCATGCCCAAGCCTCACCACTGTCTGATGCAAACAGCCCCAGCTGATGGCTTTCTCTTTCTTCCAACCTCTCAGAGGGTACTGGCCGGCTCTTCTTTGAGTTCTACCGCCTCCTGCATGATGCGCGGCCCAAGGAGGGAGATGACCGCCCCTTCTTCTGGCTCTTTGAGAATGTGGTGGCCATGGGCGTTAGTGACAAGAGGGACATCTCGCGATTTCTCGAGGTATAGCCAGCAACCTCGGTTTGGCCAGCTCACTAATGGCTTCTGCCGTGGAGCGCTGCTTCATCCCTGACTTGTCTGCATGGTGGAGCTGGGGACCGGTGGCTTCTGTTTGCAATGGGCAGCTTGAGGAAGACTCCCATGGAGAGAGGCAGCAATGCTAGAGGCCCTCATAGAAAGAGTGGTCTTACGTACTCCAAGAGGTGGCATGGTAGGCTTCAGGTCAAAAGAGTAGGCTGGGGCCAGACTCCTGAGACTTGGGTTCTCTAGAGAACTCATGTTCGGGTTTTTTTTTTTTTTTTTTTTTTTTTCCCTGACCAGAATGGCCTATGCTCACTCCCTGGCACCCGAGATGAAATTGTGGTTCATCTCTGCTTTCATTTCCTGTGATGTGAGCCCCAGTTTAGCACTGAGCCAAGTACAAGTCGTGCACGGGGGAGGGTGGTGCTGCTACCCAGGGCATTCTGGGGCGGGCTGTCGGCCTCTGCTCCCACTATCTCTAGCTCAGTAGCACCTCAGGCACAGTGAGCACAGGCATATCAGTGCTTCCTGAGCTCCTGAGTGGTCTGATGGGGCCCACAGCCTTGTGGCTGTCTTAACAAGAGTGACCCTCATGTGAAGCACACACAGGAGACACAGTGGCTGTTGTCACTACAGAAAGTTCGTTTGGATATTGCTGGTCTGTCTTGAATGTTCTCTAGCAAGCACATGTGGAGTGTATCTAGGTTTACTTCTGGCTTTTCATTGGGCCTTCACGCTGTCCCAGTGTATGGTTTCCTAAGACAGAAGTGCCTCAGAGGCATAAGGCCCTCGGCCAGTCTGGTTACCCAGCAGTTAATTCCTTCTTTGCTCATCTTGAAACCATCTCCTGTTTTACAGTCCAACCCTGTGATGATTGACGCCAAAGAAGTGTCTGCTGCACACAGAGCCCGTTACTTCTGGGGTAACCTTCCTGGTATGAACAGGTTGGTGAGCGCTCCTGGCATGGGGGATTTGAGAGGAGTGGCTGCAGGCAGGAAGCCCAAGGAGGGGGGAACGCCGAGGGTCCAGCCCGGACTGCCTCTGCTGAGCGGCTGCGGCTGTGTCTGTTGTTCGTGTGTGTATTTAAACACTTTTCTTGAGAAAGTGGATATTGCAGATGAAACCTGGTCTTTGTTGCACATAGTAAGCAAGTGCTGTAACATAGAGCTGCAATCCCAGCCCTGGTGTCTGGGACAGGGTCTCACTATGTCGTCTAGTTGGGCCTCGGACTCAGGAAGCCTTGCTTCTTCCCCATCTTGATAGACTGTGTTATTGCACCCAGCTAATTCTTAACCTAGGGAAGGCCTTTCCTCGCCCAGGCTGCCCCTTAAATACAACACCGCAACACAGAATTTTACATTTTGGAACAAAACTTTTGTCCAACATAGCTCGGACTAGCCTCAGATTTCTAACTCTTGGACCTCTACCTCCTTAGCACTGGACTTTTCTGGAGAAACTGAGTCGTAAAGTATGCATTTAAGGTTTATATTCCAATCATCTCCAGCCTCCATACCAACCCATGAAATAATTACCACAAATCAAGATACAGGTTGCTTTGTGGTAAAGCCAGGTGTAAAGGGGTTTTAAATTTATGTGCCCATAAGGATTAAGGCTTGTGTGGTTGCTTGTGAACAGACATGTATATAGGGGGTTATGCTGTGTGTGTCTATTTGGGGTGGAGGGCTCCAGACCTTGCCCTGAGTCCCGTGACTGCTGGGGGTTGGCACCTGGATAGGGCTTTCCTTGCTCTGCGCTGCCATGGTGCCTCTTGCTTCCTAGGCCATTGGCATCCACTGTGAATGATAAGCTGGAGCTGCAGGAGTGTCTGGAACACGGCAGAATAGCCAAGGTCAGCCTCAGCACCCAGGACAATGGGGGGCGGTAGCTGATGGCAGGATCAGGTGGTGCATGGCAGAGCTGTGCACCACCTGTCCTCTTGGGATGGTGTGGGATCATATAGCCAGTTGGCCAGGGAATGGGCTAAGCCTGCTGACCCTTAATCCCACCTCCACTGAGGGGGCTCTAGCAGGGTTCTGGATGTACTTTGGTTAGTGTGTGTATACGGACATTTGCCAACATGTCCTCTGCACCACGACATGTGCGCACACAGAAGCCAGAAAAGGATGTCACAGCCCCTGGGAACAGCCTCCATGTAGGTGCTAGGAATCGGACCTAGGTCCTCTGGCAAAGTAGCCCTTGCTCCTTTGTCCCTGAGCTTTTTAAGTTGGGTGTCTCCCTACTGCCTAGATCAGTCCCTATGAGGCTTGGCTGGGTCTGCCCCCTTCTGACCCAGACATGTGCAACTTTTCTAACTCCCCCCTTCTTTTTTTGAATCCTGACTAGAACTTTTTTCTGGATTCTTTGTGCTTCCTCACTCGGTCTCTAATGCCGCCCTCCTCCACACATGGCTGCTTGTCCACCATGTGTCTGATCTACACGCTTGCTTGAACGGCATGGCGTTTCCCTTCTCTCTTCCAGGCAGCTGCTGAAAGTTGTAGCTTTGCTTTCTCTGGAGTTTTTCTTATAAGCTCTAATAAAATTGTTCTTCCACTTAAAAAGAAAAGATCAATTTTTGTTTTGTTCTTGTGTTGATGGGACCTCAAAGCCTGCAGCATGGAGAGTGACCTCCTGTAATGTAATTTCTCTCTGGAGGAGTCTCTCCCGTGGCCCGCGCAGTCTTGCAGTCTGGACTGATGGTCCCCACCGTGTGTCTTTTGGACTGCTGAGTCATTGCTACCCTTCTGTCTGCAAGCTGCTCACCCTGAAGAGCCAGTGTTTTGGAGATTGAGTTGTGAGGTCGTCACAGCTGCTCCCTCTAGGCCGATTAGCTATTACCAGGAATGGCCAAGTGGCCTCAGAGTGGGAAGGGAGACAGGGACCAGGAAGGAGGCTTATACTCAGTGACCTGAATGGACTGGACCAGCCAGCCAGTCAGTTATCAGTGAGTGACGCCTGCTCATTCCTCTTCCTCTTCGTCTTCTAGTTCAGCAAAGTGAGGACCATTACCACCAGGTCAAACTCCATAAAGCAGGGCAAAGACCAGCATTTCCCCGTCTTCATGAATGAGAAGGAAGACATCCTCTGGTGCACTGAGATGGAAAGGTAGCTGTACTGGGTGCTTGTGTCTGGCCAGGGCTGCTTTGAAGGAAGGCTCTGTCTTGGCTGCCACATTCTTGTTTCCCCCAGATTTTGTAAGTGAATTTTATGCCAGGCTCCCGGGGAGGACCTGCACATTTCGTGACTCGTTCTTATTCAGAGGGGTCCTAAAATCATCCAAAGAACACATTGGAGCCCTGCAACCCAGTCCATCCCTCCTGGGTATTTTGGATGTGTTTTGAAGGCCAGTGTAGATGCTTATGGACCACAGCTGGGTGGGCCCCTCCTTGGCCAAACGAAAAGGTCACTTCACACAGACACCCTGAGCAACAGGCACCCTTGGAACTCCACAAGTCAGAGTCCTACTCAGAGGGCCCCTCTCTTCCCAGAAGGGGCATTTGGGGTTAATCTGAGTGTATTCAGCCTCAGGCTGTGTGCACCTGTCCAGCTCTCATGTGCAGGGAATCTGTAGAGCATGTCCAAGAGGTATTCCAGAGGTGTGGGTGTTTTTTTTTTTTTTTTTGGTTTGTTTCTGGTGAATGTGAACCTTAAAGCCGGGATTACATTACCTATCTTTAAATCCACAGAGAGCCTGACACGCAGCTGAAAGGAATGCAGAGTGAGCTAACTGCCCTGGCACCCACCCTCACTCAGCACTTTCTGCCTTCCTCCCACAGGGTGTTTGGCTTCCCTGTCCACTACACAGATGTCTCCAACATGAGCCGCTTGGCGAGGCAGAGACTGCTGGGCCGATCGTGGAGTGTGCCGGTCATCCGCCACCTCTTCGCTCCGCTGAAGGAATATTTTGCTTGTGTGTAAGGGACGTGGGGGCAAACTGCAGTAGTGATGATAACAAAGTTAAACAAACAAACAAAAAACAAAACACAATAAAACACCAAGAACGAGAGGACGGAGAGAAGTATCAGCACCCAGAAGAGAAAAAGGAATTTAAAACAAACCGCAGAGGAGGAAATGCCGGAGGGCTTGGCCTTGTGAAAGGGTTGGACATCATCTCCTGAGTTTTCAATGTTAATCTTCAGTCCTATTTAAAAATCAAAATAGGCCCTCCCCTTCTTCCCCTCCTTTTCCTAGGAGGTAAACCTTTTGTTTTCTACTCTTTTTCAGAGGGGTTTTCTGTTTGTTTGGGTTTTTGTTTCTTGCTGTGACTGAAACGAGGGTTATTGCAGCAAAATCAGTAACAACAGAAAGTAGTGATACCTTGGACAGGAAAGGGAGAGAGGAAAAATTCTATAAAAATTTATATATTTTTTGTTTTGTTTTTGTTTTTTTTTTCTATATATCTTTGGTTGTCTCTAGCCTGCAGATAGGAGCACAAACAGGAACAGAATAGAGACCCTCGGGAGGCAGAGTCCCCTCCCAGCCCCTGAGCAGTCTCAACAGCACCATTCCTGGTCATGCAAATCAGAACCCAGCTAGCCGCAGGGCGCTAGAACACCACACCAGACACTTTTCTACAGTATTTCAGGTGCCTACCATACAGGGAACCTTGAAGAAAACCAGTTTCTAGAAGCCGCTGTTACCTCTTGTTTACAGTTTATATATATACGGTAGCTCTGAGATATATATATAAAAGGTACTGATAACTACTGTACAACCCGACTTCATAACGGTGCTTTCACAACAGCGGGATGAGTAAAGACATCAGCTTCCACCCGGCCTTCTGTGCAGAGGGATTCAGCCCAGGATGGGGAGGGAGGCAGCTCCATATCCACCCCCCCATGCCCAGCCTCTCCCTGCCCAAAACAGGGTCAAGCTGAGGTGGTCAGAACCTGGGGAAGCTGAGTGTGGAGTTTATCCAGACTCGTGCAATAACCTTTGAATATAATCTAAAATGACTGCCTTGGTAAGATGGTGTGAGAAAACTTTCCCCGCGATTTTGAATTTGTCAGCCACATTGAAGGCTCCTCGTGGGCTCAGAAATAACCCAGAGTGAGGGAAAGTAGTCTGCCATTAACCCCACCTGGAGCAAATAAAAAAACATACAAAATGTGCTGGTGCTTTCTGTCTAAGTTGCCTTTTGTGTGTTCTTTTATGAGGCCCCCACCGTCCCATCTGCACAAGGCAGCTCTGGGCCTGGAATGTGATGTTTTTGGTCATCTCTACAGACTGCAGTTTCGTACTTGGAAGGCTGATGACACCTTTATTATAATTATTCTTACGGTTCTGGTTATAATTGTTTGTTTTCAGATTTTCTTTGAGAAAACAGAAACCCAACACCCTTCCCTTTAGGTTTCAAACCAAGGTGCAGGGGGGTGGGGGTGGCAGGTGCTTCTAAGGCCCAGTGGCTCTGGTGCCCTGGCTCTCACCCCTCGGGCCAGGTGGGCCACTGGGCAGTACAGCAACAAGCTAGGCGGCCAGGGCATCCTGAGGCCCACCCTCCGGGCCAGTCACTCTTCTCTTCTTATTCTTCTTCCCCTCCTCGTGAGTCCGGTGTGTCAGGGCCGGAGGGAGGCCGGGGCAGCCTCTCTCCTCGTATGTGTGGTTGGAATGGCGTGTGTTTCTTTTCTAGTGTTTGGTCTGACAGCTGGGCTCTCGCCTCGAGTCGGTGTCACCTGGGGCCCACCTGCTCGCACTTTGTTCCGCTCCCTACCCAGGGCAGGCAGCCTGGTGTTGGCAGTGGGAAGGGAAGGCGTTTGTTGGCCCCAAGGTGAGGGCCCAGTGGGCAGAGCTTGCCTGGGTGGATGGAGTGTAGATATGTGGCATATAGAGATATATATTTTATAATGGGAGGGGGGACGGCACCTCCTGGGACCAGCAGGGGCTGGGAGGTGTGCTGTCAAGCACATGGTCCCAAGACCGCATCCCTAGAAAGATGGGGCCTATGATAGGCCCCATATAAATACATAGATAGGGTCATGTATAAGAAGTAGACACAGTGGGGGTTGGAGGGAGTGGGCTCTGTGTTGAGCCTGGGTCCCTCCCACAGACAGCCCCACAGCAGTCAGTCTAACACGCACAGGAACCTGTTTCTGTCTGGACGCACACAGGGGGCTCCTGGCACACTCCTCCCAGGGTCAGGACACTGGAGTCAGCCCATGCAGCTCTCACACTTCTGTTGCCCTGATGACAGAGAAGACTCGAAGTTGCTAGGTGCTGAAGTCAGGAAAAGGAGGAGGTTTGGTCCAAGCAGGTGCTTCCTCTAGCAGGTCTGTGTTCTATACCTTTTGCCCCTGGTGATGTCAAAGATTCTTCTGTTAGCAGCCTGTGGTTACTGACCTGCAACTCTAGGCACCAGTCAAGTCAGCCCTCAACTCCCCCTACCTATTCTCCCCAACCAGAGTCAAATTGAAATCTATCTTGGTCACTGGGCTTCCATTGGGAAAACGAAAAAAAATTAAAAATTAAAATGGGACAGGGAACCTTACCTTTGGAATAAAGCAAATTAGTAAAACCAAACAAAGGCTTTGGCTCCCTTAGTTGCTGCTCAGGAGTAAGCCCAGCTGGTGGCTCGTCACTCCTCTTGGGCTGTGTGGTCCTACCCGCCTCTGCTCATTTTCTCTGGATAGACTTAAGACTACAGCTCGTTCTCCCTGCTACGGCAGGCAGAGACTGGCCAGAGCATCCACAAGAGGGGAGTGCTTGCCCCCTTGAAGTCCCTGTGCTGAATGTGATGTCCTCCCTTGCTCCAGCAGGGTTCCATTCTGACCTGGAGTCCACCAGCACCGTGCAGGAGGACTGGGGGGGAGGAGGGCTGCCTTAGGCAGTCCAGGGTGCTCCCTCCCCCTATAGCCAATGCCAAGGTCTTCCCAGCTCTTACTGGCAGGTATTTCTTCAAGGGCCTTTCTCTTCCACTTCTGCCCACTGCTTATGTAAAGAAGCTAGCCTTTCCCAGCGCCACCTCAGCCAGGCCTGGTGCTCCCCAGTCCTTGGGCTTAGTGTGAGGCCTCCGTGGCGAAGGATGTGGCATCCCTGAGGAACTGAGTTGAGGCTTCCAGATGGCCGCCCAATCCTGACCTGACAAGTTCCCTAGAATGGATTCCTCATGGGGCCTCTGGTGGTTTACTAGCTTTCCTCCCAGCCTATTGTGTAGATTTGGACTCACTGTAGCATGGAGGCACCAGCCAAGTCAGCCATTGACCATCCCCTCCCCAGTCTCTTTTTGGGGGGTCTTTGGGAGTGTGCCAGCTTGGCACAGCTGTAATTCCCTTCATCCACCTCTGTTCCAAGTGGGGCTTCTGGAATCCCATTCGGAGGAAAGCTGCTAGGTTGCTGTGGGCACTGAGGTGGGGTTGTAGGAAGCTTGTGCTGTACAGATAGGAGCTCACTGTGGGTGGAGCTGAGGCTGGAGCCAGGTGCTGGGAGGATCCCCAGTGGGGTTCCCTGTGGGGTCTCCTTTCCAAAGAGAAGGCTTTGTTTTCCCTGGAAACTAAGGTGCTAGGGACTGAGTGACAGCCTCCCTTCTGCAGGTGCCATGTGAAGCCTCGTGCCAAAGATCTGTGGCCCTTGCCCAGGGGAGGTAGCCGGTGCTAGCGCCAGGGTCACGGAACCAAGGCCTCCTGTGGAGGCACACTTGCCAGTGGGGTCCAAGCTGGTGCTAATTCCTCCCCACAGGACCCAGTAAGCCTGGGAACCTGCAGCAGGCTGTATCTCTGGGGTTGGATACCCTATTAGAAAGCAAAGGTCCCCTAAAGAGCAGGGACCTTTTCATTTTGGCAGCAGGGCTGGGTGTGGCAGCAGATAGGGAGATTGCAAATAAGTATCCCTGTGGCTGTTGGTAAGTGGCGAGTGTGGATCCAGGAGTGGCAGGTAGTGGGGCAGGCCGACATTGGAAGGGCCTACCAGCCCTGATAGCATCTCTCTCCTGGGGATGCTCTGTTCCAGTCATCACGTGCTGTGTCCAGGGTAAAGCCTCTGGTTTAGGAGTTGGGGGCAGTTAAGCTGAGTCACTTTGAAAGAATGTGCTTATAGGAAAACTACAGATTATTGGTTTCTATATTTCTTACTACGCAGTTTGTCCAGAGGAAACTATTGCTGTAGGAGCCCTGGCCCCGGGCCAGGACTGTGTGAACAGCCCAGTTGAGCTTCTAAGCCAGTCCATATTTAGATCTGAGTTTGGCACTTGACTGCTCGCCATGCTTGTGATGAGGTGGGGACCCTGAGTTGCCCCGCATAGCAAAGAACAGCTGAAACCTCTCACCCCACTACACGGCAGAGGTGGTGATGCTGAGTGATGAGGTTGAGTTAGAATGGCTCTTGACTCTCTCCCATTAGTCAGAGCAACAGTGCCAGGTCAGGGGACCCCTAAGGAAAGGGTCAGTGAGGGTCATTGTGAGCTTGTGCATGTTCGTGGTAAGAGAGCTGAAGTCTTTGGGAAATAGGGATCTTGTACGCAGGCTTCCATGATCTGGCTAAAAGGCTCTAGCCCCAGGCACTGGAGTTTTGGCCTTGAGACCAAGAAGTGGACCCAGAGGGAGAAATATGGAAGGCCCTTAGCTGGTGGGGGACTTGGCAGCTTCTCTAGGGGACACCAGAAACTCCAGTAACTGGCTCCCCTATTGGGTGGAGCTCATCTGCGGGCTCATAGAGTGGTCCTCCTAAAGCGGCCCCGCCCCTGAACCTGAGGACATGAGCAGTGGTCTAAAGTCTCACCTAGTCCCATTTTACAGACTAATTTGATTGCCCAGCCCTAGAATTCTATAGAAACAACAACAAATAAAAGCTGAAATTCTTTAGAATATGCAGAGGGGAGGAGGTGACTCAACAAGGTGCTAAACACATTTTATTAAAAATATATATTGTTAAATTAAGTCTGCTGTCTGGACAATGATGTTTTGTTTTGTTTTCTTGTAGTGGAGTTTAAAAGAGACTATTATTTTACTCTGATATATTATTATTAAAAAGGCATTTTAACTTTGTACTTGAAAACTAAGTGAGCGATTTCACGTGTTTTAGCTGAGGCATCGAAGTAGCGGGTGCTTTCTCGTGGGAAATCATGTATTCATACTGCAAAATAAACTCTGTAGCTGATTTGGTAATAACGTTTACTGTTCCAGGCGACTTCGCTTTGACCCCGGTGGCAGAGCGCTTTACTCCACATTCCACGCAGCTAAGTGCAGGACCTCTCAGAATTTTCCCTCCCTTGGCCTTCTTTCTTTTTGGTTCCTCTTCCTCTCTCTCTTTTCCTGTTTTTTTTTTTTTTTTTTTTTTTTTTTTTATTGTTGTTGTTTGTTTTTTCTGGTCCCAGCATCCTTCTACCACTGTATTTTTTTTTTTTTTGTTAGGGTTGCTTCTCTATTTATTGACAATAATAATGTACATTTCACAGTCTGGTTCTGGGACAGCCAGGAGAGGCGTGGGGGCCGCACACAGCCTGCTGCACCACCCGGCGTCCCCTTGTATCTCTGTGTACGTGATGCTTGTGACATAGCTGTTGATGAAATAATTAAAAAGGTCAATGCGTACAGCAGATGTAGAAAGTCTGTCAAGTTCCGCTTCCATCACATTTTTTTGTGCCCAGAAGAATATAATAAAGCTCCTTTCTAATGTACTTGTGCTGGAGAACACTTGAATAAATGGACTGTTTTTGTGCAAAAAGAAAAACGGAAAAAAAAGCACCGTCATAATGTCCTTTTGTCCTGCGTCTCCCCCCCCCCACCATGTGACAGCTCACAGTCCTCCAGAGGGCTGAAGTACCCTAGAGGGTGCAGATAATACCATGGGGGAGTGGATTTCTAGAGTATCGCCCATGTGGGTGGTAACTAGGGGCTGGGACCCAGGGACAGGGAGTTTGCTCAAGCTCAGAAATAAGTTAGATGAAGTTGTCTAGAAAGGCAGCTTAACTTCCGGAAACAACAGATGTCTTGAGACCAGAGCAGGAAACAGACGGGCGTTCTGGTCAGATGACAATAGGAGGACCCAGAGGGAATTTACTTACTCCGGGGGTCCAGAGAGTAGCAGCCTGAGAGGTAGAGAGGACTGGGGCTGGGAGAATCCTGGGAGAACCTGGGATTTAAAGGAGATATTTGCAAACGCTTGACAGGTGGCCCAAGGGCCGGGACAAGTAGCCCGGCTGTTCCTGGGCGGCTTACAGGCTGCCTGGCAGGGCCTTGTGGTCCAACAAGTTGTAAGGTCTGTCTGTCCTACATATCTCCAGCAGTACCCAGCAGGCTTGACCCGGGTGCCCACGCCTAAGGATTGTTCAGGCCGTTTATTCCACCAGGCTTTGGGAGGTTAGGATGGCAGAGATACCGTGTGGGGACACGGGGGCAAACGGAAAGCCCTGCTGAACAGGTTTCCTCATGGGCACTTTTTCTCGCTTGTTTCTTTTTTCTTTCTTTCTTTGACAAGGTTGTAAATGTATATTTGACTTTTACGCTACTTTTTTCTTGATGTTTTTCAATGTTGATGTGAAATCTTACTTTTAAATGGCTGCATGGCATTTTCTTGTTGAATGTTTGTTTATATATATTTTATTTTCGCTATAAATAGAGCTTCAATAAACATCTTTATGTTTTGGCTTCCCCCTTTTTGTATTTTTTTCCCCTTGAAATAGATTCCCAGAAATGAGACCAATCGGAGAAAGTTACAGTGGACGTTTTGGTTGGTGCCCAATTCCTTCCAAGAGGTCAGCAGACGGGGTATGGGTGTCAGCTCTGAGATTGTGTCTGGCAGGAAACAAACTGGGCCCATAGTATTCTGATGCATATTCTGGACGGTATCTTAGCCTGTTCTCACAGGGTCCCCAGAGCTTAAGTAACTCAGAACAGAAGATGCTAATTTAGCTCACTGTTCTGGAGGCTGGGTCCAGAATCAGGGACCTTAGTGTTGTCATGACAGACAGGGCAGAGAAGAATTCAGACTCCCTTCATTGGGAACTCTCCTCAGAGGCTCTCCAATGCCGCTACGAGCTATAAAGACAAACCACACGGAACCCATGGCGCACATGTTAATCCCAGTGGGGAATGTGTGTGTGTGTGTGTGTGTGTGTGTGTGTGTTTGCACATGCGAATGTCACATTGCATGACAAAGTCAGGGCACAACCTTGGGTGTGAGAAAAGCAACATGACCTGCCCCAGCCCACTACCCAGCATGTACCCATTCCAGTGCTGGGTTACAGAGGTGCAGCCACATCTGGCGTTTTACATAGGTTCTTGGGATTGGATTCAGGTTCTTACTTACACAGCAAGCAGGCTTACCCACCAAGCCATCTCCCCAGCCCAAGACTTATTTTTGAGAAGCTAGACAGTAAGGAGAAGCAGGGGGTACAGGAGCTTGCACATCCTTTTTCCTGGTGGAATCCAGGCAGAGACAACACAGCCTCAGTCTCCAAGACTGGCTCCAAGGCTCAGGAGAGGTTGGGGAGAGATGGGTGGAGACATCCTTAGATCTGAAAGCCATGCCTAAATATCTAATGGCCATCCAAGCCTGAGCGTACTCGAGGCAAGGAACTGCCTGCCATTTAGTTAGTAAAAACCTATGGATAGGATCTCTGAATTTTGAGGCCAGCCTGGTCTACAGAGTGAGTTCCAGGACTACAGGACTACACAGAGAAACCCTGCCCTGACTCAAAAAAACAAAACAAAACAACCCAAAACCTATTGGTGAAGGAAACTCCTGGTGTCCCTCGATAATTTGGAGGATCAGGGATGGGGGTGCAGAGCCAGGGCTGATAGAATCATGGAAGATGAAACAAGCTACAGTGTTGAGTGACACCCTATACCCCATGCCTAGGTGGTGTGTGGTGCATACACTCCGCTACCCCGGCTGAACTTCAGTCAGCCCGGACTGGCAGGTCTCTGAACAAAAGAGGTGGGACGGGGGCTGCCATAGCTGACCAGGAGGGAGGCTTAGAGCACACATCAGAGCTGGTGTGGGCTTTTGCGTAATCTCTGGTCATGTGTGTGTGTGTGTTTGTGAATGGGGCCTGCGGGGACCTAAGAAAATGGATGTTGCAGATGGGAGCACCTGTCAGTCACCAGGTGTCACCTGCAAGAATTCATTCTGCCTTGGCTTCAGGGCGCATTGAAAGGGTAAACCTTTTCCCTCAGTGGTCCTGCCCCCTCCTTGACTGGGACTCTGTGACAGGGACAACTGATTTGGGAGGAAAGTCAACTTGGGGAGCTGAAGGGCAGCTGTAGGATAGGAGCTAAAATAACATTTAAAAATTGATTTTTATTCGTGCTGTGACATGTGCATGCAGATGCCCTTGGAAGCCAGAAGAAGCGTGGGATTCCCTGGAGCCAGAGTTGCAGGCAGTGGTGCGCTGCCCCCATGTGGGTGCTGGGTGCCTCTGGAAGAGCAGAAAGTGCTCCTAACTACACGTGGTTTACCAGGGTGGCAAGTTCAAGGGCAGCCTGGGCTGCCTTTGATGCGGTCTGAAAAACAAAATGCCCCTCCCCCAGGACTTCGGCTCCCTCCTGACTTGCCCCCATTTTTGGCCCCTTAAAAACTGATGCTTGGCTGGGTGTGATAGCACTCACCTGCCTTTAATCCCAGCACTCGGTAGGCAGAGGCAGGAGGATCTCTCTGAGTTTGAGGTTATCCTGGTCTACATAACCAGTTAGTTCTAGGACAACCAGGACTATATAAAGAGATCTTACCTCAAAAACAAAACAGACAGAACACAGTGTCTCTTTAATACTGTTCCTCATACTGTGGTGAGCCCCCACCCCCACCATAAAATTAGCTTTGTTGTTACTTCATAATTGCAATTTTGGTACTATTAAAAATCGTAAGGTATGGGCTGGAGAGATGACTCAGCGGTTAAGAGCATTGGCTGTTCTTCCAGAGGACCCGTGTTCAATTCCCAGCCCCCACATGGACGCTCACAATGGTCTGTAACTCCAGTTCCAGGGGATCTGACATCCTCACACCAATGCACATAACATTAAGTTTAGCTAAATTTTTAAAAATAGTCATAAAGTAAATATCTGAAGTGCAGCTCCCGTGAAAGGGTTATTTGAGCCCCAAGGGGTTGCACTGTCTAGAGATTGAGAAACACCGGTTAGACCTGAGTTTGATCTTCAGAACACACATAAAAAAGCTAAAGGTGGGGTCAGCAAGATGGTTCAGCAGGTAAACTTGCCCAGGGCTTCAGAAGACAGAGCTTCAAGAAAAAAAATAATCACCATAACGTGACTGTGGTATTTTGACAATGATATTATTGATATTATTTGACCGACTGTGGCAGGTTCTCAGAGGGCTGTCCCTGCACGTGCCTGTGCCACCCTCAGTGGGTTTCCTGGTTCCACACCCCCCCCCAAGTAGGCAGCCTGCCTAGACTTCTGGGTAACAGGAAGATCCCTACCCTTCCAGAAGGGTCCTGCATGCCCACCCGGCACACATCCTCACTCTGGGCAACCAAGGTCACTCTGAGACCCAGACACCGGGCCTGCAGTTGGGTGCAGTTAGCAGCCACCGAGGGCCACAGTTGGTGAGACAGTACCACCGTGCCCAGGCCATGTGCCAGTGTGGTTGGCAGAAGGCCACAGTCTCTGGAACTCCAGTGGTTGGCTGCCTAGGACTGTACCAGGTGCCAACTCAACATTGCCCTCACTGCTCTGCTAATAGTCTCAGGCCAGCTAAGGGGACCAGACTTGAGGAGCAGAGATCCAGGAGTGGGTGTGGATTCAGTGAATCTAAAGCGGAAGAAATCCAACCAGCTCAGAGCCTGGCTAGGTTTCTCCATCTGTGAAATGGGCTCAATGAAGAACTTCCCCTGGGTTGTTGGGTGTAAAATGTGTTGGGTTCTGGAAAATGGGTTAATATTGAGCCATTGTTTCTCCCCATGCTAGAACTCAGTCCTGGCTCCTCTCTCTTCCTCCAGGTCCTGGCTGCCCAGTCAATCTTGGGCAGAGGAAAAAGCCCCAGCCATAGAAGGCAGGCAGGCCTCTGTCATTTTGATGGCTTCTTTCCTACATTTTCTGAAGACTTCCCTGTGTGCTGGCTTAGCGGCCGATATTATAGGGATTTAGACTACCCATAGAATTGCCTGGAGCCCAGCTGCCCAAGCCAGGGAAGGCAACTAGGAAGAGCCTGCCCCTTTGGGCTGTGTCCCACATCTTCCTTCATTCGTTTGTTTTCCCTCTGACTTCCCAGCCTCAGGTCCAACCTGTAGCACCTGTCAGCCCCATCTCTGGCTCCTCACCAGGTTCCTGTGACCTCTGACCTCTGGCTGCTCAGAGCGGACCACAGTGTCACCCTGGACCAGTGAGCTATGACGGAGGTCTGTGTGTGTCTCTTGAAATACAGACTCCTTTCTTTTCCAGTGGTCGCTGGGTTTTTTTTCTAAGAGGGCTTGGCTCTCAAAGTCAGATCTCTCAGCCACCATCTCCATACAACACATACAAGTGTGTTCATTAAAAGACAGTTCCTTAGGGCCTGTGAAATAGCTCCATGGGTAAAGGCCCTTGCTGCCAATCCTGGCGACCTGAGTTCAACTGCCAGAAGCCACGTGGTGGAAGTCGGGACAACGTCCTCCAAGTTGTCCTCTGACCTCCACATGTCTGCAGTGGCACGTGTGCATCCATGTGCCCATGTACACACAAACACATAAGTAAATGTAAAAACACTTAAAGACAATTCCACCATGATATATGTGGACTCATGCTGACTCACACTGACCCATGCGTGGGACTGGAGAAGTCTGCAGGGGATGGGCTAAGGCTCCTGTGTCCTGGTTGTGACTGCTTCAGAGAGGCCTGAAGGAGGTGGAGACAGGGGACTAGTAATTCAAGCCCAGTCTTGGTTACTTTTATCTAGTTTAAGGCCATACTGGTAGTTTCACAAAATGTCCTCCAAGAGACAAAAAAAAAAAAAAAAAAAAAAAAAAAAAATCCAAGCCCTAACCTATAAATACCTTTTTTTCCATTAAAAGAAAAAGCAAAGCTAGGGAAATGACTCAGTGTGTCAAGTGTGAGTGCCTACATGAATGAACACACACACACACACACACACACACACACACACTAAATCTTAGAAGAAGGGAGAGAGGAAAACCGTAGTTTTCCCGCAAGAACCCTGGTCAACTCCCCTTCTTAGCGCATTCTACAGCCATGACCCGTCCTTCACGGCTCACAATTAGCCCTTCCGGCTTCTAGGCTTCCAGCCAGGCCTCTGAGCGCGCATGCTTACGCCACGTGTTCCTGGGCACACTTGCATTAGCGTAAAATACCCAGAAGTGGGGTTGCTGGGCTTTTGCTTAGGGCCTTTTCGTGTTTTTTCACCTGATGTCAGACAGCCCCTCCTCTCCCGCACAGGCTGACTTTCTTTTTAGCCACCAAAAGTTCCCGGCTTGGCTCTCAGCATTCGCTTCCGTAGGGAAGAACATGGAAGCCCCCACCTTTTTCTGCCCACACAGTGTCACGCCTGAGGTATGAGTGGCAGAATGACAGGCAGCCCGGAGCAGCTGCAGGAGCTGTCATGGCTGTCACCTTCCTCCGGGGCCTCCTGGGACACACCAGGTGAGGATAGCGCCTCTGGCTTCTCCTCTGCGAAGTCACGTGGCAGGGACAGGCAGGAACCTGCAGAGCAGGGCGGTGCTCTGTGCCCCTGCTGGCCTAGGGGACAGGGCGGGCTTCCTTCTGGTGATGACTGGCGTTGCACGTCTGCAGCCTCAGTGGCCACCTAGGCCTCGGCAGCTGGTCCAGGGTGATCGCTGCCAGCCTCAGACTCACAGAGATCCACCGCCCAGACTCAGAGATCCACCGCGCGGCTTGTTTTATTTTTTAAAGGTGGGGGATGTGGCAGCTCACAAACATCTGTAACTTCACTTCCAGGGGAATCAGACTCACACTTTTGGCCTCCTTGGGGGTGCCAGGCAAGCATGCAGTCCACATATATGAAAGAAATATTAAATATGAGTCTCTTTCATCATATACTATAAAACGTGGGTCTAGGACAGGAAATCAAATTTTTTCTCTCCCCCACCTTTTGAAAATTTTATGCAAATGTTTGCCCCCCCACAAACCTTTTATTGCACAATGGGCCACAACATTCCAGGAATTTGATGGCGGGAGTAGTGGCCCCTTTCCTCCTTCATTTCCTGTGCCTCAATTCTTTTAGAGTTTAGTCAATAAGACTGCTAGGGCAGAGGCAGCAAGGAGGGGAAAAGACAATCACCTGGGTTAGAGTAAAAACCAATGCCCATGCCCAGGCGGGCGGTGTTGGCACCTGCCTTTAATCCCAGCACTTGGGAAGCAGAGTTTAACTCTGTGAGTTCGAGGCCAGCCTTGTCTACAGCGCGAGTTCCAGGACAGGCTCCAAAGCCACACAGAGAAACCCTGTCTGGAAAAACCAAAAAAACAAAAAAAACAAAACAAAACAAAAAAAAAAACCCAAGAACCAAAAACCTCAACTGCCCTTCCTGGCTCTGTGATTGTTCTTTGGAGTAAATCACCTTGTGTGTTTGTTTTGTTTTTTGAGACAAAGTCTTACTATGTAGTCCTGGCTGTCCTGGATTTCATTATGTAGACCCGGCTGGCCTCCAACTCCGAGAGCCACCTGCCTCTGCCTCCCAGTGTTGGAACTTAAGGTGTGTACTGCCACTCCTGACTTGAGCACGCACCCTCTAGATCAGGTAGGAGTAAACTTTTGCCTTGTCCAGACACTTCAGTTGAAGTGATGGTCTTTTTTTTTTTTTTTTTTTTTTTTTTTTTTTTTTTTTTTTTTTTTTGTGATCTTAAGCTTATTTCTAACACATACATTCAGACAAAATACTTATATGCATAGAATAACAATTTTTTTTATTTTTAAAAAGCTTTTGGGAGCTAGAGAGAGCTCCGTGGTTAAGAGCACCTGTCTGTGCTCTTTCAGGGAACCTGAGTTCAGATCCCCATACCTGAGTAGAGCATCTTCCAACCACATGTAATTCCAGTTCTAGGGGCTTCTAACCTTCATGGATGCCCACAAACACTAAACACCACACACCCAAATTAAAGTAAACAAAAAAATAGAAAGGTTAAAGAAAAAAGAAATCCCCACGGCATAGTAAATGAAAGTGCAGAAGGCGGTAAGCAATCTCATTCTCCTCCAGACTCTAGCCTGCTGCCTGCAGCCGCTCCCTCTACTACCCCAGTCCAGGAGTTTTCAAGCACACAGATGCTTCTTCCTGTTGCTTGTACACGTATAGTTACACTAATATATAAGTAACGTTAGCAAGACCAGCCCAGCTCTCGACTCCAGGTGCCAGAGCTTCTTCCAGCCACCCAATCCAGGCTGACACCCTCTGTCCTAGCCGCCTTCGATCCTAGCTTTTTTTTTTTCTTCCTTGTCGAGAAAATACCTCAGAGATCAATCCTTAGAAGTAGAATTGCTGGCTTGATCGGCATAAGCAGTTAAAATGTTGATGGCTTTTGTTAAAATCACCACCCTGAAAGGCTCCAGCAATTTCCCTTTCCACAAATAATCTCACCCTCAAGAGCACTTCCCGGTGTCTTTGTTAATCATTTGACACTTTCCTCTCGTCTTAATTTGTGTCTTAACAGTCAAGCGTTGAGATGGGCTTCCCACGAGTCTATCCTGCATCGATCTCAGACTCTCTGATGGGTTCACTCTGTGCGCTTTATGGATTTCTAATCCTTCTTCCTAGTTAAGGATATTGTCTCTCATTGTGGTGCAAATATTTCCCCCAGTTTATCTATTGTCTAGCTGTATTTTTTGCCACAAGGGCGCTTTACATTTTAAAGATTCAGATTAATGAATGCATACCACCCCCCATAAGCTCAATGGTCCTGTTTTTTGTTTTGGTTCCCCCCCCCCCCCCCGGGTTCCATTTTGAACCCACCCGCAGTTAATTTTGATGAAAAGGATTAGGTCTGGATCCATATTTAATTGCTCTGTGAATGGTTCCCTTTCTCCTGTGCTATTTCCCTATTGATTTTGCACCACTTTGAGAGTATATGAAACATCCACATACAGCGGGTCCACGTCCGGTCCAGTGCGTCTCATTGATTTTTCTGCCGACTTTTGAGGTCAGGCCAAGCTGCCTCAGCTTCACCCTACTTTTGCCACCTAGTAAGATGACCTGTTAAGAGGTTTATTGCCTCTTGTCACTTATTTGCCAGATGACTTTTAGTGTTGCTTTCTTAGCCTCCTGGGAGAGCCATATAAAACATTCAATATCACCACATTGGCACAGGCTCTGCAGAGAGAGAGTCCTAGGGTTGGAAAGGGAAAGACAGGACAGAAGGTTTTTGTCTATCTATGAAAATACCAGGCTTTTGCTTTTGGGCCACCAACCAGCACCCAAATCATGACGGGGGGACTTATTATGATGAACGCTCGGCCTAGCTTAGGCTCATATCCGGCTCGCTCATTTAATTTAAATTAACCTGTTTGTCTGCCTTTGGCTTCAGCCTTCCCTTTCCTTCCTCCTGTGTGTCTTACTCTCACTGCTAATCGTTGTCTGTCTGGCAGCTGCTGGCTTCTTGTCCCAGGCGTCTCTCTCTTTCCCCCTTTCTTTTTCTCTCCCCTATTTATTCTCTGTCCACCAGACCCACTTATATTTTCTCCGCCTAACTAGTGACTGTTCAGCTTTTTATCAGACCAATTAGGTACCTTAGGCAGACAAGGTGAAACAAATATAACACATCTTTACATAACCAAACACATCCTCACATCATTAAACAAATGCAGCGTAAACAAATGTAACACACCTTTGCACAGTTAAAGTAATATTCCACATCACAAACAAAAAAACACATCTTTTTTGCACAGTTAAAATAATATTCCACAGCAATACATGTCTGGCAAAAATGTAAGTTAACTTAGGGAAGCATTTTCTCTCACATACATGTTCTCCCTATGTTGACCATGCTGACCTCCAACAAACCCAAAGAGATATGCCTGCCCCTGCCTCCCAGTTCTGGGACTCAATACGTGTACCACCACGCCCTTTATGGAATATAGAATCTCGTGTGGCCCCTGCTCGCCTCCAGTTCTCTATGCACCAAAGATGACTGTAAACTCCCAGTCCCCCACCTACCTCCAGAATACTAGGATTACACACTTGCCTACTGCACTGTGCACAGCGCGGCACTGTGCAGAGCGCCGTTCTTTTTTGTTCCATACAGCATGTATCTTTCCGCTTATTCAAGCCTGTCATGTTCCTCAAGCCCACATCTTTCATTTAGAGAGGATTTATAAGATTCCCATTAATGAATTTCTGAACAGCTTTTCTTTGTGTTGTCATTATGAATGCGCTCTTTTCATCCAGCGTGCAAGGGATTGTTCTTTAAAAAAAAAAGTGTTCGTCAGGATGCCATGTAGCCCAAACTGCCTGGGAAGTTGCTACCTACTGAGGCTAGCCTTGAACTCCTGATCTTCCTGCCTCTCCCTCCTGAGTTACTGGGATTGCCACAGCAGCTTCTGCCAGGGATGTGGACCCTTGGTTAAGTTAAACTGCTGATACCTTCCGGTTACTGCTTTGTTCCTAGCAAGGCCCCTCGTGGGTAGACTCTGATATTGGATGCCGTGACTTTGTTACTGGAACTCTCAGGCATGGGGTGGAGGCCGCAGAGGCAGTAATGACCATCGTGAGCTCTCTCCTGCAGAGACTAAACACTCATCATTCTGCCTCATTCTGACCTGAAGAAGCAGTCACTTATGGAGACTGTTTACTAGACAAACGGCTGAGGGCATTCACTCAGTGGCTGCCTGTGGCCATTAAGCAATGATTTTCCTGCCAAGTATGTGACAATATAGTTTATGTCACGGAGTGGAGGTTTCAGGGCAGAGGAGCCCAGGGTGATTACAACCAGGACTGAGAGAAGCTGTATCCTAAGTAATTCTGCTCCTAGCTGGTGCCTGCAATGTGGAAGGTACTCTCTATGTTCTTCATGGAGCAGAGGACCTGGTAACAACAAAATTCGGTGGAAACTCCAGGAGCATGAGGATTATAAAAATGATCTAAATAGGGCCAAGTGTGGTGGCGCACACCTTTAATCTTTGCACTTGGGAGGGAGAGGTAAGTGAGTTTGAAGCCAGCTTGGTCTACAGAGTGAGTTCCAGGATATCTAGTGCTGTTACACAAAAGAAATCTTGCCTTGAAAAACCAAACCAAACCAACCAACTAAACACACAAACAAACCCCAAAGCAAAGTAAAGCAAAGCAAAACAAAACAACAAACAAACAAACACCAAAAAAAATTACTAAATAAGGCCGGGCGGTGGTGGCGCACACCTTTAATCCCAGCACTTGGGAGGCAGAGGTAGGCAGATCTCCGTGAGTTCAAGGCCAGCCTGGTCTACAGAGCTAGTTCCAGAACAGGCACCAAAGCTACAGAGAAACCTTGTCTCGAAAAACAAAACAAAATTACTAAATAAATAATAAAACCCCAACCTCCCACTTCCGCCAAAGGACAATGGGGGTGGCTCAGAGGATCAGCATGTCTGCATGTGCCTGATACATCCAAGTTCGACCCTTGTCCCTGGAACCCACGTGAAAAATAGCTCATGTGATGGCTGGACTGTTACCCCAGCTCCTACATGGAGGTGAGAGGTAGAGACCCGAGACTGTGAAATTCATGTGCCCTGAGCATGCAAGTGCAGTGGCGTGCTCATGTCGTGAGTGCTTGCCCTCAAATAAACACATCTTCAAAAGAGGATTTGATTTTTTTTTTGGTTGTTTTTATTTTTATTATATATTTATTTATTCTTTTGGTTTTTCAAGACAGGGTTTCCCTGTAGCTTTGGAGACTGTCCTGGAACTCACTCTGTAGATCAGACTGGCCTCCAACTCATAGAGATCCACCTGCTTCTGCCTCCCAAATGCAGGGGTTAAAGGTGTGCACCACCACTGCCCGGCTTGTGGTTGTTTTTAATTTGTGTGTGTGTGTGTGTGTGTGTGTGTGTGTGTGTGTATGTGTGTGCGTGCATGAGCCTGCACGTGTAAGCAGAAAGCTTCCTAGGTGTTCGATCCTCAGGAGATGGAGTTATAGGCCAAGCCGTCCCACTTGGGTACTTGAAACTGAGCTCGGGTCCGCCAGAAGAGCAGCACTCGCTCTTAACCACCGAGCCATCTCTCCAGCCCTTTTGCTTTGTTTTGTTTGTATTTTGATATTTTAATCAGAGTCTTTCTATTATGTATTATGTATGGCTGTTTTGGAGCTCACTATTGTAGACCAGGTTGTCCTCGAATTCACAGAGACCCACCTGCCTCTGCCTCCCAAGCGCTGGGATTAAAGGTGTGCTCTACAATGCCCCATCTTATTTGAAGATGGTTTTGCTGTGTAGCCTTGTATGACCTGGAACTCATATATAGGTCAGGCTAGTATCAAACCTGCTGTAGACTTGCGTCTGCCTCCTGAGTTCTGGGATTTGTGCACATCACACCTAGATAATAAGGTCACTGTAACAATATTGTACTCTCTTTTGAGACAGGGTCTCATGTAACCCAAGTTGGCCTTGAACTCATTATGTAGCCTAAGCAAGTTGGTCTTGGACTCCTGATCATCCTGCCTCAGACTTCCTAGTGTTGGGATTACAGGCGTTCGCTCCAACCTAGTTAATGTGATTCTTTTTTTTCCAAATCCCGCATGTTATGTCTTCTAACATGTCCACAAGAAAGCTAGGTTCTTTTGGCTGAGTCCGGAGGAGGCTCTGCCCTGTATGGCCACCAGGGGGCAGGGTTGATCTACTGTGGGGGGATTGTAATGGCCTGCTTGAGTTCCAAACAGCTCTGGCCTGTGGAACCTGTTTGAGATCTTCAAGGAGATAAGAATCAGCCTGTTTTCCCCTCACTCAAACCGCAGCTCCCGGACTGGGAGACCCGAGCAGCAAGCGTGTCTTTCTGCTTCCTGTGTAATGAGCACAGCTCGACCCTGGGCCAAATGCCCTCTCTGAACTCACGGTTCCCTGAGCACTAAACCCTGTTTAAGAGCTTTATCGGAGATCTTCAGTGGAAAAGCCGCGTCTCCTCTCTAGCGCACGCTTTAGGCTTTGCTAACCTCGAGACTGCTGCAGAAGAGCGCCTTCGGCTTTGCTAACCTCAGGACTGGTGCAGAGGAGTTTCTCTTGGAGGAGGCCTTGACTACCGGATCTGAACCAACCTAGAGCAACAGTCCTTTCTGCTATGAAGCTCATGGTTTGGGGTGTGTTTGTGTGTGTGTGTGTGTGTGCATGGATGGATGAGAAGTACATAAACATGTAACGAGGGCTCTGGTAAGTACTGTGAAGAAAATAAATTAGGGCAAGGGAACTGAGAGAGAAAGGCTTAAGTGTTCTAATAAGGTTTGCGTGAATGTGTTTGTGTGTGTGTGTTTGTGCGCGCATGCGCGCACACGTGTTCAGACATGCATGCACATGCATGAGGAGTCCAGAGTCGAGATGTCAGGAGTCTTTTTCCACCTTTCTCTTCTTGATCGAGATAGGGTCTCTCATTGAAACTGGAACCCAGCAGTTTGGCTAGGTTGTCTGGCCAGTGACCTCCAGAGATCAACCTGTCGCTGTCTCACCCGAGTAAGGGGACATAGGTACCCACTGTCTGCCACATACAGCTGTTGCGCGGGAGTCAGTGGTCTGAACTCACACTTGCACAGCAAGCACGTCTCTGCACAGTTGCCCCAATCCCCTGGGGTGCTATTTTATACAAAGGTCAGGGAAGTCTCTCACAAGGTTGACTTTGAACAAAGGCTTCAAGGAAGTTAACCAAGAAAGACTAACGGGAAGGCTAGAGTTACGGCCACAACAGGAGAGTGCTTGGCTAGCCCGCACAGAGCCCGGACCAAAATGCAGAGTTCATGGAAACAAAACAGCAGTGGCAGCTGGGGGAGAAGCTAGACCAGGCTACGGAGGACATGTGGCAGTGGAGTGCTCCTGTGGGAGGGAGGGAGGAGTGGGGTGAAGAACCTGCAGAGGTGGAAGAATCCAGGGGTCCCCTGGGCCATTAGGGATAGCAGTGCCTCTTGGTCTTTCTGCTCAGTGTGTGGAGAATGGGCCACCGAGGTTGGAAGCCTGAACAGGAATCTCCCGCAACTACCCGTGTGAAAGAGGAAGATGGCTCTGTACCCAGGACACTCAGGAAGTGTTTATTCCGTTGAATTGAGCTGCTTTGCTTCAAATCTGTGGAAATCAGGACCTCCCAATCCCTCCCAGAGCACGAGGAAGGCTCTCCTCCACCCCCACTAGAAACAAAAATCTCCACAGGAAAAGCCATCTGGATTAGGGAGGTTGGGAGTCACAGAGAGTCCCTGTTTCCTGCCAGGAACCATGGAGTTTGAAGCCAGAAATGCCCACAGGATGTCGAATTCCAGATCTGAAGGTAGGCAGTGAGGTGACTCATCTGAGCCACTCCGCGGACGCTAGAATGAGGGCTTGCTCCTCTGTGCACTTGGCTTCGGCTGCTGTGCCGTCTTTAGCTTCTTGTACCCACTCTGTCCCCACAGTCCCTGGGTTGCAGCAGAGATATGCTAGTGTCTCTGGCCACAGGCCATGCCAGTCAGCAGGCCAGCTTGGCAATGTTACACTCACAACCCGTACTCGGCCTGCTTCTCCAGGTCTCCGAGGCAGCTCTAGCTTCTCAGCACTCGGCAGCTCCTTGATCCTCTCACTCAGCACCCAGATCAGAAATAGATGCTGGCCGAGACTCACACTTGTGTGCGATGCTGATGTGAGGGATATTAAGTGACCATGCACTGTGGTCCTGTGCTTCCTGCTCCAGGATGCAGCCCACAGCAATGCAGGCAGATTTATACACTGGGATCACAACGAAGAACAGAAGGCTTGTTTATATGCATAGATTTGTGTGCGCCTGTATAAGTTTATATGCACTATGTATGTGCAGGTGATCGAGGAGGCCAGAGGGTGTTGGGTCCCCTGGAACTTGAGTTACACAGATGGTTGTGTGAAGCCACCTGATATGGATGCTGGGAACCAAAATCAGGTCCTGTATAAGAGCAGTAAATACGCTTAACCACTGAGGCATCTCTCCAACACTGAGCAATAGGCTTTAAGGGAAATTCGTGTGTGTGTGTGTGTGTGTGTGTGTACATGCAAATACTGTCATATATAGTTTTTTGAGATAGGGTTTCTCTGTAGCTTCGGAGCCTGTCCTGGAACTAGCTCTTGTAGACCAGGCTGGCCTCAAACTCACAGAGATCTGCCTGCCTCTGCCTCCTGAGTGCTGGGATTAAAGGTGTGTGCCACTACCGCCTGGCTACGATATATATATATATATATATATATATATTGGTTTTCGAGACAGGGTTTCTCTGTAGCTTTGGAGCCTGTCCTGTTTTTTATTTTGTTTTTTGAGATGGGATTTCTCTGTGTAGCCCTGGCTATCCTGGAACTTGCTCTGTACACCAGGCTGGCCTCAAACCAAACTCAGAGGTCTACCTGCTTCTGCCTCCCGAGTGCTGAGATTAAAGGCATGCACCACCACTGCCCAGCTACCTACAATAAAATATAGAAGAGGAGAAGAACAGCCACAACAACTAACATCGGGCACAGCTGCATACACCGCTAGCCCTAACCTTTGGGAGGCAGAGCCAGGCAGATCTCTGTGAGTTCGAGGCCAGCCTGGTCTACATAGTGAGTTCTAGGTCAGCCAGGGCTACATTGTAAGAGTGTGCCTCCAAAAAAAAAAAAAAAAAAAAAAAAAGAGGAGAAGGAGGCGAGGGCACTGAAGAGAGAGCTCAGCAATTCAGGTGGAGCAGCAGACTTCTCCGCTCCAGGTCAGGAGTCTCACAACTGTCTGTGATCCCCACTCCTGGGCATCTGATGACCCCTTCTGCTCTCTACACTCAGGCACATTCATACACACAATAATTAAGAATACAATTTAAACTGTTTAAAACTCTTCCGAGGGGAAAAAAGTAAGCTTAGAGTCATCACATGAGCTATTGCACTTCTGGGCATGAACCCAAGAGAACCAATTAACATTTACACAAAACCCTCAGCATGAATGCTCATAACAGCTAAATGAGGAAGAGCTCAGATATATGAATAAAATATGCCATGCAGCAAAGTTTTATTCAGATATGAGCAAGAATGAAGGGGCTGGGGTGTAGCTTAGTTGCTAGGGTGCTTGCTTGTCTGGCTTTCTCAAAACCCTGGCTTTAGACCCAGTACAAAACGCAGGTTCAGCCGGGCGGCGGTGGCGCACGCCTTTAATCCCAGCACTCGGGAGGCAGAGGCAGGCGGATCTCTGTGAGTTTGAGACCAGCCTGGTCTACAAGAGCTAGTTCCAGGACAGGCTCCAAAGCTACAGAGAAACCCTGTCTCGAAAAACCAAAAAAAAAAAAAAAAAAAAAAAAAAAAAAACGCAGGTTCATACCCAGCACAACGTGAACCCATCATGGTGGGGGCAGCCATGTAATCCTAGCACTTGGGAGATGAAGACAGGAGGATCAGAGGTTCAAGGCGATCTTTGGTCACCTAAGGAGTCATGGTCAACCTGGACTGCATGAGACTGTCTCAAAAAAAAAAAAAAAAAAAAAATGAAACCAGGAGCTGGAGAGATGGTTGCCTGGTTAAGCACTCTATGCTCTTGCAAGACTCTAGGCCCAGTCCACAGCGCGCACGTGGTAGCTAACAACCATCTGTAACTCCAGTTCCAGGGGACCCAACATCCTCTTCTGACCGCCGAGGGCACCAGGCACAAAAATTCTCCCCATCCTATCTCTCTTTTTTCGGAAAGATTACATTTATGTATGTGTGTATGTACATATACATGTACATGTATATGTATACATGCACGCGGTGAAGGAGCATTTGCCATGGCATGTGTGTTGAGACATCAGCTCTCTCCTTCCACAATATGAGTTCTGGGGTTGAACTCAAGCTGCTGGCTTAGGGCTTAGGGCGAGCACCTTTATCCACTGAACTGGCCTGTCTCTAAGCCGGTCCTGCTCGCCTGCTTTTGTACACAATATTTACCATTCTGCAACATCGTGTGGATTTGAGTGTTGGTTGTTTCAGCTGTTACATTTACTTCTGGGTTTCTAGTGTCTGGGATAGGGCCTGGCGACAAAGTGGCAGTAAACAGGCAGAAACAATGAACGCAAAGCAAGTTTCACTACTCCCTGCCAAACCCCTGTGACAGCCCCCTCTACCATCTGGGGGCTCTTTGCTGGAGGGAATCATTTCTAAGGGCATTTGTTAGTCTCTAGCTCAGTTTCTCTAAATAATGCGCTACTGTTGCAGTTGTTATTGCCATTGTTTTGTTTTGAGATAGGGGCTCACTAATCGCTCAGTAGGACAGACTGGTGTACCATCCCCCCTGCCCCTGCCTCCCCAGTGCTGGGACTATAGGCTTGTATCACAACACTTAGTTTGCAATGTTTACAAATTTACTTTATGCATTTTACCCCTCTACTGACTTTTCTAGACCCTCCCATTAGGTAACTGTGCAATCTGTTACCTCCAAACTGACACTTTACATTTAGTTAAATCATAATGACTATGTAAATATTGTTCACCGCAAAGACAAATTCCCACACTGATTATATTTCTTTCCACATAGCTTTTTGTCTTCCCAGAGCACCTAATTGCCTGTTTCATTCCCCGAAATGCTTATTATTGTTATCATAATCCTGATAGTTTTCCAGTATTGCACCATGTTAGAGATTCTTGAAAATTTTACTTTTTTTCCTCCCATGGCACTTATGATACATTGCAACTGTTCATTTATTTGGTTATTTATTTTCTCGTCTGTCAAGTTCACTCATTGGAACATAAGCTTCTCGAGGAAAAACCTGTTGTTTCCAGAACATTCCCAGCACCTGACACCTGCTTCTTGTCTGACACATGGGACCTGGAACTTGACAATTAGGCTTCACTGACTGGCCAGAGGCCAAAGGGACTGTACTGGCTTCTTTTGGTTGTCAGCTTGACTATATCTGAAGCTGGGACTCACCTGTGAGGGATTTTTGCTCAATCTGAAGTGGGAAGAATCACTTCTAGTCTGCATCTCTGAGGTGGGAAGACCCGCCTCTAGTCTGGGCCCCGTCTTCTGCTGGAAAGCCTATGTAAGGATGTAGAAGAAGGAAGTTTTGCTCTTCACCTGCCTTCTTCTGACTTGTTAGCGAGTCCATTCCATCGCTGGCATTAAAACCTAATTCTTGTGCATTCCGCCATGTACTGAAGACCAGCTGAGACATCCAGCCTCATGATGGAACAACTGCAAGTTTCTTGGACCTTCCGTTATAGGCAGCCATTGGTGGATTAGCTGGACCAAACCTGTAAGTCATTCTAATAAGTTCCCTTTCTTTATAGAGAGAGTCACTCTATAACTTCTGTCACAGTAGAGAACATACATGTGCTCTCAACTTTTGGGGACTGGCTCCAATCATCACCATGTTAAAGCGGTATCTCTCTTGTTTCTGCTAAGTATCTCATCTCATATCGGTAGCTTCCTGGTATTCCTCCCATCTCTGCCTTCCATGGCGCCACAGGAGTGCTGAGGTTACAGCTGTGTGTCACCATTTTGTATAGCAGCTTCCTCTGAACCAGAACTTCTCCTTCAGGAGGGAGCTGGAGGCCCACAAGACTGAGGAGGCATAAGAATGGTCACGTATCTGAGAAAGTAGAAACTTGGTAGATCCTTGAAGGCCCCTCCCCGGCTTTATAGCAGGAGCAAACAGCTGCCAGGGAGGCGTCTCAGAACTGAGTTACAGAGAAGAGCCTCTCCCACTGCTGAGCTCAGAGAGCTCCACTTGTCAAAAGTTGTCATGCAACCCAAGTGTGGCAGCACATGCTTTTAACACCAGTACTCGGGAGGCAGGCGGATCTCTGAGTTCGAGGCCAGCCTGGTGTACAGAGTGAGTTTCAGGACAGCCAGGGCTACACAGAGAAACAAAACAAAACAAAATTGTCACCCAAGGCAGGCTTTTCGTGCTATGGCTGCTCCTTTGAGTCATCCCTGGCCCATACACTCCTGTTAGTATCCACCTTACCTCCCTGAGTAGGACTTGGATGCAGTCATTACTTTGGTCTATTGTAGGTTCCCTTCCTGGGATGAGTGGATGTGTGGGTTGCATCTCTCCAGAAGTCTGTCACACATACCATGTCTAGCTTAAAAATATTTTTTAAAGACTTATATCTATGGGGTTTTTGCTTGCTTGTATGGACGTGCATGACGTGGAGGCAGTGCCTGTGGAGGCCAGGGAGAGGCATTGGATCTCTTGGAACTGGAGCAACAGATGATTGGTAGCCACTGTGTAGGTGCTGGGAGGGGGATCCGGGCTTCTGCACGAGCAGCACCTGCTCTTAACTGCTGAGCTAACGCTCTAGGTCTACTACATTTAGTTTTTCTGTGTGGGTTCCAGGAATCAAACTCAGGTCACCAGGCTTGCACAGAAAGTGCTTTCTCTGTCTAGCAGACTCTTTGTTTCTGAGACAGGCTCTGACACAGCCTGTGCTAGCCATGAACTCTATATAGTTTCCCGAGTGCTGGGATTACAGGTACGCACCACCGTGCTCCGATTAAATGACGCTGGAAAAAAGTGTAAGGATTTGTGCTTGTCAGGTGTAGTGACTGCTGATTATCAGCTGAAGAAATCTAGATCACCTTGGAGTTAGGCCTCTGGGTGTTGCAAAATATGTAACTATGTAAAGATGTGTTGTGTTTGTTAAATTTTGTAAAGATACGTTGCTGTTTTACCTTGCCTGCCTAAGGCATCTGATTGGTCTAAAAAGCTGGATGAACCGAGCAGTGGTGGAGCAGGCCTTTAATCCCAGCACTCGGGAGGCAGAGGCAGACGGATCTCTGTGAGTTCGAGGCCAGCCTGGTCTACAAGAGCTAGTTCCAGGACAGGCTCCAAAGCTACACATAGAAACCCTGTCTCGAAAAAAAAAAAAAAAGCTGGATGGTCAATAGCAAGGGAGGAGGTATAGGCAGGGCTTCCGGGCAGGGAGAGTAACTAGGAGGAGGAAGGCTGGGAAAAAAGGAAGAAAAAGAGATGCCAGGGAGATGCCACGGCCATGGCATGGAGGAAGCAGGAAAGTAGGACATAAAGATTGAAAGATAGGTAAAATAGCCAGGCGTTGGTGGCGCAGGCCTTTAATCCCAGCACTCGGGAGGCAGAGGCAGACGGATCTCTGTGAGTTCGAGGCCAGCCTGGTCTACAAGAGCTAGTTCCAGGACAGGCTCCAAAGCCACAGAGAAACCCTGTCTTGAAAAACCAAAAAAAAAAGATAGGTAAAATAGCTCCAAGGCAAAATGTAGATGAATATAACAGATTAAATTAAGTTATAAGAGCTAAATCAGGCAGCTTTTAATCTCAGCACTTTGGAGGCAGAGGCAGGTGGATCTCTGAGTTTGAGGCCAGTCTGGTCTACAGAGTGGGTTCCAGAATAGTCAGGAGTGTTTCACAGAGAAAACCTATCTCAAAAAAACAAAAACAGCCGGCGGTGGTGGCGCACACCTTTAATCCCAGCACTCGGGAGGCAGAGGCAGGTGGATCTCTGTGAGTTCGAGGCCAGCCTGGTCTACAAGAGCTAGTTCCAAGACAGGCTCTAAAAAAGCTGCAGAGAAACCCTGTCTCGAAAAACCAAAAAAAAAAAAAAAAAAAAAAAAAACCAAAAAAAAACCAAAAACAAAGTTATAAGAGCTACTTAAAATAAGCCTGAGCTGAAACAGAACGTTCACAATTAATAACATCTCCATTTCTTTATTTGGGAGCTGGTTGATGACCCAAAGAAAATTCCAACTACGTCTGGGCCTGTGCCCTAGTTCCTTTTCTATTGCCATGACAAAACACCACAACCAAGGAGACTTATAAAAGAAAGCATTTGATTGGGCAAATAGTGTCCATGACCATCATGGTAGGGAGCATTGCAACAGGCAGGCATGTAGCAGTAGGCGAGAGTTTACATCCGATCCACAAACACGAGGCTGAGACTCAACCGGAATACTGTGGGCTTTTGAAAACTCAAAGTCCAACCTTATGATACACCTCTTCTAACAAATCTACACCTTCTAATCCTTCACAAACGGTTCCACCAACTGGGGACCAAGTGTTCAAATATGTGAGTCTATGGGGACCATACTCATTCCACCTACTACAGCCCACCTGTGGGAAGTATCTTCGTTTGCTTAACTGAGGTGGCAAGACCTACCCACTGGAGGCTGTGCTGTCTGCTGGGCTGTGTGAGTGGAGAAAGGGAGCTGAGCAGCAGAGTGCATTCGTGCATTCCTTGCTCTCTGTTCTCTGGCTGTAGATGGAGAGCAGCTGGCTTGTTCAAGTTCTTGCTGCTTTTATTCCCCACCACAACTGGCTGCACCCTTGAATGTCGAGCCGCGATAGACCTTTCTTCCTTAAGTTGCTTTTTCTACGTTTATGTATGTGTGTATGTGTGTGTGTATGTACATGTACGTAGTGTGTGTGTGCAGGAGTGCATATGGAAGTTGGTCTTCTTCCTCCACCATGAGGATCCTAGGGATTGAGCTCAGATCACCAGGCTTGGTGGCAATTGCCTTCACCTACTGAGCCACCTTGCCAGTCCCTTAAGTTGATTCTGTCAGGACATTTTATCGCAGCAATGGGGAAGTAACTAGGATGCTAGACAAGCGCTATAGTAACCGCTTTTTGAGACAGGGTCTTACGATGCCGCATAGAATGGCTTTGAACTTGGGATCCCCCTGCTTCCTGCCTCAGCATTTTATATATAGGGATTATCATCCTTGTCTGACATGTATTTTATTTTTTTATTAATTTATTTATTTTTATTTTATGTACCTTGGTGTTTTGCCTGCATGCATGTCTGTGTGAGGATGTCAGAACCCCTAGAACAGGAGGTACAGACAGTTGTGAGCTGCCAGGTGGGTGCTGAGAATTGAACCCGGATCCTCTGGAAGAGCAGTCAGTGTTCTTAACTGCTGAGCCATCTCTCCAGTCTCCCTGATGTGTATTTCTAATTTAATTTCTTCTTATGGGTTGAGAATCAAACCTGGGACTGCACATGCTGGACAAGCATTCTTCCCTTAAGCTGCGGCCTCAGCATTTACATTTTTATTATTTATAAAAGCACTAAGGAAAGAAAAAGTACCATGTGTTTATTTTAGAAAATTTAGAAAATAGAGACAAAGGAAAACACAAGAGCATCAAGCAGTCCCTGGATGGGTGTTATTCACACGAGACGCATGTTTTTCAAAGTTCCTGATATCCTGATGCATGTTCTTTTAAATGGTAAGTGTGCCATGATGACATGCATGTGGCGGTTTCCCACCTGTTTTGCCTAGCAACATACTTAGTGTGAACATCTTCACCTGACATCACAGGGTTGCCTATGACCTGAAGGTGCCTAATTCCATAAGCTACCTGGAAGAAGAGCCTTTGGGGGTTCACATGGGCAGCCCCTTCTCCTTGATGTGTCCTGTCTTATTCTATAGAGGTAGGAGATGCATAAGGACACCCGCCGCCCCCCCCCCCCCCCGCTAACCCCTGAGGACACACGCTCGGGGTAGACTCAGGAGTAGGGGCTCCTGTGTGCCCTTGTCCCTCCTCTGACTATAGAGGGCACATGAGTGTCTCGCTGCCTGAAGTTAATCCTTTCAGATGGCCCAGCATGGGACGCTGTTGTAGACCTCTGAGAACATCTAGAAATGCTCAGCCTTGGCCTCCCTCATTGTCCTTCCAGCCCCCAATCCCTTTGCATCCATTATCCTGCTCTTGCTGTCATTAGCGTCTAAAGCATCCACCAGGCCTTGAGTCATTGGGCTCCAGGGCCTTTGTTTCCATCCTCTTCTCCAGGAGCACAGCGAACTGAAGGTCATGGGCACAATGGTTAATGGCTCTCCTGCCTGCTGATGCACAGGGCAGTACTTTCCTGAGAGCGGAGGCCCTCTCCAGTGCTGCTCCCCTCCAGCTCCCTCAGAGAAATACACCTTTGTAGCAAACCACTTCCCCTCTCACAGCCTAAAGCCTTCTGAAAGAAGGATAGAAGCTAGAGATGTGACCACCCCTCCCCAAGAAGCCAGCTTGCTACTGACTCTTTCTCTGGGATCCAGCTGAAGACAGAGCCCCTATCTGTCAAAGGGCCAGAGTATTCTCAAGGCCAAGGAGTCAGGCCACTAAGCTGTCTTGGGGACCAGTCACACATGTAGAATACAAGCGTTGCGGGAAGGCTTTGCTAAGGTTGTAGAGACAAGCCTTTGAGGTTAGGCAATGTACAATTGGGTGGAAGTCTTTGTAGTGAGGCCAATCCACGAAGTTGAAACCTAAGGTTTATTGGAAACCCCAAGATGCATCTTCAGAATCTTGGGGTACGTGGGCCATCTACTGAGGAAAGCTACCGGCATCCATCAGAGGCGCCATATGGCCTACAGGCTGCAAGGGGGGCACAGTCTACTCAGCCCATGGGAGCCTAGATGCTGCCACCATAGACATCTGTACACAGAGTTATAAGACTTGAGATTCTCCCTGTTGACTGTCAGTCTATGTCCCAATTCCTCTTGGAGTAGGAAGGTTTATGCCACTGTATAATGGAAGCATGAACTTCAAAAAAATTATTTTACAGGGCCCCATAGCTAAGAGACTGCCTTGAGTTTCAGAGAAGACATTAAGGCTTCAGAAAAGTATTTTGACTCTTAGGACTACGGGGATTTTTTAAGTTGGACTGAATGCATTTTCCATTATGAGACAGCCATGAGCTAATGGGGGCCGGGAGTAAAGAGCATCTTGGTTGGAGTGTAAAACATTTCCCATGGGCTACATGTTTGCAATACCTGGTTCCCAGCTGCTGAGTGGAGGCTGTGGAACCTTTGAGACATGTATGTCATTATCAGAAATGGGCAGCTGGAGGTGGTTCTTGTAGGTTATATCTGCTGCGGGTTCCAGCTTGCGCCCTC
Source organism: Arvicola amphibius (assembly GCF_903992535.2). Lineage (NCBI taxonomy): Eukaryota > Metazoa > Chordata > Mammalia > Rodentia > Cricetidae > Arvicola > Arvicola amphibius. Next base: position 133,112,892 of record NC_052048.2, read on the forward strand.
TGTTTCTGTGTTGGCTGCCATAGTGTGACAGCATCCCCATGCTCCTACTAACAACAACAACAACAACAACAACAACAAAATCTGCCTTTGTTGCCATGGCAACCCTGTCAGGATGACCCGAAATCTTCTGAAACTGTGAGCCAAAGTCAATCTTTCTTTCCTTAAGTTGCTTCTATCAAATATTTTTGTTCCCATGAGGAAAAAGTAACAAATATAGAAAATTGATGACTGTTTGACCAACTAAATATGACAGAAGAGACGCTGGGTGACATCAGAGGCCAGGCCAATCCACGCAAGCTTCTACAACCTTTCTGAAACGCTACTCTTAGAGCGCTGGGGTCTCTATACCAGTGGTTCTTAACCTGTGGGGTCTCAACCCTTTTGTAGGGGTCACCTGAAACCACTGGAATACACAGATATTTACATTATGATTCATGACAATAGCAAAATTACAGTTGTAAGTTGCAAAGGAAGTAATGTTATGGTTGGGGGTCAGCACAACGTGAGGAACTGGACTAAAGGGTCCCAGTGGTAGGGAGGCTGAGAACCATTGGTCTATACTGTAAGCACAGTTACCCGAGGCCACCATGCCACGACGACGCCCCCATGCCCTGAGTATGTACATGAATAAACAGACCCAGATAAATCTGGTCTGCGAAGCACCCAGCCCAGACATGCGCAGAAATGCAAGTTTACTCCGGTCTTCGCACTACAAATTATTCCATCATTCAAATACAGTCTCTGCATCAGGGCTCCCGATTCTGGAAACCGAGACCCCCAGTCTCCAGAAACTGGTAAATAATTGGTTACTGGTTTAGGCCACTGAGTCTGAACCGTTTGTGAGGCAGTGACAGGCAACTAGAACATGCGACACTGAGGCATCTCTGAGCCCAGGTATGTGTAACTTTGCTTGCTTGCTTTGTTTTGCTGTTTGTTTGTTTGTTTATTTTGAGGTGGGATTTCACGTATCCCAGGCTGGACTCAAACTAGGTAGCCAAGGATGACCTTGAACTCCTTGATCTTCCTGCCTCCACCTCCCAAGTGCTGGGACTCCATGCTTTTCTTTGAGATGAGGGCTCTCTCTCTCTCTATGTTAGCCTAGGTTAACCCCCGATCCTCTTGTACCAGCCTCTCAAGTTACTGGGATTACAGGTGAGTTACTGGGATTACAGGTGAGTTACTGGGATTACAGGTGAGTTACTGGGATTACACTATGCCCAGCTTGACACAGTCAATGTCTATGTTAGAAATGTATGCATTAGGAATGTTTCATCAAAAGAAAAAAGCAAAACCTCAATACCCATTATAATAATAATATAATATAATATAATATAATATAATATAATATAATATAATATAATATATACTCAGTCTCCATTTCCCAGCAACCTCCCAAGCCCTTCAACCACCCATTTACTTACTTTCTGGATGGTTTAGCCCATTCTGGACATTTCAAATCAAAGGAATAAGCTAGGTATGAGGATGCATGTCTGTCATCTCAGTACTTGGGAGGTAAGTGCAGGAGGGTCAGGAATCCAGAGTCACCCTTGCCTATATACAGAGCTCAAGACCAGATGGGACTACAAGAGACTCTGTTTCAAAAAATTGCTAAAATATGTATAGGCCTTTGTGTATGGCTGCTTCTTGTTAGCATCGTGTTTACCTATAATATGTCAATCACCTATAATGTGTCAATGCAGCTCATTTCCTTTCATTGCCAAATAATAGTATATTGTAGGGGCATATCCAATGTTATTTATCTACTCATCAGTAGATAACAACCTGGATTGTTTCTACCTTCTAGCTATTCTGTACATGCTATAAATAATATACAGTGAGCATATATATTTTACAAAATTTTCCGTACAATTTTTTAAGTTTATGCTCAAGAATGGAACTATTGGGTCACATGATAGCCTTGTTTGTGTGTGTCCCTGTGTGGAGGAGGGTATCTGTGTATGTGTGTTTGTCCAGATTTCGACACTTAGTTGCTTCCCTCAATTGCTCTACCTTTATTTTATTTTATTTTATTTTATTTTATTTTATTTTATTTTTTGAGACCAAGTCCCTTGCTGCACCTGAAGCCCATTGATCTGGCAGGGTGCCTGATCCCAAGCTGCAGGGATCTCCCTGTCTTGCTTCCAGGGCTATGGTTATGGATGTCCACAGCCATGCCAGTTTGTTTATCATTTCTGTAGACTTGCAAAACAGTTTGTATCATTTTATATTCCCCAGGGAAATTTCTACTTTATAAAATTCTGCTTAGGGCTGGAGAGATGGCTCAGAGGTTAAGAACACTGTCTGCTCTTTCCAGAGGTCCTGTGTTCAATTCCCAGCAACCACATGGTGGCTCACAACCATCTGTAGTGAGATCTGGTGCCCTCTTCTGGCCTGCAAGCATACATGCAGGTGGAACACTGTATATATAATAAATAAATAAAATCTTTAAAAAATAAAATAAAATTCTGCTTATTGTTGCTGTGTGTGTAAGTGAGTGTGTATCACAGTGCAGGTGTGGAGGTCAGAGGCAATTCTGTGGAGCTGGTTCTCTCCTTCTGTCTTCCTTAGGTTCTAGGAATTGAATTCAGGTCATCAGGCATGGGGGACAAGTGCTTTTAGCAGCTGAATTATCTTGCTGACCCTTTAAACATATTTATTACTATTGTGTATGATTAAAATGTCCTTTATTGATCCAGGCTAGTGGCACATGCCTTTAATCCTAGCACTTGGGAGGCAGAGGCAGGCAGATCTCTAATGAAGTCAAGGCCAACCTGGTCTACAGAATGAGTTCCAGGATAGCCAGGGCTGTAACACAGAGAAACCCTTTCTCAAAACAAACAAATAATAAATAAAAATAAAATGACCCTTCCTTTTACTTTGTTGTTCGAGTCTATGTGAATGTACGCTGTGTGTGCAGGAGCCTGTGGAGGCCAGAAGAGAACACCAGGACCTCTGGAGCTGGGGTTCCAGGTGGACATGAACTACGTGAGAATGGGTGCTAGGAAGCAAACTCGGTCCTCTTAACTTCTTTTCGTTGTTGTTGTTTTGAGACAGGGTTTTTTTTTTTTTTTCCTGTTGCTCTGGCTGTCCTAGAACTTGAGCTGTAGACCAGGCTGGCCTCAAACTCAAAGATGCTGACTGCCTCTGCCTCCCGAGTATTGGGATTAAAGGCACACGCTCTTAATCCCGCTCTTAACTTTTTTGTTTTAAAGATTTATTTATTTATTGTGGATACAGTGTATACAGTGTTCTGCCTGCATGTGTGCCTGCCCTATAGGCCAGAAGAGGGCACCAGAATGCATTATAGATGGTTGTGAGTCACCATGTGGTTGCTGGGAATAGAACTCAGGACCTCTGGAAGAGCAGCTAGTGCTCTTAACCTTTGAGCCATCTCTCCAGGACCCCTGCTCTTAACTTTTAAACCATCTCTCCAGCCCTGAAAATTTCCTTTTAAAATCAAATAAATTATAAGATTTTATTTACTATTTCCTGTTTGTTTGACTGGAGTCAGAGTCTCATTATATATCCCCAGCTGGTGTAGAGCTTGCTATATAGACCAGGTTAACCCCTATTAACTCAGTGATCCACCACCTCTGCCTCCTGAATGCTGAGATTAAAGATGTGGGCCACCATGCCTGTCCGATTTTGTTTCTGAAATGGGATCACATCACACAGGCTGGTCTGGAACGCACTGTGTAGCAAAGGCTGGCTTCCAAGTAGGCAATAGTCCTACCTCAGCTGTCCAAGTCCTGGGACTAAAGGCATTTGCCACCATGTCTAACCTTATTTACTACCTTGGAATGAAAAGCCTTATACCTATAAGAAGTGATTTAGAGAAAAAAAGTGATTCAGCAGGGCCGATTTATAACATGAAGGACTATAACTGAGAATGTTTCAAAAAAGTGACTTTGGAGTCTCCTGGCTTTTTCAAGTAAGGGGTCAGCTAAAGGACCAAGGACAGCTGTCTAGGAAGCCAGTTTAGAGATTAGCTTTCAATTCCCAACAAGGTTTTGAAACACACACACAGAGTAATGGTCTGTTGGGTGTGTTGTGGAGCAGGTGACTCTGAGCTGCCTCTGCTGGGACCCCGTGTGTCATTCGTCTGCGACAGCAGACTGAGGCTCAGTTGGGTTGCTTGATTCCAAGTCCAGGCTGCTCCGTACCTTTGAGCAACAAGCCTGAAAAAAGCTGAGGACGCCAGCCGACAGAGGCAGGGACAGGGACCGCGCTGAGTGTCTGTAAAAAGGCCACTTCAAACCCCATTGTGGGGACAGCAGCAGGTGGGTATGTCTGCACTTTGAATGCCTCTTCCCGTGATGCGCTGCGCTAATGGATGTGCATTAACAACGTCCTTCCTGGCCACCACGTCGGTCTCCCTTTCTCGGGCCCCCGCTAGAGAACTCTGCATTCCTGAGGAAGGGCAGCAGACAATGCATGAGGGCCCCCACAAAGGGGGTATTGTGGTCAGCACTGAGTCAGACTGGTGACTGTTGGCACCCGAGCTAAGTGTGGAGTAAGTGGTTACAGGGACGTCATCCGGGAGAGCTTGGTATCAATGTAAGGCCCAGGACATCTTCAGCAAAGACCTCGCCTCCAGGAAGTCCATTCTGACTGCCCAGAAACAAACACTCGTTTTGAAAAGAGGGTTTGGACTAAGGCAAGCTTTGGAAAGAGGACAAGAGGCTCCTCAGCAGAACACGCCCACGCTCTGAACCAGGGAACAAGAGCCGGGCCGGCCGTTCTGACTCAGTTTCCTGCGTCACTGAAGTTTCCACATCACGCCATCGTGATGAAATGAATGGTACAGCTGTGACCCGAGCTGGCTGGCTGGCCATCCACAAGATGGGTTTGCCAGCAGTCCTGGTACTTAGCAAAAGATCCACCTTGCCTCCCAGCCCTAACTTTCTCTGGGATTTAGAACAGGCAGAAAGGGCGGTTGACCAGCCCACATGAGGAGACTTGAGCAGGTACAAAGGAGACCAGAAAGACAGATGGACAAGTGTCTAGCTCCTCAGCTCAAAGCTCAGAGGGCTTTGTTGTGGCTATTAGCCATTGGCCTTTGGCCACATTTTATTTTCCTTCTTTCTTTCCTTCCTACGAGAGAGGGTCTTATGTAGGTCAATTCAAGACCTTGAATTCACTAAGTAGTTGAAGATGACCTTAAACTCTTTGATCTTCCCATCCCCCATCTCAAGAGCTCTAGAGTTTCAGGTGTGCACAACCTCCCCTGGTTTTGTGCAATGCTGAGGACTGAACCCGGGAGTCTGAAAGTACCAGGCAAGAAATGTCAACTGGACCATATGCCCAGTCATCCCCCCTAACCCACATTCTTTTCTTTTCTCTCTGTAATGTCTTGCTATGTAGCCCAGGTTGGCCTTGAACTCATAGCAACCCTTCCACCCTGAGCCTCTCAAGTGCTGGGATTCCAGGCATGAGTCACCAGATTTAGCTTCTGTCATTTCTTCACAGAGTTCCATTCCTAGACCTGATATTAATCCATAGAATATTATGCCCTGAAAGACCCAAGGGTCATGGAACCCTGCCATTGTTTAGATGGGGAGGGATAAAAATGTAGACTGAGAACCTAGATTACTTTGTCCCCCACTGCTTCTCTCTCTGCTACTCTGACTCTACTTGGGCCCCAGGGTGCTGAAAGCCAATCCCAGGGAAGAGGCCTTGCCTTGGCCGTGGGTCTCTGGCCTGGACCCTTCTGTTCTGTGGGGCAGGCAATCCTTGCAGGCTCTCGTGGGCTACTGTGCTAATACATGCATTAGCGGATGAAAGCCGTCTCAAGGGGCTCTTCACCAGGGCCCTTTGGCTGTAATAAAGCAAATTAAAACCCCATTCAAAGGTCAATTGAAATCCCTTTCATGCCACTTCTCCACACAAATTGATTTCTCTTTACCCGTGGGGTCGCAATGAATGCCATAAAGGGCCCCAGCTGTAGCTGGATGGGAACACGACTTGAAAAATTGCCTCTCCCGGGGCTTTGGCAGGGATGAGGGGGCAGTGGGCCCTCCCTTTTCCCAGGACCATCTGAGGCACCAGGGACCTCTTCTCCAGCTTGTTCTTGGCTTTGGAGCCCTTCTATGGAGCTCAAATTCATATTTCTTCCTTCATTCCACCTGGCAGCCTTCAGAGGAGTCAGGATTCCCTTTAACTAAAGTGCCAAGTCTGACCTCAATCTTGAGAGGCCCTTGTCTCAGCATCCTGAGCCCTCGGATGACAGATGTCAATCGTGTGTCCCACAGATGGACCCAGTGTTTCTACACGGACAATCTTTTTGTTTGTTTGTTTGTTTTGTTTCTCTGTGTAGCTCTGGCTATCCTGGAACTCTCTCTGTAGAACTCAAGAGATCCCCCTGCCTCTGTCTTCCTGATGCTGCTGTTAAAGGCCAGCGCTGACAATTTTAATAGCAATTGGAATCTTCCAACCTGCTTGAACCCTCCCCGGCCCTGAGGTGGGCCTCTGAGAAGCTCAGAGAGGTTAAATAACTACTCATGAGTCCCCTCCTCACGTCATTCACCCGCGGTCTTCCTACACACAGGAGGACACAGCCAGCCAGTCGCCCAGCATTCTCACAGCCCCAGCCTCTGCTTCACTTTAAAGCTGACTTCCACCCAGGCTTTTACGCTGTGACTCCCTGACAACCTTGGCTTCTCTGTCCCCCTAGGGGCTCCGCAGAAATGGCCAGAGGCACCATTCAAGGAGGCTTTTGGGATCTTGTCTCTGGCTTGCACCCAGCATGGCCCCTTCCTGCTCTCTCTATGTTGTAAGGGAAGAGGACACTTGGGAAGCATGTGTGAGGTCTGGGTTTGACCCCTAATAGGGAGAGAGCTTTATTAACATGCATGAACTTCTGAATGTAAGAAAACAAGAGTCTTGTGACCTCAGTTTCTTCAATACACAAAATCGTTCTTGGAATGTCTTTTCAGTCCCCTCTCGATATAGCTGGGAGGAGTGAGTTTACTTCAGATGATTTATTACACCTGGCTAGTATTTGTTTATATGCCTCCTTGGAAAAACATGTTTCGTCACGTGCAGCTCGCCTGCAGCCTGGGGCTTGCCTGCAGCCTGGGGCTTGCCTGCAGGCTGGGGCTTGCCTGCCTCCTACAGTTTACCCGTGTGTGTGGCTTGCCCAGCATGTTCCGCTGACCCTTGTGACTGGATACTCTACTTATGTGACTTCTCTTAGCCCTCAGAGTATAAATTGTCTGATGCTCTGAATAAAGTTGGCTACAGCATGAGACTTTAGTCTGCCTCATTTATCGGCTCCATTCTCCCAGGTCCCACTACCTCTATAGTAGTGACAACATGTATATTCCATATTCAGGGAATAAGAAGTTCTCAGAATGGTGGCTTTTGTTCTAGATTATGTATAAAATTTTCAACTTTTTTTTTAAAAATATAAAAACAGGGTCTTGTGTAACTCAGGCTGGCCTGGAACTTGATACGTAGACCAGGCCAGCCTCCAACTCACAGATCTGTCTCTACCTCTCAATTGCTGGGGTTAAGGGTGTGCCACCACATCTGGTGCCCTAACCCCCCCCCACTCTAAAATGCTGGTCAGCTCCCTTGCCCCAACATCCAGAATTCAGCTTATTGCAAGGTCTGGTCCAGGCCATTTTCTAACTTTTTCTATCCAGGATGTATCTTTGGTCCTGGGCTGCTGCGTAATACACTAAACTTCCCAAGACCCACAACCTATATCTCACATTCTGTGCCCAATCTACAGGCTCCTTTCCTCCCTCCCTCCCTCCCTCCCTCCCTCCCTCCCTCCCTCCATCCCTTCCTTCCCCAGCATCATGACACTCAGCACATCAAGTAGCAGGTGCTGGGTTAATTCCCAGATGGCCCTGAAGTTGATAGGAAAGCCGCTTTTGCTCCAGGCTCCTTGGTCCCCAAGGGTAGCATACAATACGAAAGCGCTAAGACAAGAGGGGAATCCTTGCCTCTCATTCTCTTCTCTATCCTCTCCCAGATAGCCAGGAACTTGTTATTTGCTCTGTCCTTGCCAATAGCGGCACCAGTCCGGTATTTAGAGACTCTCAAACAGCAACGAGAGGTCTCTTTCTGCCAGGGGGCCCTGAGAGGGCATACGTGCTTCCACCTCAGAGCAGCTACCATGGCTTTTCCAGGGGGACCATGGGTCAGGGCTCCCACCCTGAAGATTCGAGCTGGTGCTGGCTACAGCCTAGTCTCCCAGTGAGATGACCCTAGTGCTTGTCCCCACTGGGGACGCTGAGCGGTAGACCATCTGATCCTCCCTCTAGCCCCCACTAGTCCTTTCTTCCCATGAGGAGGTTACTTCTGCACCTGCCTTTGTAATGTTCTCACACCCTGGTGACATCTCTTTTCCAATTAAATCCTCAAAGGTGAAAAGCTGGGATGACGAAAGCGGCCTCAGCCCTGCGCCCACAGCCACCTGGTATGACTGTAGCCGGGTGCAGAACTCCCAGGAGCCTTCACCATGCAGGGGGTCACATGACTCAGTCAGAAGCCCCCTTGGAACTTCTTTCCTCCCTCTACCTCTCCTTTCTTCCTCCTACCCCTTCACCCTCCTGCCAGCACTCTCATGGGTTTCTACTCGCTCCAGGCCCTGCTCTGAGAACTTTCTGAGGGGGCAGGTGAGCCAGACAAACCATGAAATGCCACAGGCAACAAGCAAGGAAAGAGGTCCACTGTCCTTCAAGCTGTTTAGGAAAACAAAAACTAATGCAGAGGAGGACCCAGGGGATGGGGGACTAGGGGGTCATCTTAGGCAGAACTGTGCCCTGAAGGTTCTGGAACACAGGCCAAGCAGTGAGTTGAGGGTTCTCAGCCCAGGAACCAGAGCTGTGAATGAACAGCTTCAGGAACTACAGACCCCAAGCTTCGCGCTGCCCCGTGGTGGAGCAGGGACCTGCTGGCCCTGCCAAACTCTCCTCACAGTGCAGCTCCTGAGTACATTAAGCAAACCATTTATCATCGGGTGGCTGTGACTCACCTAGATAGCCAAAGCAACCCTCATTAACACTTGGGACATTTTCACCATTGTCTCTGCTTCTATCCACACCTTCACCTATTTCTATACTATCTTACTTCCCCATTTAACGTACAATAATTATTTTAGGTTGAGGAATAGCCACTTAAAAGAAAAGATTTATTCTATAGTTGTTAATTACGTGTGTGTATCTCTGTGTGAGTACATGCACATGGATCCCTTGGAGCTGGAGTTATAGGCAGTTATGAACTGCCTGACATGGGGTACTGCCTAAGTTGGGTCCTGCAAGAACAGTATATTGTTCTCTTATATACCAAGTCATCTTTCCAGCTCCCTATTTTTATTTTAAATAGTTACAGAATATTTCACTGTATGGCTTCACTATAATTCTTTTTTTTTTTTTTTTTGGTTTTTTGAGACAGGGTTTCTCTGCAGCTTTAGAGCCTGTCCTGGAGCTAGCTCTTATAGACCAGGCTGGTCTCGAACTCACAGAGATCTGCCTGCCTCTGCCTCCCGAGTGCTGGAATTAAAGGTGCGCTACCACCGCTGGGCCCTTTGCTTTTTTTTTTCACTATAATTCTTATAACCACATCTTTAGTGTTTGGTTTTTATTTTATTGTTGCTATAACTGATATGCTAAATTTTCTTCAAGACTTCATATAACTGCTAGACAGTTTTCTTGGGATAAGAAACTGGGTCACAAGGTTAAAGACTTGATATATACAAAACTTATTATTCATCTTTCTCTGGTTTATCCTACCAGCCTACTTGTATCTTATATCTCCTCCTCTTTCTCCCCTTTCTCCTTTATTCTATTGTGGTAGAGGAAGCCCTGCCCCCAGCCATGTTCAAGGATCAGCTTCATTTTCTGAATTCCATCTCTGGTCTGCTTAACTCTTAGAGTACTTGCTTTTCTCATTAGCAACAATAACCCCCACCCCCCTGACACACACTCCACTTCTGGGTTTTTCCCTCAGCAAACACGTTCTAACCTCTTAGTTATATTTTGTTTTGAGACAGGGTCGTGTGTGTGTGTGTGTGTGTGTGTGTGTGTGTGTATTCCAGACTGCCCTGGAACTTTTGATCCCCCTGCCTCAGCTTCCTAGGTGCTTGGGATTGCAGGCGTGCAGCACTGTGCCTGCCGATGAACGGCATTATCCTTGATCCTGCACTAACCTCTATCTCTTACCTCACTTCCAGTCACTGTTACATTTCTTGAAAGAATTGTTTGGTTTTTATGCTAGGACCAAGGGGAGAAATTGATGACTCCATAAAAAGAAGATATTTAAGGAGTTTGCTTCCCTCGTTAGTAGGATGTCAAATAACTCTGGCAGATCCAAGTGTAGAAAGAGTGTAGAATGAATATCTGAGCAACATAGGGTGCATTCTTTTGGGACACGCATGAAACACTGTTCAAAATGGGCCATCTGTTCACCCCGTAAGCCATGAACATTTCCTCAGGACTGAAGCATGCTCTCTGACTACAAGGGAATTAGGTCACGAACCAGCTTCAAAGCATAACTAGAAAAATCCCCAAAGTCTGGAAGCTAACCAGAGCATTTCTCAATAATCATAGGTCAAGGTGAAAATAAGATATTTTGGAGCTGGGTGGTGGTGCACGCCTTTAATCCCAGCACTAGGGAGGCAGCCTGGTGTACAAAGTGAATTTCAGGCCAGCTAGGTTTCATTACACAGGTAAATCCTGTCTCAAAACAAAACAAAACAAAACAAAACAAAAAACCCAAACACCCTGAAAACAGAACAAAAAACAAAAACAAAAAAGAAAAGTATTTTGAACTAAATGGTAAATAAAAAATGAAGAATTGCAAGATGGAATAAAAAGCATTTACTTATGATCATATCTATTCATGCAAAAAACCAATAGAGGTTGAATGTCAATAATATAAGTAAAATCAATTGTTTAGTATCCAACGTGAGTACAAAAAGGATAGCCAGCTAAGCATGTAGAAAGTAGAAGGTAATAACCAGAGTAGAAATTTTAAAAAATACTTCTGAACAACACACAAACAATAGAATTCACAATACCAAAGATGACTGTTGTAAAAAAAAATAACCAAAACATAAAATTGATCAACTCCTTAGAAAGGATGAATATAAATTACTAATATCAGACGAGAAAACAATGCATAACTACTGAGTCAACAGAGTCAACATGATAAAAGATGATTAGGCCGGGCAGTGGTGTTGCACGCCTTTAATCCCAGCACTTGGAACAGAGGCAGGCGGATCTCTGTGAGTTTGAGGCCAACCTGGTCTACAAGAGCTAGTTCCAGGACAGGCACCAAAAGCTACCAAGAAACCCTGTCTCAGAAAAAAACAAACAAACAAAAACCCCAAAACAAAACAAAGCAAAATAAAAAAGCTGTAATTAGACTGAAGCTGTAGCTCAGTGATTACCTAGCATGTATAGTGCCCTGGGTTCAACATGTCAGCCTGGTCTACACAGTGAGTTCCCTGTCTTGAAAACAACCAACCAAACAAACAAACAAGCAAAGCTCAAAAGACCCCTCAAATAGAACAGAATGTAAACGGACATTTCCTGTCCTGACCGCCTGGTTCCAAATAACTAACTCAAAGGCTGGACATGAATTATAAATGCTTGGCCGATAGCTCAGGCTTATTACTAGCTAACTCTTACATTTAAATTAATCCATATTTCTATTTATGCTTTGTTACTTGTCTCGTGACTTGTTACTTCATTTTCTATATGTCTTGCTTACCTGCCGGCTGGACTGGCTGGCATCTCTCCTAACTCCACCCTCCTTCTTCCCATCATTTCTTAATTTGGCTTTCCTGTCTAACTTCTTGCCCAGCTACCAGCCTATCAGTTTTTTTACTAACCAGAGAGAGTAATGCATAGTTATAGTATAGAAAAGCATTATTCCACAGCAAGAGAAAAGCCATTTTAAGCCAAAACCTTAAAGAATTTATGTGAAGTGGATAAATTCCTGGAAAATCACATCTTACTCAAATTGACACAAAAAAATTTAGACAATAGGAATGGTCTTGTTTAGGCAGTTGAATCTGTAAATAAAAGCTGTTCAAACAAAGCCTCGACGGTATTATATATGTACCACCTCCGACATTCAAGGAAGATATATCACACTCCTTGACTGAATTGAAACAGGAGGGAGAGAGATTTCAATTTTTCTTGTGAGGACTGTAATTTTGAAACCAAAATTTGACAAGAACTTAAAAGAAACAACCAAACAAACCAAAGGACAATTAGATGCCACTCTCATGAAAGTGCATGTAAAAAGTCTTATTAAAATGCTAGCCTTATTGGGTGGTGGTGGTGCACATCTTTAATCCCAGCACTTGGAAGGCAGAGGCAGGCGGATCTCTGTGAGTTTGAGGCTAGCCTGGTCTACAGAGCTAGTTCTAGGACAGCCAGGGCTGTTACACAGAGAAACGCTGTCTCAAAAAATAAAAACAAACAAACAAACAAAAGCTAGCCATAAAAGGGCGACTCGTTATCTTTAAATTAGACTTTTTCAAAACCACAGTGCATTCAACATTGAAAAAGCAATCAGCAGTGTGAAAAGAATTCACTACAGTATTAGACTAAAAGAGGAACACTACACCTGCTCCAGGCTTTCAGAGAGGAACTATTGATATTAAGATACAAAACCAGAAGTGACTTTTTCCTGGTGACACTCCTGTTCAATGCCTGTGTGGTGACAATGTCCTCTGTGGCCTCATCACCCTGGTTCTATTCTAATTTTTATCCTTTTTCTAAAGCTTTTTTAAAAATATTTTTATTTTATGTGCATTGGTGTTTTGCCTGCATATGCATGCACGTGTGAGGGTGTGACTCTCCTGGAGGTGGGGTTTACAGACAATTGTGATCGCCCATGTGGGTGCTGAGAATTGAAACATGGGTCCTGTGAAAGATTGTCAGTGCTCTTAACCACTGAGCCATCTCTCCAGTGCCTGCTTTTATTTCTTTATTGGATTAAGTAGACTCATTTTGGCCATGGCTCCAGTCACCCTTTTTTCCTACCTTTTTTTTTTTAAAAACATCATATAACTCAACCAGTGTTTTTTTTATTACTTAAAAAAATACCAATCCAAATTCCTACTTCTTCTCCTCCTCCCAGTCCCTCCCTCTCCCTCCACAGACCCTTCCCCCAACCTCTCCAACCCTAAAGGAGTGCCATGCACTCCGCCCTGTGGAAGTCCAAGGCCCTCCCTACTACATCTAGGTTGAACAAGGTTTACAACCAAAGAGAATAGGATCCCATGAAGCAGGTATATGCAGTAGAGACACATCCCAGTGTCACTATCAGTGGCCCCTCAGTCTGCCCCAGCTGTCAACCCCCCTTCAGAGGGGCTTGGTTGTTCCTGTGCTCGTTCCTTCCCAGTCCAGTTGGAGTTGGTGAGCTCCCATTAGCTCAAGCAAACTGTCTCAGTGGATGATCCCCTCATGGTCTTAAATTCCCTGCTCATACTCTCACTCCCTCCACTCTTCAATAAATCATGGGAGCTCAGTCCAGTGCTGCAATGTGGGTCATTGCCTCTGTTCCCATCTGTTGTTGGATGAAGGTTCTATGGTGATATTTAAGATAATCATCAGTCTGACTACAGGGTAAGGTCAGTTCAGACACCCTCTCCTCTATTGCTTAGGGTCTCATCTGGGTTTATCCCTGTGGGTTCTTGGGCATTTTTCTAGAGCCAGGTTTCTTGCTAACTCCATAATGGCTCCTTCAATCAAAATATCTCTTTCTTTGCTCTCATGTCTGTCCGTTCAACGACTTTTCAGTTCACAATGACCAAAGCAAGTTCTTCTATGTATAATTAGAAACTCAGATGATGGGCCAACCCAAATTTCTCCTGGTTTGACTTTGATGCCACCACGAGTGGCCTCCTAAAATTGCAACAATAATGCAAAGGAAAACGAGAAAAAGTCACCATCTGACTGAGAAGAGCTGACGGGCCTGGCAGTGGTAAGGGCAGAGGTGGATGGAAGGGAGGACAGAAGACAGAAGTGAACTCATTCAAACACAATATACTTGTAACAGGCGAGACAGGGATGGGGTTCCCCATAGGACAGAGATCATAGCTCAGGATCCTGGTGGAAATAATGGCCAAGGGGGGCTAAATAAGAACCGGGTGATGATGGAGAGCCAGATCTTAATAGGAGCCTGAGTTACCTCCAGAGAGGGAAGAAGAGTGCTTAGCTTGTTGGGACACTCGGGGAAGTAGAGGCAGAGAGTAGCACTCATGTAGTATGAATGTTTGGGGGTAGGTGAGGTTCAGGATATAAGATAAACAGCAGGTAAGAACCTTAGAAAGAGGCCAAAGCCAGGTGTCTCACACCTTGTTTACTGTTAGGGAGCTTGGTGCTCTCTTGTGGCACAAAAGCAAAAGATTTTTTGGGATGCAAAGTCAGTGCTACCAACCAGAAAAGCTGAAGTTTCAAAGGTGTCCTGGAGTCAAAAGGAAAAAAAAAAAAAAGAAAAGAAAAGAAAAGGCATCTAAATGGGGAGAGGTAGGATAAAGTTCCTTCAGCTGGCAGATTAAACAGGCACCCCAACTGAAGTCCTAGTTCCCCCCTGTGGGCTACACCTTTACTGACAAGTTTGCTTTGCTATTTGTGTAGCTCAGGTAGATGCCACTACAGGTCTCTCTGTCCTCCGGGCCTGGACTGTGAGAGCTTATAGCCTGGCCACTTGGTGAAGGCTGTCTGACAGTCCCAGACCGTTCTGCCAGCTCTCACCCCAGAGAGGCGGCTGCTTCCCTTGCCCTCCTGGTTAATAGTCTGAGGCTGGGAGTCTCCCTTGGAGTCTGGGCACAGAAGTGCACCTGTCCTTTGTGCAGGCTGTGCAACTCACTTGCATCCTCCTCAAGAGGTAGCTGCCTTGGGCTGCGGTGGGTGATCCCTGACAGCCTGTCATCTCCTTTTCCAAAAGAGAACAGGAAGATTTTGATTTCACAAGACCATACTTTCCCAACATTGGGGAAAATCTGAGGGGTAACAGACCCACTCCTCATTAACGATATTTACTTCCCAAATGCCAGGAAGACAGATGGACGCACACATGTAATTTCATCCAGATCTGCGTAACCTCAGAGCTAGGCCTACCTCACACCAGGATGCTAAACCTCTGCTCTGTCCTAAGTGGAGATCCAACACGGTTCTTAATTAAGTTCTTCCTGACTACTGGCCGCAGGTGTGCACTTCAGCGGGTCTGTGCTAATGCCAGCCTCTGCGCTTTCCAGGCACATCTGCCCTGAGCTCAGCCCGACCGGGAAGTCCCCCTCCCGCCCCCCTTCGAGTGGCCCGGGATTCGCCTGTTGCGTTGCAGAAGCGCTACCAGGAAGGTCACGTCCAACGCTCACCCACCCAGCCCCGCAAGTATAAAAGGAGGGAGGAGAACGGCAGGGACCAAACGGGCGGCCAAGGAGGAGAAAGAGGTTAAAAGAGCGGTGAGCAAGAGAGGACACCAAACATCTTCGTCCCCGGAGAGCTGCCTTTCCGCAACAGGTAAGGTTGCCACAACTAGGGACAGCTTTCCTACCCTGACTTCTACCCTTGGGCCTTGGGATGCTGCGGGCGGGAATGCAGACTAGCGCTCTGCCTTGTCGCGGACCTGAGTTCTTCGCAAACTTTCTGAGAAGGAGCTGACCCCGGACATGGGATGGCAGCCTCCAACGCTCCAGAGGGCAGGTGGTTTTGTGATTCTGGGGATCACTGCCGTCGGGGGAAGGAGGAATAGAGTATCGGGATGTTTAGGATCCTTTTAGACTCCGACCGGTCCCTAGGGAGATCTTGGGAGAATTCCTCCGTAGGTTTCTCTTCCCGATTGTTCGGACTTGCTTATATAAATACTGAATATAAATACATGTTGAAAAGACAGTGGGAGAGAAGGCCGAGTCACAATAAGCTTCTAATAGCGGAGTTCTTTTGTTGCTGCTGCTGCAGACGCCAAATCCTCAATTCTCTGGGCATCCTAGCGGATCCGAGGTGGCTACAGTACCGCAGTCATTCCCGTCTCGGTTAAAAAAAAGAGACTGGGAAGGGAGCTGTCCAAGGTTCTGAACCACCCTGACCTGTTTCGGAAGCCCTCAAAAGGACTATAGCGCGGTGCAGCGAGGAACAGGTCCCCCAAATTCTCCATGTATAAATAAACCAGGGGAGGTTTTCACAGAATAGCTGGGAAGAATCAAGTAAAATGAAAATAGGTAGCATATGTCTGTGTTTCTCAGTTTGTGAAGCATGTGCAGATTATGGCTAATTCAACGGCTTGTTTCCTTTGGGTATTACAGAAGTTGGGCATATGCAGTGTGGATGGATGAAGCCGCATCTCCACGACTCTCGGCTTTACGGAGGGTTATGTCGGTGTCATCGGGAGAGAAGTAAATATAAGGCTCCCCTGAGTTCAGAGAGTTTTCCTGGGATCCGAATAGATGTGGTTCTGTCAAAATGAATAAATCGCGACTTTCTACCTTCCAGGGATTTTAATGACTGGACCTCTACGCTCTCCTACTTATGAGAAGCACAACATTTGACATTTTCCTCACTACTTTAAGTTTCTCAAAAATTGATATAAATAAGACATTTGCTTCTCTTTGAGAAAAGGGGGAAGTACAAATAAGAAAAAAATCATAACAAGTTGCTTTCAGGAGCCACCTGACTGGGAGCTTCCTGAGGGGGGAGGATGAGAATTTCAGTCCACAGCAGGTGGGCTAGGAGAAGAGGGTAGGCGTTTGAAGGACTGAAATCTCTACTGTGACTCCTTCAAAGATAAACCTCATTCCACAGTTGTCCGGCTTCAGGACAACTGAAAATTGAGAGAACTATCAGTCCTGTGTGATCTTACTTTTATTTACTAACATGTTTTTATGCTATTTACCATTTTTCTGGGGGAATCAGTGATCTCAGCATTTTGGGGTAATTGGCTGCCTAAATCTGAGCACCAGGAAGGCTAACAAGGTTGCTTCTGGACTGAGGTGTGGCTCACACAGCCCAATGGCGGCCAGAGCCCACTAATGGTAGTTTTGAAAAAAACAAAACAAAACAAAACAAAACATTCAAAGCTTGCAGGACAGCCAGTCCTTGAAGAATGGCACAGGGGTGGAGCAGAGGCGATGAAGAGATTCTTGAAGGGAGACTTTCACTTCCAAATCCTCCCCCTCAAAAAGAAAGGCTTGGCCCATGTCTCTTCAAATGAGATTTTCTGCCACGTTCATTTTAAAATGCAAAGGTTCGTTAGGAGCAACAGACATTTTATTTACATATTTTTTAATTAAAAAAGAACTTTTTTTTTCAAGACAAGGTGTTTCTCTGTGTAGCCCTGCCTGTCCTGGAACTCACTCTGGTTGACCTCCAACTCAGAGATCTGCTTGCCTCTGCCCCCGAGTGCTGGGATCAAAGGCATGCACTGCCACCATTCACATCTTACTATGAACTAAATTTTCTGATTTAATGTCTCCCTAACAGCTAATAAAATGGAGTCCAGAATGGATGTAGAATTGGTAGGGAATCGATTAGACTAAGGTGACCTCAGGGATCCTTGGCTGAGGGGGAACAGGTAAAGTATCCCAAGAGCTAGTGGCACTAGGAAGAGCTGGACACCAGGGGGTCAAAGTAGTGTGGATGTTCTCTTCTGCCCATTGGTCTCTTGACCTTGGCATCTGCCCAGAGGTGCTTTCCGAATTCTCCAACAGTATCTCCAGTGGTTCTTCACTGCAGAGAAAGCTTCCTTTCAACCTGCTGCTTTCCCTGTCTCCAGTATTGATAGCCTCTAAGTTTGCAGATTTCAGACTATGAGAGGTACAGCGTGTGGTGTGTAACTTTAGAAAACATGATAGTTTAAGAGAACTGGGATCTGCTTTATGAAGAAATCTTTCCAGCCTGGGCAGTGGTGGTGCACTACTTTACTTCAACACCCGGGAAGCAGAAGCAGGTGGTTCTCTGTGAGTTCGAGACCAGTCTAGTCTACCAAGCGCATTCTAGGACAGCTGAGGCTGCACAGAGAAACCCTGTCTTTAAAAAATTAAGCAACAACGAAAAACCTTCCTAAAGCTACCAGGCCCTGGGAAATGGTAATCACCAGGTGATCTGCGGATGGGACATCAGACTGGTTGCTCAAGACCTTAACTAAACAGCCCAGTTTTATTTGCCTGTAACAAGCCTAAAATTCATGGGAAACCATCAGATTTTGGGGGACAGGATCCAGACCAGGAATGGCTTATCTTTATCTTTTTCTTAGTTACTCCTACCCGTTGGATACGGAGTGTTGAACTGTAGCTTCAGGTAGGCTGTAAACATAGAAGGTGCCCTGGAAATGCAGGAGAACTCACCTTGACTTCATCATGAACACAAAGATTTTCCTTGGGCTTCAGCATTCCCATCTTTCCGATGAAGGATTGGACCACATGATCTCCCAAATAGCCTCATCTTTAATGTCTAATTTCTTTAAAGGGTTTCAACAGGAAGTAGAAGGGGGGGCTGCCCATCACTGTGTTGAGCTCTTCTCTTTTCCCTCCCACGATAGCACATCTTTCAGCTTCTGAGATTGCTCCTGTCCTCAGAAAGCCTTGGACTGAGCAAGTGAGAGCTGTTAGTGTTGGCCTGAAGTCCTTCCTGGTGACCAGCCAACATTGTTCTGCTCCTTGCAGGGGTCCCACTGATCTTGTTTGCCTCTACAGAACTTCAGCCTTTCACCTGGAAGATGCCGAGATCCTGCTACAGTCGCTCAGGGACCCTGCTGCTGGCCTTGCTGCTTCAGACCTCCATGGAAGTGTGGGGCTGGTGCCTGGAGAGCAGGCAGTGCCAGGATCTCACCACGGAAAGCAACCTGCTGGTATGTGGACCTCGGGTACCACTTTGGTTTGGGTAGAAGATGGCTTTGGGCTTAGGACAGCTCAAAAGGAAAAGCAGTTGGGGGGGGGTGGAGATAGGGAAATTCAACTCCATTGATTGGAGTGACCCAGAGCAGCAATAGAACTTTTCCCATAAGGTTGGAAATAGACAAAGGAGAGAGAGGAGGTAGCTTAAGAGAAAAAGAGGTCTGGCCCGTGATTTCTGCCCCTATCGTCCTCACTCCCCACACTGTTTTCTGTGAAAACCCCTTGTCATATTTGTCATATTATATTTTAGACAGAGCCATATTAACCATGATTGTTCCCTTAATTGATTCTATATCTTTACCTTTTAGCTCCCAAATTAACTCCTCCTTTACATATAAGTGAAAACTTACAATTTTACTTCATATTTCTTTATTTTCTTCCAGTCACAAAGCCATTGCCAGTTAGGTATCTCCAAACACAGCGTCTCCAGAGGGAGAAGGAAAGACCAAGTACTTTTCGTGTGTGTGTAACGGTGCCAAATATCTCATGCTGTGTCTAGAAGGCAGGCTTCCTGCCAATTCCTTTCCAGTCATTCTAAAAAGAAAGTCAAAAGCCCTCTGGGACAGGCTGGAGCTCCTTCCAGGTCACCACAGGGCGTGCACATAAATGCCAGGTGCCTGTTACTACTATCAATAGACAGTTGAGGCTAGGTGGTGGGAGCAACCTCCTCAAGACAAAAGGGCAGTGTGTTTTAGACTCAGAGGGCCCAAGGAACACCTGGGAGAATCCAGTTCAGAAAAACCTAAGACTTGATTTTGAGACACACATTGCATCACCTCTTCTGAGATCTCACCAGAAAGAGGGGAGGGTGTGCTAAACAGGATCAGAGTCATAGATTCTATCCCCACCTCTGACACCTTGACCAGATCTTTTTCTCTTTCTGACACCCCTCCCCCATTTCATTATCTGTCCTGGGGGAAAGGTACTTAAATCACATTGCTTTTACCATCCATTGTTAATATTCTGCATTATTATAATTCTGAATCCCTGATGTAGAAAACCCTCAACTGGAAAGAGTGGGTAGGATCCGTCTGTTTTTCTCCTCAGCAACTTCCAAAGATTTAAAAGTCTTAAGGGTGCAACCTGCGGGTAAATAAAGCCCCCTAGTCGAATCATCTAGGGCCAGAGTGCCGAGGCACAAGCATTGCGTTTGCGGAGGTAGAAAATACCTGACCTTCCAACCTTCCAGTCAGAATGAGGTGGCAGGAAAACGAACTAATTTGTGTCAATTCTGATAGAGACGATGAATGATCAACTCAGAGTAAAGGGCCTAGTGGTTGCAGGGCCGGAGTAGACAGGAAACTCTAGATTACTGGGGTTAAGATTGAGGCATTGTTGAAAATTCAGGCCCCAAAAGCCAGACATCTATAACCAGGAAAGATTCTCTCCCAAATTCCAGTCCCATGCCCCTCCTGTACTGAAACGGAGCCACATTTTGCATCATTAAGTGACCCCCTTTTGGTGCATATGGTAGCAAGGCCCTCATAGTAAAAGCCAAGGAAACAAGGAATCGGTAGGGGTGCTTGCTGCCATCTAGGCAAGAACAACTTTGTGCAGGATGTCGGTGGGACCTGGGGGACCCGGTGCCGAAGTGCAGGTGTCCAGGTGCTGGGCGCGATGGCCTCGGGGCCGGAAGTGATTCCAGGAGCAGGAAAGGGGACGATGGCCACAGGGCCTGCTTGGTCTGGCTCACACCTCGGGCTCTCCCACAGGCTTGCATCCGGGCCTGCAAACTCGACCTCTCGGCGGAGACACCCGTGTTCCCAGGCAACGGGGACGAGCAGCCGCTGACCGAGAACCCCCGGAAGTACGTCATGGGTCACTTCCGCTGGGACCGCTTCGGCCCGAGGAACAGCAGCGGCACGGTACAGAGGCGCGCGGAGGAGGCGGAGGATGCTGCGGCGGGGGACGATGGTCGCGCTGAGCCCGGCCTGCGCGAGGGCAAGCGATCCTACTCCATGGAGCACTTCCGCTGGGGCAAGCCGGTGGGCAAGAAGCGGCGCCCAGTGAAGGTGTACCCCAACGTAGCCGAGAACGAGTCGGCAGAGGCCTTTCCTCTGGAGTTCAGGAGGGAGCTGGCGGGCGAGCGCCCCGACGGCTTGGAGCACATCCTGGAGCCCGACGCCGATGTCGCCGAGAAGGAAGATGGGCCCTACCGGATCGAGCGCTTCCGCTGGGGCAGCCCGCCCAAGGACAAGCGCTATGGCGGCTTCATGACCTCCGAGAAGAGCCAGACGCCCCTGGTGACACTCTTTAAGAACGCCATCGTCAAGAACGCTCACAAGAAGGGCCAGTGAGGGTGCAGGGGTCTTCTCACCCCGAGCCCCCTCCCTGCATGGGCGAGCTACTCGCCGCCGACCTCAAGCCTCCTAGTTAGCCTGTAGTTAGGAAATAAAACCTTTCAGATTTAACAGATGGCTCTGACCTTTAATATAGACCGCGTGAATAAAGTCAAAACACACAGCTGTCCAATGACACGACCACGTGATCAGGTGGTTGTTTAAAGAAAACATATCTCTACCCACTTGCCCGCAAATGACTCGGGGGTGGGGGTGGGACAGATAGTTTGGGTGGCTCAGGGTGGATTCTCTGTCCAACATTCTTGCGGTACCACCAAGGCCCACTCCCCATTGGGAAGGGCTTCTGTGTGTGACCTTAGGCAGGTCCCTGAAACCTCCCAGGATTTAGTTCTCACCTGCCCCTTCCTTCTTGGCATAAGGGCTGTGGCAAGAATAAAAGAGATGACATTATTTTATCAGGAGAATGTGAAAGTTGAGAGTTGACAGCAGTTTCAGTTTGGTTATTCACATATACTCAAGGCACACGACCTTGCCTTCTGTATACACGGTGGAGAGAGATGCTCGAGTCTTGAGGTGGTTTCCTATCTTGCTGTGTCTCCCCAGCTCCCCCATTGTCCAACTTCAGTCCTTCATTCCCAAGTTCTCCCTGAAGACCTCCACTATCCTAGTGCATTAACTCACTGGCCTCCAGCGGCTCTCCTGCCTATGCAAATTGCGTTAACACACATATTTAAAAAGCTTGTTGGTCTCATAGTCCCTGGCTTGCCAACCAAAACAGTATCCCCTCCCTCCCAATTTCCTAACAGTTGCAAACTTTTGAGGCAAAGTTTGTAGAGCCCATGTCAACCATGTCCACTCTCCTACCAAGCCTGCTAGCTCATGCTTCCTGGGATTAAGGTCCTGTTTCGTGTCTGTTGGTCTCATTGTTACCCTTCAATTCCTCACTGCACAGACCCCATCTCCACTGCCACCTTTGCCCACCTTTGCGCATCTTGCCTCTTCCAATGCAAGCCTAGGCTCAAGACCACCTCTACTAGGCCAGTTCTGCTCTCATGCAGTGGCCCTGTTCATTTTCGGGGCTTCTGTGGTCAGCTCCCTCTGTGCTGGAGGGCATGCTGTCTGGCCGGGAAGGCAAATTACTTGGTGTGTGTCTCTGCTGTCTGCTTCTCTGCAGGCGTGTGTTATACTGCTTCTGTGTCCTGTGTCGTCACAACACGGGCCAGAGTTTTGCAGTTCATTACCATTACAGGGAATGAACGTGTACCTATCGCTAAATTAGACATCCATGGACCACACACATCAAAGCCTGGTGTATTTGTTCATAACCCCTTATATTTGATAGGCGTTCACAAAACCACAATGAGCCCTGGAAGTTCTGGTGTGTGGGGAGTCAGAAATCTTGATTAAGCTCTCCCTAACATGGGTCGTGGGAAATGAGCTAGGATGAAGAATGGCCTGGGCCTTCCTGAGGATGCTCCCTTGCTGGGAATCCTTGCTTCAGGTTTCCATCTCTGTGACATCCTTGCCTCCCCCACCGTTCATTAGAGCCAGGTAAAGTGGGGGTGGTTAAATGCCAATGGCACTCTGCTGATTTTTTCAGATTCTAACTTTATCTAAAACAAAACAAAAAACCCCAGCCATTTCCTTTTAAGAATTTCAACAGACAGCCATATGGTGACAACATTAACATTTATTTGAAAAGGGCATTGTGCAGGCCCACTGGGAAACCACAGTTAATGTCTTAAAGAATGACTTTGGAATAGTCCTTCCAACATGGTTCTCCCCCGGCCCCCACCTCCCTGGAAGGAAAACTAATTAGATTCAACAAGTTTAAAATACAGGAAGCTGCCACAGGTGCCAATTCTGTACTCACATATAAATAAGTCGGCTATAATATATACAACGTTGGCAACTACAAACTACATTAAATACATGCACTGACATAGGCACTACACACTCAGCCAGGTCATGAAGGTCTAAAAGAACTCAGACACATTGAGATGGATGGGCTGGAGCATCTATGGGTGTTCAATTTTATATTCCATATACCAGATCCACAGCCATGAAGTGTTCAGAGGGCAAGTAAATCAGGTAGTGGCAGCCTACACCTTTAATCCCAGTACTCCGGGAGGCAGGGGTAGGCATATCTCAGAGTTCTCAGGCCAGCCTGGTCTACAGAGTGAGTTCCAGGACAGCCAGGGCTGTCACACAAATAAACCCTATCTTGAGCACCCCCTCCCCCCAAAAAAGAAGGCAAGTGCTGGGCTCAGGAGAAGCTATGCTCCCTGAAGGAGCCAGGCTGGTGCCAGAGGGCAACCAACATAGCCATGAAGTTTTTCCGTTTACCCCACAGTTCCTCCTCATCACTCCACCATGTAGCAAGGATCAAGAATAAGACCTCCCATGACGCCCCTTCTGCAGTGGCTAGATCTAGACCTAGCTTGGGTTACAGAGCCATAGACAGCAGACTTTTACACTAGAGAGATAATAGAGGCAACAGCTTTCCTTGAACCTTAGCCCAAGATTCCAGAGGACAAGACCCCTGTTTCAGTGCAATCTACTTGCCAGAGGTCAAGGGGAGCAGACACTACCTGATACGACCCTCCCCCACCTCGAAGTCTGCTTTCAAACACAACCTTCAGACTCACAACTAGGGCGTTCTCTCCCCCAGACCCCCAAACAGGGCCAGTCACCCCTTCTTAGCAGCATTCCATGAAGCAGGCTGGCAGCCCAGGACAATAGAAGAGCAGCTGGAGGACACTGGGCCCCCTGCCCCAAGAGTCCGGAGGAACCTTAGGGCTTTTCCAGATCCTACTCCCGCAGTATACAGGATGTGGCTGCTCAGACCACCGTCCTTGGTCCCAGGCCCATGATCCGTCCCCTCCTCCTGCTTTGTGTACTAATTTGAGGCCCGAACACAGGACGTTTTTAGGTTTTCTTATGAGGTTACTGAGGAGTCATGAAACCATTTATTTCTAGTGATCGAAGTAAAGAGGAAACAGGCTCAGTACAGGGAAACAGCAGCTGTTTCTGGAACGAAGGCATTTTCTGTTGATTTGCTTCTTACACTTGTTTATGATCTACCAAATTAACTTCTGAACCTCAAAACACACTCACACCTATTAGATTCTGTCAGCAGGATGCCACCCTTTGGCCCTGGCCTATGAAGCCAGAGCCCTGGGTGCTTTGGTGGGGTGGGGACCAGTTGGCCTTAGTGACTTTGCTGGCTCCTTCTGGCCCTGGTTTACAACAGAGAAGGTGAACAGAACAGGGCATGGACACACTGCTGTAGACACCAGAGGCTGGAAAGGCAAGAGTCACACTGGGTCCCCTCCCTCCAGCTCCCACCCACTCTGCTTTGCCTCCGTTCCCCAGCCTGGTGATGGAGTGACAGACTCTTGTGACCATCATCCAGACTTCCTGTGACTTGTCCAGGATCAGATTCCATTCCTTGTCAACAGGCAACCCAATAGTCTACTGAATATAAACTTCAATCTACTAAGAGGAGGGCACAGATGTGGCCCGCTCTCTAGAAGCAGCACATCCCTAATAAGCAGCCATGGTGTGGAGAAA
This sequence comes from Arvicola amphibius, assembly GCF_903992535.2. Lineage (NCBI taxonomy): Eukaryota > Metazoa > Chordata > Mammalia > Rodentia > Cricetidae > Arvicola > Arvicola amphibius. The sequence goes on from NC_052048.2 coordinate 133,137,624, forward strand.
AAGGAAGCTCAGAGGAGGATCGCAGAGCAGCCGAGTCTGCAGCATTGGAACTCTGTTCCCCCTTTTCTGTTTCCAAGGCTGGGTTGATGGACAGAGTATCTGAGTGGGGCCTGCGTAGGCCTCTGGTTCTGATGCCTGCCTCTAGAGAGACTCCAAGAAAGAGGCTCTCACAATTCACAAGGGTCAAACTACCTAGGGCGGGGCGGGGGACACTGATGTCACTTGGGAACAAGAAAAAAAATGGATGCGCTCTAATCCAAGCCAAGCCTGGTATAAAAGATGTGGCGGGCAGGTGAAGAAAGACACGTTTTTAGCTCAAGGCTTAGATTTTCTTAGTTTCTAAAGAGTTACTAGCCTTCATGCTTTTTTTTTTTTTTTTTGAAAAAAAAAAAAAAAAACCTGGCTTCTTAGTAAAGAGCTATTAAGGAGAAACCTAAGTCCATGCTTATAAAGTTGGATTGAGGGACAACCACATAGCTCCAAAGTCAGGGGCGGCCTCGTTCTCAGGGACATGAGATCATGTAGGCCACACAAGAGCCATGAGTCCACAGGCAGAGACCACGGGAAAGAGTTACATTAGAAGTGAAGAATCTATGGGGTTAGGGTCAGACAGGTCCCATCTGTGACATTTAATATATGTGCAATGGGGAAGTACATGAGTTCCAGTCCTGCCCTAGTAGGTGGGCAGGCTTTCACTATGCAGGATCACATCCAGGGCTGTGATCTAGAGTGTCCTGAGAAGCCCACACCCTCCTTAGCAGAAATGGCTCCTTTATGGTCCCGGGTCACACTGCCTAAAATTATACCCTAGAAAGGATTCCTGCAAGTCAACAGATCAACTCTCTTTTCCTAAAAAGCAAAATCTCTAGAAGCAGCATTGAGCCTGAGAGGAAAACAGCTCAGAAAACTTACAGGAAGTTTGGAAGGGAAAGAACTGTCCCGGACTGTGGGGGTGCTCCACTGGAAGAGGCCTGGGATGCTGCCAGAGGCATCCTGGGAGGTATGAAGACACCCAGAGGGCTTCAGGAAAGGGTCATCCACTCAGTCCTGGGTCAGTGCTCCCAGAATACATGAGCCACATGGACACAGGTAGGTGGTCCATAGGGGAAAAGGAAGCAAAGGTTTCTACTGCCTCTCCCCAGGCCACAAACAAGGCCAGTTATTCCCAATGTCTCAGACTTGGCCCAGAGAGGGAAAAATATCATTTCAATCCTAGCTGTTAAATCTCTTTCCTTGAATCCTAAAGTGCAACTTGTTCGATTAATCCCATCACACACACACACACACACACACACACACACACACACACACATTCCTGCTGCAAGCATCTTCCATGGGAAGTGATGTGGACAGGCCTCAAGGCCCCTGGCATTTCCTCCCCGCTTTCCAGTCATCTAGGACCAGCTAGCCTGCTCAGCTGTCTCTCAACCCAGAGGATGTGGAAACACGGCGGGATATTTGGAAGAAAGGTATCAGGGAACACACTTAACAACCCGGGAAAGATCCAGAAGAGAGAGAACCGCAGAAGATCTGTCACAGCTTCCTTGGGACAGAGGAGCTGAGAAGGTGCAACTTGCCACACTTGTGCTTTGCAGAGCTGCCACCCAGCCGGGGAAGAAGCAGTCCTTCTCTGTCCCAGCCCGCTGTTCTCCCGCCAGCCCCTCTACCCCAGCTTCTTCTGTAAGCACCCAGCAACCATTAATAGTGGAAAAAGAAACAGACAACTGAAAGTAGAGGCTCAGCCAGACACCCAAGACTAAGAGGTGGGGGCACACACCACCGTCCAGTTCCCACACTGTCACTTTCTGATGAGGGGGCTTTCCTCAGTTTCCCCCAGCACCATCTCTGGCTTTCTCAGACCATCCACGTCTTCATCAGGCTCCTTCCCCTGGGGGTGTCTGACACTCCCTCATGGACACATTCCCAATGGAAGCTTCCCAGGTCCCTCTTGCTTCTCAAGGGAGACACCCTCATGATTCTCTGTCCCTGGCTGATACGAAAGGGAAGACAGATGAGATGCTTAGCCCCAGCGGGCAGGAAACTGGATCTTCCTCACAGAAGACCAGAAGTGAGCAGGAGGGCCACGGAGGACCAGAGGCTCCATCTTTGCTCAGCTTGGGGAGAGCCACTGTCTGAGGTGACTTTCTCTGCTCTCCCAGTGTGATTTCCACACGGTGAGAGTGGGCAGAAGGGTGGTCCTCCCGGTGTCCTCTGAGGAGTTCCGTCTCTTGGAATTCAGTACACGCACAGGTCAGGAAACTTCATCTCATAGACAGGGATGGAATGGTTCTGTGGCTGGCCATATGCTGCAGTGATGGTCCCTGAAGGGCTTGGAGGGGGCCTGGGGACACATGGAAGAGAAAGGTATGAAGCAGGGACTGGGGTCCTACCCTTGTGCCACTGAACCTGGCAGTCGCTTTCCGGGCCTCTCTAAAACTCAGGCCGTTCCCCGAGTCCAAGCTTCCTGTAGGCTTCAGTGGCTCTCAACCTTAATGCTGTGACCCTTTAACACAGCTCCTCCTGCTGTGGTGACTCCCATCATAAAATTATTTTGTTGCTACATCATAACTGTAATTTTGCTACTGTTATGAATCATAAATACCTGATACTCAGGATATCTGATATGTGACTCCCAAATGGAGTCATGACCCACAGGTTGGGAACAGCTGCTTTTTGGTAACACAGGTGCTTGTCTGGGACACCATGACTCATGGCCTTTTCTAGACCTTACTAAGTCAGTTTCTTGCCCACGCTGTGGTGGCTGGAAATAGAGGTTGAGGGTGGAGGGAGGGCTGCAGGCAGATGTGAGAAGAGGATTTAGGATAACGGCCCTGACCTGTGATGCTGGACACAGAGGTAGGCTCCCCTGTCTGTGCTGCCACTTACCGGATGGTGATTTCAAAGATCTGGTTGAGTTTGCTCTGCAGCAGGGATGCCTAGACACAGACAGAAGGAAAGTGAACGTTGGGCTCCAAGAGAGCTGCCACCTCACTGGCCACCTGAGCAAAGGACACTACTGCCAAAGTTTCTGCGATAGCAACAGTGGGAGGGTAGCCAGGTAGATGATCTTAGCCCTGGCACCTGTCTATTGAATGTGCACATCCAGATCAGGGACGACCACCCTTCACAGGCTGGCTGGGGACCTGACAGTGGGCTAGGAAGACCAGAGAGGGCTTGGGCAGGCTTCTGCTCCTTAATATGGGGTAACAGGATCTGTTGGGCTTGGGATCAGGAGACTGGGGCATGGGGTCAGGAGACTAGGGCTGATGTTACTCTTTCTTGACATGAGTCCAGCACTTGGGCTTCCTCCTAGATCACAGAATGGGCAGCCAAACTCTCAAAGTGGGGTGGGAATAACTTAACAATAGGGAGCACAGGCTTGGGAGATATGTGTTTTTACACAGCTGCAAAATAATGTAGATCTTATATAAGCCACACGCCTGTAACCTCGGCACTCAGAAGGCTGAGGCAGGATGGTTGAATGCTGTGGTATGAGCCTGGGCTATATAGTGAGTTCAAGGCCAGCCCAGGATGCTACAGCGAGACCCTCATTTAAAAGAACCTGCTGGTTGGTGAGAGGGTTCAGTGAGCAAAGTGTGCACTGCATAAGCCTGGTAGCCTGAGTTCAAGCCCTGGAACCCACATAAAGGTGGAGGGAGAGAGCAAAAGCCCTTTGACCTCCATATACATACACATATACACACTGGATAATAATCCACCCTGGCTGGCCTGGGATTATCTATGACAACCAGTCTAACCTTGAATTCAGAGATCAATTGCCTCTACTTTCTGAGTGGTGGATTAAAGTATGAGCCACCACAACCAGCTGGCACCCTCTTACCCCTTCCCCCCCACTCCCTGCCTGTCTTTTTTGTTTTTTTTTTGAGGTCTCACCATGTAGCTCTGGCAGGCCTGAGATTATCTATGTAGACCATGCTGGCCTCAGATTTACAAAGATCTGCTTGCCTCTGCCTCCCAAGTGCTGGGATCAAAGGTCCAAGACAGTGGGTGATAAATAAAAGCCCAGTCCCTGGGCTCAGGGGAAGCAATGTAGTGGAAGGCACTGGGGGAAACGGCAGTGCACTGTATACTGGAACCAAAACCCTAATTTCTGCAGGACAAAGAGCTCATGTCTGAACTCAGTCCTACCCTGCCTGGATCCAAATCTGCTTTCTGATTGGTCAGGAAGGCACCCTCTGGTATGTTACTCACCCGGGCCCCACAGTGAGCTGCAATCTCCTCGAAGGGCGCCTTCTGGAATTTCTCTACCACCTGTCGTCGCCGCTCACGCTCCTGTTCCTCAACTGCCACACTGTCCACTGTGACACAGACAGCTGGGTTAGAGCTCGGGATGAGTTAGGGGAAGGAGCTCGAGGGAGATGGACGGGGTGGGCTCTTGGGATGAAAAGGGGGCGGAGGCACGGAAGGTGTAGAGACCCCGTGTGTCCTCACAGACTGACTCTTTCTGCTTCTCCCTGAGGCCCCGCCCTCTGAGAATCAGCTAAAAGAGCCCGCATCTGGGCTTTAAAGACCCACGTGGCTACACTCCTGCTGGGTCCCTCTTAGTACTGCCAGGGTAGTTTGAAAAAGCACCTGAGGCTCAGCGTTGGTGGTGCATGCCTTTAATCGCAGTACTTGGGAGGCAGAGACAGGAGGATCTCTGTGAGTTTGAGGCCAACCTGGTCTACAGAGTGACAGGACAGTCAGGGCTACACTGAGAAACTCTGTCTCGGAAAAAAAATTAAAAAAAGAAAGAAAAAGGACCTGAACAATGGAAAAGGCAGCTAGATGGTAAGAGTCAGCACAGCCCCTCAGCTGAGCAGTCTGAGGAAATTTCACTTAAGGCTTTACACAGTCTGCTTGCTACTCAAAGAGAGTTAGCACCAAATAAAGAAAAATAGGGACTGGGTCTGGAGGATAAATAAGGATCACTGTTAGGGGGTTAAGGAGGCAGGCGGCACACTCACTCACTCACTCACTCACTCACTTATTATTTATTCATTTATTTATTTATTTATTTATCCTGGCTGTTCTGGAGCTTACTACATAGTCAGGCTGGTCTTGAACTCACAGAGAACTCATAGTTGGCTACCTCTGCCTCCAAGGGCTGGGATTAAAGGCATGCACCACCACACCTGGCTGAATGCATTTATAATAACAAAATACTGAAGAGGCTTCACACAAAGTCCATTTAGTGGCTTTATTTGCCATCGGTTAGAAATAACTTCTTAATAGGGACACTTCATGAGCCAATCCTACATACAAAGAGGTGACTGGGGTTAAAAGTCTATGGCCCTTATTGAATGAACGTTAATACAATTTCTTCTCATGCCTTCCCCTGGACTTCTTGCCCTTTTGTGTCATCTTTCACACAGAATAAGTTTTTTTTTTTTTTTTTTTTTTTTTTTTTTGGTTTTTCGAGACAGAGTTTCTCTGTGGCTTTGGAGCCTGTCCTGGAACTAGCTCTTGTAGACCAGGCTGGTCTCGAACTCACAGAGTTCACAGAGTTCCGCCTGCCTCTGCCTCCCGAGTGCTGGGATTAAAGGCGTGCGCCACCACCGCCCGGCAATAAGTTTTATTTGTACAAACCAGCCACCTGGCTCTAGCCCTCGAGTGGAAACTTTCAGAGATAGTAGTCCTTAAAGGCAGAAAGGGGGTGCGTGACATGCAGTCATGACACGCAGTGATAGGCAGTCCCACCCCCACTTCAGGGAGTGGAGACTTCCAGCTGCAGCTTGGGGGCTGCTGAGTTTCAAGAAGACACCAGGTCCATGTCAGCCCCAACCTCCCCGCTCCTCAGTTTCCTGGGATGCTGTCTTACCAATGGCCTTCTTCAGTGTCTCATAGGTGATCTCCTCGGCAGGAACTCTCTGAAGAAGAAGGAACAGACATGTTCAGAAAGGTGAGGGAGAAAAGGCAGCCCCTTTGCTTCTTAGGGGAATGTCCCTAGGACACCCCCATTCCCAGAGGTGTTTCCAAGCATGTATGGAGAAAAGAAAATGAGGCCAGTTCCTCACCAGATTCCCTCAGAATAGAATTCTCTTCTCTTTCCCCTACTGTCCCGTCAAGCTCCATGGGAGGAAACCATCACGTGATTAAAAAAAAAGTCCTCAGAGAAACAACTGGATGTAAGAGGCAGTTGAGAAATACAATCTCCAAAATAAACTCCGAGAACTTCGTAACATTTTGAAGGTATTAAATTATACCCCGAAGTGATGAATCTTAATACAGTAAGTCATGGGAGGTTAGCAGTAATGGGACCTCTATTGATGAGATTGGTCCCAAGACTAGAGGCAAAGGATCTCAACTTCTGCAGAGTCTATGAAAGAGGGAGAAAAATAATAAAACTCAAAGAAGGGAATTCCATGGATGCATGGCCTCAGAGAAGATGCTGAAGATAATGAAGTTTGGACCAGAGTCCATGAACTTCGAACCAGACTATGAGCTTCTTGGTGTAACCCCCATGATAAATCACATGCCATCACAAAAAACAAGGGGGAAATGTAGACAGGAGAGAGTGATTTAATGGGACAAAGTTTCACAAAGAGACACAACTGTGCTAAATGGTTCCTTCGAGGGAGAGGGGCCCAGATAGGTCCCCGGGTGATGATTGTGTTTGACCGCCTGATCTGAATGTGATGGCATGGGCACACTCAGCTTGTGAAAATTCTGACAGTACAGTTCTTGATTAGTTTGCCATTTGGTAAGTGTCTGACTGGAAAGGACAGACACGAGATAAAGACATTGAGCAAATATTGTCTGGACATCAATAGCATGCAGAACTCTCAGTAGGTCAACAGAAGCTGCCAAATTTGTTAACAAAAGAATTACATGCCAATGTAATATATATAATGTAGATGAATAGAGGATTCATCCTATGCGCGCGCGTGCGCGCGCACACACACACACTCGCACGCATGCACGCACGCACGCATACATCATCCATCCATCCATCCTTCCATCCATGGTCAGTGAAGACCAATGCAGATAAACTCCAGGCATTAAGAAACCACAGGGTAAAGGAAAAGGAAAAGCAAGTTCTCCAAGTGAGAGCAGGCAGAGAGCTGTGTGTGGAGGAAATGGGACCTCGCTGGGCTTCAAGGAAGAAGACTTCATAGGTCCAAAGGTCCAAGCATCTACAATGGAGAAGAGGGCAGACTCTGGGAGGTTTTTGGCACCAGTGTACTTGTGCAAACAGATGAGTGAGTGTGGCGTGGAGGATACTGGCAGCAGTGCCACCAGCAGAAACGTATAGGGTGGCATGGAGGGTAAAATGAACACGGCTGGGCCAGCCCTGGGCACTAGGATTAAGGTTTGACCACATCAGCATTGATTCATCACTCACAGTGATGGCAGTCAGCCAGCACAGGATCCTGAACCAGGGCGCCATGGGCTGAAGCAGTGGAGCATAGGGAGGGCACAGCTCTGCATCAGTTGCCAGGATGCCCCTGGGCTAAGCTGAGCCAAGGAAAGAGCCAATATGAGTGTCCAGGAGGCCACCAGTGAGTAGGGTAGGCATTTCTCCTCCTTAGCTTCACGAAACTACTGAACTTTATGGGAAAGTCCCCTCTGCAGCGTGGGGAAGCAGTCAACGAACTCCAAGGCTGTGACACACTAGAAGTTCTGTACTGTGGGGCAATGGTCTTGTACCCTGTAAGGATTTGTCACTTGCATTGGTTTAGCAAAACGCTAATTGGCCAGTAGCCAGGAAGTATAGGCAGAGCAACCAGAATAGGAGAATTCTGGGAAGAGGAAAGGCTCAGTCTGCAGTTGTTACCCAGATGCAGAGAAAACAGGATAATGCCTCGCTGATAAAAAGTACCAAGCCATGTGACTAACACAGACAAGGATTATGGGTTAATGTAAGAATTAATTAATAAGAAGCCTGAGCTAATAGGCCAACCAGTTTATAATTAATGTAGACCTCTGTGTGTTTCTTTGAGACTGAACAGCTGTGGGACCAGATGGGACAGAAACCTCTGTCAACAGTCCTGTCTTTCATGACTGGAAGGGTCTCTGAGGGCCCCCACTTCCAGTTCCTCACTTTGCTTGACTAATTAGCCAGTGTCAGAGCTTCTTGTATTCCATGGGAATGTTCCAGAGCAGCTCTGAGTGTCCAGGCTTAGAGCTTGGCCTTACTTATAGGGATGCTTAAAACCTTTAAGGGCTTTTCTATGTTCTGATCATACCTGGGGAGAGATCCAGTGTTCTCCACAGCTGCCCTCAGACTCCCCATGAGTCTTCCTGTCCCATGAAAATGGATGTGCTCAAGAACTCCTTTCTGCAGATACTTTAATGCGCTGTAAAGGGCTCTGGAGTACTTTAGCATCCAGTGTACTGACAAAACACTCACCTCCTCTTTCTCTGGGCTGTTCCTCGATTCCACCTCTACCTGAAGGGAAATGGTCTCTCCAATGCTCTTCCTCTTGGACAAACGATCTTCATCTGGAAAAGAAGAGCCCAGAAGCTGGGTTTCCCAATCCTTGATAAGCCACTGGTCTCACCCTCTGTGCCTTTATATAGTCCTCAATGGCTTGGTACATACGTAGGCTACACACGGAGCTTCCAGAAGCTTCTATTTGCCATGGGTCTTTTTTACCCATCTTAGGGTGGCCAGGTTGCTTCTTTTGGTTAAGATTTTTGCAACCATGTGTGGAAACAAAGGAGCTGCTTAGGACCAGAAAGCATATCTTAACTAGCGTAAGCTGGCTGCATTACCCACTAGCAGCGCCAGTAATGGTCACACACACAGTGTTCCCTAAGTGCATTTGACTTCATTACCCTACAGACCACACAACCCTCTAATGTAGGAATCTGTAGTCCAGAGGCTTGCCCAACATGTTTTTAGAGAAGTAAGTAGCACAGACAGTCTTGAAATGGGTCCCTGGTTCTGTAACTCATGTGTGCTCTTTCCAATACTATAGACCAGCCCTCTACAAGTCAAGTTATTCTCATGGCCCAGTTGATTTCTGAGATCCCAGACTGAGGAGGAGGAGCATCGGAATAGCGATCTCACCATAAATTCTGCTATGTTTCTCAGCCCTTATATAACATCTAAGATGCCATCACAAGTGATTCAGGTGTCTTAACCCCCTTACCCAGGGCTCTTACATTGCAGGAAAGGCAGAGGTAGGGTGGAAGCCTTGCCCGGAGCGCATACCTGTCAGCTGAGGGATGTAGGGCAGGCAGAGCCTGTCCGAATTGTAGCCGCTGCCCCCCAGGACCTCACTGATTTTGCTCTGGCGGAAGAGAAACTCTATCACCACGCCATCTAGATTCTGAGACAGCCTGAAGGACAAAGAGGCAAAGTAGAACTGTGGGCAGCTAGAACAATCCCTGGATGACTATCACAATAGCAACACAGTCACTATGCAAAATGACAGAGAAATAGAAGGAAGTTCCCCTGGTCCCTGTTCCTCTGTGGACACCTACTATCCTACATTTTATGCAGAAAACTTCAGTTGCATACATTTATGCCCACACATGAATGTTCCCTTCCCTAGCACACTCTTCTGTGCTTAATTTTGGGTATGTATATCTGTGCGCAGGTGTATATGCATATGTGTCTGTGCAGATGTGTGGAGGAGACCAGAGGTCAATGTTGGGTGTTGTTCCTTAGGCAACATTTACATTTGCTTTGAGACAGGGTCTCTCACTGGCCTTGAGTTTACCAAGTAAGCTAGGCTGGCCGGCCAGTGAGCTCACACACCTGCATGTCTCCACCCCAGTAGGGGACGACAAGCATATGCTACCACACCTGACTTTTTTTTTTTTTTTTTTTTTTTTTTTTTTAGAACATTACAGTTAGCGAATGAGAGGCCACGGTTTAGAAGGTTAAGTCCTGCTGCTGGACACCTTGTTTTTCAGAATAGCTTTCCCCTGAGTTCATGCGGAAGCACAGTGGCCATTAGCACTGTCTGAAGGCAGGGTCCTGTCAGGGGCGACTCCTCTAGGATGCACCCTCCCTGGGTTTGACCAAAGCTCCTGGAGTCCACCTCACCTATGCAGTACAGTACTCCCTGCCCATCACGGCCTGCCTGAGGCCTGATGGTATGGCAGCTGTGAAAGGGGTGTGGTAATGTGATGGGGGCCAAACTCTGCCCAGGGTCAAAGTCCCCTGATGTGTGTCCTTGCCTGGCCTCATACTGCCCACTCTTGCGTGTTTGACCGCATCCCCGGTACTGTCTTTACCTGGGCCTTTCCACAAACACGTCTTCGGGAAGCATGTATGGTGCTTCTTTTTTCCTGGTCTCTATCACCTGGAGTTCGAAAGGAAACAAATGATGAGAGCTGGATCCAGCAGGGCCGGGCAGTTCAGAGCGCGAGCAAGGGAGAGCTGGATCGGGGAGGGGCAGGGCCGCGTGGCTCAGAGCAGGGTTGGGCTGCTCAGAGCAGAAGAGAGGGAGAGCTGGATCCAGCAGGGCCGGGTCGCTCAGCGCTGGAGCCAGGGAGAGCTGCAGCCTCACGTCAGTACCCTCCCGCACCCCCCTCCTCCGAGCCGCCTTGGAGATGCAAACACAGAGCTTCTCCAGGGAGAATCCAGATCCCCAGTCGTCGTCAGAGCTGCCCGGGGAGATGAGTCGTTGCTCAAGCTGTCGCCACTGATGACGCACATGTGTCAAGTGTCCTCCAGGTGCAGGGGACTTCATTCCTAAGAGGCTGAGCTTTCTTTTTTAGTCCGTGAGAGAAAGGGGGATGCAGGTGGCACCACGTGCTGAGACTGGCTGAGGGAAAAGCGGCTGATAGCAGTGGCGGCTTGAGATCTCCTCAATAGCCTTTGCAAGTGTTTCTGGAGGAGCTGTGAAAGTTACTGAAGTGTCGAGAAGCCAGAGATGGCTGGCGTGCGGGTGTGAGCATGTGACTTGGCAACAGCCACTGTTTCTAGTAAAGAGGACTTCTCGTCCGCCCTTATCAGCCCCAAGCCTGTGAAGGTCCAACTCGCTTGGGAAGTCTATGGTACAATGGTACAGTGTCTACCCTCATGGCCCCAGGCCAGTTTAGGCCAGCAGAGACCTGGAATTTTAAAGTTAATCCTAGACATCATGAGTCCACCTAAAATACTTAAGATTTTAAGTCAGGAAGAAATCCTTATGTATGTGACTATTTTGCCTGTATGCATGTATATGAACTATGTTCATATGTCCGGTATCTGTGAAGGCCAGAAGAGGGTGTCAGATCCCCTGAAACTGGTGCTATAGACAGTTGTAAGCTACCACGAGAGTGCTGGGAATGGACCCCAGGTCCTCTGCAAGAAAAGACAGTGTTCTTAATTGCTGAGCCATCTATCCAGCCACCTTCAGAAGGTTTAAAAAACCTTTATGCAACAACTGGGGTTGATTGACGAGATTGGCTACTAGGGAATGCCAAGGTTGGGGCAGATTCAAAATTTAATTAACTAGGCAACAACATGGTGGCATTGGAGGGAGATGCCACTGTTCATTCTCTTCCACTATTCATACTGATATAAGGGTTACATCCATGCAGAGGGAGCTGGAGTTTGTTTTAAAATATTTCAGCAAAGGAAAAGGATATGATCTTAATAAGCAAGTGTGAAGAATTTTCACAAGTATTTAATTGGCATGGCTGGGGTTCACAGTCCTACTTTTGCTTTTGTGGTACTGAAGGGTTCATGACAAAAATCTTGTCTTTTTGTTTTGAGACAGAGTTCTTTTCTGTTTAAATTACTTGGTGCATGTGTCCGTGTGTATGTCCGTGTCCATGTCTGTGTCCGTGTGTGTCAGGGGCGTGCACACACCATAGTTATGTGTGGCGGTTTTGGGAGTTGGCTTCTGCCTGCCACCTTGCTGTTGCCGGGTCTCTCCTGCTTTTGCCACTGCAGCTGGACCACGAGCTTCTGTCTCATTTTTGTCTCTGACTCCCATTTTGCCACAGGAGTGCTAGGATTTAGGTGCCGACGGCTGCATTTGGATTTCTCATGAGCTCCAGGATTGAACTCAGGTCCATGAGGCTTGCAGGGCAAGGGCTTTCACCTAAGAGTTTCAGTGTTGCCCGGACTGGCCTTACCATCAGCCCCCTAGATGGCTGAATTGCAGGTCTGTATCACCATGCTCAGCTTCCTAAAACTTTTTGTTGGTGGGGAGGGGGGCCTCATGTGGCCCAGTTTGGCCTTAGACTTGCTATGCCAAGGTTTCCCTATCACTGAGACTTGAGTGCTGGGATTATAGGCTTATGTCACTATACCCAGATTTATGTGGTCTGGGAATTGAACCCAGGAATTTATGTATGCTACGCAACCTCTTATTAAGTTGCTTCTGTTCACGTGGTTGGAGGACTGTGTGCCATGTGCTACCTTAGGACAGTGGGTAGGGGGCAGGTATAAGGGACCCTTTACTCAGGAGGCTGAGGACAGAGGAGCTTCCTCCAAAGCCTAAGTCTAATGCGCCGGGGCTCTGTGAGTTCTCAGGATCATGAGGACACCAACCTCATGGATGTGCTGGCAGAAGGCAGGCACCGTTGTGAGCTGACTGATGAGGTTCAGGTAGGCTGCACCCAGAGCATAGAGCGCACAGCGGTTATAGGCAGGCAGATTCTCTTCATTGACTTGGGCCACGTCCTGTGGTGACACAGACAGGCTTTCGGCGTTTTCCCGACAAGTCATATGAAAGTCCACACCCTCCCACCTGCCCTTTCCCCAATTTTATTAGAGATGGCTCATCTTTCTAGACTAAATCTTTGTCCCATAGCCTTCTGGGAGGGAGAAGTCATCCTTAAAAAGCTAGAGAGAATGGCCCCTAGGATAATCCATGGACTGGAGATTCGTTAATCCCTACTAGGCAGAAGCAAGAGCCTCGTCTCGGCACTCTGTGGTTTCAGCTGTAGTGACTGCCACTGTCCAAACCCTCCTCATTAGCACTGAGCCCACCATTTAGCCGCCATCTCCTTCAGCAGAGCTGAAGCTTAGCTGATCGGATTGTCTCATTGAACTGGGTCCATACGCTAAAAGCCGTGGGAATCACTGGGAGGCTGGGACTCAGAGAAGTGTCCCAAATTGCACCTCTTAGGGTAAACAAAGAAAATTATAACATCTAGTTAGCCTGCAGAATCTAGCATGGTCACAAAGCTGACCTAAGACACCTGTCACTAAGTTCAAGAATGTGATACATGCTTGGCTTCAGGACCCGGAGACTGCAGCCTTTGAGGTCTGAAGGACCCACCTTGACTTCCATGGCACTGCACTACTACCCTGGCAGACCTTCAGAGTCTCAGGTCCTACCTAGTACCACCCTGGCTGCCTATGAATCACAACAGAGACACAGGTTCCAGGCTTGGGACACTGGCTTTCCAGTTTGGGTAATGAGCCTCTTTGAACAAGCATCAGAGACAATTCTGAACAAGTAAATCTGAGAGGAAGAGGATTTTTAGATGAACACATTTGCTACCGGATCACTTGGGGCTTTTGAACGCCCCCTTTGAGAATTTTTGGGGTATCACTCATACCCCATGAGGGACTTGAAATGCTAGGGGTTCAGGGGTCATTCTGGGTGACCTTGTATTCTCTTTACCTCAATGATGAACAAGAGTCACAAATTAATTCATTTCTGGGGCTTCCCAGTCTAGACCACAGTTTGGGTTATCATGAAGGAGTGACCAACCAGAGTACAGTGTCCCCAGACACCAAAACAACTGTCACCACAGCAGAGTATCCCTATCTGTACCTGGCTAGACAGGCCCTTCCCATCTTTATCTGGTCCTCCCCACATCCAGCCCTACCTGAACGGCCAGCACCAGTCGGATGAGGTCCACCATCACCTCCTCATTGGCCAGCTCAATGCTGATGAGTGCCAGCAGGCCGTAGAGTGCCTCATAGTGCTTCTGGATGTTCGTCTCCTCCTTACAGCTTAGGTAGATGTGCCTGTATAGCTGCTGGGAGTGCTGGGGACAGGGGCAGGGGCAGAGGACAGCCGTGGTCAGTGGGGTGGGTCTGGGTGGATGGGGAGGAGAACTGGGGAGGAGGGTCCGTGTGATGGGGAGGTGATAGCTGTGTGCAGACACCTCCCCCCCCCCCCATCCTCAGCAACGGACAACTCTGGCCAACTGAAGAGGGAGGAGGCAGGCTCTGGGACCAGTGGTCACACAGTGGTTTAGATGCTGGAAGACTGGGACTAATAATCCTGACCTCCATGGGCTCGCTGTGTCTTCTGGTCATACTCACCTTCTTCATGAAGACAGTGTCCTGCCGGGAACACTTGTCCACTTTCAGCTTCAGGACCGAGATGTCACTGAGGGTGCTATGAAGGGACAGAGGAGCCTCTTAGCCCTCCGAGGCCAACCTGAGTCCACCTGATGTCACCAAGCTTTATTCCCTGGCTCTTAACCCAGTCTCCATTTTCCCACATTCCTGTTTCTTTCTCTTGAACTCTATGCTGATGCACACTATCTCCAGCCTCCAGCCCAGGCAGGACCACGCTCTGGCTCCCGCTGTCCTAGACTAAAGCCAGGGTCGGGCTCTAGTTGGTCTCACTGTACCCAAACTGCCCTCCCACCTGGGTGTGAAGTTGCTGGCCAAGAAGACAGTCGCACTGGGGGCTCCCCTATCATGCATCTACTGGAGGAGGGAACCTTGGGCTCACCTGATGGTAGAGAATTTGTGGCGGTTGCCGTGGCGATCAATGAAGCTGATGAGAATCTCTAGAACGAAGAGGCGGATTTCGGCATCCTCCATGAGGGCGGTGGAGAGCAGGCGGTCCAGGAAGTTGCTAGGCAGGGCTGACATCATGTTGCTGCACTGGAATCCTGTGGAGACCTGTGAGGAAGCCCGGGACAGGGGTGCTTAGGAACACCGTCACTCCGTGGACATGAGATGGAGAAGCAGCCAGGATTTGGTGTAGTGTCTATCCTCTGTATAGAGCCCCCTGATACCCACCTGGAAAATCTACTCAGTGCAGCTCAGCTGACATATAGGTGTATGAGAACAGTATGCAGGAGCAGTAAGAGCTAACAACGAGTAAGGATTAGCACCAGAGAAAGGCGAGAGTCAGGGTATCTGCAAGTCCTAGCTGGCCAGGGAACAACTGGTGAACACCCAGTTGTTCTGTTGCAGTGCTTTCTTAAGATCAGGAGTCACAAGAACTTAGAGGGCAGAGGAACTCACAGCTGGGCAGCAGGGTCCACTCACATACCCGACAGTCAGCATAGCACTGTGACAATGGGCCTTCCCACTCAAATCGGTCAGCACAGGTAGCCACGTCACACAGGACGCCAAATGCTCAACAACAGCAAGGGGCATTTTCTATTAAGTTCATATTGCAGAATGGTACCCCTGATGATTTGGAAGGTTTCCACGGAGCTGGTCCAGCCCAGAGCATCAAATGTTCTCTGAAGGGCACATGAGTGTTCCCCAGACTGTCACATAAGACACTGGGCACAAATTAACAAGGACCAACTAGGCAAAACCACAGGATTACAAAGACCAAGGGGAGAAAAGAGAACTAGATATGGGCAGAAGAACAACAAAGGGCTTCATGAGAGGACACTGCGTGGGGCTGGAGGTATACTCAGTGGAGGGGCAGTCCCCAGTACTACCAAAGCAAAGTGACCAAACAAACGCGTAGAAGGAAGAGGGTAGGAGACGAGGGAAGAGAAGCTTGCATGGAGTGAGGGGGTCTGGACAGACCAGTGTGTTGGGAACAGAGATTGGAGCCGGTTGGTACAATGAACAGTTTGGAGCAATGGCTCTTGACCTTCCTAATGCTGTGATCCTTTAATGCAGTTTCTCATGCTGTGATGACCCCAACCATAAAATTATTTTCATTGCTACTTCATAGCTGTGATTTTACTATTGTTATGAATCGTAATGTAAATATCTGTGTTTTCCAATGGTCCTAGGCGACCCCCGTGAAAGGGTCCTTCAACCCCCAAAGGGGTAACAACCGGCAGGTTGAGAACTGCTGGTCTAGAGAGAGGAGGAACCCCGGGAACTTTACTCTGAAGAGCCTGAAATTTAGATGTTCACATTAGAAATTGAGGTCTCCTCTGAGATAAGGAGCAAAACTGGAAATGGTATTTCTAGAAAATTCTCCTGGTGTTTATGATGGTTGAAGGTAGATATAGAAATACTGAGGAGAATAACCTAGTTGTAAGATGTCTGAAGTTTAGGCTAGGGCAGGAAGCTTGTTGCAAAACCAAATTTCAAAGCTGGGGATGGCAGTGCACGTATGCTTGTAATCCCAGCACTTAGTGGGTTGAGGCAGGAGGATCTTGAGTATGAAGTCAGCATAGGCTATGTAAAGTCCAAGGCCAGCCAGGGTCACAGAGGAAGGCCCTAAACAGATCATACAAATACATATTTGTGTTCATATTGCATACACAAACATAGATTTTAGAATCTCATAGGGGCTGACCACTCACACTCCCCGGGGAACCTACATATTGTAACCAGTTGGTCATAGGAATGGTGTTTGTGAACAACAGAGCTCGACTCCAGCAATGGAAGCTGGGGTTCAGAGATGCACAGAAGACACAGCAGAAGGAGAAGGTGGTGGCGGGAAGGTGAGAGAGATATCAATGGTGAAATGGGGGAACCAGAGGGACAGGACCTAAGGAAGGGCACTGGGTGGTCATAGGGGACCACAAGGTCAAGACCCACAAGGCTAGCTATAGCGACAGAGCCACCAGTAGCACATAGAATCACCATTTAAAAATAGCATTAAGCTGGGTGTGGTGCGGCACACCTGTAATCCCAGCACTCAGGAGGCAGAGGCAGGACAATAGCTGTGAGTTTGAGGCCAGCCTGGTCTACAGAGTGCCAGGGCTACACGGAGAAACCCTGTCTCAAACAACAACAACAACAACATCAACAACAACAAAGCGTTACATTTCCACCCCACTCTGAACAACTCAGTGGAGCTCAGGCTGGGTTTCGTTTCCTCCCTTATACCTTTAATAGCAGCGCATATCTGTGCAGTTTGTAACACACATTACTGCCCCATCTTGGTTCCCTGTAGGGGGCGCTCACCTGAAGGAGAGACTTCAGCAGCATGATCTGGGTCAGCCGGTTTCTATTCTCCCTGTGGAGGAGAGATGCGTGTGCTCTCCGCAAGATGGCAATAGGGTGCTCCCCCGTCCCCACTTTCCCCACGGATGAATTTTCTCACCAGGGGCTTATCTTTTTGGGTTACCCAGGAAGCCAGACTGGGGACCCATGATTTCCCTAATGTGAGGAGGGAACCTACTACCCTCCCCCCTGCCCCACTGCTGAGGGGGTCTTTGAGTCAAGGGAAGATCCACAGAAGTAAGAGTGGATAACCAGGAACTAGACAGTCTAGGCTGGGAGAAAGAAGGGAGTGGACTAACCCTGTCCTTCCTGTCTCCACTGGGTGGTGCAGGGAGGGTATGGGGACTTTGCTCATGATGAAGAGGATCACCTCCGAGCGCTGATAGGTGGGCAGCGTGCTGGCAAATGAGCCTATTAGGACGAGAACAGAGATTTAGAGACCCCCCCCACCCCAGGCTCAGCACATTTAGTTGAATGGGCGGAGAGTGAGGCTCACTGATGCCCAGGGACAGTGCTCAGGCAGAGGACTGAGACATTGCCTTCTGGGGGAAAGGGATAGTGGAGGATTCCGGAGGGCTCTTCTAGATGCCACTTGTTCTTCCCTTGTTACTGAGGTTGTGGTCACTGTCAGGGCTCCTTTACTGGGGGATAGGGCCTGGGGCGCAGGCAGCCCTACGGTTTCATGGCTCCACCTCTGAGAGTGAAGTCCATGGGAATTAGAGTTTCATATTTCTCCACATCCGGGGTACAAATAGCCTCCATAGCTTTCTTCATTCCTTCTTTTCTTCCTTAATCCCCACCTCCCGTCTAGTGGCCCCACCGTGGGGAAACACTACGCATGCCTAATGAGGACCGGGACACAGGAATAGTCCTGGCCTGAAGGCCTGGTGGAGGGACCAGCCAGACATGTGTATCATAGGCTGCTGTCTCCATTTCCCACGATGTTCCTAAATAACAAGATAGCGCTAACTGATCATACAGCAGATACTAAAGTGGAAACCTGTTGCCCTGATTCCTCCCCCTAGAACTCTTCCCTCTGCAAACTTTGTCAGGGTACTTCCTTTCAGCATAGTTCTGTCCCATAGGCCAATGCCCTAGGGCCCTGGCAACCTCTCCCCAGAGCCTCATCCGGCTCCGAGCCTCACCGGACCCCTCCCCATTTAGGTCCTTTCCCAAAGCCCCGCCCTTCTCCGAGCGTCACAGGGTCCGTCCCTCCCCCAGAGTTCGGCCCCTATCCAAGCCTCACCCACCACCTCCTCGGCCCCAAGCTAAGCCTTGGTTCATAGGCGCTTCTCCCTTAGCCCCGCCTCCAGATCTTTGCCCGTCCCACTTCTGAGCCCGCCCCCAAGCCTCAGTGGCCCCTCCCAGTCCACCCCAACCCTCCCCACCGATGGTCTTGATGACCGCCTCCTGGAACATGCGCTCCTCATGTTCCTTGATGATCTTGGTGCCCAGGCTGACAGCGCCGTCGTAGCTCCCTGTGAGCGCGTAGTCGATGCTGAGCCGCAGCTGCCGCAGCAGGGTGTTGAACATCTCCAGCACCGTGGGCCCTGGGCGCCAAGAGGGAGGGACCCGCAAGTCAGGACAGGCATCCCTCCTGCTCTCCCTTATACCTAAAGCCCGCTCAGCCAGTCGGTCCTAAATCCAACGCCTGCCCCTCTCTCCAGCTCCTGGCCGTTTGCTCTGGACCCCCTTACCGACAGAGCCGGTGGCGGCGATAACCGCAGCTTCCGATAGGACCTCCACGATGCCTGCGCGCACAGTCGCCGCGCTGCGGCTGTTGGCGTCTAGGTGGCTCAGGAGCTGCTGGATAACCAGGTGGGAGTGCTGCGGCTGTGGGGGAGGAAGACGTGATGGTCCCCCAAACAACCACCCCAAAGGCCCGGCAGCCCTCTGCGGGGACCCTGAGGCGGAGGGTGAACCAAAATGTCATCCCACAGCCAGTGGACGCTGCAGGTGGCACCCAGACCGCTCACTCTTACAGCACTCCCCAACCCCCATCCCGGCCCACATCCCGGAGCCAAATCCCAGGGAATCTGCGTTTGCACAGTTTTTTTCCTGGTTCCTTTTACTTCAAAGGGGACCAGAAACCCATTTCAAAATATTGTCTTTCATTTCTCCCTGTCCCCAGGTCTTACTGGCAAGGACCATGAGAAGCCACATGGTTCAGCTCCGTGCTGCACAGTGTGGCTGGGGGCCCAGTGCCAATTCAAGATCTGTCTGATAGATAACACCGCTGCGGAGATGAGGGCGGGCCAGAAGGAAGGCAAGGCTGTAGAAGTCGGGAACGCTCAGAGAACCAGCGGGTGCAGGCTGCTTGTCTTTTTGCGAGATGTAATTTTTCTCTAGGAATTCGTTTTCATTGTATTTCATAAAAAATGTTTGCCTAGGACGTACTAAACATTAAACTGGCCTTCCTTCACAGTCAGGTGACACAGCAGGATCTGTGGCAGCTAGGGCTTTTTTTTGGGGGGGGGGGAGTTAGAGAACACGTAGCTTCCTACTTTGTGTACTGTCCCGCACCTGGGAGTGCCCCGGGGGCAGTGGGGAGCGGTGACATTGGGAGGGGAAGGGGGTACAAGCTGGAGCAGGGAAGCTACCGCACCTGGATTGAGTACATGATGATTTTGAAGCAACGAGTGGCGAACACCTTGGGTTCCCAAAGAGAATGGTTATCCAGGTGGCTGCAAGGGAGAACACAAGGGGGGGGGGGGGGCGGTGACTAGGAAACTCAGAATGACCCAGGGAGTATTGCTGAGCTTGGAGGGCCAGGGGCACCTCCTGAGAGCCCCTTGCAGTTCTCAGTCAAGGAAGGGCTTACAGTATAGCTTGACACAAGGGATGAAGCTGGCCCTTTCGTTCAGTTTTGGGGACCCCTCTATTGCTCCTCACAAACAGCAGGTGCCCTTTGCGTGGTAGCCTTGCTGTGTGATGCAGGGTCTGCAGACACCAAAAAGGGGCTGACCTCACCACAGTATGACAGCTGTCCCATCTCCTTTCCTCTCACAGGGGCAGAGGGGACCAGGGGCAGTTGGCAAGGAGATATGGGCAGGGGACCTGGAATAGTCAACTCACATAAGAACAGGCTTGATCGCGTTTTTTATGTTGCCAAAGGCTGCCCGGCCCAGCAGCTCCCGCAGGCACCTCTCAGCCAGCTCTGCTGGGTTCTCCTTTTCCTTCTCCGGTGCTTGGAGGGGCGAGGGAGACCGGCTGTGGAAGCAGAGCCATGTGGATAAAGGATGGGGTGCAAAGTGGGGAGCCAGGACTGTATACCTTTGGGTTTCTCTTCAGGACAAGCAGGAATTTGAGATAAACTACAGCAGGTCATAGTCATGGCTGTCAGCAATTAAGCGGGGTAAGGAAGATGGGAGTAGAAGATTGGGGGAGCCTATAGAGTTATTTTCATGGGAACACTTCAGGGTGGGATGGATTGCCTCTGGAGGCCTGCAGATCACGAGGGTCAATATATACCTAAAGGTTGGCAAGGGGGGAATGGGAACTGAAGAGGAAAGTGGAGGAGACAGGCGGAAAGAAGGAAACAAATGGAAGGGAAGGGTGATTGGGTAGGGAGTGACCTAATGACATGCAAATCTGAGGGTACCTTCTCAGAACAGAATTCCCCATCTAAGAGACAACTCCAGATTGGTGAGCTGTTACATCAGAAAAAACCACCAGGGGGCACACTTTCCTCTGCTAGTTTAACATACCAGACCCTAAAGGAGAGCTTTTTTTACTGAGCATCTAAGCACAAAGCCAAGGTGGGGGAGAGTAGAGGGAACCTTCCTCTCCATCCCATTCTCCAGGAGAAAGTAAGGGTCACTGAACGGGATGAGTCTGATGTTTGGGAGCTCCGAGATTAAATTCCAGTATCTGCAGCTCTTAAGTGGCCATAGCTAATCAAGCAGTAATGTTTTAAGGTTTGCAACAGCATCAGGAAAGGAGACAGTAAGGTCCCAGGGAAAGTCTTTAGCATCTGGAACCTTGAAAGGCATTTACACCTCTTTAGCTTGCTGCTTCCGGAGGGGCACGAGGGTAGTCTGTCCCTCGTCCCCTTGTGTCCTGACCAGCTTACACGTATACCCAGGCAGCACAGACCCCTTGCTGCTCCTGCGTCCTTATTTGAGAATGGAAGGAGATCAGAGGCCGGCAGAAGCCAGACCCAAATGCAAGGAGAAACCAGCCTTGTGCTCACTGTGGAACAAGTCACAAAGCCAAGATTCCTGACCTCGCAGCTGGCTTTTACCTTCCAGCCCAAGCTAGCTCCGGGAGCCTGGGTGACGGTGGTGCTCTGAGAGGGGAACCCAGCCCCACTCACCTCTCCGCCTCTTCTACGTGCTGCAGATTGAAGAGCAACGACGGCACGATCTTGTCCATGTGCTGTGGGTCCCAGATGTTGGCCTGTAGCTCGTCATTCACCGTCTTCCTCACAACCCCTTGCAGGCCTTTGATGCCCGACATTCGGATTCTGTAAGGAAAGAGACCGAGGCATCTCCACATCCTGAGCATCTCCACGGCCCCGAGAGGAGCACGGTTCAAGCTCTAGGGACCTAACAGCTCAGAAGGCTCCTCTATCTGCTCCTCCTCACGGGCTTTAACATGGTTGGGACACATTAATGAGCAACTTGACTCTTGTCCTCTTGTAGCTTAGAAGCCAGTGGGGAGAGGCAGACAGAGTCAGCGATGTAAGAGAGGAACAATGAAACTTGTTAAAGGGGGGGCTGACAAGCACAGGAGGGGCAGAGCAGGATACAAAAGGATTGGGGGGAATGTGGGGACAGTCAGGCGGGTTTCACTGATGAGAGCAAAGTGAGCAAAGCCGTTGCAGAGGGGAAGCAGCGAGCTGAGATCCATGGAAGAAGTCTTCCATCACGGCACAGACCGTGCAGAAGTTCTGAGGCAAGAGTGTCCTAGACGGCATGCCAGGAGAATGGGTCAGTGGGAGGACCCAGAAGGTGAAGTGAGGAAAAGCCAGAGTGAGGACTTGGGCTCTGCTGATGGATGTAGATGCGGCTAAGCAGGTTGTTCCTGCAAGTGCACATTTCTATCTGTGAGTGGAGGGGTTGTGTGTATGCACACTTATGTGTTTTGCTCCTGGCCCTCAAGTTCAGCTCAGGAGACCTCCGTTATCTTATATTTTGCCCTATGTTCTGGCCCAAGATTTTTCCTCCAGAACCATTTGCCGGGAGCCGCCCCATTCTGATTGACACTCACCCATCCTGGCCACAGCAGGCCAGAAGGGGAGTCAAGGAAGACAGACTGGTCAGCCAGTGCTGAAGCCCTTCAAGGCCCCTTGATGGCTCTGCTGGGAGCCCCGTAGGCGCTTGGCCTCCCTCTACTCACTTAGTCTTGATTTCCAAGTCGTCATGGCTTGAGTGGCACATTTCACTAAATCGGGACACAAAGAAATCATAGCTCCGATGATAAGATGGGGTGTCCTCTTCAATGTTGGCGAACTTCACAAACTATCAGGGCAGAGGAAGAGAATGTGCATGAGGGCCAGTTGCTCCGCCCCTTGGGACATTCCCAAGCACCTATTATGGAAAAAGCCACAGACCCAGGCATCTGGGGACCAACTCCTGCCTGTAACAGCACACTTGGGAGACCTGAGTTCATAGGTGACTCAGCTTTCCTGTACACAAAAAGCTGGCAACTGTGACCTTTTCTGTTGAGGGGGACGGAGGAGGAAGGAGAAAGCGAATGATGGCTCCCCCTAAACATGGCTGCACAAACCCCTGGGGGATGAATGCACAGGGCACGGCAAATTAGGCACAATGCTGAGACTGAAGGAGAGCTGGGTCAATGCATGGAGCACCTCCTTGGCTGAATTCTGAGACAGGAGAGCAAATCCGAGCATTTGACTTCAAAACTGGAATCACATTTTACTGTTGGAATTTTGGGTGTCAAAAGCTTGTCATGCTGGTAGTCTCCTTCCCACCCCCTTTCTCTGTGGACAAGATCTCACGTAGCCGATATTAGCCTTGAACTTGATCCCTACCTTTACCTCCCAGTTGTTAGGATTAAAGGGGCCTGCCCTATGCTTAGCTTCAGCGCTAATCTCTGGCAGCATCCTCTGCTGCTGGATCATATTGCATTGTACACTTCCAGTTCTAAAGAGGGAATTCATTTCAATAACATCCCCCAGAGAAGCAAGCATTGCATACAAAATAAACCGCTTGAAACGAATATAATTTATTTTGCTCGATATTATGTTAGGTTAGTAGCCCCGAACAACTCTGAAAGAGGATTAGATTAATAGCTAGAGATACAGCTCAGTTGACAGATTGCTTCCTTAGCATGCACGAGTCCCAAGCTCGTGCTATCATTTCTCAAGGTATCTAATTGATTTACTTTCATAGTATTTGGTATTAATTGTTAATCTGTGTCTAGTTAACTACTTAAAAATTGCTAATTTAGGCTGGGCGGTGGTGGCGCACACCTTTAATCCTAGCACTTGGGAGACAGGCAGAGGCAGGCAGATCTCTGTGAGTTTGAGGCCAGACTGGTCTACAAGAGCTAGTTCCAGGACAGGCTCCAAAGCTACAGAGAAATCCTGTCTTGAAAAAACAAACAAACAAAAAACAAAAAACAAAAAAACCCAACCAACCAAACAAAAACCCCTAGATGCAACAGCTTCCATTAGTCTCCTCATTTATTACAGTTTTAATTTTTTTCTTTGAGAATTTAATATATCATACAATATTTTATCCTATTAACCCCCAACTCCTTCTCCCACTTCTTCCCAGATCCACTTGCTTCCCACCCACTCCCAACTTTGTGTCTTCTTTTTTTTTTTTTTTTAAACCTCACTAGGTCTGAATTGTGCTGCTCATGGGTATGGGGCTATCCACTGGACTATGGCCAACCTTCCAAGTGCTGGGGTGAAGGAGTGTGCCACCATGCCCGGCCTTTGAGTCTGGTTTTTAAATGCTGGCTTGACCTATATAGTCCAGAAGAGTAGCGGGTCCTCTGCCTAGCACCTGGCCCGTCTCATGCTTGTTTTTTTTCCCCATGGAACACATGGAGCTATTTAACTTTGAGCCTTTACTTCCTTAAGGTGGGCACAAGGAGTATCTTAACTACTTGGGACTTCCCTTAGCTTAAGCTATGCACACACTCTCTTCAAATAATGTAACTAGCAACCGGGACCTGTATCAAGCTGCCCCCATACCTGCTTTAAACAATGGAAACAATAAAATAATAAAAATAGCATCCCCCTGACAATGCCCCACGTTTATGGAACCAGGGTCAATGGTCCTAGCTGGCCTAGACTGTTTTGAGTGGCGGTGTAAAACAACTGTGCCTTCAAGTGAACTTCTAGGGTGAATCCCCTGCACAGCTATCTCGTGCCCACGAATTATTGAGCATGCATATGATTAAACTCAGCTGTATTATGGGAAGGAACATGTACAAGTGAGCAATGGCCTACCCAACCCAAGCCTGTCAACCAAAGAAGAGAAATACCCATACTTCACCTCCAAACTCCTCCTCTTAAACTTAGTAAAAGGAAGCCCACCAGGCCCCTGCTCTCTTGCTGTGGATTTTAACCTATTCTACTACTCTGCTTTAAATAAGTTTTCTGTGCTACTTTGCAATCTGCGTGGTCTTTATTCTCAAATAAGACAGCAACAATCTGGAAATACCCAACCCAGACCCTAACTCCTGGCAACAACCTTCTCTGTGAAGTGGATATAAGGTCGTCACGGCCATGACAGGACAGACATGCAGAAGACCTCAACACAACCAGGAAATGACTCCATGGCGGTCATGGTATTGTTTATTCTCAGCTCCATCAACTCTGGTGCATGTAGGTTTGATGCACTTTAACCTCTGTCCTCTCCTATGTCCACTCTAGCCTAGAGCCTAGATTAGGCAGCACGGACTAGCGAAGGTAACACCCTGAAAGTGTGAACTAGGAGCCGGGTGCAGTCATCCAGACCTGTATTCTCAGCACTTGGGAAGTGCAATTCTAAAGGATCAGGAGGCCATGGACAGTCCCCCCTACAAACTGAGCTGAGGCTATCCTTGGCTACACGGGACTCTGTCTCAAACACGCACAGAACCCAAAACACAACAAAAATTCATACCCAGAAGGCATAGAGAAATGGAAAGAGAGTCAGCTGCTTCTCCAGTGACCCAGTCCCCAAGGGTGGGTGTGGGCATGGAGCGAAGGATGGGAGCAAGAGTTCAGTGGTGACAGCCAAGCCCCCTGTGCAGAGGTCACCTGAAGCAGCAGGTTGGGACAGAACCCAAGGGACCTTCCGTGGACCACTTCCAGGGAGAGGGAAGGAAGCCGAGAAGGGTGGGGAAAGCAAATCCAAGACTGCTTGAATGCAATGTATATTTTCACCTCCTCTTGGGGACTTAAACTTTCCCAGCTTCTTCTGCAGGATCCAGCTCAGCGGTCACAGGGAGCGGCATTCTCGGGGATAACACATGGATATGTTCCACTCTCCCGCAGGAAAACGGCACTCCACATGCAACTCAGAAAACAGTGTTGCACTCGCGAAGTGCCCGGGCCTCTATGCATTGCCCCTCCCACTTGATCAGAAAAACCAACTTCAGGAAGATGCGTCCCAAAGCTTGTTTGCTTTGGCTTTAATGCACACCTCACTCGGCTGCAAGCTTTCAAGTATTCAAAAGGCACCAAGAAGTTAAGAGTCCTGAGGAAGCTGGGCAGGGGTGGGGCACGCCGTTAACGCCAGCATTTGGGAGGCAGAGGCAGGCCTGAGTTCGAGGCCAGCCTCGTCTACAGAGTGAGCTCCAGGACAGGCTCCAAAGCTACATAGAGGAATCCTGTCTCGAAAAAAAAAAAAAAAAAAAAAAAAACAATAAACAAGCAAACAAACAAATAAAAGGCTGGGTGTCGCTGGGGAGGCTATAGGCAAGAGTAGTTGGTGTCAGTGTGCTCTGAGAGACACATTAAATGGTCTGTACGCTTACACACTGTGCTTCTGAGGACCGTTATGCCTGCCTTGCCTTGCCTTCTCCTACGTTACATCTTCTACCTCCCTGTGTGATAGCATTCACAACTGCTTCAAACCCCAGCCCAGTCCAGATAATACAGCACAGAATCTCCAGACCCCTGAGTTACTCAAAGTTGTAGACGCCCTGTTTCCTTATAAAGTGACAGATTCTGAGGCTCTGGACAGAGACGTCCCAAGGGACACCATTTTCAGCCGACTCCCACACCCGTTATCTGATGTAATTTTCCATCAGTTAGCGAGCTTAGCAGGATCCATACTCACCCCATTACAAAGAAAAGGAGTGGAGTAATGGGAACACTCATCCATTGCTGGTGGGAATGCAAACTTGTGCAACCACTTTGGAAATCAGTGTGGCAGTTTCTCAGGAAATTCGGGATCAACCTACCCCAGGATCCAGCAATACCACTCCTGGGAATATACCCAAAAGATGCCCAATCATACTACAAAAGCATTTGTTCAACTATGTTCATAGCACCATTATTTGTAATAGCCAGAACCTGGAAACAACCTAGATGCCCCTCAATGGAAGAATGGATAAAGAAAGTGTGGAATATATACATATTAGAGTACTACTCAGTGGTAAAAAAACAATGACATCTTGAATTTTGCATGCAAATGGATGGAAATAGAAAACACCATCCTGAGTGAGGTAACCCAGACCCAAAAAGATGAATATGGTATGTACTCACTCATTAGTAGATTCTAGCCATAAATAAAGGATATTGAGCCTATAATTCATGATCCTAGAGAAGCTAGATAGGAAAGTGAACCCAAAGAAAAACATGTAGTTATCCTCTTGGATATTGGAAGTAGATAAGATTGCCAGGCAAAAATTGAGAGCTTGGGGGAGGGAATAGGATGGGGGTAAGGGGAGAGGGGGAGATAGAGAAGGGGAGGATGGGGAGAGCTTGGGGGAATGGGACAGTTGGGATGGAGGAAGAGTGGATATGGGAGCAGGGAAGTAAGGGAAGTATATATCTTAATTAAGGGAGCCATTTGAGGGCTGGCAAGAGACTGGACTCTAGAGGGGTTCCCAGGTGTCAAAGGAGATGTCCCCAGCTTGTTCCTCAAGCAGCTGAGGAGAGGGCGCCTAAACTGGCCCTATACTATAACCACACTGATGAATATCTTGCATATCACCCTAGAACTTTCATCTGGCGTTGGATGGAGATAGAGACAGAGACCCACATTGGAGCACTGGACTGAGCTCCCAAGGTCCAAATGAGGAGCAGAAGGAGGGAGAACATGAGCAAGGAAGTCAGGACAGCGAGGGGTGCGTCCACTCACAGAGACAATGGGACTGATCTAATGGGAGCTCACCAAGGCCAACTGGACTGGGACTGATGGAGCATGTGATCAAACTGGACTCTCTGAACGTGGCTGACAAGGAGCTCTGACTGAGAAGCCAAGGACGATGGCACTGGGTTTTGATTCTACTGCATGTACTGGCTTTGTGGGAACCTAGTCTGTTTGGATCCTCACCTTCCTAGACCTGGATGGAGGGGGGAGGACCTTGGACTTCCCACAGGGCAGGGAACCCTGACTGCTCCTTGGACTAGAGAGGGAGGGGGAGGGGGGAGGAAATGGGGGGAGGGAAGGAGGTGAAAATTTGTAAAAATTATATAATTTAATAAAAAAAAGAAAAAAAACAAAGAAAAGGAAACTAGGCCTTTACCAGTGACTGGATTACTGTAGGTTAGCTAACTTGTGAATGGGTCCCGCTGGGCCTCAAATTTGGGAATTCTGACTTTGCCCTTTGAATTTTTAAAAACACATTTTAAAAAAGATCAATTTGTAAATGGTGTGGCAGGGGGGGAGAGGAGAGAGAGCGTGAGAGCATGTTCTCTCTCTCTCTCTTACACACACACGCACACGCACTGATGGAGGAGAGTCAGTTAGATAGACATCCTTCATATCTTTCAAAGACTGCAGAATATGGCATTTAATGTTTTAATAACTTAAGGTTTTCATGATGAGACACATCTGCTCCTGGCAGCACCATCTACTTCAAGAGGAAGATGGGCATCGAAGAGGCTACTTATGGAGTTTGTTAGCCATTTGGGCAAGAAACTGCTCTTGCCTGGACTGTTGCATAAACTGGACATAGAGAACCCGCAGAGAGAGGACTGCTGAACTTGCCTAAAGGTGAGATGATCTTTCGGGGTTCCTGATTCATGAAAGAGTCTGCGAGACATTCTGCAGGACACAGCAGAAAGTGACTGAACTGTCTTTGGAATTTCCTGCTTCATGGAAATGTCTGCTGGACACTATGGGCCTGTAGGCTGAAGATGGATGCCCCTACGGTACAGAGGAACTTTGGGTGACTGTCCAGGCAGCGAGTTGTCTCTGTCACTTCTAGAGTTTAAAAGTTACTTATTTCTTGTTTACTTAGGTAGTATTATATCCTTCTGGAGTCTTTGATGGAGTTGAAGAATAAATAGGTAGTTATAGTTTTCCTTGGTTATTATAAAAGATAAAGTAGATATAAATATTGTAACTATAATTCTTGCTTGATAACTGTTATGCTATATGTAATTTTACTATGTTAAAGTTGAAGCCTTTCTTTTTTGTTTAAACAGAAAAAGGGGAAATGATGGAGGAGAGTTATCTGTCTATGTTACTTTCATTGGTTAATTAATAAAGAAACTGCCTTGGCCCTTTAAGAGACAGAAAATTAGGTAGGCGGAGTAAACAGAACAGAATGCTGGGTAGCAGGAGTGGGGAGAAGCTTCAGGCAGTCACCATATGCAGTCTCAATGCTTCTCCTCTCTGAGATGGACGCAGGTTAAGATCTCTCCTGGTAAGCCACCCCTTGTGGTACTATATAGATTACTAAATATGGGTTAGTCAAAATGTGAGAGTTAGCCAATAAGAGGCTGAAACTAATGGGCCAGGCAGTATTTAAAAGAATACAGTTTCCGTGTAATTATTTTGGGTAAAGCTAGCTGGGTGGCGGGTCGCAGCCCCACCTTTCATTCTACAATGCACACGCATGCACGCATGCGCACACACCCTCACAGACCAGAGGCTTTAGACACCCACTGGCACTGGAGTTACCCATGGTTGTGAGCCATCTATGTGGGAATCAAACTCGGCTCCTCAGCAATAGCAGTATGCACTCTTGACCACTGAGCCATCTCTCTAGTTCCCTGAATTTGCATAGAAACTACCTGGACAACTTGTCAATCTCTGCCATCTTCCCTCCCCAGGCTGACTGAACGATAGGGCTTAGGTACCTGCATTTCCAGGAGCCCTTCCCCTCCACTTACTACCCTGAGGAGTCTGAGCTGGGGACTCCTTTGCCCCAGAGTGAGCTAGTCCACAGCTATGACCATGCTTAAGGCTAGCTGCACAGGTCGCTGACCCACCTCCTCTGAAGGACAGAACTGCTGTGACTTGGAGTTTTGGACCGAAGGTTCAATGTGTGATCTTGCCACAGCTCTATCTCTGGAAGATAGTGCTCAACTCTCAAGTCCAGGACTGCCCAGGAGGCTCCAGTCACGAGGCTCAGGTTGTGCACAATTCTGTCTTCGTTCTTCCAGGACTCCAGCTGCTACAGGGAATGGCGCTAATGTCCTTCAGTCCCGACCTCCCACACAGAGAGCACGCGCTGTCTTTCTAACAGGAAGGCTAGCGTTGGGGCTAGCTAAGACAGAGGCACCTTCTCCACACCAGGCTCTGTGAGCAGCATCCCCAAGACTGTTTTGATAATATGATAGATGGAGTGTCCTCTCTGAGCCTGGAAACATGGTGACTCGGGCATGGTAATCCAGTTACTTACATGACCTGGTCAGAGAGTGCTGGCTTTTGGTGTCCCTGTGGGGGGCAGCTCTTAGCTCATTCCATGCTGCTCCTGAGTCCTTCAGGAGTTGACATGAGGGATCAAATGGGACATGCGAGGGGTCTCCATTCAAGTCTCACATGGGGTGCTTCATGGGGGCTGTGGACATGAGGCCATACCCATGTCCTGGAGGGCCCAAACCAGGCTAGGACAGAGTTAGAATTTGTCTTTGTTAGGGTTCCTGTTGCTGTGAAGGGATACCATGACCATGGCAACTCTTTTTTTGTTTGTTTGTTAGTTTATTTTTGTTTTTACTTTTTCAAGAAAGGGTTTCTCTGTGTAGCCCTGGTTGCCCTGGAACTTGCCTTATAGACCAGGCTGGCCTCCAACTTGGAGATCTGCCTGCCTCTGCCTCCAGGTGCTGGGTTAAAGATGTTTGCCACAGATGGGCAGTGGTGGTGGTGCATGACTTTAATCCCAGCCCTTGGGAGGCAGAGGCAGGCCGATCTCTGTGAGTTCGAGGCCAGCCTGATCTTCAAGAGCAAGTTCCAGAACAGGCTCCAAAGCTACACAGAAAAACCCTGTTTCAAAAAACAAAACAAAACAAAAAGATGTTCACCATCACTTCCTGGTGGACCATGGTAACTTTTAATAAGGAAAACGTTTAATTGGGGTTGGCTTATAGGTTCAGAGGTCTCTTCCACTATCGTCATGGTGGGAGGCATGGTGGTGTGCTGACAGACACAGTGCTGGAAGAAAGTGACACTGGGCCTGGCCCCCAGTGACACACTTCCTCCAACAAGGCCACATCCCCTAATAGTGCCACTTCCTGTGAGCCTGTGGGGCCATTTTCACAAACCACCACAGAATGGTCTAGTGGGACCTTTCCCTCTTCCTCCTCCTCCTCTTCTTTTTGCAGTGCTAGGGAACAAATGCTAGTCCTTCCGCTCACCAAACAAGCTCTCTCTACCGCTGACCCGTAGCCCAGTCTTGTGTGTGTGTGTGTGTGTGTGTGTGTTAAATTTGTTTGGCTTTTTTAAAAACAAGGTCTTGCTTTGCAGCTCAAGATGGCTTGAAATTAATGGTTCTCTTTCCTCTACCTCCTAAGTGCCAGCAGTACAAACATGTACCACTGTACCTGGCACCCTTATTAGTATTTTGAGGTTGGGTTTGCAGCCCAACTATACATTCAAATTCCAGCTCCACCAATTATCAGTAGGGTGACCTGCGGCAAGTTCCTTAAGCCTCCTTGGTCTCACCTGTCCCACCTATAAAATAGAGCTAATGAGAACTTTTCTTATATGCATGCTATGGCCAGAATGGCCACCCACCCTGCCTGTCACTTTTTAAAAATAAAAGATTTATCTTTATTTATTTATACGTTTGCATGTGTCTGTGTGTGTGGGGGGTGGGATAAACTCATGGATGCAGGTGCCTGAGGAGGCCAGCAGAGGGCATCAGGCTTGGTGCTGCAGTTATAAGAGATGATAAGGACCCTAGAGTGGGTCCTCTAGAAGAGCAATCAGTGCTCTTAACCACAGAGGTATCTCTCGAGTCCCAGACATGGCTTTTATTAATGCTAGTTATTTAATGCATGAAATCATAAAAGAATACATTTGAAATTTTGTTTCTTTTTCTTTTATAAGACATAGCCATGATGAAGAAGGTCTCCATAACAACAAACTGACAATTCTGAACACATGACATTCAAAGGCCAGAAGCACACTGTTAGGGCCACCCGTTCAAGATCAAAGTTCTGGCTCTTTCTATATAACAAAGGGTGCCAAGCTTGCTGGGGCGGATCACCAGCCCTCACAATGCCTCTCACAAATGTGTGGAAAACTGAGGGTGATTAAGAGCTTGGGTAACAAAGAAAGCGTCTACTCCAAATAGTGACATTGCTCAAACAGCTCTCCCTTGGCCTGACGAGGGAATCTGAGCCTTGCTGGGCTCACTCTGGCACCAACAAAGTGTCTCCAAGCAGAGTTAGCCCTTCCCCCTTCCACAGAAGGCGCCGAATAACTCGGTTGTCAAGAACAGGACAACAGAGAATTCGCTGGAGGGGGTAGAGGCAGGACTTCACCTCTCTTGCAGCCTGGGGGCTGCTAGTCTTTCTGTTTCACCCCCTCTTCTCTTCATCAAGCCCATCCTCGCTAGACAGCATCTCTTACAACCACTGGTGTGTTTTGACTTCCGCATCCTCTGCTCCTGTCTATAAATATATATATATATATATATATATATATATATATATATATATATATGTTGGATTGTTGTTCCATTTTGTCTTGTAAGCTCCCCCCATCGCACCCAGAGTGCTGTGACCACAGGTCCATCCTACTACATCTGATTTCTCTTTTCTTCTCCTGGCAGGAAAACCTCCTTACCTAAGATGAAAGTGCTTCGCTGACTATATAATACGCAGCTCAAAGGAACTGGATGCTGGGGAAAGAAGGAAGGCCCCACAGCCTCTCCTTCCTCTCCCTCCAGCTCCTCAGTTCTCACAAAGCTTCGGATTCTTGGGAAGACTATGTCGACATTCCTGGGCTAAATGTCCTAAGGCAGAGCAAGGCAGGCACGGGGTCCCTACGCATCTAAAATGATGTGAAACAAGGCTCTTCTAGGGATCCTTGTAATAGACACTGGCCAGAGCATCCGGATGAAGGACAATACTAGGACAGGCTGCCTCCAAGTAGGAATCCTAGCCCACCCTGCGCAGGTTCAGCTGCCACTTGCTGATTGTCATCACCACAGCACAGCCGCACGGCATTCCACAGCCTGCTCCCGGCTCCCGGCTAAGGTGTTGAATCACGGGGATGCTGAATTCAGAGAAGATGGCATTTTCAAGGCTGTAGATAATAAAGACCTGTCCTGGGCTAGGATTCTCTTTGAGAAAAATAAGAGCTGCCGGCCACCTGCTTCTGTGGCCCCCGTGGATCCAGGGTGACTAGTTTATTTTCCGTTCAGATGCTCTTTCCCAGACTATAGTTATCTTGAACAAGACAACTAAGACAGCAGTGCATGGAGCTGTTGCCGGAGCAACAGGACAAAGGGCTTCACCCTTTCCTGCTGTATATGTAATTTGTCAGTCAGCTGGTGGGAAGGGGAACAGAGGGAAGGCAAAGGGGATGGAAGGGGAGGGGAGAGGAAGGGGAGAGAAGGGGAAGGGAGAGGAGGGAGGGGAAGGGAGGGAAGGAAAGGGCTGTCACTTTGGGCTTGGCAAAATAAACTGAGATTTTATTCTAGTTAAAGCAACTCTTCCATAAAGCAAGAGAAAAGTCATAGCCTGTGTGATTAAAATTTCAGAAACAGTGCTGTGTTCAGTAGGTATAGGGGCTTGCTGCCAAACCTGATGACCTGAGTTCAATCCCCGGGAAACATGAAGATGTTAAGAAGAGAACTAACTTTCGTGAGTCGTCCTGACTCTGACGTGCTCACAATGGCAACCTCATGCCCACACACAGACACCAAGGAAACAATAAACATAATAAAAAATTAAAGAAATAGCCAGAAACATCTAGCTGGGAACACCAAGGAAAAAACTTCCTTTTCTATTCTCTCTGCAGAAAGATAATGGACTCACTAAAGTTATAAAATGGTTGCATCTGCCGGGTGGTGGTGGTGCACGCCTTTAAATCTCAGCACTCAGGAGGCAGAAGCAGTCCAATCTCTGCGAGTTTAAGGCCAGCCTGGTCTACAGAGCTAGTTCCAGGGTAGACCCCCAAAGCCACAAAGAACCCTGTCTTGAAAAAACAAAACAAAAAACCCAGAAAAACAAAAATTAAAAAAAAAGAGTTGCATCTAAGTTGTTTACAGACCTGGAGCTTTAAGTAAGTTAAGGGGAAGGACTAAGACAAATGGCAAGATATTAAAGAAAGCACCCATAACATTTGAGAACATTTAGACACACATTATAGTGGGACTTCTTAGCATGCCAACTTCTCTCATAAATTATAACATGTCATGGTAGCATCCGCCTGTTACTGTAACCAACAACAGAGCCAAGGGGACCCACACAGACCAAGTTCAATCACTGGAAATTTTGGTAGAAATGCCAAAGCCCACAAAAATCAGCCAGCTGGGAAAAGGCGGACCTAAATCCACAGCCCGTTTCGGCTTCCCCAGTCTTCCCACTTCTCTGGGGCTTTCGGTGCACTCTGCTCTCTAAAGGACATATAACTGAGCTCAGCTTCCAAATGGTGTTCCACACAAATGCTGAGTCTTAAGAGCCCTGGGCACCTATCTCCACTTTCCACAGAATGACCCAGGTTCAGTCCTGCCCTTTCTATTTCTTGGGCCCTCACTGAAAATTATTTGTGAGGACAATTTAATAGAGAAAACATTAGAGGTTACCAGTCTAAAGAGCATGACCTTATTTATTGAGAAGTGGGTTTTGTTATGTAGCCTTGGCTGGTCTTGAACTCACAGAGCTCTACCTGCCTTTGCCTCCCAGCGCTAGAATTAAAGATGTGTACCACCATACCTAGCCCACAAATTTTA
This sequence comes from Arvicola amphibius, assembly GCF_903992535.2. Classification (NCBI taxonomy): domain Eukaryota; kingdom Metazoa; phylum Chordata; class Mammalia; order Rodentia; family Cricetidae; genus Arvicola; species Arvicola amphibius. Next base: position 133,171,903 of record NC_052048.2, read on the forward strand.
TTTTATTCTTGAGATTTATTATATCATATTTAATTATGTGCATATATGTGTGGTTCTGTGCACATGAGTGCTGGTGCCTGAGGAATCCAGAGATGTCGGGTCTCCCTAGAGCTGGAGGTACAGGTGGTTGTGAGCAACCCAAGATGGGCGCTGAGAACCAAACACAGGTTCTCTCTGCAAGAGCACTGTGCGCTCTTAGCTACTGAGCCATTTTTCCAGCTCCGGGAAGTTCTAGTTTTACACAGTATTTTCTTAAGTCCTTATGTAAATAGTGTATTTACTGAACTTAAAAACACAATGCCTCGTTGCTCACACAAAGAGACACACTAAAACACAAGAGGTAGTCTGTGCTTAGGGCAGCTGATCTTAACCTGTGGGTGAGACCCCCTTTGGGGGCCACATATCAGATATCCTGCATATCGGATATTTATTTACATTACGATTCATAACAATAGCAAAATTACAGTTATGAAGTAGCAACGCAATAAACTTGTGGTTGGGGGTCACCACAACGTGAGGCACTGTATTAAAGGGCCGCAGCCTTAGGAAGGTTGAGAACCACTGGCTTAGAATCAGAAGTCAAGTGATGACGGAACTGCCGGGCCCAGAGGTCTTCTAACCTATGCCACCCACCGCGCCCCTACCCCTTACCGAGTTGGTGCCGAGGATCTGCAGGTTGGGCTTCTCCGACTCCAGCAGCTTAGCCACCATCTTCAGGAAGCTTTCCACGAAGAGATTGATGCTCTGGCAGTGGCACGCCATGAGCAGCTGGTCCAGCGCCTCCATGGCGATACACACGTACCTGAGGACCGAGGCATAATGGCTTCACTTGGTCTCGCGCTCTCCCACTGCCACACCTGGCTAGGGCTGTATCCGGGGAAGGAAATGCCTCCCTCCATGGGCTGCCAGTGTCTGAGCCGTGTTTCTAACAAGTGTTCACTCCAGACCAGAACTGAGAATCAGGGTGACTCAGAGCTGCAAGGGGGACTTAAAAATGTTAAGGTGCTGGGTGCAGGTGGCGCACGCCTTTAGACCCAGCACTGAGGAGGCAGAGGCAGGCGGGTCTCTGTGAGTTTGAGACCAGCCTGGTCTACAGAGTGAGTTCCAGGACAGCCAGGGCTACACAGAGAAACCCTGTTTCGGAACAAAAAGAAACAAGTTCAGGTTCCCCAGTCAAGCTCATGTGCTACCTATACAACAGAGAATGAGCCCCAAAGATCAGCTCTCCCTCACCAGTTCAGATCAAGTTCATCTTTGAACATGACGTGGACATTTATAAACTCTTGATTTTCTATGGTCTTAAAAAAAAGTTTGGGTCTATTAGGAGGGATTACCTGACCTCATCAGGCCCAACAGTACTTCTGTGGCAGCCATTCAACTGCAGAAACTGTGTAGTAAACACATGTAGTAAAAACATGGCCTAAGCCACAGCAACTTTGTACATCCACACAAAGTATTAGAATCCACGGTGTCTTCTAAACTTGTTTTTTAACAATTTTTTTTTAAGACAGGGTTTCTCTGTAGCTTTGGAGACAATTTTTATTTTTAAAGATTTATTTATTTTATGCATATGTGTGCTTTGCCTGCATGAATGTCTGTGTACCATGTGTGTGTGTGGTGCCTGTAGAGGCTAGAAGAAGGCGTTGGATCCCTTGGAACCGCAATTACAATTGATTGCGAGCGGCTCTGTGGGTGCTGGAGATCAAACCTGGGTCCTCTGGAAGAGCATCCAGGGCTCTTAGCTACTGAACCATTTCTCCAGATCCTAAATCTGGTTTTAAAAACAGCCATTGGACACCGATGCTTAAACATCTTTGCACTAACTTCTGTACAAAATGGTCATTAAAAAAAGCCTCTGTACTTTGAAATCTTTTATACTTTTATAAAATTTATGTCTTTAATCTCTATAAGCTAAGTCAGATATTGAATCCTTTAATATTACTATATTCAATTATTAAGGATTATGGAAGTCATCTCTGGGCATTCTAAAAGATGTCATCCTTTTATCTATAAAGTCCTTTTTTTTTCCTTGAGGGGCCAGGGTGGAACCCAAGCTTTGCACATCCTTGTTAAACACACTATCCCTGAGCGACAGCCCCAGCTCTCGGTGGTGGCTTTGGAACACAAAGGCAGCATTGGCTCTCAGAACTCATTTGGTGAGTAGGAGCCCTGGGTTAGCATTCCTCCTACCCAGGACAGACATGCCTCACGCACCATAACCTTGACCTCCATAGACTGGCGTAGTCACAGCCAAGATGCCTCCGGCAGACCTGGCATTTCAGAGACTTCAAGTCACCCAAGCTGGAAAAGAAAACTGGCTGGGACCCCCGCCAGATGGGACAGGCCAGAGAGGGCAGGCAGGGTTGGGGGGAGGCTTCCCTGTAGGGACATCTGGATATAGTCAAGTCACCAACCACGGTTAGAAAATAACGGTAGGCAAAGAGAAACTCACCCTTTTTAAAGGGTCATACCAGCATTTTTTTTACTGACATTTTACTTTTCCTGGAGTTTAAATGAAATTAATACAGGAAGGGGTGGAATGGGAGGTAAGAGAAGAAACTAGAAGGCCTCCCAAGTCCTAGAACATTATTGTTCTTTCAGGGTGTGTGTGTGGGGGGGGGTCTAGAACAACCTGATAAGAAAAATAAATAAATAAAAACAAAGAAAACCTCTTCTTTCTTAGAAGAAAAACCAAACTTGGCATTGACCAATACTAGAGATTCTGGTATAAAGTGAAAATCACGGTAGAATTGAGACAGAAATGAAAAGAAATAAAGACATATAGGGCTTCGTTCCCTGAACGTGCTGCCCTTGATGCTCCATTTCTTTTTTTCTTTTTTTAAAGATTTATTTATTTATTATGTATACAGTACAGTGTTCTGCCTGCATGTGTGCCTATACACCAGAAGAGGGCACCAGATATCATTATAGATGGTTGTGGGCCACCATGTGGTTGCTGGGGATTGAACTCAGAACCTCTGAAAGAGCAGCCAGTGCTCTTAACCTCTGAGCCATCTCTCCAGTCCCCAATGCTCCATTTCTGACCCCAGTGCTAAGAACAGCACGGTTTTAACTATGAACTTGAATTTGGACCCCCAATGATGACCTCAGTGTTTGTCCTATTTTATTGCCACCTTCGCCCATGTGCCCTGCGTGTCAGACCTGTGCTCTCAGGACAGAGGATGGGACTTTTGGGGGTACTGTCCACCAACAGGATTCCCATGACAAGAACCATCATCAGAGATCTGATGTTCTTTAACGTTTGTGAGTCTAGACTGGCCTATATGGGTACTAGGGTGGAGCCAGGCCGTGGGGGACAGTATAGGCTGCTGTTGCAGCAAACACCAGCGCCAAGTATACCACGTGGGCTCCCCACACGCATGATGAAGAGGACAGGATACAAGTGACCTGGAACAGATTATTAATCTCAGGCAGCAGGGGAGGACGCCGGGCAGGTAACAACGGGAAGACCCCAGACTCAGGGACCAACAACAGAGGTGAATGACAGCCACAGAGAAAAATAGCTAGGGTGCCTGGTGCCTACGAGCCAGATGAGAAGTCTCTGTGAGTTCTGGGGAAGGCTGGTTCTGCTTGGACACCTTGTTCCGGACAGAAGTAGCCAGGGAACTCAGGGAAAGGTCTGTAGCACAAGGGGAAGTATGGACAGAGGAGGCTGGGAACTCCACCCAGTTGGTCAGGGACCCTTATTCTGGGCATTCTGTGTATATTTAGTCAGCCCATTCCTCAACTGAACTTTTGAGGTTTTTTTGTTTGTTTGTTTGTTTTGTTTTGTTTTGTTTCCGAGACAGAGTTTCTTTGTAGCTTTGGAGCCTGTCCTGGAACTAGCTTTTGTAGACCAGGCTGGCCTTGAACTCACAGAGATCCGCCTGCCTCTGCCACCTGAGTGCTGGGATTAAAGGCGTGCGCCACCACTGCCCAGCACCTTCTGAGTCCTTTAGGAGACCAGGAGCAGGGCGATAGTTTGCGCCCCAGCTGAGGAAGAGCGGGCCCAGTCTCTCCACCTAGCAGAGTCTGCAGTGCTAACTGCGGGTTAGCCCACTCTCCCACCAACTTCAGATCCTTCTAGAAAACAATGCTGGGCCAGGGTCCTCAGGCTGCAGCAGCTCCACCTCAGTCTCCATGCTCAGTGCTCAGTGCTGGGCTGGGGCAGAACTCCAGACACTGTCTGATATTACATGCTACACACTGCGGTCCATGCTGGTGCCCTTGGTGGACCTGTCTCACTCAGCACTGTCCTTCCCTCCCTGTCCCCCTGTTTCTAGGGACGCTGAGCTGATCCGGAAAGAGAATGAGAGAAGCATAAGAAACGCTGGCCTTTCGCTCCTCTGCCTATCACCACCCTTTATACCAAACACCTTGAGGTTCCGCCATCTCCGTGCTCACAGCTGACATCCTTCTGGGGCCAGACACTCATGAATCAGAACCCTTTATCTAATGACAGGGTGACAGTGCAGAAAGGCAGTGGCCATGAGCAGGTGGTTCTGGGGCTCTCGGGGACCCACATCCAAGGTTCACATTGATAGAACCAAACCATAAACAGACACCCTTATGCTAGGAAGACACACTTCCTCTCACTGTCTGATGTGAAAATGCTACTCTTCCAAGGCCTCCACCCATGACAAGGACGAGACCAGCGGCTTGGGCAGGGAGCTACAGGAGGGCCAGGAGAAAGGATTCTAACAGACATTTCTTCAAATGTTTATGATCAAAGTCCTCCTTCAGGCTTTAAATACCTAGATTCCGCAAGGCTATTTTTAACAGGATGATGCCAATTTTGAATTGTCATTCCGCGAGCAGAGGAAGGATTCGAAGAGGCTCTGTCAGCTATGGACATTTTTAATCACAAGAAGCATCACTGCAGAGAGCCCAATTCTGCAGGGCAGAATCGGTGTTAAATGTTTAATGCTATTACTGGCACATTAGCTTTCGGTTCAGTCTAGGATAGAGCCATTTTCGCTTGCTTGAATGTGCTGTCCAGTACGTCAGGGCTCTTTATATAGTCAGTATGCAAAGCATGCACGCTCCTCCTCTTATTGAGTGGCAACCTACTTTTATCATAGAGAGAATGATCACGGAAACATTAGTTCTCATTTTGTTTTCACATAAACGGTAGCCTAATTTAATTTGCCAGAGTGGGAAGTAGAAAAAGACAGGTCTCCTGAGTAAATTGGGAACATGGGGACCTTGGGAGAGGGTTGAAGGGGAGGGGAGAGGCAGGGGAGCAGAGAAAAATGTAGAGCTCAATAAAAATCAATTAAAAAATTTAAAAAAATGATTTGCCAGAGCTAGGGTAGAGTACATCCTTAGTACACACAAAACCTTTTCCTAAGCCCAACATTTACCAACGACCCTTGGTTTCTCAACCTTAGGACCGTTCAACCAGTATGTGTGGTACTGGTTATATAATAGGTGTGGTGGGCATGGCTGGAAGGTGGAAGACCCTAGAAGTTGAGGAGCTTGGAGTTGATTTTTTGTTTGTTTGTTTGTTTTCAGGACAGGGTTTCACTATGTAGTGCTGGCTGTCCTGGAACTCACTTTGTAGACCAGGCTGACCTCCAACTCACAGAGATCCACCAGGTTCTGCCTCCCGAGTGCTGGGATTAAAGGTGTGAGCCACCACTGCCCAGCTCTGGAGTTGATTCTAAAGACTGAAGATCTTAGTCTTTGAGTTTGAAGAGCATGTCTAACTCTTAAATATCATATAATTATGATAATTAATATCTATTGGCCTGGGAAGATCAAACAGGAAGACTGAAAGCGGGAGACAAGTCCCCTATTGTAATTTGAGCTAACAGATTCAAAGCCTGAACCAAGAAAAAGGCAGTAGCGGGCTGAGGATGTAGTTCCATTGACCTAGCATGTATAAAGCTCCGGGTTTGATCTCCAGAACCACAATAACCCGTTATGGTGGGGCATGCCTATGACCCCAGCACTGGGGAGGTGAAGGCAGGAGGGTTAGAAGTTCAAGCTCATCCTTAGTTATACTGAGGTCAAAGCCAGCCTTGGATACATGAGACCCTGTCTCCCTACATCATCACCATCATTGCTTGGCCCCCCCACACAAAATAAGGAAAAACAAAACAACGTTAGGATCAGAGGGAAGTGGAGAATGGAGAGAAAGACTCGGGCAGAGCAGGATCCACAGGAACCATGGCTACCCATCATGCACTCAGCCCTCTGTGTCGTGGGTAACACTACCGGGGCTTCTCGGGGTGAGCTGTTTGGCTGTGAATTGTGTCATGATGGCAGGGCAGCGGCAAGTACAATTGCGCTGTAGTCCACTCTTACACTGTGGAAGTAACACATGCCCAGCAGTCGATGTTTAGGGAACAGAGAGAACACAATGAAACAAAGTCCTCGAACTGGGCCACTCCCAGGGTGAATGCTCTGATACACTGGCATTTGGACTTGATTTTTTTAGCCACTGAAGTTTGTTGATTTTTTTTTTAACTTGACCTTAAATACTACGTATGTGGCCTTTATAGTCTGTTTTCGTTATTTTTAATATCATTGATAGTGATCTTTATAAACACCATTTTTATTATCTAGATAGCATCTTATCAAATGATATGAACCATAACTTACTGGTGTTTTCTTTTGCCAGACACTTAGGCCATTTCTAGGGTTTTATTGTTCTAAGAGGCACCGTGGCCTGGGTGTGGTGCCCCCACGTTTGCATTCCAGTGCTATGAAGAGGAGGCAGGCCAGAGGTCATCCTCAGCCACACGGCCAGGTCGAAGGCAGCCTGGGCAACCTGAGATTCTGTTGGTTGGGTTTTGGTTTTTTGAAGTGGACAGAAAACGCTGCAAAAAACATCTTCTTGTAGACGGCAGAGGCATTGAGATGGTTTCCTTGGGAAGCAATGGACAGGAAAGGACACGTATTTCATGACCTGGAAAATTTCAGCCAATTTGTTCTCTTTCCAGGAAGGTGTAAAAATGCCTTTCCCCCATCTCCCAGTTAATACTGAAACATTTACTTTTAGAAAAATGTGATAGGATGACCCGGTAGTTTGGGCATGGACTGTAAGTCTGAGCATCATCAGATGACACTGGCTCTCCGAGTAGATGCTTTGCAATCTTATCTTTTCCCCGGCCATCCTCTCCTGACTCCCCAGGACTATTTCTGCGATGGTACTAACATGAGACCTGAATCTTTTGTCTTTTTTTTGTTGTTAATATATATCTTTTGTGTTCAGTTTTAAAAATCTGAAGCTTTCAGCTGAGCAGTGGTGGCACACACCTTTGATCCCAGCACTCCGGAGGCAGAGGCAGGCGGATCTCTGTGAGTTCAAGGCCAGCCTAGTCTACAAAGCAAGTTCTAGGATAGCCAGGGCTACACAGAAAAACTCTGTCTTGATAAACTAAAAACAAAACAAATAAAAAAAATCAGCATTTAAACAGCTAAATATATTGATCACTTTAAGATTTCTTCTCTCTTTTAAACACACAAAGTCCTTTCGTCTCAGACAATAATAAATATTTCACTAAAATATATTTTTGTCTTGTTTTGAGATGCAGTTCACACTTCCCCTTCACACTCACATTGCTGGGGATGACCTTGAACTTTGTCACCTTCTGCCTCCTGAGTGCTAGGATCACAGGTGGACTGGTTTATGCAACACTAGCGATTGAAGTCAAGGTTTCTAGTCTGCCAGACACCCGAGCAGCTAAGCTCCATTCCAGCCCTTTCTCTACGGTGTGTTTTTTAGTGAACAAACCACCCCAACCTTTCTTCTCAGCACACATTTGGTTCCACCTCACTTTCTCAGACCGTGAGGGGAGCCGGGCTGGGGAGAATAAACACACACTGAGAATAAACACACACTGAGAATAAACAGGCAGACTGACTGTGTAAGTTCTATGGGGACACGCAATGACTCGATGGATGCCACAGGTCTACTCCTAAGAGCCACCAACCCCTCTTCCTAAAAGTCCAGACTCATCCAAGGTGACCTGCCTCGGGGGAACACATAAACCCACCCTCCTTGGTTCTAGTTTTGTCTTTCCCAGTCTATCCAATAACTCAGACTGTAGCTTTTTTCTTGAAATGTTATTACACTATCTTACCCTAAAAATATAATGCAGTTTCTGAAAATCCATCTTGTTCCCCCTCACGTGCCTTACCCATAGCGATGGCGCCCCACGTCTCGGATGAGCCTCTCGGAGAGGTAGGCACCGATGCGATCCAGCTTCTCTGGAGCTGAGAGGGCATAGAAGGTCAGCTTCTCCATGTTGGTTTTCACCAGACCATCCTGTAGAAGACGGACAGCTCGACATCACCGGTATGGTGAGAAAGCGCAAGTCTGGAGCAAATATCAGTTCAACTAAGCTGAATATACAGGGTGTCTATTATGCAGGTGCTGGGCATCAGGCTCACTGAAAGGATGAAAACGGCACTTCGTCCTCCAAGCATGGGGCTGGGGAGAACCTCCTAGCGTAGAGCTTGTTGGTGAACGAGGGTCTGAGTTCAGATTCCCCAGAACCAAAGAAAAGCTGTGCACAGTCCTTGTAAACTAAAAGCTTCCTGAGAGCTGGGTGGGTGGGGGAACATGGAGCTCCCTGAGGCTCTCTGGTCCCAGTTTAACCACAACAGCAAGCTCTTGGTTCAGTGAGAGACTTGTTTCAGAAAAGCGTGGTGGAGTGTGATAAAGGTATGTGATGGCAATCTCTGGCCTCCACATATGCATGCACAGACAAGTGTACCTGCACACATATGCACACATACATGTACCACATACACACAAATATTGACAGAAGGTGGTCTATGTGTCTATGCATTAATGTGTATATACGTGTGGGTGCAGTGACACATACTGGTATGGATGAAGGATGTAGCATCACTAAAAGTAACTCAGAATTAAGGTGTCACCACCAAGACACAAAGAAGGCAATTCTGCAGCTCCTAGGGAATTCTCCAGAGGATAATGGAAATAGGAACCTCCGGCTGCCCATCCGGAGGAGGCCAGGAATTCTCAAATATCAAGGCAAATGCATCAACTCTTGACATCCTCAGACCACAATGCATAACACAGTGTGACACACAGAGTGACAGCTTGGAAGCCACACAGCTAGGTCTCCTGTGCAATGCACAGCCAGACACCTGACAGTTGCCAGAGGGAGCCGGGGAGAGACACGGGTTCCCGAGGCAAACGCTAGACAGGGGCACGTCTTCACAAGATGACAGAAAACATTTCCATCAGGAGAGTGAGCAACTGAGACAGGAGTGAGAAAGACGTGTCAACCATGCAGCAACAGCCTGACACATCCCTAGCAGCCCGACACATCCCTACCAAGCAGCCGTCTGCACAGCCAGCCTTTAAAAGAGCCAGATGTCCTCATTCTCCATGGGACAAAGGCACTCATCATTCCTAGGCTGGGGACCAGGAAGAGCCACTGCCCAAAGGCCTTCCCCAGTCAACAGTCCATCTAGCCCTTCCTGTGACCTACCTCAGGATCTTCAGGGAAGATATTGTCCACCAGCCTCTTGTACCTGGGACGAAGGGCGCCACAGCAGCCGCACACACCTGGGATGGGGAAACAAAAACAAAATCAAATCTAGGAATGAAGCCTTCTCATGAGGCTGCAGAAACCGGGAACCCAGGACCTCTGAGGAAAAAAAAAACCAGGGCTGAAGGGCCAAGGGCCTTGTTCTTCCCAGAGTGGAGGTCTCCCACTGATTCCCACAGGCCAAGACATTGGTCTTTTGCTTGTGTCTTCAGTTTAGGGACTGGGCAGAGTGGGGTGTGTAGGGTAGGAAACCAGAGCTCAGAACACTTGAAGGGTGAGACCTCATGAGTGGGTGGGAACATGTGAAAGCTGGGTGCTGCCATGCCACCACCCTACCATTTACACACACACTTGCACACACACCTACACATATGCCACCACCCTACCATTTACACACATGCACACACACACCTACACATATGCCACCACCCTACCATTTACACACACACGCACGCACACCTACACATATGCCACCACCCTACCATTTACACACACACTTGCACACATACCTACACATATGCCACCACCCTACCATTTACACACATGCACACACACACGCGCACACATGCCACCACCCTATCACTGACACACACACACATACACACACACACACCATGAATTTCTGGGATCAGACTATAAAATCTACCCCCGCAGCCCATGAGTTTTGAGTGTCCTGGGAAGATGAAGACCACGTGGGGGGTGACTGCTCCTCCTGCCCTCACTGGCTCCCAACTCCCTATTTCCTGAGCCTCATTCTCCTCCAGGGTCGGTTCCTGTACCCTCCCTCTGCAGAACAGTCATGACGCGATGATAAATGGATAGGATTATTAACTACTAACAGACAGGAATTTCTAAAGCTTTTGTTTGTGGTATTTGAAAGTGCACAGAAGAGCTGGTCTGCTTCTCCTTGCCAGCCCTTCCCTGGTCCCCTGGCCAAATGGAAAAACTAAGAACAATGTGGCAGGGCTTTACAAAGTGAAGTTTATTCCACCGAGAAGCCCAAATGACCCTGTTCAGGATATGTCACACTGGGAAAGCAGATGGTGTCCAGAAATCAACAATAAAACAACCTAATGGATCAAGGAAGTGGAAACATCTAGAAACTGTCCTCTTTAGCCTTCTTCCAGGCAGGACCATCCTCTGCTGCATCCCAGATCCTTTGTGCCGAGAGTTGGGGGAAGGTAGAAAGTGGAGGGGTAGAGGTAGCACAGAGGAGCCCATGGGGGCTTGGCAAAGTCCATCCTGCAAAGAAAATTAATGCCCCCTCCACCTGCCAATTATAGATGAGCTGTGTTTGCACACACACGCCTTCTACTTGAAATGCAGATGTTTGCTGGGAAGATTAGGGGTCACTGAGAGAAGACTGAATTGCTGCCATGGGAATTCCGCCGCCGCACAAAGCACTCCGCAAGGGCCTGTGGGAGAAGCAGTGAGGGAGCTCCGGCTGCGAAGTCTGGTTGGCATCCAGCCAGGAGGAGGAGACAGCCATGGTTTGGGCTTCAGACTTCATGATTTTGGTTCGTAGGGATGGATGTGAACTTGAAGAAGTTCAAGGCAGTCAGGGCCAGAGTGGCAGGGAACCGCTGTGTGAGTCCCACCCATATCCCACAAGGAAGCCTTGTGACTCCCCCACTACCCCAGACTCTTCTAGTCAAACGTTTCCTGGGTTTGCCTTGGCTTCTCCTCCTTGCTCCTTCCTAGGCGAAAGCATTTAGGGCCACGTCCTGTTGGCACCCAGGATTATTTATGATGGGACATCTCCTAAGGGGATACATTTCCTCTCAGGGTCTCAAAGCCCAGGGTTTAAGCCTGTAGGCTATACTGTTATCTGTCTGGCCCAGCTTTCTGGACACTTTCTCCAAGTGCCCAGCTAGAACATATGGCAGCTTGTTAAATCTCTAGAACAATTCCATAGGGTGAATGTGTATTATATTTATCCCTGCTTTACAAATAAGTAAACTGAGTCATGAAGAGGTTAAATGACCTGCCTGGAGCTGCACAGTGGTAATACATGGCCAACCAGGATTTAGTCCCCCAAAATCTAACTTCAGAGACCAAGCACATAACCACTGTACCGGTGCTGAGTGGGTTACAAAGTTAGCAAGCTAGGAAAACTCAAAGCCCTGGTGCAACAGGAGGATGCAAAGAGATAGGGCAGGAGAATGCACATGAGCATGGGATGCCCGAGATGCCACATTCCCACCCATGGCTAGGCAATACTGATGCTCCAGGTACTGGCGTCTCTTGGAGTCTGCAAATCAGCACAGCCTGGTGGCTAAGTAATTTAGGCTCAAGAGAGGCCTGGGTTGAAACCCCAGTTCTTCTGGTTACTTACTGTATGACCTTGAGTAATTCAACCCAGATCCACAATTCCTCATAGATACATGGTAATGTTCCCACTTAGGGGACCTAAGAGATATTGCATCTTTCTTTTTTTAACATCCTAGAAGAAAAGACAAGACACAAAGACCAGGCAGGACCAGGCTGAGGATGGCTGTGCACAGCCTAACAGCTTTGAGACACCCGAGTAACCACTCTGATGTGAGGCACAGGATGGCACAGGGATGTCTGCCAGGGAGCTGTGTGGATGGGCCACCCAAGACTGCTGATGAAGGTCAGACAGAGCCCAACAAGATGTGAATACCTCCTAGAAGGAAGAGGGTAAGGTGAGAATGTGGGGTTCGCATGTACAAACAAGAAACCCAGAGCACAGGCTAAGACTGAAGTCCGGGGGTCATGTGCCTGTGTGGAGTCACTGAAGCTGCATGGTGACACACTGGGACACCACAGGAGATGGGTGGGGTGGGAGAAACAACTGCTGGGGGTGGGTGGGGACGGAGAATAGACACACATAGCCTGTGATATCCACCAGTCTTCCACAAAGCATGTCACCTTCATTCCCTCGTTATGTCTCTGTCTCTTTCTTAGGGTCCTCCAAACCTAGACGCCGGAGCCTTTGGGCGGCTAACACTGGTCTCCGATCTTATGAACAGCCCCTGAACACTAAATTCCCATCTCGGAGATCTAATTAACCAATTCACAAGCTGCTGGTGTCTGAGAACGTACAAGTTTTTGGTTTTGTTTTGTTTTAAAGCCCGACAGGCAAAGGGAATGATCCCTCACTGTAGACCCTCCTAGACATTTGGGTGTTGGGGTGTTTATGAGAAAACTGGCTCACAGGCGTCTGAAACCTGTTGGGTGCTGGAGTTTTGTTTGTTCTTCAACCTTTACAGGGTTTAAAATAAGGTAGAGCTGTGAAACGAACACCCTGGTGTAAGAGGGAAGAAAAGCTCAGAAACAAAACAGTAGTTTTGTCAGAAGTAGGTTCACCAAGCCGGGCGGCGGTGGCACAGAACGTAATCCCCGCACTCGGGAGGCAGAAGCAGGCAGAGCTCTGTGAGTTCGAGGCCAGCCTCGTCTACAGAGCAAGTTCCAGAGCAGGCACCAAATCTACAGAGAAACCCTGTCTCGAGAAAAAAAAGTAGTTTGTCACACAGTAAGTATAAAGCTGTGTCCTATAGAGGAGTCGGCAGGACACTCAGCCCAGGGCTGGGCTGCACGGGCTTCTTGTCTGTTTGCTTTTAGAGACTGAACAATCATAATTACATAGCTAGAGGTTGTTTTTTTTTTTTTTTTTTTTTTTTTCTGGAATCTCAGCCATAGGACAGTAGGCGCTATATAGCATCTGCACTTCCTGGGCAACCTGGAGATAAGGTGAGGGTGGGGCGGGGCCGGTTCAGAGCCAAAGCAGGTAAGGGAGGTGCTGGGCAACTCACAAGCCTCTCCCTGAGAGTCCTACCCAACTCACAAGCAAACAAAGCAATACGATGCAACTGAAAACAGCTCATTGGAACGAGAATTCAATAGGCTTGTCTAGTGTTTCTTTAATCTTGCTCCTGAGAGCACTGATTCTTGATGTTAGCACACGGAAGCGGGTGGAGATTAGCTCGAAGCCACTTGCCTATATTGTACCTTTTAATTCTTGTCCATTTTATTTCAAGGAGAGAACTGCCCTCCACCAGGGTCATCTCTCACTCTCTGGAGATTGTACCAGGTGGATGCAATCTCCAGGCACCAAAGGCAACTTTCTAAATACTCTTCTTGTCACTAAGACCTCACTTGCTTAAATTTTTTATACCTATTTTAAGGGAAATGAAGAAAAGTGGCCTGGCCAACTTCCTGTTATATATGTGTATATTTATTTGTGCATACACACACACACACACACACACACACACACAGGAAGATACAGACACAGTATCTTTGGATACTCAAAAATCAAATGATTAACAGACTTTAACAGACTGTCTAGTTACAAGGTTGCAGGGATACCCAACAACTTGAAAGCTAAGTATGGTCAGACTGCCCTGGTCCCCTCTCCTCCTTCTTCCCTAGGACTCATCAGCCCTGATGCAAGGACATCTTTCAGGACATTGGCGTTGAAGATCCCCTCTTAGAGAATATTCTCCCAACTATTTTTTGGGGTGAGGGAAGCTTTGTTAACTTATCAAGGAGGTTTGCCCACAATTAGCCTAACTGGGGGAACTTCCCTGGGCCCTGTTCCCCTTTTATTTTCTGCACCAATTCATCCATTTTCACAGCATGCTCCCAAATGATTCCCTCCATCCGTGTCCACATTATGTTCCCTGCAAGTCAGCTTGTCAAGGCAGGGGCAGTCTCTGCTCCAGCCCAGGACCAGGACAGGTGAAGGTGGTTGGAGGTTCAGGTACATACTTTCTGAATGAAGCAATGATTGTGACTCAGGAGAAGCCAATGGGGTTAAATTGAAGCCAACAGGAACCCATTATAAGGCACTCAGCAACAGTTCCATAAATGCCTGCCTTGGCCGTGGAGGATCTTGGGAAGGATCTTGGCCTTGAATCCTACAGGGTTGCCAATGCCTCCAGAATTCTGGTCCAGATCACAGCTCAGGGCTCTGAGGTCCTATCTTCTACAGGACAGGGTCTTTGAAGTAGGCATGCTGGAAATGGGTAGCCAGAGGTCAGAGAGTTCTCCTGCCTGCCCATGCCACATACCCTGGCCTTCTCCTACCTTCTGGCCTCTGAGTGGCTCAAGTGCCCCCATCAGACGATGCTTTCCCACTGAGGAAGGACAGGGGTTTTAAATGCTCCTCAGGGACTGACGGGCAGCCATGGTGAGAGCACTGACCGTCACTGGTTGTTCTGGATCTGATGGCAAAGAAGTCCAGCTGCTGGCAACCTCATCTGGCCTGCCGGCATTGTCAGCCTTGCCAGCTCCTGCCCGCTGCAGCTTTTTCTCCTGGGCTCCGCCTACTCCCATCCTGGGTTCTTGACCAATCTGTTCTTTTGGACAGAGCTGCCTGTGCCAAGTGGAAGATGGAATCGAAATCCCTAAAACTAAACATGACAAACTTTTCAAAATCTAGGCCTCCCCGGGTGACTCCCTCCTCTCAGCCCATAGGAGCTGTAGTCCAGGACCCAAGAGTCCATCCCGTCTGTATTCCTCGCCCTCCTGCCTTGCCGCCTCTGGCTCCCTCACGCTCATCTCTAATATCCAACAGACCCCAGGGTTTACCACTTGCCGTGGGCTAAGCCCTAGCCAAGAACTTTGTAAGTATTTCACGTAGAACCTGTCATGACCCAGTAAGACAGAGGGAGGATCCAAGAGATGATCCTGTCCAGGATCTCACAGCATATGTCTTTTTACCAGGAGGCTCCCTAACTCTCTCATTACTATAATTAAGATGCATCTTCAGCCACCGCCCTCCCCGCAAGGCTCGTTCTGTATTGTCACTTGATTAGAAACCTCCTGGATGCTTGACATTGTCCCATCAGTCTGGCCATCAGCTGTTCTTCTTGCTTTCATCCATTTCTGATGTAGCGTTAAGGTGACTCTGGCTTAGTTTGCTTCCCAGCAGAAGAGTTAGGGTGGCTCCATTTCTGCACCGAAATTTCAACTCCAGCACTTAGCATTGAACCAGGGAAGCCCACTCCAGGCGGAGGGCATCCTGCCCTTCAGCTATCCTCCAATGTAGTTGATTTTTATGCTCTCTGCCTCAAAGGCTCAGGACCATGGCAGAGAACAGACTGCATCATAGAAAGTCCTGACAGGAACAGGGGTGGAGCATGCTGCAAACGAGCTGACAGGAACACTGGGTACGAGCTAGGGTAGGAGGGTAACCAGCAGCACAAAACACCCTGACTCAGGGCCCGGACCTCTCTAGTTGCCTCCATCCCTAATGCCTCTGCCAGCATCCATCCGTCTCCTCCGCCAGCTGGAATCTGTGCCTGTGCACACTTTGCACTGAGCCACACAGGTAGAGCCGGGCCGTTCAGGCTGTTATTTCAGTGACTCATCTTTTCTTCCTCTAGAACAACTGTAAGTTGCCCAGGTCTTGTGTCTTGCAACCCTGACCTCTGTACAGTACTCTGAGCACAGCATGCCGGGAGGAAGGCTGACATGCCTGTGACTTCACCTGCCTTTGATCAGCGTGAGACCCAGGGAAGTCCTTCCTTTCCTCTTGGCTCTCGTTTTCTGTCCTAAAAACATGAGCTCCATTATCCCCATTCACACTCACACACACACACACACACACACACACACACACACAACCTTTATGCTCAAAATAGCCCATATTTATTTTCTTCTATAATCTTCCTATAAAAACAAGGGCTAGACTTGGTCATCCCTACCAAAATAAATGGAATTAAAAAAAAAAACCAGCAAAACAATTCACAATAAAGTCTAAGCCAGGGCTAATGGCACAGACAGCCCTTTCAGATGAATTGGAGGAAATGGGACAAAGTTCAGAGAGAAAGGCGGGTCACCCCCATGTGGTACATCCCATGAGGACCCAGCTTGTGTTCCGTGAACACTGATTAGACTCCAGCAGCTGTGCAGCACTTGCTGGGCCGTGTGGCCAGGAGAAGGAAGTTAAATATAAACACAGGCAGTCACCAGGGGCCCCATCCTTTAGTTGGAGACGTGAGACCCCCACAGAGTTGTTGGTGGGTCCCAATGAGTCCAAGAGTCTGTCAGACTGAAGATATCTCTGAGCTGAATGAATGCAGAAACCCACCCAGCGAGGCAAGATTTGAATTGGGTCCTTAGAGAGACAGCATACGATAAGAACTCAAGCCACTGATTGGGGGCGGGGGCAACAAACTTACCTAAGCCTATTCTTCCTTTCCCTCGCTTCGAATCTAAAAAGACATGATGCTCTTAGGGACACATTTATAAAGAACCAACAATGAATGAAAACCCTGTGATCGCATTATCTGGAGATAATGACTGACATGGTGGGGCTTTTGTTCTAGGTTTGTTTCTGTGTTTTCACTATGTTAAAAAGACATGACATTCGGGTCCCACGGGCTGTAACTGCCAAAGCTTACTTTCTTATTGTATCAGGAATACTGTGACCTTCTCGCTAGATATTATTTTTTTGCTCAAACTTAAATGACTGCTTATTATTCCATCTTTTGACCAGATGCTGATTTATTAGATCATTCCCTGTTGTTCCTGATGTCTCATTACTCAGAGCGAGGCGGCCATTTGCCCTGGGTAATTAAAGCCAGGGAGCCACACAGGCAGAGCCCGGGTCTGCTCGGTTGGTGTTAAGGACACTGATGGCACCATGTGGCTGCAGGACGGGTGTACGGTTGGGAGGCACAAGGGTGGGCACCAGCACCTGTCTCTCACCCAGGGAAGATTCTGGATGGAGAACAAGAGAAGATGCAGGTGAAAAGAATTCGGGGAAGGAACTGGTTTCTAGACAGAGCTCCCTGAAAAAGGGATTCTGCAGCAGCTGAATGCTCCCCAGGGAGGCAGCAGATGCTGGCAGGAGCTGGCAGGAGCAGGCTGACCTTTCACGCACCAGAGCCTCCAAGATGCTCACCGCTTCCCAGCCAATCTTGGTTAATCTGATTGCCGCCTTAATTGAGACTGGGAATCTTAAAAGAAACGTGTCTGATTGATTTCATGTCAGGATTTCAGTTCCTTACTACCTGTGAGCTTCCCCTGAGGGTTTTAGCACCACTTTCCAAATAGATAACAAATAAAACCAAACGGAATCTCTTCCAATTGTCTGACCCTTGGGACCACAGTCGGTAGGAAACGTTTGTCTCAACCATTTCCACAGGGCCTGATAGACTGGTTTTCGAAGCCCTGCCCAGCTCTGATGGCTGTACAAACCGAAGCAAGGTATCTAAGCCTTTGTGTGCCTTGGCCTATGCATCTGTGGAATTGGACCCAGGATGTCTGCTTCTCAGGGCTGTAGCAGAGACTAACATGGAACAAGTGACGCCATTAGCATAGTTCCTGCTACGAGATAAACACTCAGTCACTATCAGCCATCACCACCACCACCAAATAGTACTGCGACAACTGATTATTATTATTATTTAGCTTTTTGTTGTTTGTTTGTTTTTTAAAACAGGGTTTCTGTGTAGCCCTGGCTGTCCTGGAACTTGCTTTGTAGATCAGGCTGACCTTGAACTCAGAGATCCCACTTGCCTCTGCCTCTTGGGTGCTGGGATTAAAGGTGTGTCCTGCCACTTCCCTTCTTAGATTTATTATTTTATGTGTATGAGTGTTTTGCCTGTATGTACATATGTGTATTGCTGTATCTGGTGCTTGCAGAGGCCAGAAGAGGGCATTGAATCCCCAGGAATTGGAATTACAGAAGGTTACGAACTACAATGTGGATGCTGAGGACCAAACCTGGGTCCTCTGGAAGAGTAAGTGCGCTTAATCCCTGACCGGGTCACCCCTCCGTTGTCGTTGTCGTCATCATCATCATCACCACCATCATCACCACCACCACCACCACCACCACCATCATCATCATCACCATCACCATCATCATCATCATCATCATCACCATCACCATCACCATCATCATCATCACCATCATCATCATCACCATCATCATCATCATCACCACCACCATCATCATCACCATCATCATCATCATCACCATCATCACCACCACCAGCAGCAGAGTCAGCACCAGCAGCAGCATGCACCAGTCAGCATGCACCAGCACCACCACAAGCAGCATCGCAGCAGTCAGCACCACCCCCAGCACACATCAGCACCAGCAGCATCACCACCACCACCATCATCACCACCACCACCACCATCATCATCATCATCATCATCACCACCACCACCATCATCACCACCACCACCACCATCATCATCATCATCATCACCATCATCACCACCACCACCACCACCATCATCATCACCATCACCATCATCATCATCACCACCACCATCATCATCACCACCACCACCATCATCACCATCATCACCATCACCATCACCATCTTCATCTTCATCATCGCCATCATAGGCAGAGGCTCTAACCCAGGCTGGCCTTGAACTCCCCAAGTAGCTGAGGAAGGCTTTGAATTTCTGGTCCTACCTCCACTTCCCAAGAGCTTGGGTTACAGGCATGCACAGCTCTGCAAGGCTGATGGTTTACGCAGTGCTGGATATGAGTGGGTTATGGATGTATGACATGGGATCCATGCATGCTAGACCAGCACGCTACCAACTTAGTTACATTCTCAGTTTCAAGTAAATATTATTAACGTTTCTACGGTTGGGGAGAGGTCACAGTCACTAGCGTGTTCCACATGTACTGATTTGGATCCACAGTAATGACTCAAAAGCTGAGCGTGGTACTCTGTGTCTGTAACCCGAATAGAAGGGGCAGAAACAGCCATAACCCTGGGGCTTGCTGCCCACGCCAGCCTCGTCAACTGGTGAGTTCCAGGTTCAGTGAGAGACCCTGCACCAGACAACAAACCCAGCAGCAACCTTTGGCCTCCACCTACACATATGCATGCACACATGCATACACAGATGCCAACACACACACACACACACACACACACACACACACACACACAATGTCTTTCCAAACTTATCAGAAAGGTGTCAGAATAGAAGCAATTGAAATAACAGAAAATAATTGGCCACTACAGCTTTCTATCTTTACCTTAATTTTTTTAATATGTAAAGATGTATGTATTCTATGTGTATGAATGTTTTGCTTACACATATGTATGTGTACCACAAGTGTGCCTAGTGCTTATGGATGTCACAAGAAGGCAAAGAATCCCTTGAAACTGGATTTAGGTTGGTTGTGAGTTACCATGTGGGTGTTGGGAACAACCCAGGTCTTCTGAATGAGTAATCACTGAACCTGCAACTCTATGTTGTATGGTTGGCCCGTGTCTTTATTACGGTTCTATTGCTGTGATGAGACACCAGGACAGAAAAATGAGTTGGGGAGGAAAGGGTTTATTTGGTTTACACTTCCATATCACTGATGGTCATCGAAGGAAATCAGGGCAGAAACTCAAACAGGTGGAAACCTGGAGGCAGGAGCTGATGCAGAGCCCATGGAGGGATGTAAACGGAGACTTCTCGCTTGTTGCCTGGCTGCTCAGACCCAAATAATCACACAGAAACCATATTAATTACAACACTGTTTGGCCAATATCTTAGGAACATTTCTAAACAACTCTTACATCTTAAATTAACCCATTTTTATTAATTTGTGTATCGCCACGAGGCTGTGACCTGCCCCGGATTAGGTTCTGGCATTCTGGTGTCTTTCTCCTTTGGCAGCTACAAGGCGTCTCTCTGACTCCACCTACTCTCTCTATATATCTCTGTTCAGAGTTCCTGCCTGGCTTTACTCTGCCAAGCCATTGGCCTAAACAGATTCTTTATTAACCAATGGTGATAAAACATATTCACAGTATACAGAGGGGAATCCCACATCAGAGGGGTGCTGCTTACTGGCTTGCTCCCCGTGGCTTTCTCAGTCTGCTTTCTTCTATAGCTCAGGACCACAGTCCCAGAGATGTCACCACCCACAATGGGCTGGGCCCTCCATGCCTTATAGGCTTGCCTACAGCCCAATTTTAGGGACACCATTTCTTAATTGGCATTCCCTTCTCTGAGATGACTTCAACCTGTATCAAGCTGACATAAAATGAGCCAGCAAGAGTATGAAGCACAAACAACCATTAAGAAAGCCCATCTTGGGCTGGAGAGATGGCTCAGAGATTAAGAGCACTGACTACTACTCTTCCAGAGGTCCTGAGTTCAATTCCCAGCAACCACATGGTGGCTCAAAACCACCTGTAATGAGATCTGGTGCCCTCTTCTGGCCTACAGGCAGGATACTGTATGTATGTATGTATGTATGTATGTATGTATGTATGTATGTATGTATAAACAAACAAACAAATAAATAAATAAATAGAAATCCCATCTTAAACCCAGGTGATGCTCATGTTCCCTGATGCCCAAGGGCAAAGCTCCGAGTACAAACAACAAAAGGGGTGCCAACCACCATCAGCAGTAGCGACCAGCATGGTTTGAGCTCACCTGCGCTGGCCACTCTGCTCCCTTTCTGTGAATCTCTACACAGTCTCTGAGGTTGGTAAAATTGTCCTTGTATTTCAGATGGTGGTGAACCCAGGCTCTTCTCCAACATGCTGACTTGTAGAGATTGAGGTCTCTACTGCAAATACCTCATATTGTTGCTAGATTAAAAAAATAGAAATGTGAATATATTCAAAAGGAGTATGAAACACATTAAAGTTAGTTCACACGCATGCATAGCCCGGGTTGCTGAGGAGACCGGAGCTGGGGTGGGAAAAGTGTTGGGGAAGTTCACTGTACTGTGAGAAAAGGCAGAGGAGAAGCGCACGTCCCTGGTGCACTTAGTTCTCATTCTGTGCATGCCTCTGTGTCCGTGTCCCCACTGGCATGCAGCTGGACGTGAGTACAGGTGTCCATAGAGGCCAGCAGAGGGCACAGGGGCTTTCGGAGATGGAGTGACAGGATGCTGTGAGCCACCTGACTGGGAACTGAACTCGGGTCCTCTGCAGGAGCAGAGTGAACGCACACTCCTAACTGCTGAGCTGTATCTTCAGCCCCTGAGGGTGTATTACTCTATGTGCCTACCTTGAACATTTTACATTAAAACCCCAAATTCTCATGAGGTTTTATTGCCACTCTTCACATGGAAAACCAGAAGGGTGTTTTTTTTTTTTTTTTTTTTTTTTTTTTTTTTTTTTTTTTTTTTTCCCGAGACAGGATTTCTCTGTAGCTTTGGAGCCTGTCCTGGAACTAGCTCTTGTAGACCAGGCTGGTCTCGAATTCACAAAGATCCACCTGCCTCTGCTTCCTGAGTGCTGGGATTAACAGAAGGGTTAATTTATTGGCCGAAGATCTCACAAGCAAGGAAAGGGATCAAGATAGCTCTCAAACTTCAGAGCAATTGTTCATAGGAAGATCTGAAGTGAGAAAGAATATGTCATGCAGGTATGGAGAAAGTGTGTTCAAGTAGAAAAAAGACAAATTCTGGGATGGAATGCTTTTTTAAAAGTTGTTCACAGGCCGGGCGGCGGTGGCGCACGCCTTTAATCCCAGCACTCGGGAGGCAGAGGCAGGCGGATCTCTGTGAGTTCGAGACCAGCCTGGTCTACAAGAGCTAGTTCCAGGACAGGCTCCAAAGCTACAGAGAAACCCTGTCTCGAAAAACCAAAAAAGTTGTTCACAGCCAGGCAGTGGTGACATACGCCTTTAACCTAGCACTCAGGAGGCAGAGGCAGGTGGATTTCTGTGAGTTCTAGGACAGCCAGGACTGTTACACAGAGAAACCCTGTCTCGAAAAACAAAACAACAATAATAAAAAGTTGTCCACAGAACTAGTGAGATGGCTCTGTGGGTAAAGGCACTTGCCACCAAGCCTGGTGACGAGTTTGCTCCCCAGAACCCACAAGGTGGAAGGAAAGAAGCAGCTCCCACAGGTTGTTCTCCAATTGCACTACAATTTGTATGTAGTATGCTTGCACCCATCAAGACTCCCACACACCCAGTAAATAAACGTAAACAGTAAAATAAGATATAAAGTTATTAATAAGTGAGGAAACTGAAATCACTTTTGCGGACGGAACCAATGGTCAATGTCAAGTTCCTTATACTGAACCCTATCAACCCATAATATCAACACTGGTGGATGCTGTGTGAAGGGTACATGGGACTTCTCTGTATGTTTCTTTACAGCTACCTAGCAATCTATATTTCCTAATAAATTTTAAAGTTTAATGTGATAAAGGTAAAGAGGACTCACCAGACTAGGCTAGAACTGTGCGGCACAGCTGCCTCATTCGAGCCCTTAGCAGGCTTCCTCGTCCCCAGGAGGCGCACAGCGTAACTCCCACAATTAAGTTCCAAACACGTGGCCTGCTTCCCATTTTATATGCATCCCCCCTGTCAAGTAGCATTTTGAATGGGTGTTTCAAACTCCAGGGAGACCCACAAGAATTACTGCATCTTTTCCAAATTCTTTGACATTTACCTTACTTACATCTTCACGCAAAGGCATGAAAAAAATAATGTTGGAAAGAATGTATGCCTGTTACAATGTTCCCATTTATTTATTTATTTATTTATTTATTTATTTATTATTCATTTTATATTTTTGAGACAGGGTTTCTCTGTGTAACCCTGACTATCCTGGAACTAGCTGTTCCAGGTTGGTCTCAAACTCACAGAGAATCTATTGTCGCTGCCTTCCGAGCGCTGGGATTAAAGGCGTGCGCCACCTCCAATCAGCATTTTTCTAGAGTATTCCCTGAGGATGAATTTCTAGAGTCCAAAGGTACATGCAGAAGTAAGACTCAAGCATCTGAACTGTATGTTCAGGAGCAGGATGGGTCCCCACAGGAACAGGTGAGGACTGCAGACTGGGGGCGCTTTGTTTGCTGGGGTAACGAGGGAGAGGAAGGCAGCCTGGGGTCCAGCGTGTGTGTGTGGCGGGGGGAGTGACTTCTAGGCTCTCAGAAGAGAAACCAGACTATGGATTCGAGTGTAGAGTGAACAGAAGGGAGGCTGTTACAAGGAGCCGGAGCCAGGGTGGAAGGCTGGAAGAAAGCAATGGGGAGCCCAGGACGAAACCCTGACTAACAGCATAGAGAGGGAGATGCCAAAGGATTGGGGCTACCGACCAAAATGGTGACTCTCTATTTCCATGGATGCATTGGAAGCTACCCTGGTCCTGAGAGCTGGGTTAGAACACATCCCACCCATGCGGGAATGACAATATGTATCTTTAAAAATCGAGTGTGTTTAAACTTTTTCAATTTATTTTATTTATTTCTAGCATGCATGGGAGCAGGGGCGTGCATGTGGAGGACAGAGCAACCGTGGGAGTCAGTCCTCTCCTTCCACCATGTGAGTCCCAGGGATCGAACCAAGGTCACCAAGCTCACACAGCACTGAGCCATCTCGACAGCCCAGAACGACAATGTTGATACTCTCATATCAACAGAGTGCCTCGCGAGGTTTGAGAAACAGGCATGAGACGCAAGGCAAGTTGGGTTCAGAAAATTACCACATAGCCTTCAGGGAAAACAATAGAGAGAGGCTTCCAACACTGGTAATCCATTTTGCTGGTCCCCCCAAACATAGGCACAGGACATGCTTTCACCGTGATGTCTGCCAACAAAGGCATCCCAGTGAAACTCGGCCACATGGCTGAAATGTGTTTGAATAAATAATTTAAGTGCAAACTTCACTGGCATTATTTTGAAGACAAGGAGATACCATGGAAAAATTCCTAGGGCTTGGGGGATGTTTAATAAAAAACACATACAATAGTCCCTGGGTGTCTGCAGTTTCTGAGGTTTGTTATCCATCTTGGTGCGAAGACATTAAAAGGAAAACTGCAGAAGTACGTAAAACTCTGAAGTTCTAAGTAGCTTGCTATTCCGAGTGGCATAATGAAATCTCATGGGGGGGTCTCCCTCCACCCAGGCCAGGATGTGGATGACCTCTTTGCCAGCGAATCCACACAGTGTATGCTATCCTCCAGATACCCACACAGCAGACATCCTGATTGTCAGGCTGACTACTGCAATACTGCAATGCCTGTGCTCGACTAAACCTTTTTACTTGATAATGGACCCAAAGTGCAAAGGTAGCAAATGCTGGCAACTCACACAGTATATGATATAGTTGTTCTGTTTAATTGTTGTCATTAATCGCTCACTGTACTTAGTTTATAAACTAAATGTATCCAAGGTATGTATTATAGGAATAAGACACAGGCTACTTAAGATTCCATACCATCAAAAAACAAAACAAAACAAAACCCAAACATTTAGCTATGGTGCACGTTTTTAATCCCAGGACTTGGGAGGCAGAGGCAGGTGGATTTCAGTGAGTTCAAGGCCAGCCTGGTCTACAGAGTGAGCTCCAGGACAGTCAGAACTGCTACACAGAGAAACCCTGTCTTGAAAAACAAAGCAAACAAAACAAACAAGCAAACAAAAAGATTCAGTACCATCTATTGCTTCAGGTATCCAGTGGGGTGGTGTGTGGGGTAAGGGGAGGGTATATGGGGTTGTGCATCCTGGACACTGATGAAGTAGCACATTATAGTGGCAGAAGCACGTGGCAGAGGCTCCATGCTTCATGGCACCCAGAAGCAAGAGAGGGACTGGCATAAAGGGGCCTGGGATGATGAGGAACTTCCTCCAACTAGAGTCAACTTCCTCACTTTCCAGAACCTCTCAAAAGAGCAATAGCAGCTGGGGATTGAGCCTTTAATACATGAGTCTTCTGAAAAGGACATTTTATAGCTAAATGAGTAGCATGCTTAACTGTTATCTAATTATTAAATGAGGACAGAGGATATCCTAATGGAAAGTAGGTTGATTGCTGGAGTATCAGACTATGATGAATTTTAAGACATTGGGCATGCATTTATGTGTATTTATGTGCATATATATATATATATTACACATACATACATACATATACACACACAGACACATATATGGTACGTGTGTGAGTGCTGGTGCACGCATACCATAGAAAAAGTGTGGAGGTCAAAAGAACTCTCAGGGCTTGTCATCCACTTCATTTTGAGTCAGAGTCTCTAGTTTTTGCCACTGCACAGCTTACTTTCAGTCATGTGACCTCAGCTCTTCCAGGTGATCTACCCATTTCTGCTTCCCATCTCACTGCTCAGGCTCTGGGATTACAGAAGCATGCTATAGCAACGCTGGCTCTTTATGTGGGTTCTGGGGATCCAGAAGCAGCTCATCAGGCTTGCGTGACAAGTGCTTTACCCTCTAAGCCTTTGCTGAGCCTACGTCTCAATGTCGTGTGCACACCGTTAGAGCCTACCCACGAGAAAGAGTAGCCACCTCCATCCCTCTGCGTCCTTGTCCTGCTCACGCCTTCATTCCTTCCTTTTCTCAGGTTTGTCTCCCACTCCTGGCTGCAGGAGCCGCATTTCAAATGGCAAGGGTACCCCTATTTTCCTCGTCCATCAGAAACTCCTCCAGTGTTGAAGTGTTACCATTGAGACAGAGAGTTTTTCTAGGTAGCCCAGTCTGGTCGTGGACTTGTTGTGACATCTGAGTTGGCCTTGAACTTGCAACTCAGCGTCTCACAAACGCTGTAGGTGTAGTGTGCCACCACACCTAGCCTTCAGGTTCAATTTTTAAGACCATCAGAAGCCCTCAGTAATCAGGAGTGGTGGCGACACCTTTAATCCCAGCACTCGGGAGGCAAAGTGGGGTGGATCTGAGTTCAAGGCCTACCTGGTCTAAAGAGCGAGTTCCAAGACAGCTGGGGTTACATAGAGAAACCTTGTCTTAAAATATCCCCAAACAAAACAAAACCTGACCTGGAATCCTAGTAAGTCTATTTCAGTGTGCTTTGAAATTAGTTCGGGAGATATTGCAGGTGTGGCTCAGTGGTAGAGCACTGGGCTGACAGAAAAGGCCCTGAGTTCAGCCTCCAGCAATGAAAACAAACAGGAAAGGCAGGCCAGTAGGATTGAAAACACTGGAGAGAGTGCCCTGTGTCCCTTAGAAGCTGGTAATGACGTCTCATCTCAGTGTGATTATGCTGGCTTCCTCATCCAGCACCGAGTCTCTGTAGAGCACTCAGAGAGTGATCCTGGTTCATAGCACATGATGAATGCTTGCTTTATTCAACACCCAATACCCAGATGTTTGCAATGTGTGCCTTTAACCCCATTTTTTAAAAAAAAAATGCTTGTGCCCCAAAATGAATGTAGTGAATTAACCTGAGAAATATAACTTCAAAACAAGACCCTCATAAGCCAGGCAAAGTGGTGCACATCTGCTAACCCAGAATGCAGGCAGCTGAGGCAGGAGGATTGCCATAAGTTTGAGCCATTCTGGGCTACATGAGAAGACACTGTCTCAAACATAACACAAGGTAATAATAAGCATTCTGGATCTTCCTGGAGCCTGCACTCAGCTCAGCTTTCAGGAGTGCTGCTGTCTGTGTCTGTCACCGTGATTTGTTACTGATGTCTCAGTATTTTCAGACCTCATCTCCGTCCCTTTGATAGAACCTAGGCTTTAGCTTCTCGGCATGAGGAGTGATAAATGACTAGAGTAGGACACAGCTCCCAGCTTCCTATCATAAAATACTTGCTGGCGCTTTGGTGGTGTCTCAGACTCTCAGGGCTGACCTCACAGGGGCCCTGACCCTGTCTGGGTCGGAAATTGGGATGAGAGAACCCAAGAGACAATATGGAAACCTAGACATCCCATGACTCCATATCTATCTCAGCTCACTTGCCACAGGTCAGGAGAGGCCTTGGTGGCTTTGTTTGGAAACTGCTCCTCCTCAGGAGAGGACTAGGTTACCTAAGCAGGGAATGTCCACGCGGCAGCCGAAAAAAGGACATGGAACTGAATGTTGCCTCTGACCGCTCTGTAAACACTCTGGTAATTTAAAGGAGAGCTGCAGGATAGACACCACTGGTGTGCAACAAACCTGGCATGTGTGCAAATATGAGTGTGTAAAACAAGCTATAAATGCTGAAAGATCCATACGAACCCAAACCACAAGGTAATGTTGGCTACTGGCTGGAGCTAGGTGACCGACTGATGAAGGGGGAAGGGTCTTAGAGTGCACCCCATAGTACGGTAGTCACTTGCATTTTTAAGTTTTATTTTACTATTATCTGTTTATCAGATGAGATCTTGCTAAGTTTCTCAGGCTGGTCTCAAATTTTTCAACCTTCAATTCAGTTCCCTGAGTAACTGGTGGTACAGGGAGAAGGGATCTTGCTAAGCTTTGTGGTGGCACATACTTTTTATCTTAGCACTTGGGAGGCAGAGGCAGGTGGATCTCTGTGAGTTCAAGGCCGGCCTGGTCTACAGAGCTAGTTCCAGGACAGCCAGAGCTGTTAACCAGAAAAACCCTGTCTCAGAAAACAAATCAAGACTCTGCCCCTTAAGTAGATCAGTTTCATTTGTGTGTTCAATAGCCAGAGACGAACGAGACTGGAAGACCAGTTGGTACTAAACTACAGCTAGACCAGAAGAGGTCCCAGTGTGTTGTACTGCAATAGGGTAGTGACAATTAGGTGCTTATACATGTTATAAAGCCAGAGGAGGAAACAGAGGCAGGCAGATCTCTGTGAGTTCCAGGCCAGCCTCAACTATATAGTAAGTTTCAAGCCAGACAGGGCTACACAGTGAGATTATTTTTGTTTCTGCTTCCTAGTTTCTACATAAAGAAATGACAAATCCTTGGGGGTGGAGAGATTACTCAGTAATCACTCAGTAAGCACTAGCTGCTCTTGAGCAGGTCCCAAGTTTGATTCCCAGTACCCTGACTGGGTGACTTAAAACCAATAACTCCAGCCGGGCGGTGGTGGCGCACGCCTTTAATCCCAGCACTCGGGAGGCAGAGGCAGGCGGATCTCTGAGTTCGAGGCCAGCCTGGTCTACAAGAGCTAGTTCCAGGACAGGCTCTAGAAACTACAGGGAAACCCTGTCTCGAAAAACCAAAAAAAAAAAAAAAAAACCAACAAAAAAAAAAAACCAATAACTCCAGCTCCAGGGGGCTCGAAGCCCTCTTTTGGCTTTTGAGGTCACTGCATGCACATGGCGCTCATACAGACAAGCAGGCACAGGCACATATACTCATGATTTAATAAAACAAATGACAAACATTTGAACCGATAGTTTAACCAGATTTAAACATTATACAGTCTATAATGGAAATATTGTGTGGTACCCCATTTATATGTATAATCCTACGCCTTTATGTATCAATTAAAGACTAAATTTTAAAACTGTTTTAAACTACAAAAAAACCCCATAAACAAAAACAAACAAAAACCAGCCATGCATAGCTAGCAGATACTATATTGAACAGCAAAGACAGGTAACATTTGTGTCTTTCTAGTACGTTCCCTCAGACAGCTCTGATTTGGGGCTTTAGTTTTTAGTTGTGTTCTGCCCCCAATAGAAAATGTTCTATAGATCATTCATCTAAATTAAAATAAGTATAAAGTTTAGTATCTCTCATTTTTCTCTTAAAGTTAAATTGAAAGTCTCATAATTTTTTCTGTACTTTAGCTCAGCTCAGCTCTTACTGAAATTTTGGGTTGAAGGCGCTGATCTATGACCTGGAAGTTATTTTATCTGTTCCCACACACGTGTATGCAACCCAAAGGCATTAAGTGCATTAGATGCCGATGACGGTAAAAAGAAACGGGAAAGAGTTCTGTAGCCGTGGAGGGACAGCGTGCGCGCAAGCAGCCAGAACGAAGGGCGGTGTCAGAGCCAGGTGTGTCAGCAGACCAGCACACGTCAGACGTGCTTTAGTTAGACTTTCTCATGGACAGGGGCAGCAGTAACGTGCACGCGAAAGGGGAAGGGGAGCATTTTCTCAGTTAAGGCTCCCTCTTCCCAGGTGACCCTACTGTGACAGGTTGACAAGACAGCCACCCAGTGCAGATGGAGGCGAGTGAGCAAGGCTCCTGGGGAGGCTTTTAGAGCAGAGCGGGGCGGGGCACGCATTGTTCTGGTCTCCGAGTGTGTGACACGGATGAGCTGAACCACAAGAAGCAGAGCCCACCAACACACAGTGAGGACATGAGGGGCCTTTTTTTTTTTCTTTTTCCTTTGTTTTTTCGAGACAGGGTTTCTTTGCGTAGCCCTGCCTCTCCTAGGACTCACTTTGTAGGCCAGGCTGGCACCTTGAAATCAGAGATCTGCTTGCCCCTGCCTTCCAAGTGCTAGGATTGAAGGTGGACACCACCACCGCCTGGCTAAATCATTCTTTAAATATTTATTTTTATGATTTTAAATTATGTGTCTATGTCTGTGGGGGGGGGGGGTAGTACCAGCAGAGACCAGAGGTGTCGGGGCCCTGGAGCTGGAGTTGAGTGGCTGCAAGTGGGAGCTGGGAATTGAAGTTGAGTCCTGGAAAAGTAGTCCAAGCTCTTAACCACCGAGCCACCCGGGAAAGTGAATTTCAAGAAGGAACAATGGCCAGAGAGGAAGAGACAGTGAGAATAGGGAAGGAGAGTCTCTATGGGGCCTGGCCACTGAGCCTTCACTGGCCATCTTCTGGAGAGCTCTTGGCGGGGAGTGACATGGGGATTTCTGAGAGAGGAAGTAAAGAACGAGCAGGAGCTGGGCGGTGGCAGCACACACCTTTAATCCCAGTACCTGGGAGGCAGAGGCAGTTGGATATCTGTGAGTTCAAGGCTAGCCTGGTCTATGAAGCGAGTTCTAGGATAGCCAGGACTGTTTCACAGAGAAACCCTGCCTTGAAGAACCAGAAAGAGAGAGAGAGAGAGAGAGAGAGAGAGAGAGAGAGAGAGAGAGAGAGAGAGAGAGAGAGAGAGAGAGAGAGAGAACGAGAGAGAGAGAGAGAACGAGAGAGAGAACGACTAGAAAAGGAGGGCAGAGAGTCACTCAGCTGCAATGACTGCTGGCTCAGGGAGGTCACTCAAATGTCACACAAATTCCAGATGTAACGACAGCTCAGCAGACCAGGATGGGGCATGTTTCTCCAAGCTGCACACCCCTGGTTAGCTGTGAGTCCCTGGGACTGCAGGTTGCTTCCAAGAGCTAACTGCACAGACTGTTGGGAGCCTCTCTGCCCTGGGCCAGAGTGGACTTGAGACATGGCCCAACACCTTCTGGCTTCAACTTAGAGCCTTGTGACCCCTAACTTCTCTTGTAGTTGTGTATATCAAACTACACAGGAGAGCTGGTGTTTTACTCAATGATTGGATAAACAGTATTTGCCAGAATCGGCAGTCTATCGATTACATCTATAGAAGTGTTCTGTGAGCTTCCTAAGCCCCACGACTGACAATAAATGAGAGTTCAGGTGTAAGGAATTCCATACGTGTGTGTCTGGCTCTCTGTGAGGTAATCCGAGCTTCTCGTGGGGATTCATTCATCCAAACACCTCGAGACACTGCCATGCTCTATTTGCTCCTTCCAGCTGACACGAACTGTGTGGTAAAAAGCATGCCGACAAATAACTCCACTCTCAGAGAGCCTGTGGCACCAAACATCGAGTGCAGACAAACACTAGAGCATCAGCAATATCACTGGTGATTTGGTTGAAAGTTGGGAGCCAGGGATCAGGATTTCTTCTTTCCTAAAATATACCCAGTTTCCTATTGTGGTCAACAGGCGGCCCAGAAGAAGCAGGGCTACTCACTCTGCTAACGAATATAGAAACCCGAGGAAGCCTCGTTGTGGTGCTGCCAAGTTGACTGAGGGCAGGAATAAGCGCTCTGACTGTACAGAAGGGCAACAGATTTGAGACACGGACTCTTACAGGCAGGCCAAGAATCCGAGATCAATTATTCAGGCTTCCAAATATCTAACCAGAGAGTCTGTTGCATCGTGTGTGTATCACCAGAACACAAAACAGGCATTGTGCCCAGCACAGATAAAATGTAAAGGCAGGGCCCAGGGTGGTCTATCCTGAATGAGAAGCATCAAAATTTTGGGGCGGGGATGGGGCAAAGTACTAGGTTGAGCCGTACTAAAAATGCCAAGTAAGCAGAGGCCCAAGCAGAGCCAAGACCCACTTTCAATGGAGCAGCGCGTTGATGCGCATGGGTGTTCTCTTACACCTGACTGAGGCACAAAGTCTCTCAGCAGATGCTGCAAGTAGCAAAACGCAGACAGAGTGGGAAAACAGTTCCTTCGACAGCTCTCGTGAGGCGAGGTGTCTTCTCCTCTCAAGCAGATCACCAGACCCCTGGGGAGGGGGGCCTTTGTCATCATAAAGGACTGACTGTCCGGAAGATGGGTAGCGGCTTCTCCTGGTAACCTCCACACCATCTACCGCTAGTCAGCATGGCACTCTGTGTCAGGGACCCTTAAGTGGTTTGAATGCCTTTTTCTTTAACCCTCCCAAGGCCATCGAGGTGGGTCTGTTGTCCCATTTAATAGACGGGGAAAATGAGACACCAAGCAGGTATTTTCAAAGACACCCAGATGTTAATAAAGCAGCTGAAATCAAACCCAAAGTGATGGGTCTCTTGGGGGGGGGTCTTTCTACTTATCCTGTCGGCTGAAAGGGAGACATTGAGATTTATTTATTCCAGTGTGTCATCAGAGAGAGATTCATCTCTTAACCATGGACACACAGGTATCTGTGCAGAGATGTCACCAGGCAGCACATTATTAAGATGTTAGGCAAGTCCATTAAGTGCATCCTCAGAAGAATGACATCACTGTGGGCTGAACCTGTCACAGCAGCCCCAAGGAGGAAATGGAAAAGCCAATCTTTCCCACAAGCTGGCTCTGCTCAGTCATGCCTGTTTTGGGCTGAGACGGCGCTTAAAGCCTTAGAGTCAGGCCTTGCCATTTCTGGTCCCCTGAAAGAAGCAATGTCAGTCTCTCTGTTCCCAAGGCAGACTGTCCACCCAAACAGCCCTGTTCGTGGGCCCTCTGCCCACTTACCCTGCCAGCACCATCAGCCTCCCAGCTGCCAACGGACTGAACTTCCAGGGTCAGCTTCCTCCACTTGGTGCTCAGCCTGTTAGCTGCCTTGTATCATGGGCTCTGGCCGACAGTTCTCAATGAACCCTTTGACTAGGTTGCCAAGGGTCATCTTGGGCTATGGGTAAAAGTCATGGTGCAGGCTGGCACAGACCCTATTTCCTCCCACTCCCACTGCCTGGGCTACAGAGCAGCCTTGTGATTGTCTGTATGCTTGGTTTCTGCTTTTCCTGGGTTTTCCTACTCATTTACCATGACATGCAAAAGATGCAGAGTCTGAAGAATTAACCAATCACCCAACAGACAGGACATCTCCCAGTCCCTAAAAAGTTCACTTCCCAACCAATGCCTACATCCAGCTGAGGTTTGAATCCTATCCGCATAGATTTTTCGTGCATGAATCCTCGCATAATTACTTCTTAAACATAATTAGAAGACTCTAGATAACTGCCCACAAGGCTGTTGGTGATGAAGAATACTTTTAATTATATTTATGCCCCGATATTAAAATGCTCGTTATACAAACTATGAAAAAAATTTAAAGTAAATTAAAATCGTCCACGGTCCTCTTGGCCAGGGCTGGAGCTCTGGAGTGTTTCTGTCAAGGCCAAGACCTGTTGCTCCTGGGTGGAGCATTAATTTCGTCCACTCTTCTCTCCCCACTCCCTCTCCTCCTCCCCCTGCCCTCCCCCTTCCTCCAGGCTTGCTGCTCAAGCTCACTTCAGAGCAGGCTAACAGAACTGCCCTTGCAAAGTAGTCCAATCAAAGATCAACCCATAATTCAAGGACCAGCGGCTCAGTTGAAGTTAAGATCCCAATTTGCATGGCTTTTCTCTGGAGAATGCCTGGCTCTCCTTCCCCAGCAGCAGCCACGTGGGCCTCTCCCACCATTTCGCTGCCCAGGATACCAGCCAGTTCCTAGAGACACTCCCCAGGTGAAGGGTGTGTTCGCTGTGAAAGCAGTCCGCCCTAACATACGCCTCAGATCTGACCATCTTCCCTCTGTCTGCTTGCAGCAGCAGACACGCCCTTAACCTGATTTAGGTAAAAATTTCATGTCTTTAAAAATGGCACTTTAATAGCATTCTTAATTAGGGATGGAGTTGTCTGGAAATCCAAAGAATATGAATGGGGATGTCTGTTTCTGAGCCTCAGTTTATAGACACCCCAAAATAACAGGTGATTGTTGCGAAGTCATCAGCATGGGCAGTGGTGAGGGTGCGAGGAGGTATGAAAACGGCGCCACGTGCACGCACGCACATCACGCACACGCACACGCACACACACATCACGCGCACACACATGCTCACAAGACTTTTGTAAGATGGCAGTAAAATTTATGTAAGCTGGGTACTACAGCTGCTGCTTGGGAGGTTGGGTGGGGTCAGCAGACCGAGCCAAAGAGTTGCAGGTCAGTGTGAGCAACAGGTGTGACCCTGCCTCAAAGGGGAGAGGGGCTGGAGGGGTGGCCCAGTGGTTAGAGCACGGGCTGCTCTTCCAACAGAACCCAAACTCAACTCAGTACCCACATGGTGGCTCACAATCGTATATCCTCTTCTGGTGTCTACAGGCACTGCACACACATGGTGCACATACATGCCGCAGGCAAAACACCCAAACACATGGAGAAAAATTTAAAATTTAAATTAGGTAATATAAAACTTTCTCATCTTAATTATTTTAAAGTGCACTTCAGTGGAATTAAGTCTATTCACGCTGCTGGACAGCCATCTCCACGTCCATCTTTGCTTTTCATTAAAAAACAAAACAGCTGGACAGTGGTAGCACACGCCTTTAATCCCAGCACTTGGGAGGCAGAGGCAGGCAGATCTCTGTGAGTTCAAGGTCAGCCTGGTCTACAAAACAAGTTCCAGGACAACCAGGGCTACACAGAGAAACTTTCTCTCAAAAAAAAAAAAAATAGAAAAAAAAAAGCACAGCTCCCCTTTGCCAGTAGCAGCACCCCCATCTGAGGACCTTCAGATCTTGTTTTCTAAGATGTAGGGCTTGGAGCTTGCCGATTGGCCTAGAAAGCCCCAGGGATCCTCTTGTCCTGGACCTGGCTTTTTATGAGGATCAGGTAAGAACTTTACCAACTGAGCTAGTTATGCCCCCAGTTCTTTCCTGCATTTTTGTGAGTACCTGCCCTAAGAGATACGAAGGAGCATATGACAACAGCTTTGAGTTGTGTCTTGTGTGTTGGCTACTCACACATGGAAAGAAATGCCCTCACCCTCACGTGTTTTTTTGAGTTGGTATATGGCCTTTAACTCTCTATTCTCCTGCCTCGGTTCTCAGCTGCGGCACTTCCTTCGCTAGCCTGTAGAGCCGTCTTCCGGGAAGTCTTTCCAGGATCTCTGTTGGGTCCTCAGTCCACAAGTTTAGTTGATGAAGCTGTCTTTTCTTCCATTGAGGGATTGAACACAGGCCCTCATACATTCTAGGCAAGCGCTGTACCCGCTCTCCCTAGTCAAGTCTCTTGTCCATTTTAAAATCAAGGTTGTTCATGTCTCCTGAGCTTCGGCATTCCTTATAAACCCTGTAACTTATCCTTTATCTAATGTGTCACCTGCCAGGATCTTCTCCCACTGTTACCTTCTCGGTTTCAGTGTTAGGAGTGTCCTTAGAGACACAAAGTTTTTAATTTTGATGTAGCCCAATTGGAAATGGTGTTTTTAAGCATTCATGTTAAGCTGGGTGACTCTGCACATCACAAGACATCTAACTTTCGAGATTTTATTATCCTTAAACGTGGGAACAAATGTAGAGAGGATCACTCATCCAGCAGGAGTTCGGATGAGACTTGAATGTTATGTAAAACAAGAAAACTGGCCCCAGACAACCGGGCCCAGCACATAGGTCAGCATGACCATCCCATTGGTCAGGGCCAAGAACAGACACTGCCAGTGAGGAAGTCGGTGCCAAGCCAGGCTACACAAAGTGACTGGTTCCTACTAAGACCATTCGTTTACACCCCTCCAGCCACCCCAACTAGCTACCCAGCTTTGGGTGCACACAAGCCTCAGAAGCCTGAGTCGGGATAAACCAGCTTTGCCAATCACTTCACAAGCCGTAAGAGCTCGGAAACCCTTTGAGACCATCCAGTCCGGCGCTTCCTCTTTACAGTTGGAAAAAAACTAAAGCCGAGGGAGGAAGAGAATCCTGCCCAAATCCACACAGCAACAGAGCCTGAATCGGCTCCGTTGGCCAACTCCCCGCCCCCACGCACTCCAGAAATGTCCTTGATGAAGCAGAAGGACAGTGTGGCCGGTGGCCGGCACCACCCACGCTTTCTAGAACACTCAGCTCTGTTCTCCAAGACTACTGTCTGGAGGAGACATTTCTAGCAGTCCTAAGGAGTAGCTTCCGGACAGTTAGATGGGTTTCCTGTCTTTACCAGCTGGCGGGCTCAGACCTGCTAGCTAGGGCCGACACTCTCAGGAGTTCAACGTGAACAGAAGATCCGTCTATTACACACAGTGCACTCTCCCCAGCTCCCAGACTGAGGGTGCATAGGCCTGTCATTTATCAGGTACATTGTGGCCAGCATGTGCCTTCAGGCACCAAGAATAACATTTACTGCCTTTGCCTCGAGGGGCCTTTCCATCTTTGTTTTGTGATAGAACACCCAAGTGATGGGAACAGAAATCAAGATAAAGATTTGCCCACCCCTACACCACTAGATGACCCTCCTATTTGAAGAGAAGGATTGTGGCATTGTTGCTGGTCTCTACAAACCCAGGAGGAAATACTTGAAAACGTCTGGCCTCCTTGACCACATCTCACAAGTAACCAAGGGTTGTTTCCTAAGACCGAAACCTCAAAGTGGAAGAGGAAGCCAGATGATTATATACAGTGGTTGGTTCTTCTATGGAATCATCACCAGTGTGGGAAAGCACAATTAGGAGGACGGCACATTATGGCTATCATTCCAGGATTGTCTCTGACCTCAGCGAGACCCCCTAGCCCCACCGTTACGCATTCCCTGGAAGCATGGGCCGATGGGCTGCTAGACGTGTTTGTGGGCATGAATGACACAGGCGGTGGCTTTCAGGTTCAGGGCAAACCTGTGAGTTCCCACCACATGCCCTAGTTTTCCACCTGAGCACACAAAACTGAATACGATAGAGCCTGCATATACACAGAGGCTGTATGTGCAAGAGGCCTACAGATCTGTTGTGTAAGGACATAAATAACATTCGCTGTGATGTGTAAATGGCCAAAGTAACAATAAAGGATAAAGTACCCCGGGGGCATGAAGAAGGCTTGGTGGCAGAGCTCCAGATTTTCCCAGCATCTTCTTCTATGCTTCTGTTCTAGAAGTTTCTTTGGTGCGCGGGTTGTGAGTAGGTAGGAGATTAACTGGCATGATGTCATTTTAAGAGATGTTAAGGCAAGGTCTGTACAAATGTTCTTGTAATTTGGGGGTAGTCCTTCAACTTCACACAGGCTAAATGAGGAAAGCTGGGCCAGGCAAACATCATGCCTGCCTGAAATCTCAGTACCCAGGATCAGCTTGGCAGTGGTCAGCCCTGCGTACCTCCCAAGACTGTCTCAGAAACATGAATTAAGTGTCTAGAGTCCTGTGACTTGACAGTGTTACTCAGTTTGTCCCTTCCTCGGTCTCAGCCAGGCGCATCTAGGACGTAGTTACACAGTCTATGCATGAGATCCACATAGGATACAGGCCAGCTCCACATCGCCTGCTCCAAGTTGTCTGCCTAGACCTGAGGGTGGAGGGTGAGTTCTAGTTCACAGGCAAACCGAAGCACCTCTTATTCCAGAAGGTTCTCTGTTCAGGCCAAACACTGGCCGCTAGACTTTCTTTTTTTTTAATCAGGGTATCATATAGATCAGGCTGACTCCCCACGTGCTCCGTAGACTAGGATGACCTTGAACTCTTGACCTTCCTGCCTCTGCCTCCTGGACTGGAATTACAGGCATACAGCACGCGGGATCAGAGTCCTCTCTAAGGTCGCTGCTGTCCTAACACTGCCTGACAGTGACCGTCTTGAAGGTGACAGCCCCGGTCTGCTCTGTCTGCCTGTGAAGCATGTGCCGTCTCTTGCCTGTCCTCTCCACCACCGCAC
The DNA here is from genome assembly GCF_903992535.2 of Arvicola amphibius. NCBI lineage: Eukaryota > Metazoa > Chordata > Mammalia > Rodentia > Cricetidae > Arvicola > Arvicola amphibius. The sequence goes on from NC_052048.2 coordinate 133,209,358, forward strand.
ATCTGTTTTTGTGTCTTTTTTACGTATTCTTCAGTCCTCCAAGGTTCTTCCTCTAGCCCTTTCTTCCTGACAAAGCGAAACAACGTTAAGAACAGACTCCATCCAGAAGAGAGTGTCTGGAGCCCCAGAACGGTAGTGTGTCCCTCTTGGAAACCTTGTTCAGGTCTGGGGAGTACAGAGCAGTGAGCACCACAAGGGAAGGCCCTATCCTCTAGAAGGCTCGCATGCTCTGGGGTCAGTGTGATGGCATTTGGAGTTGGAAAACCCAAGTTCAAATCTCAGCCTCATCCCCAAAATAGGTGGCCAAGGCAAGTTCATTCAGTTTTCTAGACCTCGGTTTTCTCACTTTGAAAACAGAAATACTAATCCCAGTTTGTAGAATTTAAGCAAGAGAAGTCAGGCAGCCCATAGTCTCAGCTACTTCAAGATGTTGCTGGCAGACCTCAGGACGGTGCTCCCTCCCACCTTGTTAGATAAACTTCATGCCATTTACTGAGCATATCCTTGTAAAACATGCGAAAAATGAAATTATACCTATTATATTTGTTTAGTGTGTGTGAGGTCAGGGGACAAATAGTGGGAGTTGGTCCTCTTCTTCCACCACGTGGGTATTGGGCATTGAATTCAAGTTTTCAGGCATGGTGGCATGCACCTTTGCCTGCTGGGCCATCTCAATGGCCCCTTAATTCACAGTCTTCACACACACACACACACACACACACAGATACACACACACACACCCCATTATTTTGTGTCCCCTTTGATGCCCTGTATTATATCATACATGGCTGGTATACCACAAATAAATGATAGTTTTGTCTATTTTCAAAATACAGTATCAAGCAAATAAGAATCAAATGGTTAATATCCTTAATAAATACAATATTCATAGTCTTACAATTTATTGAAACATAAGTGCTCAGAAACACAGGAGATGTTAGTAACAAAATACAAATTAGGGGATGAGGGAGACGGCTCAGTTGGTGAAGCTGGCAAGCATGAGGACATGAATTAGGGTTCCCAGCATCCACATAAAAGCTGGGTATGGTAGAACATGTCTATAACCCCATCTCTCGGGATGCAGAGATGGAAGGGGATCCCTTGAGCTCAATGGCAGGCAGCCTAGCCAATGAACTTCAGGCTCTTGTTTAAAATCTCAAGATGATAGAGGAGGACGCTCAGGGTCAACCTCTGGCTTCTTCACACGTGTGCATGTGTGTATAAGCCCAATGCCAACAAAGACTACACACACAGAAGGCAAGCTAAAAATGATGTGATCACCTTGGTCGGATTAACAAAGATAAGAAGGAAAGCGGACCTCAGGAATGCTAAGTGATGGCTCTATCAGCCACACCCTTAGCCCTGAGCATTGACCGGAGCCATCCCCACACCTCGAATCTTTCATACTTACTGCCTTTGAGGGTAAGACAGGCACTCCGACAACTACCAAAGGAGTGTTACCTACACAAACTGAGAGCTACAGTTTGACAAGACTAACAAGTTCCTAAAGTGTTCATGGACTTACAGTCATTCCTTGACTACGGCCTAACAGAAAGTTCCAGAGTTCAGAAAAGGCTTTGGCTAGCAGGTGCTTCTTCATTCACAGTACCATGGTACTCGCCTTCAGTCCCAGCAGGAGAATCTGAGTTCCACGTCAGCCTGGTCTACATAGAGTTCCAGGCTGCTAGGGTGTTAACACCTAGTTAAAAAAACAAACAACAGGGGCTGTAGAGTTGGCTCAGTGGTTAAGAGCATTGCCTGCTCTTCCAAAGGTCCTGAGTTCAATTCCCAGCAACCACATGGTGGATCACACCCATCTGTAATGAGGTCTGGTGCCCTCTTCTGGACTTCAGGTATACACACAGACAAAATATTGTCTACATAATAAATAAATATTTAAAAAACAAACAAACAACAACAACAAAAAGCTAGGACTGCTAAACAGACTCAGTATGGGAAGGGCTTGGGCAAACCTGGCTACCAGAGTTTGATCCTCAGAAGCCATGTAAAAGTGGAAGGAGAAAACCAGTTCCACAGAGTTGTCCTCTGACCTCCACAAGTATGCCCTGGCATGTGTCCCCTCCCCACCATGATGTACAAACACTCAGCAGTAATACACCAAAACCAACTTTAAATGGCAGCTCTCTGGTATTGGGTGACTACAGATAATAGTAATGGACTGTTTATTTAAGATTTATTTTTATTATTATTATTATTGTTTGCTTGCTTTTTTGGGGACAGGGTTTCTTTGTGTAGCTTTGGAGCCTGTCCCGGAACTCCCTCTGTTGACCAGGCTGACCTCAAACTCACAGAGTTCTGCCTGCCTCTGTCTCCCAAGTGCTGGGATTGAAGATGTGGGCCACCGTAGCTCAGCTATTGTAGATTTTAGTGTAGAACAGGGAGCTAAGCGATGGGAGACTGAATGCAGAGCCTCAGGCATGCCAAGTGCCGTCCTGGTCCACTGAGCTACAAGAACCCGCTCTCAAATATCTATTTTAAGTGATAATTGGCAAGTTTTCATTTATTTGGGGCTGGGGGAGGATGCATATGTGCCATTTGGGAAAACCAACATGAAATTATGTAAAATAAGTAGTTCCAACCATGTAAACAAACCATAGAACAAGTATCAAGACGTTTGTTATAACTAGCTATAGTTTCAGGTTCTCTAGAAAGATCATTAGTAGTAGTAAAGGAAAACATAGGTCATTTTTAAAAACTACGTTTCCATTGTTTGAACTGGGGAATAACATAACAAGCATTGTTCTTAAGCTATGAGGCATAAGTTTTTGTTCATTTTTTTCTCCTCTTTTTTTTCCCTTCGGTATTTCAAACCAAGGTTTCTCTGTGTAGCCCTGTCTGTGCTGGAACTCACTCTGTAGACCAGACTTGACTTCCAACTCCGAGATCTGCCTGCCTCTGCCTCCTGAGTGCTGCAATTAAAGGCATTGTTCTACCACCACTCAACCCTCTTTTATTAAATTAAGAACCAAAGGAGTATAGGGAAAACGGTTCAGAGGGTGAAATGCTCCTTTCCATGCAAAGAGGAAGACCTGAGTTCGTATCTCCAGAGCCTACATAAAGCCAGGCACGGCAGCACACACCTGTAATCCCAGCATTCTCACAGTGAGACAGGAGTCAGGGACAGGATAGACCTGGATGCTCACAGGCCAGCTAGCCTGGCATACACAGCGAAGGGGCAAACAAGACAAGGTGGCTACTTCTGACTGTCACACATGTGCCATGGCATGCATGGGTGCCCCCTCCACATATACACACATATGATATATGTGTATGTATGTGTGTGTGTGTATATATATATGTATATATATATGTATATATATATATAATAAAATTAAGAAGCAGAGAAGAATTGAGGAAAGGAGAAGATGAGGGCAGCTCTCATTCAAATTAATTTTCATTGTGAGGTGGGTGTACTTTTTAAGAGCATGCGCGTGCGCGCACGTGTCTGTGTGTGTGTGTGTGTGTGTGTCTGCACCCTCGAGTGTGCTAAGAAAAGCTTCAGTTCAAGGTTACTTGAGGGGAAGAGTTGGGGTCAAAACTGGGGTGGGGGTCCTCAATGTGCTTTCACTGTTGGTGGCCTAGAGTAACAAACTCTGTAGACCAGGCTTGTCTCCGTGTGCAGGGATTAAAGCTGTGCTCCACCGCTCAGCTCAGCAGTTTATTCTTTAGAGTTTGTCTGTTTTGTTTTGCGGTACTGGGGATCAAACCTTAGACTCAACCACTGAGCTAATCCTAAGGCCAAAAGGTAGACCTGAGGGAGCAGCAGTGAGGGGATGATTTTCTGCGTTCTCTCTTTTCCAGATCTTCTGTAAGGTGATGTTAACTTCGTGTTTTTAATTGATATAAAAGAACAGCACAACAGCCTGAATAACTGGACTATGAGCATCAAGACACAGAAGACAGGCTCTCCCCGCAGGGACTCTTCCAAAGGGAACTAAAGAATGGGGATATAGGTAATGAATGGGAGGGCACACAGCTGAAGCCATGCATGCTACCATGAGCTGCAGGAGGCTCAAGATATGCAGGGGGGCTCAGTGTAGCTGTGTGTGTGTGTGTGTGTGTGTGTGTGTGTGTGTGAGAGAGAGAGAGAGAGAGAGAGAGAGAGAGAGAGAGAGAGAGAGAGAAGCAGACAGATCTTTGCAAAGATGAGTCTTGCACCTCAAGGAGAGTCGGCCTGGCCCTGCAGTTCCTCTGCTCCATTTACAGCAGCTGTACAGTGTATGTGGGATATACTGAGAACCATTTTGAAAGCCAGAAACCACTGCTCTCCCTATAGTGACCATTCTCCCTCACAAAGCAGGGAGGGAGGCACGAGCCAATGATACAGAGGAACTAGTTGGAGCAGCTTTGGCTCCGGTGGGACCAGCGTGCCCAGACCACAGTGTGGTGGGGAAATCCTCTCTATTCTCTTTACTCTCTGTGGCCAACTGCTCTCAGTCTCTGGAGGCACTCTCCTCGGGAGGCTCCATCTACCTCAGTAGAAGAATGAGATGCTCTCAAGGCTCTGGCCCAGGTGAGAGGAATAGGTTAAAGCTTCATTATATAATCCCAATGAAAAGAAAATGGGATCCACTTTTGCATGGAACTTGTCTGGTGACCTGCCCCCCTTCCCAGAACAAAGTACTTTTCTCCTCCGTGGCTCTTATCAATCCACATTCACAGTATAATCAAGACCAGGCCAGGTGGCGGTGGTGGCACAGGCCTTTAAACACAGCCCTCAGGGCAGAGGCAAGTAGATCTTTGAGTTTGAGACCAGTCTCATCTACAGAGTGAGTTCCAGGACAGCTTGGGCTACACAGAGAAACTCTGTCTCAAGAAAACAAACAAAAAAAGACTACAGGAAGAAATCTGTGTCCCTTTGGAGAGCGATTTTAGAAAGTAACTGAACAGTGGTAGTGGCCTGCGTGGGTCAGGAAACGGGAAAGAAAACAGTTCAGGCTGAGTGTAACGCCACAGCAGTAATGCCACCATTCGGGAGGCAAAGGTATGAAGAAGAGTTCAAAGCTAACTTGGGGTACACAGTGTGGCCCTTGCCTCAAAAAAAGAAGAAAAGAAAGAGCAGGAGCTGTTTAGTGACTCGTAGTTAGCAAGGTCAAGGTGATCATGAAGATCTGCCTGGAGCTGGCAAGGGGCGAGAACACAGCCTGAGGACGAGACACAGTGACTGAGTCACCAAAGTATCTAAAGCTCTTCCATAGCCTCTCGTTCTGCTCCTCCTTATTGTTCATCGGTTCATAAAATGCCTGGTGGCGTCTTATAATATGCACCCATCTGAGACATTAGGGAAAGGGGGACAAGGGTCAGCACTGAGTCAAGAGGCCAGGTGTCACCTTACCTTACTCGACCCGTGTCACCCTGGACAAGTCACTGAGAAAGTTAGGGTGAAAACCAATCCATAGGAAGTCCACCTGCCATTACCACTCACATCGTTTGCCTTTTCTCTTTTCTAGATAGTCTCTCCCTGTGCATCCCTGCTAACCTGGAACTCACTACATAGCCCAGGTTGTTCTCAAACTTGCCTCCGGAATCCTTGCATGTGCAAGCTCTCTCTCTCTCTCTCTCTCTCTCTCTCTCTCTCTCTCTCTCTCTCTCGCTCGCTCGCTCTGACCCTACTCCTGTTCTTTTTATTACTGACTTCTAGGGAGAGGACGGAAGAGCTCTACAGCTCCTTTCTTTCCACCAAGGCAAGACCACCCTAAAATGCAGACAGACAGGCGAGGTTCCCCTGGAATGCAGGTTCCCAGACAACTCCAGATTCCACGCTTTGTGGGGGGGGGGGCAGTTTCCACACAGCACTAATGTGACTTCCCTGAGCTGTAGGCAACTACCCAGAGGAGCCCTTCATCACAATCTTTCTATGAATCATTCAGGGTAAAGTCCCTGCTCTGTTTGCATCTGGGGAAATAAAAACATTATTAAAGAGAATTGAGATTTCATAGTGCAGCTGAAAATAGCACGCAGTTAAGGCTGGCTCCCCAGATCCTCCTTCTGTTCTAGCCAGCTCTTTCAACAGGAGCAGACCTGGAATCCCCACACCCCAATTCTCAGACACCCGAAGTAAGTTACCACATTACTAGCTGTACTGTGGTGACCCAGGGCTGCTAATTCTGGCCCATACTAATGTGCTTGTCCTAACTCCTTCCCTGCTGCAGGTGCCCCTGCAGTCACATGCTTCTCTCAAGTGATCTGCAGCTTTAGGCTGCTCCCTCTGCAGAAAAGAAGTGTGTGTGTGTGGGGGGGGGGGGGGGAACAGAATAAAAGAGGTATATGGCTCTTCCATCCTCCCAGCAGGCAAATGTACAAGTCCAGTCACCTTCCTTCAGCGTCCCCACTGGTCAAGTTGCCCCTCCCCCACTTGAGAATTAATACTCGCTATGAGGGCCTGCTGGTATCTCTACAGAGATCATAGTGGGGCTGTGTAATCAACTAGGCAGGGAAGGAGATGCATACAAAAGTTGAGTCTTTGTCTTTCTTCTAAATAGGGGGCCCACCAACTGCTGAGCCTTTCCAGCATGCTCTCAGCGTCCTCGGTGCCAACAAACTTTGTGACTCATGTTCTGTTTGCAGAGGCAGCCAGCAGTCTTAGAGATGGGTTAAATTGGGAACATGCTCTTCTAGATCACTCACCCTTCAGGTGCAGCCTGAGCCCTTACCCTGCAGTAGGAGAGGGAGTGAACACGGCTCTAATTCTTTTGTTGGCCCAAGAATAACTACTGGAAACCCGGGCTCTAATAGACTGTGTCCATAGGAATACACGCACACACACATACCCCAGGTAAGCTCTGCAAGTCAGCCCATTTCTAGCCTGGTCCAGATCGCCAGGGTTTCTACTCTTAGGAGCTGCAAAGTGAGAGCTTTCCTCATCCACATTGCTTGCAGAACCAGCAGAGTCGTGCACCCTGAGAGTCTTGGAACTGTCACACATCTGTGGGGACGGTAGCTATGGGATTGGGAGACACCCTCGAAGCTACATCTTTTCCCTTCGGCCCTCCGCAAGGCCAATCTGGAAGTTGGGAAGCCTGCATCCCACCAACAACCGGGATAGGTAGAGGCCAAGTGCACCCAGCTCGGAGAGATGAGCCTCCAGCGCCGGATTGCTCCCCAGCTCCTGCACCGCCGGTGCCACCTCTCACATCCAAGGAGCCGGGCATTAGGCCGGCAGCGAGCAGCTCCTCTACAATGGACCAGTTTCGCGCATCAAACTCCCAAGCACAAGCCTCTTTGTTAATTCTGCAAATACTGTCACACGATCGCCTCCACCAACACTCCTTGTCGGCTCAGCTGACGAGACATTCGCTTTTTCCAAAGCTGGGTGTCTCTCCACCATTCAAGTCTCTACCCGGCGACAGACCACCGCCCTTTAGCGCCTGCACACGCCGACCCGAAAGACCTCAGGGGACCAGATAGTCCCCCGGCCCGAGGCATCTTTGTCCTCTCGGCACAGACACGCGCTCACAGGGCGACAGAAACAGCCAGCCTGGCACCAAGTCGGCGCTCTCGCTTTTGGCCGGGGGCCACTCCGGGGGACAAAGGTCCGCGTCCTGGAAGTTTGCGGGCCCGAGCCGGGGCGCCGAGTCCTCCTTACCGTACATCTCCGCGGGGAGCGCGCCTCCCGGGAGGCCGGCGTCGTCGCGTCGCTGGCAGCTAGTCCACGGCCGCGCCTGCTTTTCATTCACAGCCCGGCGGGCTCAGGCGGCGACCCGGGCGCGCCGGGAGCAGCCGATGGGGGGCCGGCGGCGGGCGGGACGGAGCAGGACGCCACCCGCCCATTCAGCGCCGAGGTTGGCCGCCGCCTCCTGTTCTGGTCCGCAGGCTAGGCGGCGCGCAGTGGGCGGAGCTGTGTCCTGTCACGCCCATCCCGCTTGGCCACTGGTGGGCTGCCTCGAGAACCCCGCCCCAATTCCTGCCCCCCGCCCCCATCCTGGGGCGCGCCTTTTGCCAACCCGACGTCCCCGGGAGCCAAGATTCTGATTGCCCCGGTCACCTAGTAAATCTGTGGATTATCCACCTGAATTCCAGGTCCTGGCTCAACCCTTATGCAGGTCGCTGACTTGTTCCCCAAACAGAGGACCCCTCCGAGGTCAGCAGGTGCACCCCCTCCTCCAACTCTATCCAGGCTGCTCGGACTAAGCCTCGGTCTTTAGGGAGTAGAAATTGAGTTATAATCTTCCTCTATCCGTGGGTCCCCAAATTCTAGCGCAATCACTCCTTCGACTCTCTGACCAGGTGCTTGCGACCTGGGCCAGGTATTCAGGAAATACATCCCGCTTTCAACCCTCAAGGGTTGCAGGAAGTCCGCTTGATTTTTGAGATTTGCAAGCTTTGCAGCCAGCATCCTCTCCAGCGGTGCCCAGGAGCCGATTTGAATTTGGTGTCTTTCACCTGATCTGACAGAATGAGAAGCAGACACAAAGGGGCAGAAACCTCAGGCCAACGCCCCAAGCCGTCTCTGCCTTCTATTTCCCTGGCCTTTCTGTCTCTATTTCTTAATTTCTCTGCTTGCCCCTTGGTGGAGGCTTTTCGTTTGCTTCCCCGATCATAAAAATTAGAGAAGGGCCTGAAAGATAATGTAATGACCTTCATTTTATTAAAAGTTGGTTTAACCTTGAGAAGTTAATTTTTGTTCTGTTTCCTACATACCCAAACGCTGTGAGTCAAAGTACTACCCTCTTCGAGTCTTGCTCCCTGCGGGAACCTACAGTACATAGTGGGCACCCACATATTTGTTTCCCATCAGAGAGAGAGAGAGAGAGAGAGAGAGAGAGAGAGAGAGAGAGAGAGAGAGAGAACCTGTATATGGAGACAATGCTCATTGCACCCCAAACCCACATTTTTCTTTGCTTTCATTCTCCCAGACACCCCCCAAACACACACCTCCCCCATCCTCTTTTGGTTTCTGTGGTGGTTTAAATAGGAATGGTCCCCCACGGACTCATGTGTTTGAATGCTTGGCCCATAGGGAGTGACACGATTAAGTGTGGCCTTATTGAAGTAGGTGTGGCCTTGATGGAGGAAATACGTCACCGCAGGAAGTGGGCTTTGAGGTCTAGTGTGGCATTCTCCTTCTGCCTGCAGACCAAGATGTAGAACTCTCAGCTCCTTCTCCAGCACCATGTCTGCCTGCACACCACCATGCTTTTTGCCATGGTGACAATGAGTTAAACCTTTGAAACAGTAAGCCTGGCCAGTTAAATGTTTTCCTTTGTAAGAGTTGCTGGGAGACCGGGTGGTGGCGCACACCTTTAAATCCCAGCACTTGGGAGGCAGAGGTAGGTGAATCTCTGTGAGTTTGAGGCCAGCCTGGTCTACAAAGTGAGTCCCAGTACAGCCACAGCCAAGTCTACACAAAGAGAAACCCTGTCCCCCTCCCCCCAAGAAAGAGTTGCAGTGGTCACAGTGACTTATCATAGCAATAGAAACTCTTACTAAGACAGTTTGTTGTTGTGAACAACAAGATGACCAAAAAGCACTTGGGGAGGAAAGGGTTTATGTCATATTAAACTTCAGAGTGCATCATTAAGGGACATTAAATGAGAATGGTTCCCATAGGCTCATATATTTGCATACTGGTCTCTAGTTGGTGGAACTGTTTGGGGAGGATTATGGGGTGTGGCCTTGTTTGGGAGGTGTGTCACTCAGGGTGGGCCTTGAAGTTTCTTCCAGTTGACTTGCTCTCTGCCTCATGCTGGTGGTTCTGATGTAAGCTCTAATCTAGAACTGTGCCTGCTTGTCTGCTGTCGGGCTCTCACCATGATGGCTGTGGATTCTGCTGCCCTCTGGAAATGGGAGCCCCATATTGAATGCCTTCTTTTAAAAGTTGCCTTTGTGGGCTGGGTGGTGGTGGTGCACACATTTAATCCCCAGCACTCAGAAGGCTGAGGCAGGTGGATCTCTGTGAGTTCAAGGCCAGACTGTTATATAGAGTGAGTTTCAGGATATGCTTTAAAGCTACACCGAGAAACCCTGTCTCAGGGGAAAAAAAGTTGCCTTGGTTATGATGTCTTATCCCAGCAATAAAAAGTAACAGGGTTCATCCCTAAAGTTATGTGGCCAGGAAGCATTTCTCCAGTGGTGTAGCTGCCTGCATGTTGTACAAGAAGCACCAGTGAGGCAGCTTTTAGAGTCTCCCGTGCTGGTTGGGCTTTCCAATGATGTAACTGCCTATTTATCCATGCTCCTGTAAGTGACTCCAAAAAATCCCTCGATTCTCCAAGAGAGCTCGGATGGGATTGTTTCTTTGGTCTGGTGATGTCCACACTATCTAGGCTGAATAGAAATAAACTCTCAGGGCCGGGCGATGGTGGCACACGCTTTTAATCCCAGCACTTGGGAGACAGAGGCAGGTGGATCTCTGTGAGTTCAAGGCCAACCTGGTCTACAAGAGGTAGTTCCAGGACAGGCTCCAAAAGCTACAGAGAAACCCTGTCTTGAAAACAAAAAAAAAAGAAAGAAAGAGAGAGAGAGAGAGAGAGAGAGAGAGAGAGAGAGAGAGAGAGAGAGAGAGAGAAGAAATAAATTCTCAGGGGAAAAAACAAAACAGATAAAAAACAAAGTGCTGAACTCAAGAGTCCCAACCTCCAGAGCAGGGTGACTGTGAGGAGAGATGAACAGAAATCAGCTACTTGGGGGAACTATGGGATGCGGGGAAGTCAGAATTGGGATTTCTATCTTAAATGGTTCCTCTTTCCTTACAGAAATCTCAAAGAACTTTATGGGTTGAACAGAAAGTAAAGTGAAAGAAATTGCATTTACCAATGGCCCAATTGCATTGGGTCTGTGTCAGAGCAGCTCTTACATAGATCTCAGTACAGATTTTCCCTTGACTTATGATGGCCAAACACTGCATTTTGTGGCGGTAATACACCTTCAGTAGAAACTGTACTTGAAATTTTGATCTTTTCTCAGCCTAGCAATATATTGCAGTTTAGTCTTTCTTGCTACTGGGCAGTGCAATAAGCCACCAGCCCTCAGTCAGCCCTTGGTTCATGAGAGGAGGTAAGCAGGAGCCTCCAGTGCATTGTGGTCCATGTGATGACATAGCTTGGCCGAGGTAAGTGAATTTTCTGCTCGCAATGCTTTTTCCTTGGTGTGCATGTATATGTAGGCTGTGCATGCATGTTGTGTCTGTGGGGACATACACGTGTATGCACATGCGTGCGAGGGTCGGGGCTGATGTCAGGTTTCTTTTTCTGTTGCTCTCCATCTTATTCATTGAGGCAGGGTCTCTCACTTGAAACCAGAACTTGCTCATTAGACACCCATCTTGCTCCAGGGACCCTTGGCTCCTCTTCCCAAGAGCTGGGATTACACGGCTGCCATTCTACCCCAGCTTTACAAGGGTGCAGTGGATTCAATCTCTGGTCCTCACATTAGCGCAGCAAGTGCTTGGCCAACTGAGCCACATCCCCAGAAGCTCCTACAATGACTTCATCAGAGTGTAGCACCATCGTCTGTCCAGGAGCATCCAGCTGCTCTTTCTGCCCTATGGCTGGAAGATTGGGTGCAGAGAGGTTAGACAGCTTTCCAGCAAGAGGCTGCATAGGGGTTCGAGCTCAGAACACCACCAAGAGGATTCCTGACCAGTGTGAAGCCTGGCCTTGCACACTGACACACGTGACTGCACTGTAAGTGGGATGGATTTTCCTGGCAGTTAAGGTGTCCAGCCTCCTTCTCCCCCTTTTCCTGCATTAATTCCCTGCCTTATTTATTCTAGTTATCTATACTAAACTGGGTCCTTTTATATGCACTGTTGTGTTCTTTTAAAAATGCTATGGAGTCCCAGGCGGCAGCTGTAGGCAAGCAGCAAATGCTATAAAGTCCCAAATGGTGGTAGCAGGCCATGTGGCCGCAGACAGCAGGCCCTGCGAGCAGCCAGTCCCAGGCAGAGAAGGCTGTCGGTCTTAGAGCAGTGGCCTGAGCAGTGGTGGCGGCCCATGTGGTGGCAGGTAGTGGGCTCTGGGAGCAGCCAGTCCCAGGCAGAGATGGCTGCCGGTCCCTGAGCAGTGGCTGGTCCCAGGCAGGGAGACACATGGCGGGCGGGCAGAAGACAGAGACATGGTGAGGTTGAATATTTATTCAGGGGAGTTATGAAGGGGGAAAGGGGAGGGGGAGAGAGAGAGAGACAGAGAGAGAGACAGAGAAGGGGAAGCAGAGAAGTGGGGAGAGAGGAAGATGGAAAAGAGAGTGAGCTCAGGCCGGAAGCTGAAGATCAGCCTGCCTCAGCGGATGGGGAGGGAATGGGCGTGGCTTGTCTCTTAAAGGGACAGGAACCAAAACCATAACATGCACCCCTTCCTAGATCTACCAGTTCTCCAAAGGGGGGCTGCAGAATCTGAACTTTTTCCCTCCTCCCTCTACCCCTCAGCCACAGCTCCTGCCCCTCCCCCAATGCCTGAGCCCCAACCTGAGGCTAATCAAGGGCCAACACAGGCTACTCGAAGCCACCAAGGGGCAGTAGGGGCAGTACCCCAGCTAGAACACTCTCCCTGCCTCACAGGCCAGCAGGGCCGACATGAGGATGGAAATCGGCTACATGATTGCTCTGGGATACTGGCTCAGGCCCACAGCATCAGACGCGACCTGAAGGGCATTCCTATCCCAGACATGGAGGTCACCTGGTTCACAGATGGCAACAGTTAGGCGCAGAATGGACCAAGGTACATAGGGGCTGCGTTGATGACGACTACAGAGGCAATATGGGCTGAACATCTACCACAGGGGACCTCGGCACAAAAGGCTGAGTTAATAGACCTTACAAAGGCCTTACAGCTGGGGAAAGGCAAAAGGCTAACCATCTACACAGACAGCAGGTATGCCTTTGCCACGACCCACATCCACAGGTTATCTACCAGGAGAGAGGGTTGCTAATGGCAGAAGGAAAAACTCGTAAAAACAAACAGGAGATTCTGGATCTCCTACAAGCATTGTGGGGGGTCCACAAAGTTGGCAATAATACACTGCCCAGATGCCAAAAAGGCTCTGGAACAATACAACTGGGAAACAACCTGGCCAATAAAACAGCAAAAGAGGTGGCTTCAGCCCCCAGAGCTAGGGTGACTTTAACTGACCCAGGAGCCAGGGGCCTACCCCAAAGCCCCAAGTCGACACCTGAAGATCTAGCCTGGACACACACTCTCCCCATGATCCAGCGAATAGAGGAATGGTGGAAAACTGCCAATGGGCGAGTCATCCTGCCCCAAAGGCTGGGATATGAGATACTTAAAAAAATACACCGCTCCTCACCCCTGGGGACACATAGAATGCTGGATCTGTTGCAAAGGGACCAGCTCAAAATTCAAGATGGTAGCCAGATTATGGAACAGATAGTGACACAATGCCAGGAATGACAGCTGACAAATGTGGTTGCTGCGGGAGGACCTTCTGCTCCTTCAGCCAATAGTCGCTGAAGTACGAGCCCACTGTGCTGATGGTGCCCAACGTCTGCTCCTTCAGCACAGTGGGGTGGTACTTCAGCGGCTATTGGCTGAAGGAGTGGAAGGTCCTCCCGCAGCATGCGGTGAGCACCCCCTCCAACCCAGGGGCCCGTCAGAAGGGAACTCGACCAGGTATGTCCTGGGAAGTAGACTTTACTGAAATCAAACCTGGAAATTTTGGATATAAATATCTCTTAGTGTTTATAGACTGTTTTGGGATGGACTGAAGCATTTCCCACCAAACACGAAACAACTGCAGTGGTAGCAAAGAAGCTGACTGAAGAAATCTTGCCTAGATATGGACTCCCAGTCATGAGAAGGTCAGACAATGGCCCTGCCTGCACCTCTCAGGTAAGCCAGGGACTAGCCGCTGCACTGGGGACTGATTGGAAACATCATTGTGCATATAGACCCCAAAGCTCAGGACAGGTAGAAAGGAAGGATAGGACCCTAAAAAAAAGGCCTTGACTAAATTGGCCTTGGAGATTGGGGCTGTCTGGGTAACTCTCCTTCCCTTTGTCTCTTTTGGAGTCAGAAATACCCCTATCGAGTAGCCCTGACTCCTTTTGAAATTATGTATGGGCACCCTCCCCCACCGTGATTCCTAGCTTACAAAACTGACCTGATTACCGACTTAGATGATCAGGACTTGTTCAGCGCCATCCAGGGGCTCCACTCAGTTCATAAAACCATATGACCTAAGCTTAGGGCGATTTATGAAGCTGCCTCTGTTCCATCTCCTCACAGATTCAGGCCCGGAGACTGGGTTTTCATCCGGAGGCATCACCCAGATGGAGCAGAGATGCAAGGGGCCCTACATGGTTGTCCTGACAACATTAACCGCCCTCAAGGTGGAGGGTGCTGTAGTGTGAAAGCGGCCGGGCTGCGTCCCACCACCCGGCCACCGGCTAGCTTTACACCCGAAATAATTACACGGAAACTGTATTCTTTTAAAACACTGCCTGGCCCATAGTTTCAGCCTCTTATTGGTTAATTCTCACATCTTCCTTTAACCCATATTTAGTAATCTGGGTAGCACCACGAGGTGTGGCTTACCAGGAGAGATCTTAACCTGCGTCCATCTCGGAGAGGAGAAGCATGGAGACTCCTATGGCGACTGCCTGAAGCGTCTCCCCAACTCTACTTCCTTGTTCCCACAATTCTGTTCTGTCTACTCCACCTACCTAATTTTCTGTTCTCTTAAAGGGCCAAGGCAGTTTTCTTTATTAATTAACCAATGAAAGAAACATAGACAGATAACTCTCCTCCATCACGGTGCCACCTCTTGGGTCCATTATTCACATGCCCACCCAGCCGATCACTTCACCCTACAAGAGGACTCTTGTGGTGAGACCTGGGGGCATCCAGATACCCCACCAACCCCCTAAAGGTCGGCTCAAGTGTCGTTCCTGATCTTGTTGATATTGATGCTGGTTTCTTCTGCTCCTGCTAAAGAAGTCAATCCCCATGTACCCTTTAAAGTGACTTGGGTTCTCGAGGATGGAGAGTCTTACGAATCTCTGTAACAGACTACCTGTGGAGCCCCATTGAACACCTGGTGGCCTGACCTATATTTCTTCTTTCATGACCTGAACCATGTCTATAGAGCATCCATGTCTATAGAGCAACCATGTCTATAGAACCATGTCTATAGAGCCAGGTGAAGGCCAGGAGGTATGGTTTTTACGTGTGCCCAGGTCACACTAGAAATAGGAAGCAGTGGGGAGGCCTGGAATCCTCTTTCTGCAAAAGCTGGGTCTATGTCTCCTCTAAAGATGGGGAATGGAGATGGGCTATAAGCAGACCAGACTTAGTCACTTTTAAATATATAAGACCAATCTAGTATGGCCCCCCTCTTCCTCAGCCTGACAAGCCCCACAGGACAGGTGACCTAGACGAGATAAAAATTACTTTCACTGATCAGGGAAAACAGGACACACAATGGTCATCAGGCCTACGTTGGAGTGTAATATACTATAGATATGGGGGACATGTCCCGACCACCCTTGTAATTCAGCTTAAGATAGAGCCAATAAAACCAGCAATAATAGGCCCCAATAAGGAACTGGATCCAAATCCTACTCCCCTACCCACAAAGAGACCCATGCCCCAACAACTGGCTGTAACCACTCTTCCACCTAAAACACCAGCCCCAGATGTTTTAGGTATTACCACGCCTTCAGTGCCAGAGTAACACCCCCTCCCGGAGCTTCTGACTAAGACTTATCTAATCAACTCTTGTTGGCTCTGTTATGATGCAGCTCCCCCTTATAATGAGGAAATTGCTGTCCAGGGCCTTATTTGAGAAGCAGCTAAGTCCAATGAATGTCACTGGCATTCACTACACTCTCTAATCCTGGAACAAGTAACAGGGCAGGGGTTTTACATAGGTAAAGTTCCTTCTGCCAAGGCTTTTCTTTGCAATTCACCTTATCCCCTCAGAACCGGTGCAGAGCACCTAATCCCCACAATGACACCTGGTGGGCATGCTCCTGGGGTTAACTCCATGTGCACACACTACAGTTCTAAAGGACTCCAGTGGATACTGTGTCCTCATCAGACTGGTACCCCAGCTCCTTTACCATGACTACCAAGGTTTCCTGGATAGAATGGGGCAGGATGCTGGTCTGACTAGAATAAACAGGGAGCCCATGAGCACTCTCACACTCAGCATCCTCCTAGGGGTGAGCCTCACAGGGTTGGGACAGGGACTGCCTCTCTTCTGCCCTAAAGTGAACACTACTCTGCTTTTGAGGCTGACATAGAACGCCTAGAGACCTCAGTCTCCCACTTGAAGGACTCAATCTCTCACTGGCTGAAATGGTTTTACAAAACAGAAGGGGACTGGACCTAACCCTTTTACTTTTTGTTTTATTTTGTTTTGTTTTGTTTTTCAAGACAGGGTTTCTCTGTAGCTTTGGAGCCTGTCCTGGAACTAGCTCTTGTAGTGTAGACCAGGCTGGCCTCGAACTCACAGAGATCCATCTGCCTATGCTTCCTGAGTGCTGGGATTAAAGGCATGCGCCACCACTGCCAGGCTTTAATTCTTTTACTAGGATTAAAGGAGAGATTGTGTGCTGCCCTGGGAGATGAATGCTGTTTCTATATAGACCATTCTGAACTTCTAAGGGATACCATGGCCAAGGTGCGGGAGGGACTTACAAAGAAAAAGAGAGAAAGGGAAGCCAACCAAGGATGGTTTGAATCCTAGTTTAATAGTTCCCCCTGGTTGACAACTCTCATCTCCACTCTAACAGGACCCCTAGTAATTTTGCTGATACTGCTGACTTTTGGATCATGCATACTCAGTAAGCTATTCCAATTTATGATGGAAAGACTGGGGACAATCCAACTTATGGTGCAGCGCTCTCAGAACCATAGACCCCTCAGGACAGAAGATACCTATGAACTTACTATGAGAGACCCACGATTGGGTCGATCAACAAGAAAAGGGGGGAATGCCGGGCGGTGGTGGCGCACGCCTTTAATCCCAGCACTCGGGAGGCAGAGGCAGGCGGATCTCTGCGAGTTCGAGACCAGCCTGGTTTACAAGAGCTAGCTCCAGGATAGGCTCTAAAAAAGCTGCAGAGAAACCCTGTCTCGAAAAACCAAAAAAAAAAAAGAAAAGGGGGGAATGAAGGGACAAAACCAACTCTATTTTGTGCTAGGACCCAAGGTAGCTATCAGTAAAGTAGGAAGTTCCTTAGATGGCAGCCCAGATGCTGAAGGTTGATATCAGCAAAACGGAAAATCCCCTAGACTAGAACCAATCAGAGAGTCACCCACACCCCTTATGTCCATAACAATAGATTTGTGTTTTTTTGTCTTTACAAACCCTGCCTAAGAACATGGGGCACCTCCTCCAACTCCTGCTGCATCGGTGTGGGAAACAAGGTCCCTATTGCAATTTGTACTACAAGATTAAACCTTGCTTTTGTATTTCAGTGAGTCTGTGTCTCTGGTGGTCTTCTTGGGGTCTCCATGACCTGGGCACTACAGTGGAACTCTGTGAATTCAAGGCCAGCCTGGTCTACAGAGCAAGTTCCAGGACAGGTTCCAAAGCTACAGAAAAACCTTGTCTTGAAAACAAACAAACAAACAAGACCAGTTTGCAGGGCTGGAGAGATGACTCAGTGGTTAAGAGCATTGACCACTCTTCCAGATGAACCTGGGGTCAACTCCCAGCACCCACATGGCAGCTCACAATTGTCTGTAACTCTAGTCGCCAGGGATTCCCCACCCTCACACAAATATACATGCGGGTAAAACACCAATGCACATACAATAAAAATTTTTAAAAAAAGGACTGGGTTGCTCAGGCCTTAGAAAAGATAATTATTTAGCCAAACTGCACCCTGTTCCATGTGGTTTCCCTTTAACAGTGCTCTTTGTGGCGACAGCTCCAATGGTCCCCTCTGCTAGTTTCCATACAAACCAGAGTTTCTCTGTTCCACAGAAGGAATACTTAGAAGCAGAAGGCAAGCTACAGCTGTCACATATAGTCCAGAAACCTTTCCTCACACCCAGGACACCAGTATCAAGGCAATATCCCCAAGGCCTGTCTTCGAGCACCCTGACAGCGAGCTTCACCAGGCCCCTTCGCTCAGTTGTATGCACCCAAAGCCTCTGATCTCTCCATCAGCTGCTGTTCTCATCCTCATCCTTGCTTCAGGCACCAGCAGTGAGCAGGGGACAGCTTTAAAATCCTACCTCTCAGGTGAAGGGAGAGAGAAAAAATGACAGCTTCAGAGGGAAAAAACCCCTGAGACCTAAAGCCAGGCTCAGCAAGACCCAAAGGGGAGAATTTACTGGGAGAATTGCCATGCAGCTGTCAGCTCAGAAGCTGAAAATAGAATTCAAGAGTCCTGACACCAGGCTGGATGTCTTGAACCCTGGCACTTCTCCCTAAAACAGGTTAGCTACCTTGACCTACTTTCTGAAGGCCACCAGGAAGAACAGCCTATATAAAAAAGAATTGCCTAAGGACAGGAGTGGAGGTCTCCAAGGGCTGAAGAGTGGTCTCCACAACACACCAGCAGCTCGACAGCCAGGTAGGCAGGGTGTGTGCTCTGGTCACCGAGGTGCCGTCAACAGTCTCGGGCTGC
This sequence comes from Arvicola amphibius, assembly GCF_903992535.2. Classification (NCBI taxonomy): domain Eukaryota; kingdom Metazoa; phylum Chordata; class Mammalia; order Rodentia; family Cricetidae; genus Arvicola; species Arvicola amphibius. The sequence continues at coordinate 133,227,917 of NC_052048.2, forward strand.
GTGAGGCAGAGCTGCAGTGCAGAGAGTAGACCTAAGCAGCAGGGGCAGGCCAGATTTTAGAATCAGGTTTGGTCAGGTTGCAAGGGTAGTCTGAGATGTGAATGACTAGCCTATAGAGCTATAAAAACACCACCGTGGCTTCCCGGTCTTTCTCCCATCCCATTCTCTTTTTTTTGCTGTTTTTGTTGTGAGGTTTTGGAGACAGAGTATCTCTATGTAACCCTGTTGTCCTAAAAAGATCTGTAGACTAGGCTGTTCTCGAACTCACAGATACAGCCGCCTTTGTCTTCCCAGTGCTGGGATTAAAGGCATGCACTACCACACCCGCTCAGCACACCCTCCCTCATACTCCCTCTGGTCCCCAGAGACTCTTTCCTCACATGAAGTGCAAATTTATAACCACTTATTTCTGGCAGTGCCCAACAATCTGCAAACCCGTTGCCCAGCTCAGATGAAGACCAGGGAAATCCCAGTTCCTGATTTCCGGCCGTGGGTAGTAACTTCTCACCATGTACGATTCCCTCCCTCCAGTCTATGTGATGTCTGATCCCTCTGGGAGACCCAAGCCTGCCCATGCTCAGAACTGGAACCCTACGGCGTCGTTTCCATCTTATTGGTAAGAGACGTGGCTTGCAATTGAAAAAAGAATTGGAAGGAAACAGCTGCCCAGAGAGTCACCTACAGTTCTCTAAGCCACCGAATAGGAAACCTGCATCTTACTGTAGCTGGGGGAACTGGGGTGGTCTGAAGGGTGGCAATCCTGACCCAAAGATGATTCAAACACATGGAGGAGACCCAGCAACCCTAAACTTGGCTCCAAGAATATATAGGAGTTGCCCTGAATCACTTAAGCCAAGCCATGCTTCCCAGATCCTGTGTGTACGCTGCCTCAAGTTAGCCTTGAACTCAGAAATCCCCATTCTTCCCCACTTCAGGAGGGTGATGCTTACAATCACTTGCTCTGTCTTTGATACCTTTGCAGTCAGACAGCCCTGGCCATGTGCACTGTCTCTCAACCTGGCTCTGTGTGGCCACACAGCTAACTCATCTTTGATATTCAGTTCCAATGATCAGCTTCTAAATTTTTAGCCAAAAGCTTGCTTTTCCAGCTCATGGGTAGCAACTCATTTCAGCCATCCAACCTAGTCCAAAGAAGAGGCTGACTGGAGCAAGTCAAGCCACGTTGGAGAGGTGGCACGGGTAGCAGCCCTGACTGCTCTTCCAGGGGACCTAGAATTGATTCTCAGCACCCACACGGCAGCTCACACCATGCATAACTCCAGGTCTAGGAGATCCGATGTCCTCTTCTGGCATCCATGGGTGCTGCATGTTTGTGTGCGCAGACATACACGCAGGCAAAATGACTATACACATAAAATAAAAATAGATAGCCGGGTGAGGGTGGTACACACATTTAATCCCAGCAGTTGAGAGGCAGAGGCAGGTTGATCTCTGTGAGTTCGAGGCCAGCCTGGTCTACAAGAGCTAGTTCCAGGAAAGGCTCCAAAGTTACAGAGAAACCCTGTCTCAAAAGACCAAAAAGGGTTTTTCTGTGTAACAGTCCTGGCTGTCCTGCTCACAGAGAGAGAGATCCACCTGCCTCTGCCTCTCAAGTGTTGGGATTAAAAGCTTGCACCACCACAACCGTCCTAGTCTTTTTTTGTTTGTTTTTAATTCCAAGTAAAAAAATAAGAATACCAAGGCATCTCTGTAGCAACATGAAGATAACAAAGTCTTGAAGTTTTAAGTCTGGTAAGGTAGGACTTTTATTATGAAATATACCTGTACTGAGAGCACTTTGGTAGAATACACAGAGAGGAATAAGAGTATCCTTGATGTCCTGAAAGATCACAGTCTATCGGACAACATAAGTCGATGCAGAACAACGGTTGTCAAAAGAGAGATCAAAATGGATTCCTAGAAGGGGTTGGGCATGTGGCTCGGTTGGCAGAGCTCTTGCCTGGTTTAGTGGTAGTTTTAATTGTCACCTGAACATAGTCTTGACTCACTTGGGAACAGAGTCTCAGTGAGGGACTGTCTACACCCGGTTGTTTCAACTTCGGCCCAGAGGCTGTGCCTTAATCTACTGCTATCTCAGCTAGCAATTGTAACTCTGCAGTTGCTGGCCTGCTTCTCTGGTAGCGGCCTGGCCTCTCAGGCTGCAGCCTGGCATGGAATTCTGTTCCTGCAGACTCTGACCCAGTCACTGCTGTTATTTATAAATAAGACTCGAGATCCAAAGAAAGGCTGGGGTGAAAACCTGCTAGCTCAGAGAGGTTGACCAGCAACTAGCTAGCTAGCCCTCTCTCGTTGCCGGTGTCTTACAAAGGGAGCCTCCTTCTGCTCCATCAAACAACAACAACAACAAAAACAGCAACAAAAAACATTGCCACTCCAGATCCCTCCCTACTCCTTCCAGTGTGTCTCCCTATCTCTCCCAGATGCCCTCTGAGGCTCTATGATCACTTCCTGTCCATTCAACCTCCTGACCCAAGATTGATCTTATTTAATTAATGCAAATGCAAACTCAGGGTTAACAGTGTGATTAAACATCCCCCCCCCCAAAGATTGGCCTGTGGGTGTGTCTGTGGGAGATGATCTTGACAGATAAGAGGAAGGTACCTAACATCTATAAAGCCCTGGGTTTGCTTTCTAGCGCTACAGAAACTGGGAATGGTGGTGTACACCTTTCATCTCAGCTCTCAGAAGGTGAAGGCTGGAGGATCAGGGGTTCAGGGGCATCCTTAGCTACATGATTTTGAGGTCACCTGAGAGTAAATGAGGTCTTGTCTCAAAAAAAAAAAAATCCAACGTGGGGGGGGGGGGGGGGGGGGGGGGGGGAGAGTCCCAGGAAAGGAACTCCACCTGGGTGGAGTGGTTAGAAATGAGGGAGACTTCTGAAAGGAATGAGCTGTGGAGAGGTGGAAATGTGGGTTTTAGAGAATGTGATGAGCACAGGCATGTGTTAGGAATTACACTTGAGGAAAGGCGTACGGTTCATTTGGTTAGACTATACGCCGACCAAAGAGAGTAGATTCTGACCCAGCCACGAGGGCCTGGGGAACCAGAAAAGGAGAGGGCCCTTCATTCAGTAAGGAGGTTTTTCCAATAGCTATAAAGAGAATTGGGTCACCAAAAGTGTGAACTGCTGAACCCAGACAAAGAAGGAGGAGAAGGTCTAGGGTGGAGCTTATGCAATGGTGAGGTCATTGTGACCAGACCTGACTCATGACATAGTTTGTTAGAAAGAGAGATCCAGGAACAAAGCACCAAAGAACCTGGGCACAGGGGCACACATCTGTAACTCCAGCATTCGGGAAGTTGAGATAGGAAGATCATGAGTTGAAGACCAGCCTGAGGTACAGAGCAAAACCTTGTCAAAAAAAAAAAGATGCATAACAAGGTTATACAGAACATTTTCTTGCTTCCTAATCTTTCAGAAAGGCGTGGGAAGGGATTAGAAAGCTCATCTTCATTCCTGTACATTCCCTTTCTCCCCCACTTAGGAAGTGGGCCTTAGCACGGCAAAAAAAAAATGAGTCATGCTCCCTACCTGGGAGGCTCTGGGGGGTTTTAGAGGGCTTGGTCAGGTTCAGGAGATGGGAAATGACACACTCATTATTCAGAGATGCCTCCAGCTCCCAGCTTCCTGGGCAAGAGATTTTCTGGCTTCCATACTGCCTGCTTGACAGAAAGGTTTCTTACCCAGAGGCTGGAGGTCTCTACCCTCATCCACAGTTCTATATAGGCCCACTTGGAAAGGTCTCTGGCACAGAGTAATATAGAGAGTTGAACTCAAACCTGGCTTTCACAACAGACTCCAAACAACTCTTCAAGAGCTGTGCATCCCTAACCAGCAGCCTAGGTATTTCAGTTCAGCTAGCAAGACCAGGATACCTCAGACCATCACGGCCAAATACCATTAGGTAAACTCCCCATGTCCCTTGGGGCTTCTCTCTTACCACAACCTTCTGGGTAAGTTTTTTTCACTCCCATAACATCCAAAAGACACTGACTGTTTGAGCCCAGTCTTCCCCAACTTACGTCTCTTACAGTCTTTCTGCCCTCTCTTCTAGCAGTCCCTGAACCTTAGAGCGAAGTGGGAAGCTGTCCATGTCTCATTCATGGTTGAGCATGCCAAACGTAGTCTCTGCACTTTGACCAGTTGTAAGCTTCTGCGTTAACCACCTACCGCTGCACAGAGCAGCTGTGATGTGGGCTGAGAGCCACACTGATCTATGGGTATAGGAATAGGAACATAGAAGGCAGTTTGAGATTATGCCCACTTAACAAAATAATAACAGTAGGTTCACCCCTGGGGACCTGTGAGCCCTATGGGGTTCTTGGTCAGATCGACGCTTTCAGGCATGTATTTCCTCTTATGGAGTGGGCCTTAAAGCCAATAAGAAAGCAATTGGTTACTCCCCTAACATTTATGACACTATGGGCACATCTTGCCAAGCTGGTTATTATTGTGGCTCTCAGGGTTTATACTTCTGCCTGTACTGGTCTCTGTATGTGTCTGAATATGTGTTTGTATCTCTGTGTATATATGTTTGCCGGTTAATTTTCTGGTTAATTTGAGCAACCTAAGGTCATTGTGGAAGAGGGAATCTTCAATGAGAAGATGCCGCCACCTAACTGCCTGTAAGCAAGGCTGCGGGGCATTTTTTTCAATTAATGATCGATGTAGGAGGCAGTGTCACCCTTGGCAGGTCATATAAGAGAGGGAACTGAGCAAGCCATGGAGGAAAACCTGTAAGCAGGCATCCTCCTTAGTCTCGGCTTCGGTCTCTGTCTCCAGGCTCCTGTTCTGCTTGAGTTCCCGCCTTGGCTTCCCTCAGTGATGGACATGGGAATCTGTGAGCCAAATAAACCCTTCCTCCCTCAGTTGTTTTTGGTCAATGTTTTAGCACAGTGACAGAAGCAAACTAGAATAATGTGTGTCTGCGTGTCTGTATGTCTGTATTGGTCTCTCTCGATCTCTCTATATCTATGTGCATGAATGTGTATGTGTTGGTTTGAATGAGAAGCAAGCTAGACTAACGTGTGTCTTGTGTGTGTCTGTATTGGTCTCTCTCTGTGGCATCGATGTGCATATCTATCTGTATGTGGTGGTTTGGATGAGAATGCCCCCCCATAGGCGCATATTTGGCTGTTTGTCCTTAGTTGGTGGGACTATTTGGGAAGGATTGGAGGTGTGGCCTTGTTGGAGGAGGTGTGTCACTGGTGGGGGGAGGTTTCCCACACCACTCCCAGTTATCTCTTCTGGCTCCCCCTCCCCAGCTACTTCTCCAGCACCATGCCTGCCTGCCTGCTGCCATGCTCTCGGCCACGATGGCCATGGTCTCACCCTCTGAAACATAAGCAAGACATCCAGTTAAATGCTTTCTTTTATAAGTTGCCTTGCTTACACTGACGTCACTGCAATAGAACCGTAACTAAGATGGTATGTGTGTAGCTATGTGTCCCTCTCTCTCTGTGTTTCTCTTTCTCTCTGTGTGTCCCTTGCCCACAGTGTGTGCTAACCATTCCCTCTTAGGTTATGCTTGATAATTGGCCTCCTGGCACGCTGGCCCCTAATTCGAGTTATATACTTGGAGATAACGAGGATTGGAGGATGTGGATAATTGGCTTCCTTCTGCAAGAGAGCAAGCTGAGGTCCCTTAGGTTCATCTTCGTGGACAGCAACAGCAGCCTCATTAGACACTGGACGAGCCTCTGTTTTGGATGGTGACGGAGACAGAGTGGCTGCTCCAAAGCTTCCCAGGTTCTTATAATACGGGTGTGTTATCGTTCCAGCTTTGAGGGACAATGCTTTCCTGTCCAGTGTCCTGATTTTCACAGGGGGACCTGGTGAGCTATGGATTTAGCTGACTTTGTAACAGAAAATCACAGAAACTTTGACACAGAAACTGGCTTCCATTCACCTCCACCACATGTCTCTAAGAAATTAGATTCCTTTTTATTATATATATATATATATATATATATATATATATATATATATATTAGAGAGAGAGAGAGAGAGAGAGAGAGAGAGGGTCTCTCTTTGTAGTCTTGACTGTCCTAGAACTCACGATGGAGACCATGCTGGCCTCTAACTCAGAGATCCACCTGTGTCTGCCTCCCAAGTACTGGAGTTGAAGGAGTGTTCCACTACACCCAGGGTGAAATTAGATTTCTTTTGGAACTGTCCTTTGAATGTGCCTTAGGTCAGTGCTTCTCACCCTTCCAAATGCTGCAACCCTTTAATACAGTTCCTCATGTTGTGGTGACCCCAACCATAAAATTATTTTTGTTGCTACATCATAACTGTGATTTTGCTTCTATTATGAGTCATAATGTCAATGTCTGGGCTTTCCAATGATCTTAGTGAGCTTCTGTGAAAGGCTTAAAGGCTGGGGTGTGGCTCAGTTCCAGAGTGCTTACATAGTGTGCGCAAGGTCCTAGGTTCCATCCCCAGTGCTGCTGAAAGCTCAGTTCCAGAGTGCTTACATAGTATGCACAAGGTCCTAGGTTCCATCCCCAGTGCTGCTAAAAGTAAAAGCAGAGATAAGGATATTGTGGGGATGCTGGTATATGCCCATAACACCAGTACTCAGAGGTGGAGGCAGGAGGATCAGAAGTCAGGTGGTCGTCTGCATAGTGAGTTCAGGCCACCTTGATCTACACAGCAAGTGCCAGGCCAGCCAGGGCTGCATAGTGAAACTTTCTCTCATTAAAGAGAGGGGTAAGAGAAGAGAGAGATTAAAAGGAAAGAAAGGGGGCCTCACGGCAACCTGCATTATGATCTAAGATTCTAAGGACCTAAATTTGTTAATTTTTGTGCCAGTAGATTAGAGCCAATGAAAGAACTCTTTGAAGTTCTTTGATTTCTATAGTTCAAAGAACACATAGTTGCCTTCAATGATAAGCGATCGCAGGTAATTTTTGCCTGTTCATTTTTTACCACCATAAAGAATAGAGAGTATCATCCTATATGCTAACATTGAGGAATTTATTTTTATATATTAAATTCAGGGAAATTTACTCCTCAGGGTTCTTAAGTGACCAGTCCATCTCAGACCCTTTCTTACCCATCCCTAAGATTTTCCTCATGACTGTTTCTCTTCCTTAGTTAAGGCTCTTGGTCTCTCTCTCTCTCTCTCTCTCTCTCTCTCTCTCTCTCTCTCTCTCTCTCTCTTTCTCATGCACGCAGGCACACACACACACACACACACATACACACACACATACACACACACACAAAGAATCCTACCATAATCAAACAAATAAACCAAAACCAAACCAAAATGTACCTACCCCCAAGAAATACCACTTGGATGGTGTAAGGGCAGTTCACAGAATCAATGGGAAGTCCCAAATTTCAAGACCAAACACAGCTAGGAGGCGGTGAGAGGACTCATCAAGTAACACTGCCTGCCTCCAAGCCTGATGACCCGAGCTCAATCCCAAGGAACCCCATGGTAGAAGATAACAGACTCCTGCAAGGTGTCCTCTGACCTCTACACACGTGCCACTGCAGTGTGCCTCTGCCCCCACAAATAAGCACGTGTAATACAAAGTTTACAAAACCCCACAGGAATTAGACAGAAGCGGTCTTCTTACAGACCTGACCATCACTGTGTTAAACTTTTTGTTTTGTTGTTTGAAGACAGAGTCTCTCTGTGTAACCCTAGCTGGCCTAGAACGTGTTTGTATAGACCAGGCTGGCCTTGAACTCACAGGGATCCACCTCCCTGAGTGTTGAGATTCAAGGTGTGCACCACCACACCTAGATCACTGTATTAAAAATTTTAAGTTTTGTTGTATTTGTGCTTGTGTGTTCCTGTCTGTGGCTTACACGTGGTGCTTGAGGAAACCAGAAGAAGGATCCTGTTCCACTCCTCACCCCCCCCCCCCCCACCCCTAATCCCAGAGCCAGAGTTGTAAACCACCTGATGTGGGCACTGGGAACTGAACTCAGGTACTCTAGAGCCATCTCTTCACTGATGAGCCATCTCTCCAGTCCTGAATGGCTTTTGATCTGATCTGATAGTCCAAGCTCATCCATCAGACAAAAGAAAGGCCTAACATAGAAGACAAAACAAAAGACACAGAGAGACTTGCAGGAGGTCAAGAATGAGATTATTTTAGGAGCTTCACAGAAAACACAAAGAGGGACCTGGATTTCCACTTTGGTCAATTTCCTGTTTGTCTTAATGTGCATTAACAAAAACATATAGTTAGCATGTTAGACTCCTGACTTGGTGTTGTTTAAGGTGGATCCAGATACTTGAGTTTTTAAAAGGAAGTCAAATAGAAACAGTGAGCCGCTGGTATTGTGGTGGGGTTTGGAGACTGGCTGGTGGGAAGCTGAATTAGAGTCTCCTGCAGCCCAGCAGACAGCCCCCAACCCTGACTCTCCAGCACTTTCAACTGTTTCTTTGCAGGGTTTGCTCCAAGCTTGTCCTCTTTGGTCTTGTTCTTGGTATTTAATTTTTCTTCTGCCTGTGTGTGCATAGCTTGCTTTCCTCACTTCTGCCTCAGCTCTTGTGGTTTTCGCCTCATGAGTCTGCAGAGGTCCTGGCAGCAACCTTTGCGTTTTCTTTTCTCTTCTCTTCTCTTCTCTTCTCTTCTCTTCTCTTCTCTTCTCTTCTCTTCTCTTCTCTTCTCTCTCTTTCTTAATATTTATTTATTTATTACAAATACAGTGTTCTGCCTGCATGTATGCTTGGAGGCCAGAAGAAGGCACCAGATCTCATTATGGATGGTTGTGAGCTGCCACCATGTGGTTGCTGGGAATTGAACTCGGGACCTCTGGAAGAGCAGACAGTACTCTTAACTGCTGAGCCATCTCTCCAGCCCCTTCCTCCCTCCCTCCCTCCCTTCCCCTCCATCCCTCCGCCTTCCTTCCTTCCTTCCTCCCTCCCTCCCCCTCCCTCCCTCCCTCTCCTCTCTCTCTCTCTCTCTCTCTCTCTCTCTCTTCTTTCTTTCTTTCTTGTTTTTTTTTTTTTGTTGTTTTTTGAGACAGAGTTTCTCTGTGTAGCTTTTGGAGCCTGTTCTGGAACTCACTCTATAAGACCAGTTAGCTTTGAACTCACAGAGATCCTCCTCTGCTCTGCCTCCCAAGTGCTGGGATTACAGGAGGGTGCTACCCACTACCTGGCTTTATTTTTATTTTTTAAAAATTATACATGCAAGTCAGGCATGGTGGCTCATGCCTGGAATCCTACCTCTCCAGAAGCTGAAGAAAAAGGATTGAGCCCAGTGGTGGTGGTACACGCCTTTAATCCTAGCATTCAGGAGGCAAAGGCAGGCAGATCTCTGAGTTCAAGGCCAACCTGGTTTATAGAGTGAGTTCCAGGACAGCCAGGGCCACTCAGAAAAACTCTATCTAGAAAACAAAAATCAAAGAAGCAGAAAGAGGACTTTTTTTCAGTTTGAGGCCAGCCTGGGCTAAAGAGCGAGACCCTGCCAAAAAAGAAAAGAAAAAGAAAGAAAAAAGCCCATAACCCCATCCCCATACATTTTTACATCTAAAAGCTTTACTGAGTCCCTTCAGGGAAGCCCAGCAGCAGAGGAGAGTCATCTGACAGTTGCTTCACTTTCCCTTCCCCGCCTCTGGGCACATCCTTCACTCAGACCCTTGTCTGACTCACAGCCATTGTCAGTTCTCACTCCAGGTCACATTCCATAGTCCCAGTGGAATTGGAGCAAATAATTCAGTTCCAGGAGCAGTCGCCCGGTTCAGCAGAGTGGCCAGAGCGTCCATCCTCCCCGACCACAGCAGCTAGGACAAACCATTCAACCAGACTTCAGGGGCCAGACTACAGCAAGCACTGTGGAAGTGGGGACCCTTCCCAAATGTAGTAAGTGCATTCCTGCAGAGTCTGTAGACAAACAGGACACACAGACAAGCATGCATACACTTGCACACAGTGACTCACGCACGCAGTCACGCACACAGTCACGCTCTACCACCAGCCAGAAAGATAACCTGTTTGGAGCAAGATCTCTATTTTGCCTCTAGCCTCAAGCTAGAGAAGTGTGGGTGCTTGGGTCTGCAGGACAGAGGATTAAGGAGCAAATATCTGAGATAAGGAAGCATTACGTGTTTGCTTCCTTCTCACTGGGGACTCACAAGAAGCTCTCCTCGCCAACCACAGGGTTAAGGAACAACCAGTAGTATTTCAACTTAATCCTGAGATACTACAATATCACCTGATCATTTTAAAGCAAAAAGTGAAGGAGAAAACCAGGGTGCTCCCAATGGGATATCCCAGGTGCCATCTTGACTGGAAGCCATAGGCTTTCTTATCACCCTGAGAATTAACTCTGGTGGCAGGAATTGCAGAGGTTCAAAGGAAGTTTTCAGAAGTGGTGGAACTCACTGGAAAGAATTCACAAGTGAGTTCTGTTACCATCCTTCTGAAACATTTAAAAATAAATCATAAAAACCATAATTGAATAGTTCTAAAAATGAAGATCACAGAAGGGGAAATGTGACATATTCGAGACAAAGTGAAAGATTACATTCAATCAAAATAGAGCTCATCACATTTGTGGGGTCAAGCCTCAACTACGTGTCAAACGGCCAGGGTATGAAAGGATAAGAATAGTTCCGTATGTTCGAAAATATGGACTGTGACTGAGTACAAGTCCGTGGAAATTAGGATTGAAGGCAGATCCAAACACCTCAAATGAACAAAAGTTGAAATACTGCAACTGAAAGCCAGCATCAATGGCTTAAAAAATAGAGAATTCAAGAGGAAAGAAAAAACTTGCTTGCACAATAATGAATCTGTCGTATTACTTACAATATTTGGCAATAATTTAGATGCAGTGCCAAGGCCCTCACATAAAGATATAATTATGTAAACAATGGCATACTGAAGAATGATTACTTATATAGCCCCTAAAAAGGAATAAGGTGTGATGATCATTGAAATGTGTATATTTGAGCTCTTCTGGTCTCTCTGGCCTCGTCGGCAGAAGCAAGATGACAAAAGAAATGTCACCCTTTGGAAAGTGCCGCAGTAAGACGCACATGTTGTGTGGCCGCTGTGGCTCTAAGGCGCACACCTTCAGAAGTCGGCCTGTGGCAAACATGGCTACCCAGCCAAGCACAAGAGAAAAATATAACTGCAGTGCTGATGCTAAGAAAACGAAACACTACCGGGACCGGGCAGACAAGCACCTGCTAGCTGTCCATAGACGATTCAGACCTGGATTCCATGAAGGGACAATCTCTAAACCCAAGGGGCAGCTGTGGCAGCATCCAGTTGATCTAGAGCATTTCAATCAGTCATAAGATAATGTTCTGGTTTCACAGAAGAAAACAAAAAAGAAATATGTGTATTTGAAAGAAAATGTCGACAGGTGTGGTGGCCAAGTCCCAAGGATCCCAAGAAGACCGCCCAAGGATCCCAAGAAGACCGCCAGAGATACAGATGCATTGAAATGCAAAAGCAAGGTTTAATTATGCAAATCAAGATTCAGTCCTCGTCTCACACACCAACACAGCAGGAGCAAGAGAGGTATCCCTCCATTCTTAGGCAGGGTTTTTAAAGGCAAAAAAAAAATAAATAAATAAAAAATAAAAAAAAAAATAAAAAAAATCACATATCTATTGTTATGGGCATAAGGGGTACCTGTGACTCTCTGGTTGGCTCCAGTCCAGAAAATTTTCTACTTTGCTGATATCAACCTCAACAGCTGGACTGCAGTCTAGGGAACTTTCCCCTCTGCTGATAGCACCTTCTGCAGTTGGGCTGCAGTCTAGGGAACTTTCCCCTCTGCAGACAGCACCTTCAGCATCTGAAGAAAGTTTTCTCGATCCTCTGCAGCAAGCAACAGGTCATCCACATAGTGTAAATAGACTCACCTCTGGTTTTTGGAGTTGGTATCCCCCAGGTCTTCAGGTAGAGCCTCATCAAAGATGGTGGGAGAATTTTTGAAGCCTTGAGGCAGGCGGGTCCAGTCAGCTGCCCGCTGATTCCGATCTCTGGGTCCTGCCATTCGAAGGCAAAGCAGGCTAGCTCTTAGGGGGCTAAGGGCAGGCTGAAGATGGCATCTATGAGCTCCAGTACAGTGTACATTGCTGGTCGGATGAGGCAGGGTACTCAACAGTGTAATAAAGGTTAGGGACAGGAGGGTGTATGTCCATTATTCTTTTGTTGACTTCCCTTAAGTCCTGCACTGGGCGATAGTCCATTAGTATGAGGCTTTTTTAACTGGCAAAAGGAGGCATGTTCCAGGCAGACTGGATAGGATTTAGGATCCCAAGCCTAAATAGCCTCTGTAGGTGTGTGTGTGTGTGTGTGGGGGGGTGATGCCTCTCTTTGCTTCTAGTGGCATGGGATACTGCTGGACCTTAACGGGATCCGCTCCTGCTTTGATCTCAGTGTAGATTGGGGCCCTGAGGAGGTTCCAGTCCCATGCCTCCTTCCTCTGCCCAAGCCAGAGGGAAACCGCTGGAGCCAGTTCTCTATATCAGGCTTTGGTGCTGTTGGTTCCTGGTAGGGTCCGTATTCCTCAGCAAGTCCACTAGTGACCAAGACTGGCTCTCCATTCTGATGGACCAGTTTGGCTCCTTTCTCAGAGAAATGAATTTGGGCTTTTCATTTTGGTTAAGAGGTCTTGGCCCAGCATAGGGTAGGGACATTCAGATATTACTAGGAATGAATCGGTTACACATCCCAATCCCAGGTCACACTGTTCTTTGGGTAGTCCATGAGTAAGATTTGGTCCCTGTGGCCCCTTGGACCCAGCTTATTTTGATGGACATGGGTCCCTAGGTTTTAATAAGACTGAGTTTTCTGCTCCAGTATCTACCATAAAATCAGTAGGTTTCCCCTCCACCTTTAGGGTTACCCTAGGCTCAGGAGGGGTCTGAGCCCCATCCTCCCCTAGTTGCGTGTCTTCTGCCCAGGCCACTGGAAGCACTGGCTGTGCAGCCCCCTTTTCTTAGGTCCCCAATAATATAATAATTATTATAATAATTAATTATATATAATAAATAATAATTATAGCCCCAATGTCCTTCTTCCTCACAATAGGCACATTGGTTATTGCCTACCTTGGGTTTGGGTTGTAGTCTCCTTTCAGCACTCTGAGATGGTTTGGGCATCTGGTGCCTGTCGTCATCAGAGTTCTTTCAGGTCTTGTCTATGTTGTGCTTGTTGCTGTTCCAGGATCTGGGCCAGGCTCCCTTTTCCGGGTTTCTAATTTGTTTTTTCTCTCTCCTGTAACCTCTCACTCCTCCTTCTTTTTCTCCTTCTGCTTCCTCTGTCTCCTCTTGTTATAAACCATTTTCAGCCGATGCCGCTAATTCTCTAATTTTTTTCTCCTAGCATTTATAAATTTTTCTAATGTCAGTAGCCAGCCTGATTATGTAGGCAAACATCAGCATTTAGGTGGATTCCTCCGTTTGTAGGTCGTATGAAGTGTATTGCCGGAATGCCTCAAGTAGTCTTTCTAGGTAGGCTGCTGGACTCTCTCCACCCCCTGCCTATGTCATAAACTTTGGACATATTGGTAGGCTTACAAGCTGCCGCCTTGAGACCTGCCAATAGAACCTAGTGATAGATTTGGAGCCTCTCCTTACCTAGGGCTGTGTTTATAATCCCATTCGGGTCTGGTGGCAGGAAAATAGGCACTAATGAGAGCGGGACTGTTATAGGAGCTCCTGCAGGCCCTGGAAACCAATTTTGGGCTGCCTCAAGGATCCTATTCTGCTCTTCAGTGGTAAACAATATTTTCAACAGTTGGATGCAATCACTCCCAGGTGGGCTGGTGGGTGAAGAGGACAGTTTCCAATAGGTTAATAAGATCTTGAGGTTTTGTCAGAAAAGGAGCATTTTAGGTACACATTGTATAGATTGCTGGTTGCGAAGGGCCAATAGTGAAAAGGCTGATTTCTGTTCTCAATCTGTAGGCCCTGCTGGCCAGAGAGGCAGGGCAACCAAGGTTTCTACCTGGGGTACCACCCCATTGCCCCTTGGTGGCTTCGAGGTAGCCTGTGCGGGCCCTTGATTAGGCCTCAGGTTGGGGCTCGGCATTGGGGGAGGGGCAGGAGCTGCAACATAGCAGAGGCTGGGGAGTGTAGGGAGGAGGAAAAAGTTCAGACTCCTCAGTCCCCCTACTTGAAGAACCGGTGGCTTGGAGTCTTCCTTTGGCTTCAACCATCACCTCAAACAGCTTGTGTAGGGGCAGAGGCTGGGTGAGGGAGGTGGGTGAATGGTTAAAAAATATATATATTAATCCAGGGGGAGGGGGCCCTGCAGCCCATCTAACCAACTCTCTCCCAAGTTACAATGTAAGGGATCTGATCTAGTACTCTTATCCTGGGTGAAAAAATGGCTTCTCCACGCAGCGTATGGTGTCTAGGTCAAACATTCCCTCTGGAGGCCAGCCCATGTCAAAAAAGGACCATTCTGAGGAACCAAAAATTACCCATTTTCCTTTCTTAATGTCTACACTGTTCTTATGGGTGGTGTTCCTGACCTCCCGCCAATGTGTAAATGTCAAATCTAGGGGGGTTGAAGAAACACTCCACATCTTCAGCCCATTAGTAGGCAGTTGAACAAATGGCAGACACACAATTAAGACAAGGGCTGTCACACAGACTACAATTAGACAGAAGACTCTTTTAAAAAAAAATAGAAATCATTTTAATGAATGAAAGTCACATTCTTTTGGTTTTGGTTTTTTTTTTTTTTTTCAAGACAGGGTTTCTCTCTGTGTAGCCTTGGCTGTTCTAGAACTCTGTAGACCAGGCTGGCCTCAAACTCACAGAAAGTCACATTTCTTGACATAAAGGTCTATTTTTGGGTTTCAGTAAATCCAACTCCTCAAGTAGAAAATAAGCTTGTAACATCAAAAAGAGAAATAAAATATTGAGGCTTGGCTGTATAAGGAGTCAGCTGTTTCTTTTAGGCCTTTTAAAAATAGACAGAGGATTCTAAATAGATGACTGTGGTCTACAGATGAACCTGGAACGTGAGTCCCCAGCGAAGGGGGCTCAATGATTCCAAAACCGAATGGATGGGGAGGGAGGTCTCTTCCTCATCCCCCAGATCAGAATTACTGATGGAAGTCCGCTGACTTCCCAGATGAGGGCCCAGAATGTCTCCTGGTCCCTCCAGGTCTGCCTTGTAAGTGCATCCACCAAGGAAAGAACTGACGGAGAGCTGAATGCAGCTGCTACTGAAATCAAGTTACAAACAAAAGACAGACAGGGCTGTAACTCACCCCTCCAGCCGACTTAAACCTTCGTGGTCTTGGGGTCTTACAGGTCTTATGATGATCCCGTACGAGCCCCCAAATGTAGTACCCAAGTCGCAGGGACCCCAAGAAGACCATTAAAGACACAGACTCATCGAAAGGCAAAAACAAAGTTTAATTATGCAATTGCATTCGGACCAATTCTTACACACCTACGCAGTGGGAGCCAGAGGAGTATCCCTCTCTTCTTAGGCAGGGTTTATAAAGGCAAAAAAAATCACAAATCTATTGTTATGGACATAAGGGGTATAGACGGCTCTCTGGTTGGCTCCTCTCCAGGGGATTTTCCACTCTGCTGATATCGACCTCGAGCAGCTGGGCTCTAGTCTAGAGAACTTCCCACTTGCTGATAGCACCTTCTGCAGCTGGGCTGCAGTCTAGGGACCTTCCCATTCTGCTGACAGCCACCTTCAGCAGCTGGGCTGCATAGTAGGGAACTTCCCATTCTGCTGACAAACCACCTTAGGGCCCAGTACAAAAATAGTATGGTTGGTTGTCCCATCATAGGAAAGGAGTATATAAGTATAATTTCAAGTGAGATAGATCCGGTAATGAGGGTTAAAGTGAGTCCAGAGGGGGCTAGTTAGTTAAGCAGTTTCATTTCTAATCCAGTGGAGTTAATAAGTAAGAATGTGTAGGCATACATAATGAGGCAGGTGTGGGGGTAGAGGTTCTTTGTTTCCCAGAGAGCTATTAGGGTGAATTATGTGGTTTGACCTTCCTGGATCAAATTTTTAGAAGCTAGAATAAGCAGGTGGTAAGATTCATCTTGGAAGCTTTTAAAAACGCCTGTCTGTCAAGTGTTAACTATGCTTTTGCATTAATTTAATAGCACTGGAAATAATTATAATTAATGCTGGGTTTTTGTTTTGTTTTGGTTTCAAAAGGCTCCAGAAGTCTCCCTCGTGAGTGATTGCGTCGGTTGTAGACCCCATCCTTTGCTCTCTCTTCTTCTCCTTCCCCAAAACAAAACATTAAAATCTGACTTATTTATTTAGCATTAATAAAAAAGGAAAAGAAGGCGTCTGTGCAGGAATGGCCACATGTGCCCAAGCACCTGCTATTTTTAGTTCATTTTCCCAACTCGACTGTCTCACAAGGTCCTCTCACTTGCACACACTCTGCTGTCCCAACACCACCACAAAGGGATCCGTGGAACCGTGGCGAACCGAAGAGCACCATAAACTAGGATCCTAAACTCATGTCTTCCTCTTTTCCCCGCCTTGGTGTTTCCTCGATAGTGCTGGTTGACATAACTCGTCAGCCTTACATCAGAACATGAAGGCCGTGGCAAAGATTGCCCAGTTATTTGAAAATTTTTTTTACAAAAGTGTTGAGCTGGGCAGTGGTGGAAAACGCCTTTAATCTCAGCACTCCAGAGGCAGGAGACAGGTGGATCTCTATGAGTTCAAGGATAACCTGGTCTACACAATGCATTCCAGGATAGCGAGGATTACACAGAGAAATCCTAACTTGAAAAAAACTAATAAACAAAACAAAAGTTGATTTTTTCAATTGCGTAGAGCTAACAATAGTGATAAGCTTATTTCTATATTTCAATTTTGGTGAGCAGGGGGGTGGAGTATGTGCAGGGGTGGGTTAATGGGCGTGGAAGCAGCCTGATGGACAAGCAGAGGCAAACTCCTGCAGCAGGGAGCAGCAGCAGCAGGTGGTTTTTTTGCAGAAGTGGTTTTTTAAGGGGAAGTGGGGGGAGTCTGTGCTAGGATGAGTTGGTAAATCCTGATCGGTCATATTAGCCAAATAATGAATTATGACTGTTGGAGCTTGGTGTTTAGTCTCAGAAATGAGTCAGTGGCCAAATAAAGGAGTAGACCTTGTGGGCTAGCCTTTAGTAATGTGATGCAATGGTTTTTAGCAAGGGGGAGGAGGGAGGGAGGAAAAGGGCAAAAGCTGACCATGCCATGCTAGCCACGCCTGGGCCTGCTAGAGAGCCTGCAACCGGGGGTGCTGGGAACCCAGCCCATCTCCTCTAGAAGAGCAGCCAGTGCTCTCGATGTTTAGCCAGCTCTCCAGTCTCCCCCACTTTTATCTTACGTTACATTTATCCAGTATTTAATATGTTTTAAATATTGAGCGCTAGTAAATGTGAGTTCCATAATGACATCCAAACCTTGTAAACTTCTGTGAAAGGTTGAGGTGCTGGAGTCACCCTCAGTATAGGTGAGGCCCCAGGTTCAACTCAAGCACCACCAAAACAGATATACACATAAGCAATCTGACCCATTACTCCCAAAAAGAATACTCAACTTAAAATTATTAAATAAAATCATAATACAAAAGTGTGTGTTTTATAAGAGTCCACTTGTGAGGAACGCAAGCATCTCCATATCTATTCAAAGAAATGTTGATGGCTGCTCCTAGTAAGAGGAGGGAATTGGCGACTTTCATTTAAAAATTTTTCTTCCACATGGTTTCCAATTTTGTGCTGGCTTTATAACAAAGAGAAAAATCAGAGTTATTAATAGAAAAGCAGTATCCAGGCGTCTGGAAGAAGCTCTCACGACACCAAGGGCAGACAGGTCAGGAAGGGGCAGCGCCGGCAGCTGCAGTGTCTAGAGTATGTTCAGTGAAGGCCTTGTTGAGGTTAAGAACAGCTTCTCGAGAGAATTGTCCGAGAACAGATGGGAAATGAACTGAGCCCAAGAGATTGGAAAGGCAGACGCGACAAATCTCATTATTGCTTAGCTCAGGTGACTCCCGTGACATTAGAAAAGAGAGGTGACCAGGACCACACACCTGGAAAAGGCTCCTTAGAGGCCTCTGCTCCAATCTTTTTGTTTCTGAAGAAGAGCCCCTAGGCACTGATACACTTCCCTCCTAGCTGCCCCCGTGTGGATCCAGGAGCGAACTCCAGCATTTTGAGTCCTGCATTCAGCCAACTTCCCAGCCTCTCAGAGGGGTCATTTAAACCTACCCTAAAATTTCTGCCACTATGAACATTATGAAAGTGTCTCCTATATCTTTGTGCCGGACTGGCAACTGACTTCACTCCAGGTGGTCCTGGTTGCTTTGACTGTTGTCTTGATTTAGAATCTCCGCAGGGGCTAGAGGGATCCTCCATGGTTAATGCTCTTCCATAGACCTGATTTCAGTTTCCCAGCACCAGTGTTGGAAGTTCACAGCCGTCTGTAACTCCAAGACCAGGAGGCTGGATACCTCTTCTGCCCTCTGTGGCACACTCTTTTCCTCCAACTCATACACGAAAGAAAGAAAAACACATAGAATCACCATGAAAACAAATATCTGGGCATGTCTGTGAGAGATTTTTCTGCTGTGGGCAGCATCATCCGTGGGCTGGAGCCTCAGACTGAATGCAAGGGAGACAGCAAACTCAGCACCAACATTTATCTCTCTCTGCTTCCTGACAGTGGCACAGTGCTACAGCCTGCCACTCCCTCGGGCTGCTTTGACCTTCCCACCATGGTAGATTATACAAACAAGCTGGGAGCCAAGATTACTACCTCTTTCCTTTAGTCACTTTCGACAAGGCATTTTGGCACAAGCCATGAGACAAGTAACCAGGACAGTATCCAAACACTAAACGGATTCCAAATATCTCTCTATTTCTCTCACTCTAGCTCCCATCCCATACAATGAACTGTGTCCCTCCAAAACCTCAGACATTGAAATTCCTGCCCCTGCTTGGTGCATGGAATTAGATGGGAATTAGATGCAGAGGGTGGGGCCTTCACAAATCGGTGTCCTGATAATAGGAGCCCCAGAGAACCTTGTCTTTTCTCTGCAGTGTGAAGTCAGCCAATGTGTATAGGTAACAATATCTGCAATCCACAGACTCCTGACAGACCCCCAGACACTCTGGCACCCTGACCTTGGAGCCTCCAGAGCTCTGGGCAGAGCCTTTGTTGTTTGAGCCCCCAGGCAATACTGTTCTGCTGTGGAAGCCGCACCAAACCCATTGATTAAGCTGATGTCTTGGCGTCTGACTTTCTTTAATTCTCCTTTTTCATACTACTGTTTGCTGTGTTGGTTTGTTGTTTGTTTTGAGATAGTACAAGCCCTAATTGTCCCCTGGAACTAGCTCTTATAGACCAGGCAGTCCTCGAACTCACAAGATTCACCTACCTCCTGCCTTCCGAGTGCTGGGATTAAAGGCATGCGCCACCACCGCACGGCTTTCATTCCTTTTTATAGTATTTAAACATTAAAAAACTCTGTACCTAGTAGGTGGTGGTGGCACACTCCTTTAATCCCAGCACTCAGGAGGATCTCTGTGAATTTGAAGCCAGCCTGTCTACAGAGCGTGTTCCAGGACAGGCTCCAAAGCTACACAGAGAAACCCTGTCTCAGGGGAGGGGGGAAAGTCCCTAGTACCATACAAGAATAAAAGCATCCTTGGGCCGTGGAATCTGTTCAGTAGGTATAACTTGCTTGAGTCACAGCATGAGGATTTGACTTGCAATCCAGAACCCACATAAAATGCCAGGAATGGAGCGGGATGTCTCAGTGGTTTAAGAGCGCTTGTTGTCATGGAACTTGCTATGTAGACCAGGCTAGCCTCTAATAACTCGGAGATTCACTTGCCTCTGCCTTCCCAAATGCTGGGATTAAAAAGGTGCTCCACCATGCCCAGCCACAATTGCCTAGCCTCACTTGTTCTTCCAGAGGACCCAAATTTCATTCAACAACGCGCCATTCATGACCATCTGCAACTCCAGCTCCAGAGATCCAACTCCTCTTCTGACTTCTGTGGGCATCAGGCATGCACATGGTGCACAGACACACAGGAAACAAAAACACTCGTCCACATGAAATAAACAAAAAACTAAAGTGGAGAGAATTAGATGAAGACATTGGCTTCAGCCTCCCGGTTTCCTTAGACGTGTGAATGCAGGTGCACACCTGCATGTACCAGATGCACATATGCATGTAAACACACCTGTGCACTACACATGCACACATACACACAAATAAGTAATAAATAAGAACCAATTACTAAAAAGGAAACACAAGAGAAAACCAATGTATGACATTTAGTTTATATTCAAATTCTCCAGTTGTCCCCAAAATGTCTTTGAGAGCTGTTTCAGTTCTTGTCAGGACCTCCTCAATATCACATATTTTGTTTTGGGCTGTGCTCCTTTGAATTTAGAGCCATCCCCTTTCAATTTGTTTTCATTTTTGTTCATTTGACGCTGAAGTTTTGAAGGATTTCAACCAGTTTTCCTTACATATCACCAATTTTCATACAAATATACATTCATACATACATAATACATACATTCTGGCTGCTTCCACATGTTTAGACTGATGTCAAAAACCATCTCTGAAAAGAGGGCTATATGTGAGAGATGATGCATCCTTTCTTTTGGATCACATCAGAAGCTTCTACCACATGCTGAGTTTGGCTTCCTCCTTCCTTAGGGGCAGTGGCCCTGGATCCTCCCTTTGCAAAAGGGTTGTGTTCTCCCTTTGTTCTTTCCAAGAGTGATCCTGAGACTGTGTGGGGAACGTCTCACTATTTTTTCTTTCTCTTCTTTCTTCTCTTTTTCTTCTTCTCCTTCCTTCTTTCTTCTTTCTTCTTCCTTTCTCTTTCTTCTTTCTTTCTTCTTTTCTTTCTTTCTTTCTTCTTTCTTTCTTTCTTTTTTCTTTCTTCAAGACAAGGTTTCTCTGTGTAGCTTTGGAGTCTGTTCTGGCACTCTCTTTAGACCAGGCCAGCCTCAGACTCAGAGATCTGCCTGCCTCTGCCTCCTGAGCGCTGGGACTAAAGGCGTGCGCCCCCATGCCTGAACTGGGGTTGTGAAACCACTCCTGATGACATCAGGCAGCATTTCCCTTGAGAATTCCCATCTTACCTCCCGAGCTCTTCTGCAGGGGACTTCTGACTTCTTCCTGCCTCACTCCAGTTCCACTGTACTCGGTCAGCTGCTGGAGTGAGCACATGCAATGGCGGATCTGGACATGCTCGTGTTCAGTCCTTTGGGGACACACTGGGTTCTCCAAGCCCGTTATGGGGTTCTGCAATCTGGTTGCTTCCTATCTGCTCAGGCTCAGCTTTCTGTGTGCCCCTCTAAGTCTCCATCCGAATGACTTTTAGTTCTCCAAGCACACCACCCCCTTCACCCCTCACCTCTGCTTGCAGGTGCCCCCTTCTCCCTGGCCTACACACACACACCTTCCAACCTCATCTGACTTCCCTCTTGACCTTGACGTCCTGTTGAGTTCATTCTCCTCTGAGGCCTAGTGAAAACCTGCCTGAGAGTGGAGTGAAGCCCACTCAAAGGCAGAAATACCCACGAAACTAATGACATTATTAAACCTTCAAACACCCAGGAAATATCTTAAGTCAGCAAATTCCCTTCCTTCTTGCCTTCAAGCAGACAGAGTCTTAATAAAGTAAGTGTTCAGAACTTTTGTACTTGGTTAAGCAAGCAAAGAGAGCTGGATAAGAAGAATTTACTTCCAATTGGTCCTTTGTTTAAAAGATAATAATAATAGAGACGCTTGAGCAGGATGGCTCAGTGGGTGAAAGCACTTGATGCCAAGCCCAAGTACCTGAGTTCAATACCAGAACCACACTTTGTGGAAGGTGAGAAACTGAACCAGCTCTTACAAGTTGTCTACATGCTCACTATAGTACGCCTGTGTGCTCACACACATCCACACAAGTAATAAATAAACAATGCAAGAAAAAGCTTACGCTTTGGAGACAGAATCTTTCCACATATCTCGGCTGACCTCCAGTCTTCCATATAGTCCCAAGCTGACTTCCTTCTCAAGATTCTCCTGCCTCAGCCTCCCAAGTGCCAGGATGAAAGGTGTTGCACCAACACAATCTCTGGAGCCCTGGAGCTCATCATCAGCACCCCCACCTTCACCCAGAGCTCTGGTGCCAGCCAGAAGACAGCGTTTACCTGGCTGCCTCTTACTTGCCTCAGAAGGAAAAAGTATATCTGAGGATCCGGCTCTTCTCTTCATGCTCCCCTATTGTGGAATATTTGTACACCGTGTGAAAGATGTGTTACTGTGATTAGGGTAACACAAGGCTGAGCAACCAATAAATAGCTAGGCAGAGAGATAGGCAGGACTTCTGGGCAGAGAGAAGGGAAGAGGAGTAGGAATCTAGGCACATGAGAGATACCAGGAGACACGGAGTAGAAACAGGAGGTGCAAGATAGAAGAGCAGGTAATTTCACACGATAGAACATAGATTAATATAAGTGGGTTAATTTAAGTCATAAGAGCTAGTTAGGACAAGGCTAAGCTAAGGGCTGAGCTTTTGTAATTAATAAGAAATCTCCGTGTCATTATTTGGGAGCTGGCTGGTGGGACCAAGAAAGACTTACCCCCATTCCCCATGTCCTCTCTTCCAAAGGAATGAAAGCAGACTTAGATGGCGTGCTGGGAATGCCCATAGCCAGGATTGTCCCTTGTCTCTGGTCCGGCAGTCTATTGACCCCTTCTCACCACACACAGCCATCATGTCTGCTTTCTTCTGAGACGCACAGAAGAATCCACCTCCAGCCCTGGATATCCAGAGTCATGAGGAGGGGGAGGAGCAGTGGGAAGGCACTGGGTTATCTTTGGACATCTGTCCAACACCTCTGAGTTTACAATGTCAAGTGCCCTTCTGAGCACCCTTAACGGAGATATTTTCCAGACTTCTAAAGTTCTATATTCGTTTCTACTAATGTATAGTTTAAAAATACTTTTGGTAGGCTGGTGTATGCCTTTATTGCCACCAGCACCCTGGAGGCAGAGGCCAGAGGGGTATTTAAGGAAAGCCTGGGCTACAAATGCCTACATAGTTCAGAGAAAAATTGGGCTAGAGTGAGACCCTGTCGGAGAGAGAAGAGGGGAGCCCAGCTGTGTACCTGCAGGAGGATTTTTATGAGGGAGGGGAAATAGCTAAGCTCTTCGGAAAAGTGGTTTTCGTGGCTTTAGTTTGAATTAGCTTAATTAGATGTTTTTCTCATAAATACTATCTAAAAGAAGCTGCCCCATGGGAACCAAAGTTATGAAGTATAGGACAAAGAAGACGTTTGGCATATGAACCCTTGCTTTCCAGGTCCTGGTGCTAGTGTTACTGGATAGTGGTGTGGAGCATGAACTTCCCTGGGTGCAAGTGAATCTGAGAATGAAACCGTGCAAAGGGGTGGGGGCCGGGC
This sequence comes from Arvicola amphibius, assembly GCF_903992535.2. Taxonomy (NCBI): domain Eukaryota; kingdom Metazoa; phylum Chordata; class Mammalia; order Rodentia; family Cricetidae; genus Arvicola; species Arvicola amphibius. The sequence goes on from NC_052048.2 coordinate 133,251,334, forward strand.
ACGGAAGAAAAGGGGACACTGTGGTACACTACAGTCCTATGCAACATCACTGATGGGGAAGTGGCTAGCCTCCCCAAATGTCCTTTTAGAGATGCAAAGGGGAATGTTGTAAGAAACCCAGCCTTTAGGTTATTTGGTATGGGGCCACAGCCATGCCCCTTTCTCTCCTAGGCCCTAATAAGCTTGGACCTCTGTTTTTTGAACAATTGCCACAAGTTTTCAATCCCTAGGGAGGAGGCAGAACTCTGGCTCTGAATGATGCAAACAGACAGAAGAAAGGAGAGTGTGTTTCCTCAGACTGCTTCTGGTTCTGGAAATACGGCTCTAGCCGCAGGTGGTAGGAAGCCACGCTTTTCTAGGCACTTGCAACACTGCCATGCCTTTTATTTGAAAAGCTAGTGGTCGCACTGGAAATATGAGTCCACACCTCTACTCCCAGCACTCCCAAGGGGCAGAGGCAGGCAGATCTCTGAGTTCCAGGATGGCCTGGTCTACAGAGAGAGTTCCAGGACAGCCAGGGGCTACATAGTGAGTCTCTGCCTCAAAACTATAAAATGCTGCTGCTGGTGGTGGTGCACACCTTTAATCCCAGCACTCGGGAGGTGGAGATAGGAGATCCCGGCCTATAAGCTCGAGTTCCAGGAAAACAGTGCTACATAGAAAAAACCCTGTCTCCAAAAACCACCGGGCTGTGGTGGTGCACACCTTTAATCCCAGAACTGGGAGGCAGAGGCAGGTGGATCTCTGTAGTTCGAGGCCAGCCTGGTCTACAAGAGCTAGTTCCAGGACAGGCCCCAAAGCTACAGAGAAACCCTGTCTTAAAACAAAACAAAACAAAACCCCCACAAAAACCCAAAATCAAAGGAACAAACAAAAACACAACAACAACAAAAAGATAGGGTCTCACATAGTCCGCACTGACCAACCTCAAACTCGCTGTCCTAGCTGAGGAAGGCCTTGCACTCTGCACCCCTATCCCAGGGCTGGGACTGCTAGCCTGCATCACCACGCCAGTTTAGGCAGGATCCAATCCAGAGCCTCCTGTGTGCTAGCAGCTCTCTGTTTACTGACCTGCTGCCCAGCCTGGGTCCCTTTTATGTTCGACATAGGCTGTTGAAGAAGATGTGATAGCGTGACAAACCTAAAATTCAGAAATCAGCCTCCAAGTGGGGCTGGGATGGAGCACGAGACTGGGAGAAAGAAAAGCTTATCTTTTCCTTGTAGGATTGTGAGCAGCCCTGACTGTTCCTTTAAGAGCCCTTCCTTGATACAATTTTGAGCAAAGGAATCTAGAGCCACCACCTCACATTGGATGTTAAGAGCCAGAGTGCTTCTTCCCCAGGGGAGGCAGGAGCACTGAGAACAGAGGATGGCAGAGCAGAGTGCAGAAGAAGGTTGGTGTGGGGTGCTGCAGGATGGTGAAAATTTGCCCTTTATGTCCTGCCTGTGCCTAGTGACACTCCAAGGATGTCATTAGCCTCAGAGCTGTCCCTCTCCAGTCCTGCTTAGGGCAGGCACCTCCTGAGTCTCTGGGTTTCCTCCCTGCCCTCCCTGCACAGCCACCAACATCAGCATCAGCAGCCAGCGCTGATTCTCCCTAGGTGGCTGCTGCAGCCCCGCCGCTACCACAGCCGTCACTGCCCTCGGTCTCAGCAACTTGGAAGCACAGAGGTTGTTGCCAGCTGCTGGAGCTCTTTCCCTCTGATCTCTCCAGATGTCCCCAACAGCCAGAGGAAGGCTGAGCCCACATCCCTGACTAATGATCACGCCTTCAAGAATGGAGGCAGCCTGTGACTCAAACTGTGGAGGCACACACAGCAAGGGGAAGAAAGAGTGGGTGGGAGACAGGAGAGAAGCAAGGAGGAGAGAGCCTGGGGCGGAAGCCGGATAAAGCAAAGGGACTTCGGTGTGCGCTTGGCCCCTGTAAAGAGCCTCTTTACTGGGGTCTCTGCAGCCCCACTCCAACAGCCCGTCAGTCCTTTCGTTATCACTTTGGAAGGAAGAGGGGGCCAAGGCTGTAAAGGGTGTTGTAACTGCAGGTCAGGTAACTGGTAACATGGTCTCATGCCTACCCCACATCCAAATGCAGATTTCTGTGGAATGGGAACTCCCCAAGGAGCAAGAACCATGGATCCTTTTTACCACACGGAAGTGATTGTGTGCCCCAGCTGTCCTGGTTTGGTCATTGTCAAGAATATGAGTCTGGAGATGGCTAAGTAGCTAAGGACACTTTTCCAGAGGACCCAGGTTATTTGTTTGTTTGTTTGTTTGTTTTGTTTTCGAGACAGGGTTTCTCTATGAAAACAATCCTGGTTGTCATGGAACTCACTCTGTAGACCCAGGCTGACTGTCGAACTCACAGAGATCTGCCTGCTTTTGTCTCCCAAGTGCTGGGATTAAAGGCATGTGCTGCCACCATCTGGCCGAGAGGACCCAAGTTCAATTCCCAGAACCCACATGGCAGTTTACAATTTCCTCTAACTCCAGTTCCAGAGGATCTGGGCACCCTCACCAGACATACATGCAGGCAAATCACCAATCAATGCTCATAAAATAAAAAGAAACAAATAATTATTTTAAAAATGAGTCTAGCTGTGCAGTGGTGGCACACGCCTTTAATCCCAGCACTCGGGAGGCAGAGGCAGGTGGATCTCTGTGAGTTTGAGGCCAACCTGGTCTACAGAGCAAGTTCCAGGACAGGCTCTAGAAACTACAGGGAAACCCTGACTTGGGGGGTGATCTTAGTTTGTCTGAGAAGGATATAAAATAGGATATTTTGAGGAGTATTAAGTCCAGTCTTGGCGCAAGATAGCATCATGTTGTAGGAGCTATCATCTGACAGCTGTTATATTTGATGACTATTTATTGCAGCCATGTTAAAAGAGGCAATTTGTTCTGAATGCAGTACATGTGGACACAAGAGAAAGAAAGGAGAGAGAGGGGGGAGAGGGAGCGGGAGGAGAGGGAGAGGGAGAGGGAGAGGGAGAGGGAGAGGGAGAGGTAGCGAGTGAGCGGGAGAGAGAGGAGATGACTACAGGACTACAGCGTTATTTAAAGTATATCTAATCTTGGGCGTGTTGGCACAGCTTACATACCCGGTACTCAGAAGGCTGAGATAGGAAGATTGCAGGCTTGAGGGCCAGCCGAGATTTTACAGTTTTTTGCCTTGAGGTCTCTGACCCATCTTGAAGTAATCTCTGTGTGCGATGTTAGGTAACAGTCCAGGCTCATTATTTCGCATGAAGATAGCCAATCTTCTAGTGGTCACTGGTTGCAGAGACTGCTCTCCACTCAAGGATCTTGGGATGCCTCTTAAAGATTATTGACAACATACGTGAGAGTTAATTTCTGGACTCTCTCTTCTGTTGGTCGATGCATCTGTCTTTATGCCAATACCCCACTGCCTTGTTAGTGTAGCTTTTAATAAGTTTTCATTGAAGAAAGTGACTCCCCAACTCTTTTTCTTTTAAGATTTTATATATGTATATATTTAGTATATATAATTATATATATATGTATTTATTGCAATATATATCTATATGTAGATATAGATATATAGATATATCCAAACACACAATTCTACAGGCTTTGTTAGAATTAGACTGAATCTGTCAATCATTTTGGATAGAAATAATGTCTTAGCAACTTAAAGTCTTATAATTCATGAACACAGAGATGGTTTTCCATTTATTTAACATATCCCCCCTTTTGAAATTTTTTTTAAGATTGATTGATTGATTGATTGATTTTATACAGTATCCTGTCTGTAGGCCAGAAGAGGGCAACCAGATCTCATTACAGATGGCCGTGAGCCACCATGTGGTTGTAGGAATTGAACTCAGGACCTCTGGAAGAGCAGTCAGTGCTCTTAACGGCTGAGCCATCTCTCTAGCCCACTCCTTTTGAATTTTAACCACCATATCAAAATTTTTTCTTCCTTTCTTTCTTTCTTTCTTCTTTCTTTCTTTCTTCTTTCTTTCTTTCTTTCTTCTTTTCTTTCTGGTAAAGACCTAATTCTCTAAACACAGAGGAATTGATCTACGCTCCTGTATTGGTTTGAGTGAACCTGTCCCCCGTAGGTCAGACATTTGAACACTTGATTCCCAGTGGGAGGTGCTGCCTGGGGGTGGGGGCTTAGGTGGTTCAGCCTTACTGGAGGAAGTTCATCATGGGGGGCTGATGATTAAAAGCTTCACACCCCTTCTAATCCACACTCTGTGTCCTCAGGGTTGATGATGTGAGCTCTCAGTTTTCTGTTTCTGCTGCCATGACTAGACTCACTGCTATGCTTGCCCATCTTGATGGACCCAGCTCTTGGGAATTGTAGGCCAAATGAATTCTTCTTCCTGTAAGTTGCCTTGGTCACAATGTTTTATCCCAGCAACATAAAAGTAACTAATAGAGGCCCCCAAATCCTACCCTTTCCCTCTGCCCGTCTCAACCCTTCTGCATCAGGAACGGGTCCTTTCTTAATGTTTTCTAAGAGATTAGTTGGCCTTCCCTCAGCAGGAGAAAATTCCAACAAGAAAGCTGATGAGGTGACTTGGGGATAAAGTGAGATGGAAAATTTGCTGATGTGCAGACGTCTCCAATTCAAGACCCAAGATGCCTTTTTATTTCCTCTTTAGAATGCGAAGCACACAGCATTTAAAGCTAACATTCGTTGTATACTTTAGGTTTGCTGGCAACAATAATCTCAGCCACAACAATGCCGATTGCCAATATGCTTTAGAAGAAGACAGAACCCCCACAAGAAGCGCACTGATGTGTGCTACACAAAAGATGGACCTTGAAAAATTATGTTATAGTGAAGAAGGGGGCTGACCTCAGAAGAGCAGATTGTTGGTTCTAGTTATATGCAGCATCCAGACCAGGTGTCTCTACACACCCAGGAAAGCGATGAGTGTCTTCCATGGGCTGGGAAATGGGTGTTTATGGCTCTAGATGGCAGTGGGACCTGGGATGAAAGGAGCCCATAAATGAAGCAGAGTAAGTCTCACGCAATAGCCAACTTTATTCAGAGCATCAGACAATTTTTATACTCTGAGGGTTTAGAAGAGTTGCCAGACAAAAGAGTCCAATCACAGGACAAGTCATACGTGGCCACTGAGGTTGTGTAAACAAATAACAATGGCCAGTTGTAATGAATAACCCAGAGCAAACTCACTCCTCTCCACTATACCTTGGAGGGCATGAGCGTATAATCCAAGAAAATCAGGTCACGAGACTCTTGTCTTGGGGGTTTTTCCACAAGCGCTCAGATTCTCTTCACAGGGCTCCATTCCTGGGTGGGGTTTTTTTTTGGGGGGGGGGGAGGATAATGAACATGCTATAATATTAGATGGCAATGATAGTTACAGAACTCTGCCTACACTGAAAATCCCACATAGCAAGCTTTAGAAAGTGAACCCATGGTTTCTGTGCTTAGGACATGGGTTCAATTCCAGTACCCACATGACAGCTTTACAACTATCTGTAACTCCAAGGCCTAACATCCTCACACAGATCTACACAAATGCACATAAAACAAAATAAATTATTAAAAAAGAGTGAATCCATGATATGTAAAATTCCTATATAATTTTAAAGACTCATAGATGTGTATAAACAAAATGGAAATGTCCTACATTCCAATAAAATTTTACTTATAAAAAACAGTAGATTGGCTGGCAGATCGTATTTTGCTGTGCCCTGCCCTAGACCTTAGCATTCATATCATAACAGAAAATTCATTTCTAGCACCCAATATAATCCCTTCCAAGTAAGCAGGTGTCAGCGTAAGTATTCGCTGGGTGAATGAAGGTAGGCTCCGTTGGTCAGCATGGAGTTGTGTCTTCAGAGAGTGCGTGGTGACTTTCCTGCCGGCCTGTGACCCACTTTCAGCAGCTCCTCTTCCTGATGATCCCAGTCCTCTTCCAGTCTCTCTTCCAAGATGGCATCGTCTGCCCACTTGTACCTGCTCCTGATAGGTTTTGCTCTCTTCCTTCGATTCTCTGTATGATTTCAATTTATGCTTTTATTCATTTAACAAGTGTTTCTAAAGCATGAGATATTGCCTCTACCTTAAAGAGAATCTCTGGGTCTGTACATGTCTGACATGTACATGAGTGTGTGCCAGTGAGGGTGCATGTAGGTCATGGTGTACATGTGGAGGTCAGAGGACACTGCAAGGTGTTGGTCTTCACACTTTACCTTGTTTGAGGCAGGATCTCTTCTCCCTATGGCATACCCAGGCTCACTAGCCTTAACTTCCAGGGATTCTGTGTCTCCAACTCCATATGCTGAGAGTATAGTCTTGTGCTACTGACTTTGGGTTCTAGGGATCCAGCCCCAGGCACTTACCCTTGAACTTTTCCCATCGAGCCTTCTCTCCAGTCCTTCCTCTGACTTTTTAATCCCCATTGCTTTCAATGATGTGGTAAAGCTTCAATGTGAACTTGACTTCCATGGTCCCTACTTTGTGTGGAGTCAAACTCGATTAAAATCCCCCCAAAACCCAAAACATTTGAAAGAAAATCAAATTCCATAAAATTCCACCCTACCTCTTGACTCCATGTCTCCTCTCTGTCTCTCTCTTACTTCCCCTGAGCCAAATATCTGTGGGCTTTTACAAATGAGTGAAAGATTAACATGGGCCTTATCCACTGCTCTTTCATAGTTAGAAGCAGCATATTTACTCAGTTGTGGAGAGTACAGTTCTTTTTGGAAGTCTCTAGGGATAATAACAGATTCTGGTTATTCATAGTGTGTGTCTGAAAAACCCTTAAGTTGAGGATGGGGGACTCTATAGAAGTGCTTGTCATATGCCAGAGAGACTATAGCCACTGGGTAAAGTCCTCGTCTATAGGCGCTGACCAGATGATCCTCGCCATGGCTGAAGCAAACAGGGAGCCACCCGCCATCTCCCCAAGGTTCAGACAGAACCAATCGGGACCAGAAAAGTGCTAAGGGGTGAGTGGCCACATATTCACAGAAAGTAAGTCGGGCTTGTGGCATCGCCAATGTGAACCCCATTGACTCTCCAGGGCTCCAGATCTTGGCTCAGGGGTGGGAGATGTCTACACACCACCTTTCTTTGCTGCCCTCAGTGTATAGTTTTCTCCCCCGTCTTCTTCTTCCTAACGGCCAATCTTGGTTTCTTTGTCAGTTCTTTATCTCCCGACAGCAAAAAACTGATAAAGCCACAAATTGTGAGAGTTCAGTGGGGGCCTTTGAGATCGTGACGTCTTTATTAAAGCTCTTCAGCTCAAAAATTCTACTCAGCCAGGCATGTGTGGCGCCCACCTTTAATCCCAGCACTAGGGATAGCAGAGGCAGGTGGGAATCTCTGAGTTCAGGCCAGGCTGGTCTACAGAACTTAGTCCCAGGATAGCCAGGGCTACACAGAGAGACACTGTCTAGAAAAACAAACAAACAAACAAACAAATATAATACAAATTATACCTCTTCTTACATGGAATTCACCCCAATCAAAATCCCCCTGGTTCTCTGAGGCCTGTCCCATAAACCTTGAGAAAGCCCACTCCACACATGACTGAATCTATTTTTCTTTTCTTCATGACACGTGGTTGTGAATTTGTCATTTGTACCCTGTCCTCCTCCCAAAAAACTATCCACCCATCTGGATATATTTTCTCAAAGAGCAAGAAGCTTCATACCAAGCTGGTATGTTTTCTCTTGTGAAGCCTGTGTCCCCTTGCAGGGCAACCCTGGAGTTGTTGCCCTCGCTTGGGGCCACTCTCAGCCTCCAAGCTTTCTGTTCCTACAGCACGGCATTGCCATGTGTTGGCTTTTCTAAGACCCCTTCCCCTTATGATGCATCTCTCCGGTTTCTAGTGCCCACCAGCTTGAAGCTGCGGTTCAGTACCCCCTGGATGTGGTCTGACGGTGAGCCAGCAGGCTTCCCCTCGTTCTGGCAGAAGCAGGCAAAAATCTACTGTCTGGCTTGCATCTACACTGGGAGATGGTTTTTTCTTACCCAGTTTCAATGTGTTTATTAGTTTGGTTCTATTTCTGTGATCTCTGGTATTAAGTAATCTCTTCTCTCTCAGATGCAAGTTGGATACAGACATTTTTAAAAAATGTTTTTGCTTTTGCAGTGGTGGCTTGTTCTTATGCCTCCTTTGCTCCCACCGAAGTTCAAAGTCTCCTTGATCGGCCGAAAGGTCTGAACTAAACCGCATTTCATGGTCACCTGAATGAGGAGCAGGCTGTCCCCTGCTAGTATTCTGTTTTCTCTCCTACGAGATAGTACAAAATCAAAATTCTGTTCTTTGCTGCCCTCTGACTTACTGTTTGCTTACAATAGCTTGATTCTCATTATTTTTTGTTGAACATAATGTTTTTGGACAAGCAAGCACAAGATACAAAATTCTGTTTTTTTTTTTTTTTTTTTTTTTAAAGCATATCTCCAATGCTTGGTCATTAGTGTTTGTTCTGCTGAGGCAGGATTTCATATGGTAGCCCCAGGCTGGACCTCACTATATAGCCGAGGATGACCTTGCATTTTCCTCTAATCCATTCTGCCTCTACTTCTGGAATGTTGGGATGTCCAGGTTTTTTCAGTTTTTATTTTTTGACTGGGCCTCACTGTGTAGCCCAGGCTAGCATTGAATTTACGCCAATCCTGACTCAGTCTCCCAAGGGCTAGGATTACAGGTATCAGCTACCATTATCTCCTTCTCTTCAGGAAACCTAGAATTCCCAGAATCTCTGTTTCAGAATCACACACATACATATTCTTAGGACAAACAAGGGAAATCACACATGCTGTTCTGAACCTTACTTTTTTTTGTACACCCCAAAGCTGATGGGTAGTTCCTTCTCAGTGACATGGAGCGGCCTCCTTTTCTTTACTAGATGTCCAAGGCTGTGCCCTAAAACCAGTCGAACTTCTTCTGATGGTCATGGTGGTTTCGTGATGGTCCAGTCTTCGGTTTGCATGGACGAATGATTAAGCAGACAAAGAGAAGCATATCAGCTCGTATGTATCATTTGTACAAGGCCATAACTGAATCCGTAAGGTTTTGTCAGACCAGAGGGGCTCACAGTCACTGGGTGAGGGGGTGAGTGACTCTTGCAGACTCTCTGTCAGACCTTCAAAGCAGGCTCAAGAAGACAGCAGCATCCGTGAGATAGACGAGGCCTCTCTGCAGCTAACTCTGAACCCTCATTTCTATGTACCCCTGGTCCTTTCCACCCCCTATTTCTATGCCATATGTGATTTTAAAAAATATGAAACAACAGTAGAAACAAAATAAAAATTGGCATAGACCGGGCAGGTTGGCACAGGCCTGAACTCTCAGCACTCAGCAGGCCGAGTCAGGAATATTGTGAGTTCAAGGCCAAGCCAGTGCTACACAGCAAGAAAAAAATGGCATAAACATTTTGAAGGAGGTAGAAAGGATTTCAAACATGTGTCAGCAGTGATCTTAAGTAGCTGGTATAAAGGTTAGAGTTGGTGAATTACAGGCAAGGAAATAGAGAGGGCGAAGGCAGGGGAGGCAGCAGCCCACACTTAGTGTGAGAAGAGGCAGTAGTTGGGGACAAAGGCATCATGCTAAGGAGCAGGGGTACAGGAAAGAGGGGCAGACCAGGAGGACCATTATGATGCAGGGGCTGAATCTACAGGTGAAAATCCCGTACCTACCCTTGGAAGAGTTAAAATGTGTCTTCATATCTGGTAGGGCATGCTTCCCCAACATATCCTTCTTTCCGACATATCCTACTATCAAACCTTTGTTCTTCAAGTATAACTTCTAATCATCTCCATCACGGTCCTTTTTGGGAGTGTGCTTACAACAGCATTGACTCTGTAGACTAGATGGAAGTGACATTTGTTTATTTTGTTAGTTATTCATTGAGTATGTGTGCTGGGAATTGAACCCATAGCCCCATACACTGACATTTCTGTACTTGTAGTTATTTTTCAAGACAGGTTTCTCTATAGCTTTGGTGGCTGTTCTGGAACTAGCTCTTCAAAACCAGGCTGGCCTCGAACTCACAGAGATCTGCCTGCCCCTGCCTCCCGAGTGCTGGGATTAAAGGCGTGCGCCACCACCGCCCGGTTACTAATTATTTATTTAATGTCCTTCAGTGAAGTTTATCTTCTCTTCCGGATTGTACTCACAAAACACTAACTGAGCTTGTATCCTTCAGCAAGCCTTCTAAGTGCCTGGAATATAATGAACAAGCGAGACGCAGGGAGTTTGCTGCCTCGTGAAGGGAACAGCCTGGTGAAATAAAAACTGCATCCAGTGTGACGGGCACCATTGGAGAGGAAGTTCCCAGGGGTTACAGAAGCCCCCTGGAGCAAACTTGGGGTCCATGGATACAAAACAGGGGTGATAAATGGTTTCCTGGAGGAAGGAGCTTGCAACCTCATTGCTCACTACTCGCCTGTTGCCAGCTTCCTGTCGCCATCAATCTTTCTTTCTGCAGCTTCTCTCCCCTTCAAGGCCTCGTTAAGCGTCCTCCGAGGCCTCACACAGGATCTCATCTCCTTATGGTAAAGATACTGATGTAATAGAGAGGCCAAGCTGATCCAGACTTAGCTTTGCCTGTGCACATACGTGTGCATACACCGACGAGGCTGAGTCATACAAAAATCACTGAATATTTAAACCATTTTAGCCCACAAAAAAAGGCAATTCCATATGGCTCAACCATATGACTCGAAAACCTTGCCTGAAGCTTTCCCTCTGTGAATCCACATGCAAACTTACAGTTTAGCTCAAAGAAAACAACCAACATGGCCGAAAGTGCTTTCTCATGTCTCCTCCAGCGTCGCAAACATGTGCGTTCTCATTTGCATGTCTCATACCCTTCATACACACACACACACACACACACACATAAGCTCGCAAAGTGACAAGCTCATTCACACATGTCCTCACACACCACCCAGACAGTCCACACACACAAAACCAACAGATGCACAAGACGCCAATGTGTACAGCTCTTTGACACACGATCGTCAGAACCAACAGAGCGGCATACACAACCGCCTCCGTGTGTGCTTGCCTCCGCGAATCCACACCCAGATAGATCAGAGCAACTCTCGAACACAGTGAAGGCAGATGCACGCACACCCTCGGGAGCACTTCACCCACCCACTTCTAATGTGTCTTTTGGTAGACCCAGAACAATAAAGGTGCTATAAGTATGTTTAAAATAGGAATTAATAAGCTCCGAAGAACTCTCCTGAGAAAAGAGTGTGCTTAGCACACGGCTCCTGAACACTCACTGTGGCTATGCCAGGGCCTTTAGGTTTCCCTTCAGAGCTGAGGTTCCAGCATACGGCGTTTAGTGAGCGAGACGTGAAGAGTCCTCCACGAGAGAAGATCTCTTTAGTATCAGATTCCTATAGGGATAACAGTGCTGTTGGGTTGGGTGGAATGGAAAGCAGTAACGGAGTGGCCTGGAATTGGTCCAGGGCTGTCAGTGTTGACAGGCAGAAGTGAACCGTGTGTGACGAGTCACGTTAGCAGGGAGCTGGCTGAGTGGGGTCAGAACCCGGGGGAGAAGTCTTGTTGCAAGACTGTTTCTCGTTGCATGTGCTGCACTTCCCAGACTCTGCTTCTTTCTTGTTTCCACGCTGTCTCTGTCTGGTTTCCATGGACACCAAAATCTGTTACAGGAGCAGCGTGAGAAATGCAGCAGAGACAAACATCAGGCTCTGACTTCTTTCAAAGTCACGAAAATCAGGGAGAAATTGTTTCTGTAAACGATTTTGA